>NC_142485.1:36940000-37565000 GCF_049115385.1 Moschus berezovskii
AATTGGACACGACTGAAGCAACTTAGCAGCAGCAGCAGTATGTACATGTTAATCCCATACTCCAAATTTATCCTCCCCCCTCCTCAAATTTTGCAATATATTTTAAAACTTGGGCACAACATATTTGCTTAAATAACTAAATCTATTGAAACTTTCTGCACTAGCAACTAGTGAATTGCCAAACCTTTTTATCAATCACATACCCCTCTATCAATGACTATGGTCAAAGTAGCGATGCAGAAACCAAAGCCCCCAGTCTCAGTGGCTCTGGAGAACAAAGTTGATTGCTTGCCCTGACTCCGTGCCCACCACAAGCTCCTGGATCTAAGCCAGACCCAAGCAAGTTGCAGAGCCGACAGTCACTCCCTGCAACGTGGCTGTTACGAAGGCAGAGGAAGAAACAGTGGAGGGCACACAGGCTGTTAAAGCGCCACCCTGCGGGTGCGTACATCACATCTGCTCAGATTTCATCAGCTAAAGGAGGTTTAATAATTAGGAATTTTAACAGTGGGTGGGAAGACCTCTCAATTACACTTCCTCTATTTTGCCCTTTTGCCTAATGTTAGGACTACTACCCAGTGAGAGAAAGCCCATCACAGGTGCCTCCAGGAAACACTGCCGCGTTGCAAGGATTTCTCCGCATCCTTAAAAAACAGCACATTTCTGACACTACTGCAAACTAGATCTGAAGTTGGGGCGAAAGATACTAGAACTCGAAATTGGTCTTTGTTTTCTTTCAGTGTACTAATGAGAGTTCTCAGTTATTGATTTGGTGTTATTTGGTGATTGGAAGTGAACTTTTTCCTGAGAAAACTGTGAGGCTCATGCACTAATTTCATACTAATACATATGAAACTTTAAAGATTACATTTGATCTGCCACAGAATGGAACAGATCTCTCACACACATACACTTATGCACAGAACGAAAACCTCACTAGTCTCTGCTTCAGGAACTAGGAAACTAAATCAACTTTCATATATCACAATGTTTCCACCCCTTTCTATGACTGCCTGTGCTTCTTTTCTCTAGAAATATAAAAATTTAAATCCTCCTCAAAAATATTCATTTCACCAAATTCCATTTTTGTGGGCTTCCCTGATAGCTCAGTGGAATGTGCCTGCAGTGCATGAGACCCCAGTTCAATTCCTAAGTCAGGAAGATCCCCTGGAGAAGGGATAGGCTATCTACTCCAATATTCTTGGGCTTCCCTTGTGGCTCAGCTGGTACAGAATCCTCCTGCAATGCTGGAGACCTGGGTTCAATCCCTGGGTTGGGAAGATCCCCTGGAGAAGGGAAAGGCTACCCACTCCAGTATTCTGGCCTGGAGAATTCCATTGACTGTATGGTGCATGGGGTCACAAAGAGTCAGACATGACTGAGTGACTTTCACTTTCGTGAAAGACAAGATGATGTAGCTGTGGGTAGCACTCTCCTATGACAACAGTGAAATATTCATCACACTGAGATATTTTATCAGTGACCTTAATAGGAAGTTGCCTGTTACAGGTCAACTTTTCATTCTTCTAACGTCATTCTTGTATGCCTCCAGCATCTGTCTAGCCCCCTCCTCATTAATTCTGTCATGTGTCCGTTTCCCTCCCTCCTGCTTGCCTAGAAAAGGGGTCTCTCTTGTTTTAAAAATCTAGCATTTTCAGTGGAACTTGCCTTCAGATCTGTCTTGACAGAGTCTCTCAAAACCTCATGCCTTGATGAGAGGTAGTTCAGACAGTTCCTATGTTAAACAAATCTGTGCCGAGGGTCTCCACATGTCAGGATGGAAGCCAGGTACAGGGTTTCAGGGATGAGCAGGGGCCAGTCCCCGACCTCAGAGAAATAACAGTCCCGCAGGAAAGGCTGAAAACCAGATATCAGATCACAATGGGGTATCTCATAAACAAAAGCATATTTCTCACCTTCATTCTTTCCTTTGGCTCAGGTATTTAAACACACTTAGTCCCAAATGGAAAACCACTTAGAAATTATTCCTGAACACTTGTCTCAGGACTATGGCTGACTCAGCCATCTGAGATTCTCAGTGGGGCTTGTTACAAATGCAGGGATCTTTCCTATAGATCCTTGGATCTTTACGAGAAATTCGGATCTGTAAGCCTGGAATGGGTCTCTGGGAATACAGCTTTCCAAAGTTTTTGGGTGATGCTCGTATGCAACCAAGTTTTGGAACTTCTGCATCAAAACAAATAATGAGACTACCTTTTCTCATATATATATATACACAAATATACACAAAGACAAAAAATAGGCAATGAAGAATATTTTAATGACATTCCTAAGAGTGTATTGGTGTATGCCTACAAACCAAAATATCAAAGGCAATCTAGGTCTATTTTTTCAAAACAGAAATTTTATGAGTATGTTGTGAGTATGGAGAAAAGCTTATTTCTAAACATGAAATGGTAAAAAGTGGAGCATCACTCAGTTTATATTGTAATAATATGAATGACAGATTAGGAATATATAGTAAGAGATCTAAACTACTGACTCAAAAAAATTATTATCAAAGTAACATTAAATGGGTCAAGAATTTACATAAAATAATTTTTGAAAGACTGCAAAGTAGGTGGAATGAAATATATGAAATCAATAATCAATACAAAACCAAAGGAAATGGGGAATGTTAAAAAGACAATTTACTTGCCTCAGGAAGGAAAACACCCTGAATAAAGTGGACCAAAATGGAAAAAGAAGAAAATCAAGAAGTAATCAAGTTTGAGAAAGAGGCATTTGGGAGAGCTAAAGATTGCAAGATGAAGTTAAGGAAGTGCAAATAAATCAAGACGCATCAGTGATGGGTAAGGAAAGGGAGAGATGCGAGAGTATGAAGTTCGTGCTAACGCACTTTTCAAGTAGCAGAGGAATTGATATGAAAATTTACTGAGCAAAAAGACAGAATGTGTGTCTCATACATAACCACATAGCTAAGTGCCCTGGCTTATTCCCAGATCTGACTGTGGGAACCCAACTAGCAAAGTGGGGTTTGGGAGAGGATAGTTTAAATTCTGTTGTATGTCCAGATACCAAGCCCTGGGAATAGAGCATCCATCCACAAAGAAAGGAACTGCAAATATTCGATACAAATGAGCTGATGGTGCAGAACCAGAAGGCACCAGGCAAAGAAGAGATACAATAAAATCCAGCGGCTCATAAATAAACTAGTAAGTGAGGGAAGCCTATATGGTAGCAATAAATCCGGAAAGCCACAGAGTTAATACTTAGGTTGGAATCAGCTGAGCTATCTGATAGTTCACGAGGCTATTATATGAAAAAAATGTGCATGTTAATTCATCCACAATCAGAAACACAGCTGAATTCAAAAGAAAAAATAATACTGTGTGTTTTATAAAATTCAATGCAGCCAAAATAATTTAGGGTTTCTTGAGAAATATGATTGCAATTTCTGGCCTACTTCTTGAAGTAGAACATAATCTTCCAGAAGATATCAAATGCTCTACAAGTCTAAAGACACAGATTAACACCGTAAGCGAGTTTGAGAATGAAGTCTAGCTTTGGACGGTTATGGACAGTTTGGGTCACCTCATTAGGGGATTGGTCACAGTCCATTGCGTGACATCTGACACAAGCTGTTGTGAAGCACAGGTCTGCTTCTTCTATTATTAATTTCTACCCGAGGGCAAATGCCAAGAGAACGTACTTTAGTTTCTGCCTCCTGCTGCCATTTCAACTGTCAGGAACAGCAGGAGTCAAAAATGAAAGCACCGCCTTAAAGAAAGGCTGTGCCACGGTGTCATTTTTAAAACTGACAGCTTTGTGCTGTCCCCAGTCTTAAGGAGAGGGACTGTCACTTGTGCCTCCTGTTGCCATTTTGACAAAGGAAGACATTCTCCCACCTCCAAAGGCAACAGTAATTTTAAAATGGCAAGTGGAAACAGGTTTGCAAGTTCCAAGGGGGAACTCCTTTACCCCAAAGACTGTAAACTATTATGGGACACGGAATAACTTAAGAGTCTATTCGTTAAAAAAAGAAAAATGGAGAAATAGATTTTTCTGTCTGGGCTTTAATAAAGAGGGTAATTTTCAATGTAAGAGAGCCTGCAACAAGCCAAGATGATAAAGTAATGCCAAGATTAGTTAATTTTTTAAAGGATAAAGAGAAACTGTATTAGCTTTGTATTCTGTAGAAAAGATCATTCAGTGAAAGTAGCTCTGAAGGAGACAGGAGACTGAAAAGAACAGAGTGGACAGTTGCTTCAAGGATAATTGTTAAAATCCAGTAGAGATTTTTGGCTCAGATGGTAAGGAATCCTCCTGCAATGCAGGAGACATAGGTTTGATCCTTGGGTCAGGAAGATCCCCTGGAGAAGGGCATGGCAACCCACTCCAGTGTTCTTGCCTGGAGAATCCTTTGGACAGAGGAGCCTCGTGGGCTATAGTCCACGGGGTCAAAAAGAGACATGACTGAGTGACTGACTATCTAGGAGAGCTTTTTAAAAAGAAAATTATTTTCAAACATCAAAATTCAGTGTTAAGAAAGCAGGATAGTTGTGATAAAGAGGCAAGTTTTTGGAGGTTCAAGAGGGAGGGGACATATATATATACATATATATATATATATATGTATATATATATATATATATATACCTAGCTAATTCATTGGAAAAGACCTTGACACTGGGAAAGATTGAAGGCAGAACCTTGAGAGCTAAATGAACTCTCCTTAGCCAAGATGCTTTGAAGGCAGACTGCTAAATCTGAAGTTATTTGTGGCCTTTCAAGTGAGAAATATCAAAAACAGGTTCTTTTAAAAATCTACCATTTACTAGTAGAACAACCTTGAAAAAAATTACTTAATATCTTTCATCCTCACATGAAGATGAGCCAGACCTCAAAAAAATGGGAAAAATAAGATCTCATTAGTATGTGGCCCTTCATCACATGATAGATGGTTACTTTACGTAACATGCCTTCACTTAAAAGAGCTGATAGGTGAAAACATAATTAGGCTTGAGGAGAGTGAATCTCTTCATGTGGGACATTGCTATAAAAATTCCCTGGACGTAGAAGTCGGGAAGAACCCCTGGAGAAGGGCATGGCAACCCATTCCAGTATCCTTGCCTGGAGAATCCCATGGACAGAGGAGCCTGACAGGCTACAGTCCACGGGGTCACAGAGTCAGACATGACTTTGTGACTCAGCAACAACAGAGGCTAATTAATGCTTATATTGGAAATCATTTTTGTACCGAGCGCTTAGGTAAGGGAAGCAGATATCACATCTCTGTGTCTCTCCTTCACTGGTATGCGTGCTGTCACTTCAGTCCTGTCTGACTCTTTGTGACCCCATGGACTGTAGCCCACCAGGCTCCTCTGTCCATGGGATTTCCCAGGCAAGAACACTGGAGTGGGTTGCCATGCCTACCTCCAGGGGAATCTTCCCGACCCAGGATCGAAACTGTGTCTCTTCTGTCTGCTGCATCGGCAGGTGGGTTCTTTACCACTAATGCCACCTGGGAAGCCCTCCACTGGAGACTGAAGTAAATAAAACTGATGAAGATAAAACTCCCTCGTGCCCACTCTGAGTCCCCAAGTTTGAGGGCATCCTCTATCAGGTATCAAGTGTTGGCTGTTGCCAGAGTAAGAAACGAATGAGGATTTCTGACCTACAAACTGCACATGGGCTTGGGCTTTTGAGAAATTATGTAGCTTTGACTTTCTGCGGTGCTGGACCTCTGACTTTCTGATCCACCCTCTTTTCAACCCAGCCCCAAGTTTAAATCTCAACTCACCAGATCGTGCTCTCTGAGTCCCAGTTTCCAGGTCAACTGTTGCCCATGGAGCAGCCTCACAACTTCACTAAATGCTCTAGTAGGATGACAATGCAACGCTGGGGATGGGTATATTTGTGTTCTGATTCCTAGAAGATTTAATTATCCATTACACAGCATGTGTGGTCAGCTTTACAATGAGGGCAGCTTGTTCAGCCATGACCACACCATGTATTATGTGTCTCTCATGTGACAAGTTGCAATAAATTCCTTCTTCCCCTTTTGCTAGCTGCTATACCCACCCTCTACTTTGGAGTTTCTGGGGGAAAAAAATTTATTACATACTTTTTATTCCGACTACAAATGTAGCAAATGACTCCATTACTTCTTGCTATTTTTCTGTAAAGAAAAATATACAGTATCACTTTCTACTCTTTTTCTAATCTTTCTATTTAGATGACCTATAATGTGATACAAATCAAGAGTTTTTCGGTGTTTCTAATCCCTCCACTCTCCTAAAATTACATTATTCCTGATCACCAATGACATTTTCACAGTCCTCTTTATTCCTTATTCATTGCATTCCATGCCAGGCCATAAATGTTGAACAAACCTAAGAGGTAAAGTAAGCACCCAAGACTGGAGCAAACACAGCAAAATTTTAAGGAGCATCAAAGCCTTTGACTGTGTGGATCATAGCAACCTATGGAAAATTCTTAGAAAGATGGGAAAACCAGACCATACTATCTGCCTCCTGAGAAATCTGTATGCAGGTCAAGAAGCAACAGTTAGAACTGGACATGGAACAACAGACTGGTTCCAAATTGGGAAAGGAGTACGTCAAGGCTGTATATTGTCACCCTGCTTATTTAACTTATATACAGAGTACATAGTGCGAAATGACAGGCTGGATGAAGCACAAGCTGGAATCAAGGTTGCCGGGAGAAATATCAATAACCTCAGATATGCAGATGATACCACCCTAATGGCAGAAAGTGCAGAACAACTAAAGAGTCTCTTGATGAAAGTGAAAGAGGAGAGTGAAAAAGGTGGCTTAAAACTCAACATTCAGAAAACTAAGATCATGGCATCTGGTCCCATCACTTCATAGCAAATAGATGGGGAAACCCTGGAAACAGTGAGAGACTTATTTTGGGGGGCTCCAAAATCACGGCAGATGGTGACTGCAGTCATGAAATTAAAAGATGCTTTCTCCTTGGAAGAAAAGCTATGACCAACCTAGACAGCATATTAAAAAGCAGAAACATTGCTTTGCTGACAAATGTCTGTCTAGTCAAAGCTATGGTTTTTCCAGTAGTCATGTATGGATGTGAAAGTTGGACTATAAAGAAAGCTGAGCACCAAAAATTGATGCTTTTGAACTGTGGTTTTGGAGAAGACTCTTGAGAGTCTCTTGGACTGCAAGGAGATCAGTCCTGAATATTCATTGGAAGGACTGATGTTGAAGCTGAAACTCCAATACTTTGGCCACCTGATGCGAAGAACTGGATCCTTGGAAAAGACCCTGATGCTGGGAAAGATTAAAGGCAGGGAAAGATTGAAGGCAGGAGCAGAAGGGAATGACAGAGGATGAGATGATTGGATGGCATCACCAACTCAATGGACATGAGTTTGAGCAAGCTCCAGGAGTTGGTGAAGGACAGGGAGGCCTGGTGTGCTGCAGTCCATGGGGTTGCAAATCAGACATGACTGAGCGACTGAACTTAACTGAGAGGCTGGATGATGTCAGTTTCAAAGACAGTCCATCCTGAGGGTCAGACAAACCTACCTGCCCATCAAAAACTGTTGGAAGATTTGGCTCCCTGGTTTAGAAACAGCACTGACTGAGACTTGCTTCTTTGGAAACAGACCAAGTCCCATTCTTCATGCAGAAGGTGAATGGACACCAACTAGAGACTAGAGACACTGAGAGCAGGGACCCCCATCCTCCCTGTCTCCTGAGTGTGAGAGCAAGTGTGCTTTTGTGGTCATACAGCTCAGAGGTTAAAGCATCTGCCTGCAATGTGGGAGACCTGGGTTCGATCCCTGGGTCAGGAGGATCCCCTGGAGAGGGAACTAGCAACCCACTCCAGTATTCTTGCCTGGAGAATCCCATGGATGGAGGAGCCTGGTGGGCTACAGTCCACGGGGATGCAAAGAGTCAGACACAACTGAGAGACTTCACCATGCACTCACTGTGGGATATTTGAGTTCTGCTGTGTGAGGTTTCTTTGAAATTGTGCATTTCCACTCAAGAAACAAATAGTTCCATAGAATGCCCAGCACCAAGGCATGTAAACGAGTTATGGAAAAATTCTTTACCTATGTGCTATCTTACAACATATATACCTCAAGGCAATACTAGAGCATTGCAATAAAGTGGCCTTTTGATGATCAAAAAAAAAAAATTTGTAGGTAGGTCACATGTTTAAGTGTCACATTGGCACCGAAGCAAAAGACCACATTTGATTTAGAAAATAATGGCGGTTGAGTCCAAAAAATAGTAGATGGTAGAGCGGACACAAAGTTAAGAATGTGATTGTGAAACAAAGCATAGCTCCCAAGTCCTCAGGTTCCTTTTGTCTGTGGAAAAACTTTACCCAAAGAATAAATTTAATCAGAGAAGTGAGAAAATGCAGAAGTGAAGGAAAACAGTCAAAGGAGACCAAATAATAATAATAATAGTATAGTCATTAAGCATAGTTAAGGCCTTTAAATAGCTAATACTCTGAGTCTTTCATTATAGATATTGAAAGCACACCAGGTGGAGAAGTTAACTACATGATGATCAGTTTGTAGCCATGACCTGCTGAGCCACTTCAGTCATGTCCGATTCTCTGTGACCCTATACTGCCTCAATTCTGAGAACTGGCCTCAAAGAAATGAGAACTGACCCGGGAACTGAAGATGAAGACTATTGTATTGAGAGTCGCTCAGTCATGTCCGACTCTCTGTGACCCCATGGACTATACAGTCCATGGGATTCTCCAGACCAGAACACTGGAGTGGGTAGCCTTTCCCTTCTCCAGGAGATCTTCCCAACCCAGGGATGAAACCCAGGTCTCCTGCATTGCAGGTGGATTCTTTACCAGCTGAGCCACCAGGGAAGCCCAAGGAACTAAAGACTAGCTGTACCTAAAACAATCAAGAGGATCCTGATCAGACCACCGATGACCAAGTTCAAGATGCCTGTCAGAGCTGACTGTGCTGTTTCTGCATGGAGCCCCCTCCCTCTGTCTATAAAAGCTCTTGCCCACTGGTTGTCAGCCCAGGAAGTCGGCCTTTGGACAGGAGTCAGCCCAGCCCACCCTCTCTTTCCTGAGCCTACTGGCAGGGGCAGGGGTGAGGAGCTAAAGAGCATGGAGAGTTAGAGGCTGGGAAATAATGGCCATTCCAAGGAGATCCAACCAGTCCATTCTGATCTGATCTGATCCAGATCAGTCCTGGGTGTTCATTGGAAGGACTGACACTAAATTGACACGCCAATACTCTGCCCACCTCATGCGAAGAGTTGACTCACTGGAAAAGACGCTGATGCTGGGAAGGATTCGGGGCGGGAGGAGACGGGGACGACAGAGAATGAGATGGCTGGATGGCATCACCGACTCAATGGACATGAGTTTGGGTGGACTCCGGGAGTTGGTGATGGACAGGGAGGCCTGGCGTGCTGTGATTCATGGGGTCGCAGAGTCGGACATGACTGAGCGACTGAAATGAACTGAACTGAACATCCTGACACCTGCATGGAGGCTGCTAAAGAACTTGACCATCAATTCTATCTTAAAATCTTTCCTTTCTTTTTGCTAAGACATTCTCATTTTCCTCTAACCTCTTTCAATCTCTACTTTCCTTGAGAACTCTCTTCCTCTTCTGAACATAAATTTAGATCATGACTGGGTTCTCTCTATAGATACAGCATGCGTGCTCAGATGCTTCAGTCAGGTCTGACTCTGTGAGATCCTATGAATTAAACATACTGAACAACACATTGCTACACGACTGGAGGGCTTCCCAGGTCTCTCAGTGGCAAAGAATCCGCCTGCCAAGCAGAAACATGGGTTTGATCCCTGGGTTGGGAAGATTCCCCTGGAGAAAGAAATGGCAACTCACTCCAGTATTCTTGACTGAAAAATTCCACGGACAGAGGAGCCTGGAGGGCTACAGTCCAATGGGGTTGCAAAGAGTTGGACATGACTGAGCAACTAAATAGCAGCAACAGCTGAACGATTGCCTCGGTGAATCAGACACCGTAATTTTTCCTGCAGCTGTCTTTACCTGTCTTAAGTCGTCCCTTTCCAGTTGAATCAAAGTGTCAAGTGTTCGTGGTCTATTTCTTTTGACAATATTTGCCTCTTCCCAGAAAGGCTACATAAGGCTAAGGAAATGGGATAGACTTTGGCCCTTTAGACACATTACCTTTAATCAAAAACTACATCATCCAATGTCCAGTCAAAGACCAGGTCACAGGGCAGATAAACGCCTGGGAATGCAAAGCATGAGTGATTCTCAGCCTACATGCTGTGCTTTGGGCTCACAAGGAATCGTCTGGTCCCCAAACACTTTCCCCATTCTCTCTGTCAATCTCCCCATACTTAATCCCATTGCCTGAAATACAGGAAGCAGAAACTTACGGTAGTCAGCATCTGGAGACACAGAGAGCCTATTATGATTGAGTATCCTAGAGAGATTATGCCAAGAAGGGGAGAAAGGGAGAATGCTACTCATGAGCAAGTAATCCTAGCAGGAGAACTTTTCAGTGCTCCCCCATGAGTAACAGGAAGGAGATATCCTGTGTCCACTGAGCAGAGATGAACTAGTAAAGGATGCACCTTGTGTTTCAGGAGCCTCCATGAGAACTGAGCAAGGCAGAGGAATAGGCTTCACCAGAACCCTACTGTGAGACAGCACAGAGTAAGAAGGGGCTTCCCTGGTGCCTACAATGCAGGAGATGCAGGTTCAGTCCCTGAGTTGGGAAGATACCCTGGAGAAGGAAATGGCTATCCAATCACAGAGTCAGACACTGCTTGGAGACTAAACAACAACAACAACAATGACATTTAATAAGAAGGACATTGATCACTGCATTCGAGTTTTCCTCCATTTTACTAGATTTTAGTTTCACTACATTTACTAGACCCACAGATGATGATAAACTCCTTTGAGTCTCAATTTTCTCAAAAGATGACAATCATAATGACAATGTGATGAGATTATGGATATAAAATGAGGTGATATATCATAAGAGGTTAATACTGGTGCCCAGTAGAAGCTAAATAGAGGTTAACTCCTCCAACTATTTCTTAAATGGGTTCATAGAAATATTCTGCCAGAGGTTATTGGGGGGATTGAATGAATTAATAGACACAAAAAAGAGCTTTGCAAAATGTAAAGCACCCTACTGATATTCATTACTATGACTACTAACGTGAGAATTATGTCTGATCAATTGACAAGGATCTGTGTCTCCAGGCTGAGCACTGAAAAAGCTATAGTTCGTGTCAGATCTGGGTGGCTGCAGAGTGAAGGAGGAAAATCCCCATCCTGGGAATCCAGAAACGTGGGTTTGACTTATGTCTGGCACCTGCTACCTCTCTGAGGAGGTTACTCATCCCCAAGCCTTGGTTTTCCCCTTATAAAATGATTATAATACATACTCAGCAGTTCTTATGAAATGTAAACAAATTTGGGGGCTTCCTGGGTGGCTCAGAATCTGCCTCCCAATGCAGGAGATGTGGGTTTGATCCCTAGGTCAAGAAGATTCCCTGGAGAAGGAAATGGCATCCACTCTAGTAATAGCTGTACAATGTCACGAACCTCCACCCAGAGTTCATCAGGCATTCTATCTATCAGATCTAGTCCCTTAAATCTATTTCTCACTTCCACTGTATAATCATAAGGGATTTGATTTAGGTCATATCTGAATGGTCTAGTGGTTTTCCCTACTTTCTTCAATTTAAGTCTGAATTTGGCAATAAGGAGTTCATGACCTGAGCCACAGTCAGCTCCTGGTCTTGCTTTTTTTTTGACTGTATACAGCTTCTCCATCTTTGGCTGCAAAGAATATAATCAATCTGATTTCGGTGTTGACCATCTGGTGATGTCCATGTGTAGAGTCTTCTCTTGTGTTGTTGGAAGAGGGTGTTTGCTATGACCAGTGCATTCTCTTGACAAAACTCTATTAGCCTTTGCCCTGCTTCATTCCGTGCTCCAAGGCCAAATTTGTCTGATACTCCAGGTGTTTCTTGACTTCCTACTTTTGCATTCCAGTCCCCTAGAATGAAAAGGACATTTTTTTGGGGTGTTAGTTCTAAAAGGTCTTGTAGGTCTTCATAGAACCATTCAACTTCGGCTTCTTCAGTGTTACTGGTTGGGGCATAGGCCTGGATTACTGTAATATTGAATGGTTTGCCTTGGAAACGAACAGAAATCATTCTGTCGTTTTTAAGATTGCATCCAAGTACTGCATTTCAGACTCTTTTGTTGACCATGATGGCTACTCCATTTCTTCTAAGGGATTCCTGCCCACAGGAGTAGATATAATGGTCATCTGAGTTAAATTCACCCATTCCAGTCCATTTCAATTCACTGATTCCTAGAATATCTATGTTCACTCTTGTCATCTCCTGTTTAACCACTTCCAATTTGCCTTGATTCATGGACCTAACATTCCAGGTTCCTATGCAATATTGCTCTTTACAGCACCGGACCTTGCTTCTATCACCGGTCACATCCACAACTGGACCAAGAGCATCCCCATGAAAAAGAAATGCAAAAAAGCAAAATGGCTGTCTGAGGAGGCCTTACAAATAGCTGTGAAAAGAAGAGAAGTGAAAAGCAAAGGAGAAAAGGAAAGATATAAGCATCTGAATGCAGAGTTCCAAAGAATAGCAAGGAGAGATAAGAAAGCCTTCCTCAGTGATCAATGCAAAGAAATAGAGGAAAACAACAGAATAGGAAAAACAAGAGATCTCTTCAAGAAAATTAGAGATTCCAAGGGAACATTTCATGCAAAGATGGGCTTGATAAAGGACAGAAATGGTATGGACCTAACAGAAGCAGAAGATATTAAGAAGAGGTGGCAAGAATACACAGAAGAACTGTACAAAAAAGATCTTCACGACCAACATAGTCACGATAACGTGATCACTGACCTAGAGCCAGACATCTTGGAATGTGAAGTCAAGTGGGCCTTAGAAAGCATCACTACGAACAAAGCTAGTAGAGGTGATGGAATTCCAGTTGAGCTATTTCAAATCTTGAAAGATGATGCTGTGAAAGTGCTGCACTCAATATGCCAGCAAATTTGGAAAACTCAGCAGTGGCCACAGGACTGGAAAAGGTCAGTCTTCATTCCAATCCCAAAGAAAGGCAATGCCAAAGAATGCTCAAACTACCGCACAATTGCACTCATCTCACACGCTAGTAAAGTCATGATAAAAATTCTCCAAGCCATGCTTCAGCAATATGTGAACCATGAACTTCCAGATGTTCAAGCAGGTTTTAGGAAAGGCAGAGGCATCAGAGATCAAATTGCCAACATCCGCTGGATCATGGAGAAAGCAAGAGAGTTCCAGAAAAACATCTATCTCTGCTTCATTGACTATGCCAAAGCCTTTGACTGTGTCGATCACAATAAACTGTGGAACATTCTGAAAGAGATGGGAATACCAGGCCACCTGACCTGCCTCTTGAGAAACCTGTATGCAGGTCAGGAAGCAACAGTCAGAACTGGACATGGAACAACAGACTGGTTCCAAATAGGAAAAGGAGTATGTCAAGGCTGTATATTGTCATCTTGCTTATTTAACTTATATGCAGAGTACATCATGAGGAATGCTGGGCTGGAAGAAGCACAAGCTGGAATCAAGATTGCTGGGAGAAATATCAATAACCTCAGATATGCAGATGACACTACCCTTATGGCAGAAAGTGAAGAGGAACTCAAAAGCCTCTTGATGAAAGTGAAAGAGGAGAGTGAAAAGGTTGGCTTGAAGCTCAACATTCAGAAAACTAAGATCATGGCATCTGGTCCCATCACTTCATGGGAAATAGATGGAAAAACAGTGGAAACAGTGTCAGACTTTATTTTTTTGGGCTCCAAAATCACTGCAGATGGTGATTGCAGCCATGAAATTAAAAGACGCTTACTCCTAGGAAGGAAAGTTATGACCAACCTTGATAGTATATTAAAAAGCAGAGACATTACTTGGCCAACAAAGGTCCGTCTAGTCAAGGCTATGGTTTTTCCCGTGGTCATGTATGGATGTGAGAGTTGGGCTGTGAAGAAAGCTGATCACCGAAGAATTGATGCTTTTGAACTGTGGTGCTGAAGAAGACTCCTGAGAGCCCCTTGGACTGCAAGGAGATCCAACCAGTCCATTCTAAAGGAGATCAATCCTGGGTGTTCATTGGAAGGACTGATGCTAAAGCTGAAACTGCAATACTTTGGCCACCTCATGCGACGATTTGACTCACTGGAAAAGACTCTGATGCTGGGAAAGGTTGGGGGTGGGAGGAGAAGGGGACGACAGAGAATGAGATGGCTAGATGCCATCACCGACTCTGTGGACATGAGTTTGAGTGAACTCTGGGAGTTGGTGATGGACAGGGAGGCCTGGCGTGCTGTGATTCATGGGGTCGTGTAGAGTCGGACACGACTGAGCGAATGAACTGAACTGAACTGAACTGAACTAGTAATAGCTACTCAGCAGTCCTTAGTAGATTTAAACACATTTAGGGAGGTGGACTCCCCTATTCTTGAGCTTCCCTTGTGGCTCAGCTGGTGAAGAATCCCCCTACAATGTGGGAGACCTGGGTTCGATCCCTGGGTTGGGAAGATCCCCTGGAGAAGGGAAGGTCTACCCACTCCAGTATTCTGGCCTGGAGGATCCTGTGGACTGTAAAGTCCATGGGGTCACAAAGAGTCAGACACGACTGAGCAACTTGCTCTTTCACTTGCACCTTCCCTTTCAGGGAGGTGGAAGAAGAGGAGAAGGAGAAGAGAAGAGGGCTGCAGAGGATGAGATGGTTGGATGGCATCACCAACTCAGTGGACATGAACCTGGACAAACTCCAGGAGACGGTGAAGGACAGGGAGGCCTGGCCTGCTATAGTCCATGGGGTCGCAAAGAGTCAGACACCACTGAGTGACTCAACAACAACAATAAGAGATGAAATTCCTTCTCAGACTTCAGGTCAGAGCAGGAGCTGGAGCTGAGCTCGACTATCCAAAGCCCACAAATTGCTGGAATTCTCTGAGTCTCCATTGGCCAGCCCTGCTGGATCAATGTCTCAGGGCCCCTGTGGAGATATGGGATCCTGAGCTTCTCAAATGTCTCAGCCAGGTCCCTTTAGGAGCAGAAGAGACTCATCTGCCTGTCTACAGGAACCAAGTGGAAGAGTGGAAAGTGCCCCTCCAAGCATGAAATTTCTTTGAGGTCTTTAAACTGATTATTGTATTGGATCAGCCAAAAGTTCATTTAGGTTTTCTGTAACATCTGATGGATTTTTGCTTTGTGTTAAGCAGCCCTTGATATCCTTGAGTATCCCTCTTGCCTTGACGATACTTCTCATCTCAGGTGTCCTGATAGTTAACTCAGAATGTCAGTGGCAGGAGCTACTTACACAATAGTTAAGGTTACTCATAATAATTCAGATGTCACTGTCTTTTGTTTTCTTCACATCTGCCTGGCACACAGCACTCCGTTAGCTCAACGTCTCTCCCCAATTTCAGGGTCTTGGAAGACATCTCATGTTAGCATCTGAGACCCACCCTGACAGTTTCTGCTCTGACTCCCTTTGCTGACGTCCTGGGAGCTGCACCAGGTTAGAGAACTTTCCGATCGCAGGGTGGGCCGAGGGGCGGCAGGCTTACTGGGAAAGCAGCTAGGGGATTTGCCTTGAGGTTAAAATTAGAAGCAGACACACTGTTTCTATGTTGTTCACATGTTACACATCAAAAGCAACGGCAAAGTCCAAAGATGCCTGCAGGCACATTTTACCTTATGCTCGAAAAGTGTCAATTTCCTTCATCATTTTGCAGGTGACTTGAGAGCTGATAGGGACATGGGGGAGGGAACTGGGGAGCTCCTTGCCCTGTTGCCAGTCAACAGTGAACTGCTGTTGTAGGAGCTGACCTGGAAGTCTCATGAGTTTGGGTGCACCGTACATAGAAAGGTTTATAAAAGTTAGTGAAGAAATGTGGAAAGCAATCATTGTAGTTGACAACTCTAGTGACATTGCTGAAGGGGTGAATTTGAGGGGGGTGGTGATCATCTACCAGGGGATAAAAGGTTGTTGAGAATTAAGCTAACTTCCGAGACCATCCTAGTAACTATAAAAGTCCAAGCAATATTCTGATTTCCACGGAAGACAATGAAAAGAACTGATGGGTCCATTCAGCAACCTGATGAATCTTTTGATCTTTTTGTAGAGTAATATGCCAGCTTTCTCAAATGTGAGCTTTCCTTAGGAGTTTTGGGGGCTGAGATACTGAGGTGAAAATCAAATTGTATGTTCTTCAGTACCACTGCCAAATGTGTTGCTTTCTCATCATGAAAATTTTAAACTATGGCTTCAGTTGTAGTAGAGTATACCTGTCTTGGATATATTTATTCATATTATAGGGACTATGATAGAACACCATAATAATTTATTCTAAACCTGTGCATGCTAAATCACTTCAGTCATGTCCGACTCTGCAACCCCATGGACTGTAGCCTGCCTGCTCCTCTGTCCTTGGGATTCTCTAGGCAAGAATACTGGAGTGGGTTGCCATGCCCTTCTCCAGGGGATCTTCCTGACCCAGGGATCCAATCTGCATCTCCTACGTCTCCTGCATTGGTAGGTGGGTTCTTTACCACTAGAATCCCCTGGACTAATCAAAACCATTTACACAAAAACTGATGCAGTAACAGTTCCAAACATTCAGGCACTTAAAAAAAAAATGAAATGTAACAGGTGCTCAATGTCATTCAGCAGACTATGACATTTACATGAATAAAGAAAAAGACCATATCCACAAAAAATTAAGTAGGTAAAAGGCAATGAACCCAGCTGAAATGTAGCCAGATTCATATGGTCTGTCCCAGGAACCTTCTGGACCATCTTTTCAGTGCCAACATGGAGGAATTTTTTTTTAATTAATTCTCAAAGAGGCAATTCAATAGCAAAGCTGCTACTCAATGAATATCTAGGAGAACTAATTTCAACTTTTATTAGCTTGCAGTACAACACAAGGGCTTTTGTGATGGCTCAGACAGTAAAGAACCTGCCTGCGATGCAGGAGACCAGGGTTCAATCCTTGGGTCGGGAAGAAGCCCTGGAAAAGCACATGTTAATCCACCACAGTATTCTTGCCTAGGAAATTCTACGGACAGAGGAGTCTGGTGGGCTATTGTTCATGGGGTCACAAAGAGTCAGACACAACTGAGCGGTAATACACACACACACACATATAATACAAGACTGTAGGGCATTCTGTATCTTTTGGTGAAGCAGCTACAAAGTAGATTTTAAGAAAGCGTCTCAACTCAAAACTACTTGGCATTTTGAGGACACTGGTCCCTTGATGGTTCCCAGGAGGGAACAAAGGAGACACAAGTGGGCAAGGAGGGAGTCGTTCACTTGCATATGGCAGGCTCCAGAGCAAACATCAGCATGAGGTCACAAATTTGCAACATCCCAGAAATAAGAACATGCCCCCTTCATTGCTACAACTGCTGATTTTTAAATAAGCTGTCATCACTGTCATAAAATATACACACATTTTAAAAAGTAAAATCCTGGGCATCTGATGAAAAGGTATTAGTAAACACTTTTTTCAGTCACAAGTTAATATTTATTTTTTAAATTGCAATGAACTCCTTTTTCTCTGTTTCGACAGATTTTGTCCTTGAGTAAGTCCATGGCACATTCACACCCGAATCCATAAAATACAAACACTCTTAGAATAAAGTTGCATTTTTCTCATGGATAACAAAAACCGAAGCCGCATTTTGCTTAAACTGTGGCTATTACCAGGTACCGCAGGGTGAGAGAATGTTTTTTTTTTCCCAAACACCAAAAGGGGAAGAAAGTAAGTTGATACACACTTCAGTTGCTGTCTTCCCTGTGTGAAGGCTCAGGGAAACAAAGAGAACAATGTCATTGTTTTATGATTTTAACTCTGCTGGGAAGCTGCTCTGGTAAGTTTCTACTGCAGGGGATGTATTTGATGAAAATCTTAAAAGCGATCGGGTGGTATAAACTGTTGACTTTTATCCTTCCCTATCATGAGTCCCTTATTCTTTGAAGGATCTTTACCTGGGAAGCTTTCAACTTCCATTGTCATGCGAAGCCTCTTGGATCCAGAGATAAAAACAAAATTAACTTTTCAAGGACATGGTGGTCTGGAAAAAGGAAAGTTGTTTAGGAACTAAACATAAATTCAAAAATTGAATTGGTTCCTCCACTGAATTTAAGTTTCATGAAAAACCTATTTTCTTCCTTGCATCTGTAGAGACTGTGGGTAAAACTCTACCCTCAAAATTCTGCCAATCAGTTTCTGCATCATTTCTTCTTTGGATGACGCCTCTGTTCATTTTTACTTTGGTTAACGTGCCACTGAATGAATTCTGAAAGCCAGTTATAGGAGCCACAAATTTTCAAGAAATGTCTTCATTGTAACTGTTTTATGCTGTGCCAATACAGTAGTATAACTACCATTTTCATCTTGGCAAATATAAACTTCCTCTAGAAAGAGTGGATTTCCTCTTTTCAAAAACTTTTAAGTCTAGTACCACTCAATATTCCCATGTAATGTAAAATCAACTGAAAATTATTCTCTTCAATCAACAGTTGGAGCTTGTTAGAAACAGGTAAAAACTGACCACCACCAGCCTCCCCATGCACCTATAATCAGACAAACACACACACACACAGAGGTTTAATTCTTTGCATGTCAATTACAGATGAGGCTCAGCAAATGTGGTTTTCTCTCCTGCTAAAAGCAGATACTATTCACATGTGAAGTAGAACATTGATAATAATATAAAAGTTTAATACTAATTTAGTGCAAAAAGTAAGCCAAGACCTCAGGCTCTTTCATATACTTATTCAACTTATAAAATGCCTACTCTGTGAAATGCTGTCTAATTACAGTAACCTAGTAACCCGTTTCCATTTCATTTCCTTCTGTCCCTTGAACCCAACTGCTGCATTTTTTTAACAAGTCTTAACCCTTTAACCTGCTAATGAGATGCCTTAATGGACTGTTAATTGAGTGATAGCCATTCTTTATCCCTATAATCACTTCAGCGTGAGCAGAGATGGAAATGAAAATTATTCACGCCAGAGCCTTAATTTATATTATTACATCATTTTACTTTAGTCTTGATTGATTAGAGTGTTTCGTGGGCAGTCAGGCCCGAGTCCAGTCCCCATGTGCCGCTTCTCTTTTCACAGGCATTTTTGAGGAAGACACCAAATATTTCTGAGCCACAGTGAATTATGTCACAAGCTCCATCAGATTATACAAGTCAAAAGATTTCAGCAAGAGGATAACTTTTCTGAAGAGAGTAAAGAGCCCCAATCTCTTATCCAGCCAAGTTCAGGAGAAGATAGAGCCGGGACTGTGGAGAAGGCGATGGTAACCCACTCCAGTACTCTTGCTTGGAAAGTCCCATGGACAGAGGAGCCTGGTAGGCTGCAGTCCATGGGGTCTCGAAGAGTTGGACATGACTGAGCGACTTCACTTTCACTTTCCACTTTCATGCATTGGAGAAGGAAATGGCAAACCACTCCAGTGTTCTTGCCTGGAGAATCCCAGGGATGGTGGAGCCTGGTGGGCTGCTGTCTATGGGGTCGCACAGAGTCTGACACGATTGAAGCAACTTAGCAGTAGCAGCAGCAGAGCCGGGACCCAGCTTTCTGGGTTCCCAGCCCAGTATGTCTCCTGTCTTCACTCCGCCTCTAATGTTTCCATTTAGAACATCTACTGTACCAAATATTTACATACATACTTAAAAAAAAAAAGAATGAAGGTAGAGATTAGTGGATTTTAAATGAAAAGTAATTTTTCATTATCTAATTAGGTATCTGCTCATCTATGATCGTACTTACCAGTTTCAATGTCTTATCAAATTCTACATTCAAATACATTCAGTTGCTACATGGATGTTTTCCTTTCATTCATGCATACTTTTTCCTTTCTTCCCCTTTCCTCTCTGTGTTTGAGATTGTGGACTTTTTTCTACCTCAGCAATTTTCTCCATCAGCAGTGAATCAGATGATGTGAATCACCGGTAGGCATGCAGATGAAGACTTTGTGGGACATGAGTGGACAAAGATTCAGTCTCCTTTGTCTTTCATTTTCAAGTTTCTACCCCAGAGAGTGATATCTTTGTGAATCAGCAGATCTGAAAAAGTCAGGAGAGCATCCGCCGTGTACACCAGGTAGACATTCTATTCTTTTGCCCTCCACACTATGTGAGCTTCAGATTTAGGTGACATAATTTAGCATCTCCAACCTCCCTGTTATCCCTGTTAAAACCTAAAAGATGTATGTATTGCCTCCTTCTACTTCCTCATCTCCCAGAATTAACGGATGATAAAATTCTTCTAATTTTTCTCAGGAATAATTTTCAAGTTATTCCATCTTTTCCGTGTGGTGCTACTATTCCTGCCCTTCTTGTCTCTCACCTAGATGATGGCAATACAATTTAACTGGTCTTTTGTTGGCCCCAAAGCCCCACCTCCATACTACTGCTAAGATGAATTCTCTAAATTTGAAATCTGCTGAAAAGCCTTCAATGGCACTGAAAAGTATGTCCTAACTCCTTACTCTCATACATGATCCTTTGGGGTGGTACCTTTTCAGTGTCTGCCTTTCTGGTATTTCTCCACTGCAGCCCCATGTGAACTTTATAACAGTTTTTATAACTTTTTTTCCAACGCATTTCTGGCATCACTTCCTCTGGGAAGCCTTCCTTTCCTCCAGGAAGCCTTCACTGCTTCCCAGTTTGGAGCTAAGTAACTTGTCTTCTGAATGCTTCAGTTCAGTTCAGTTCAATTCAGTTCAGTTGCTCAGTCGTGTCCAACTCTTTGTGACCCCATGAATCACAGCACGCCAGGCCTCCCTGTCCATCACCAACTCCCGGAGTTCACCCAAACTCATGTCCATCGAGTCGGTGATGCCATCCAGCCATCTCATTCTCTGTCGTCCCCTTTAGGTAACTCAAACCATGACTCTTGTTAAAGTCCGACCAACCACTATATTGGAATTATCTATTTATATGTCTGTTTCTCCTAGAAATTTGCAAGTTCCTCTCACAGAGTGAAAAAGTCTCCTTAAACATGGGTATCACTTAAGAAGTGTCTAATCAGTTAGTTAATTAATGAGGTGTCCTGGGGAAAAAAAAAAACTGACCCACAATGAAGATGTTTGCGAGGAAAGCTTATCTTCAGACAGAAAAATAGCAAGAAAGATTTCACAGTGGCAACGGCACCCTATGTGAGCATCACAAGTAGGTGAAATCCAATAAGCAGGGTTCCATGAAAGGACTTGTCAGGAAAAGATATCAAATACAGAAGTGAGAGACTTGTCAAGAAACAGGATTTAGTCCAGCTTCATAAAAATGGAACACATGGTTGGTATAAAATAACGAGTAGAAGTAAAGATTGTAACAAAAAGAGGAGGGACTTTTACTGGCAAACTAGGAGTACTGACCTATGTTCAATGAAAAAAAAAGCTATCATTGATTCAATATACTTTGTTTTATACACACACACATATACTGTACATACATGGCCTCTTTACATGTATCACAATTAACCCATGAGCACACACTGTATCTCCTTTACAAATAAGGAACCCAAACACGCAGAGGTGAGCAGCTTATCCAAGATCACACAGCTGGCCAGTCTCAAACCAAGATTTGAGACTAGACACTCTGGCTGGGAAACACACACCCTTGAAAATTCTGAGGGTTTTAAATCAGGGAAAGACAAACCAAATCTGGGAATTGGTTGAGCTCATCAAGCACCTGCTGAAGTTCTGATTGTCTGCTTGATCAGTTGGTTGAAACCTGGATTCAGTCATGGCCCAGGAGGGTGAACTTAAGAGGCCAGCACTTTTTTTCTGAGTAATGTAAAAAGAAGAGGAAGAATAGGGAGAATAAATATTAATAATTCTGCTAGATTGTTTAATGAGCAGCCATAGCCATCCATTAACTCTGTCCTCTAAGAGTCCCTTTATCAAACACCAAGAAATACATTAGTGAGATGAAGTGTTACCTCTATTCTTGAAAAGTGCTACTATCTGTGGATAAGAGTAAGCTGGCTTGAACAGAGAAATTCTCACCATCTCTATATATACTGTACTGTCTCCTCTCCTTCAAAGACTCTTATGAGAAGTACAATGTCAGATGGGCTTCCCAGGTGGTGCTAGTGGTAAAGAGCCTGTCTGCCAATGTAGGATAACAGACATGGACAGGATCCCTGGGTTAGGAAGGTCCCCTGGCGGAGGGCATGGCAACCCACTCCAGTATTCTTGCCTGGAGAATCCCATGCACAGAAGAGCCTGGCAGGCGACAGTTCACAGCGTCACAAAGGGTCGGACAGGACTGAAGTGACTTAGCATGCACGCATGCAGTCTGCCAGGTGAAGGGGAAGGAAATTTTTGACCTTGGTGTCCTACAGCAATGCATTACAACCATGCAGACTGACACCGCATTCCAGGACCATCAGGGGAGCTGTGATGGAGAGTAGGAAAGATTCATCCTTCCAGGGGCACCAATTTTGGTGTGGTTGGGGAACCATCCTTTAGGATGTGATACACGCCTCAATCCATCATCCGATATTTGATGTCAGGTGCCACAGACAGAATACACAGGCCTGGAACCAAAGAGGAAAGTAGCCTCTCTCACTGTTATACCTAGCCTCCCTCTCATAATATTTTTGCCTCTCATCCCTGAAACTTTGCTATCTTGATTTTTAAAGGTTTTAGTACCATAGCATAGACTGATAACTTTCCCATGACCAATGATCTCCTTTTACGTGTTAATAGGAGAGCACCCTGAATATTTGTTCAGCTAATGTCTTCCCAGTTAAACAAGCTCCAGCTTTCCACTGCCTCTATATAGAGTTATGTGCCATAGTTCTAGCTCATGGGAGGCAAGCAGAAGGATGCATGCAACTTCAAGGTCAAACCCTTTAATGAGGAAAATGCTAGAACTTTCCTTCCTTTGTTCCCACATGTGTGTGGGCTAGAATCTACATGTGTGATGCAGATGGGCCAGAGTTCACTATGGAGATGAGACCCTGAGGCATTACAGAGCAACAAGACAGAACAAGGTTGACAATCTTATTAAGCAAAAATACTTCTACGCCTAAAACCACCGGCCAACTCAGATCTTGTTTGAGAGGGAAATAATCATCTTGTTTGAGCCACTCTGTTTGGGGCTTGCTTCATTATGGCAGGTTAGCCTGCACGGTACCTTAAATGGTACCCAAGGGACGGATGCTCTCAGTGGGGAAAATGAAAATGGTCCCACTGCACTAGCGGGTGAGGTCTGGTCACTTGAAGGTCCACATGTCACTAGATTCACCAAGAGGAAAAGAGGGGTTTCTGCATTTACTAGGGTGATTCACACAGGTAAAGGGGAAATAGACTAACCACTCTATTGGGATGACAAAAACCAAATCTCTGGAAAACTGGGGATCCTCTGGGTTGACTCCCAAATTCTACTATGACCAGGAAGAGCTGAGTTACCCACAGAGAATAAACCCTGATTCATTTACGTGTCAGGTGGATTCAACAAACGGGTGTCCTACTGGACAACTCCCTGATTTGGGCAGACGCGGCTTGATTTTGAAGCCAGACAGAACTTATAGCTTGCTGGTGGTGGCTGAGGCATCTGCTTCCTCCAATAGCCACTCAGATGGAGAAAGCTTAACTCAAAGCTTCAGTTTTCTTGATGCCATAAGAGCTTAAGCTTCATTTCTGCTTTTAAACAGCCCAGTTGGTGGAGTACTCAAGTATAGACAAGCAAGTGGCTTCATAATAGTACCGTGACTTTCTATTACCGTCTCCTCTTTTGGACAATTTACTTACATAAGTAATCAAGATGATAAAGACATTTTTAACGCCAAAATTTCTCTAAAACAAAAGCATAAGGTGTAGAATTCAGGAGAGAGATTTTTTCAGTCACTGAGTAATGTCTGACACTTTACAACACCATGGACTGTATCATGCCAGATTCCTCTGTTCTCTACTATCTCCCAGAGTTTGCTCAAATTCATGTCCATTGCATCAGTGACGCCATCCAACCATCTCATCCCCCATTACCCTCTTCTCCTCCTGCCTTGAATCTGAAATGATTAAAGTTAGGAGAGTTGTGAGAAGGGCCCAAGAGAAGGCATCAGAAATAGACAAGATGGCTCAGGGTGGAATTTTTAGAATAACAGAAGGAGGAAAATTAATAGTCACAGATAAAGCAGTCAGAGATAGGAAGACTATCAAATTCTGTGTCAGGAAAGCTAGGGTAACGGCTTTCTGCAAAAAGGATAAGGGGCATTGATTTCAGTGTCAAGGGCTTATCAAAAAGGATGACAACTGGAAAAGAACCATTGTTTATGTCATTATAGAACCACATGTGACCTTCAAGTGTGTTGTTACAGACTCGCAGTGGAAAGCAGATTGCTGAGGGTTAACAAAGGAGAGGCTGTAGCAGAAGTTGAAAGCTTGAGGGTAGAAAAATATTCTCTTTCCAAAAGTTTTGTTTATTTAAAAGGCACATCAGAAGTTAGTTCCCCAAGGAAATAGCATGACCAAAGGAAAACTTCTACTCTGTCTTACAGACAAAGGAAAGAGGCTAGTGGGGAGGGAGGAATTGAAGATGAAGTTGAAAAAGAGGATCATTAATCAAGAAGGGCCCAGAACCAATAGGGAAAAGGTAGGATGAAAAGCTGAGGTTACTCAGATGGTCTGATCAGAGACCAGAGAATAATTATTTCTTCCAATAAGAAATAATTTCCTGTATAGGTTTAAAACATTAATTTAACCAAGAAATCTCTCACGACTGAGTTTCTCTACTCTCTCTGTTCATCAGAAAAAAGTACAGAAGCATAATTTTGTTGTTACAAGGATGTCAGGAGATTGTGCCTTACCATCCACATTCTGGGAGAACAAGAGTTCATTGTCACTCTCATCACAATTCAGAGCAACTCTGCACCTTTTTGAAACCCAAAATTGAAGAATGCTTCAGCTAGAATGGACCTTGCAAGAGAATATTGAATTCTTTGCTCCTCATTTAAATTAAGGCTTTCAAAGAGGTCAGATGCAATATACGCACAGGAATTCTAATTGAAACACAACCAAAAAGAAAAAATTGTCTCTTCCAAATACACTTCAGCAAGAGTTCACATGAAGCCTACGGTTCAAGGAGAATTTTCTAAGTCCACACAACTTGAGCTGATTGGCAACAGAATCTCAATTATGTATGTTTGATGGAAATGATTGGGGTGACAAAGAATATACCTGTATATTTCAGGACCAAATAAAATTGCAGCACCCTTTGTTTTAGAACATTATTTCTCTCTTTTGCCTTGAGTGGTTCAGGTTGATTATCCATATTGAATTCAACAAGCAGTTTTCTTACCATCACTTTGTCATTCATCTTCATGGTTTAATTCTAAGTGAAAGATTTAAAACATAATGTAGTTTCTCATAAGGGTAAAAATACTCTATGAATCATCCTTTTGGGGCCTTGAGGACAAAGAAGCCATTATATTTTGAATGATTTGAATCCAGGCACTATTCTAAGTACTGTGTGAATACTAACTCACTTAAGCCTTACAAGGATCCTATGAGTTAGATTCTGTTGTTATTTATTTATTTGTAGATGAAGAAACAAATATCAGAGATTGTTGAGATTAAACGTACCTTTCCAACGTTTGGCATTTCGAAGGGCAATATTTAGAGTCCACATTTTAACTATATGATGATCTGCCATCTTTACAAGAAAGTGAACACTTATTAGTTTTGTCTCTATTTAAACAGAAACCTCCCCCCAAATAAAATCCTTGCAACTGAAATATTCTAGTCAAATAAGTAGTTCATGAGTTCCTCAAGCCAAGAATTCTGTGTCTACGTCCAGCTTCTACCAAAGTACCAATCACATAGCAAATGTTCAGAAAATGTTGGTTGGAAAATATTGACTTAGCAGATGGGACCGTAGTAGGGTTGTGCAGAGAAGAATTCATCCTATGTGAAACGACGCATCCCAGAGCTACATTTACTGTTAATTACATTCCCTGTAATTATTTCAACCCAGTCTGTAAAAGGAAGTTCAGCCATGCATTTGCTTAGATGCATTCTTCTAGCTGTTTCTCTTTACTTTCATCTTGTACCGGTTGGAAGTAAAGTTTATCAGCTGGTCAATGACTAAGTAATCTATGAACACTGGAAGTGGTGTGGAGATACTGGAGGCTCACCTGGGCATTGGGAGACCTTACTGTGCTGTTAGTGGTCCTGCATCATCCTTTCGCCTACATTCACTTTTAAAGTTAAGTGAATTGGTCCTTGATGAAGCCTTATGAGACTGTTTTATAGTTAATACATAGAATTACTGACAAGTAGAGTGAGAATAGGAAAAGGAGTACGTCAAGGTTGTATATTGTCACCCTGCTTATTTAACTCATATTCAGAGTACATCATGAGGAACGATGGGCTGGAAGAAGCACAAGCTGGAATCAAGATTGCTGGGAGAAATATCAATAACCTCAGATATGCAGATGACACCACCTTTATGGCAGAAAGTGAAGAGGAACTAAAAAGCCTCTTGATGAGAGTGAAAAAGTTGGCTTGAAGCTCAACATTCAGAAAACTAAGATCATGGTATCTGGTCCCATCATTTCATGGGAAATAAATGGGAAACCAGTGGAAACAGTGTCAGACTTTATTTTGGGGGGCTCCAAAATCACTGCAGATGCTAATTGCAGCCAGGAAATTAAAAGACGCTTACTCCTTGGAAGGAAAGTTATGACCAACCTAGACAGCATATTAAAAAGCAGAGACATTACTTTGCCAACCAAGATCTGTCTAGTCAAGGCCATGGTTTTTCCAATGGTCATGTATGGATGTGAGAGCTAGACTGTAAAGAAAGCTGATCGCCGAAGAATTGATGCTTTTGAACTGTGGTATTGGAGAAGACTCTTGAGAGTCCCTTGGACTGCAAGGAGATCCAACCAGTCCATTCTAAAGGAGATCAATCCTGGGTGTTCATTGGAAGGACTGATGCTAAAGCTGAAACTCCAATACTTTGGCCACCTCATGCGACGAGTTGACTCACTGGAAAAGACTCTGATGCTGGGAGGGGTTGGGGGCAGGAGGAACAGGGGATGACAGAGAATGAGATGGCTGGATGGCATCACCGACTCGATGGACATGAGTTTCAGTGAACTCCGGGAGTTGGTGATGGACAGGGAGGCCTAGCGTGCTGTGATTCATGGGGTTGCAAAGAGTCGGACACGACTAAGTGACTGAACTGAACTGAGAGTGAGCACTGGGGCTTTCCTGGTGGCTCACATGGTAAAGAATCTGCCTACAATTCAGGAGACCCAGGTTCAATCCCTGGTTCGGGAAGATCCCCTGGAGAAGGAAATGGCAACCCACTCCTGTACTCTTGCCTGGAGAATCCCCATGGACAGAGGAGCCTGGTGGCTATAATTCTTGGGTCACAGAGTCGGACACAACTGAGTGACTAAGCACACATGACAGTGAGCATTACACGGACATGCATAAGTTACTGGTTCATCTCTGAGACAAGTCTCCCCACTTATAAATATTTCTTGTTAAAAGAATTAATATACGTAAGTTTGGCTAGAATGGAATACAAAAGAAGGAAGAAAAAATTCAGTAGTGAAAAGTTCAGGAAGAAAACACAATGAAACACGAAGCCAAGAAGCCTATGAGCTTAAAACAGTTGAAAAGATGGCCTATTGTTTGGATCTGGGTCTCTATGGTAACTGCAAAGGGACTTGGTCCACAGAATTAAAGGAGCTCATTTGTGATTCCCTAAGAAGAGCTGCAGATACGAATTCCTCCTATCTCAGAAAAAAGAAGGCAGTTTCACACAACAGAGGAGGGACGAGAGGACCAAGAGTAGAATGAGATCACATTCCCCATCCCAATCCACTTGGCACTATTTGCACACAGTGGCATTTGAACTTCAAGTTCCCCTTACCAGGAAAATCTCAGAGATAAGTTCAGAAATGGTTCTTTAATGAACCAAAAAAGAACAATCCAACATTTAGTTAACACTAAAGAAACACTGGAGAAAAATATAGAACTGGAATGTGTGTTAAAAATATAAAAATGGAGTATGTATTAATGCCAACATAATTATCAGCATATTTTGTGACTGTGTGAAAACACAACAACTATTTTTATTATTGTGAAGCTAAACAGTGAAATATTTCAAAAGGGTCTTATTAGATTTTCACTTTCCATATTTACTGCCATATTTTTACACATATTCAAAACCTTTATTTATTACCTGATTTTTACTAAAATACAACATAGATTTACTAAAAGACAAATGCATAACACATATGAATTGTTTTATACTAATAAAAAAAAAACCCAAAGAGGTAGACAATATACAGCAAAAGTGCAGAAGGGAGAGGTTTAGCTGTTAATAGAAGAAATTTTGTGTTTCAAAATTAAATGCTGAATTTAGCTGCTAAATACTTTGCTTCTTGTCCGTAAAAGCTTTCTCCACTAGAGCAATATTAAAAATAACTAATATTTGCAAATAGTCTTATATGTTTTGAAGTGCTTTCATATTTCTTTTACTCCTTACAAAAGCTGTGTGAGGTGTAAACTATAACTATTCCTTTGATGAGAAAAGAAGCTCAAAAGGAAAAGTGGTTTGTTTGTGAATATTAGATTTTTTACTATCAAATCTCATTTGTGTTTCTCAATGCCTCTGTCTATAATTATAGCACTGAGGAATATGCCATGCTCTGGAAGAATCAAATCAAGATAGCAAGTCACTAATAGTATATCCCTTCCTTAAAGCAGGTATTCCTAGCATCTAATTCCCATAAAGAAAGTAAAAGTGAAAGTCATTTGGTCGAATCCAACTCCTTGCAACCCCCTTGGAATTCTCCAGACCAGAATACTGGGGTGGGTAGCCTATCCCTTCTCCAGAGGATCTTCCTGACCCAGAAATTAAACCGGGGTCTCCTGCATTGCAGGTGGATTCTTTGCCAAGTGAGCCATCAGGGAAGCCCAATTCCCATAAAACTGCTATCATATCAAAATATGACCAATAGGTTAAAAGGGAGAGTAATTACACCGACTTCAATACATATGACAAATGTGTGTCTAGATAGCAGAAGAAATATGTTTAAAAGAAATGGGGAAATGTCAGTAGATAAAGAAACCTAATTATGCAATTTCATTCAGAAATAAAAGCCCTATGGCCATTTCCATTTTCAGAGAGCAAAAAAAAAAAAAGGAAATGCATTTTAATGACTTACTTTCAATTAAGGTTGACACAAATAAGATGACTTGGGAAATCAGGGTAAAAATAATACCTGGGGAAAATGATAAAATATGTTTATAAAATATCCTATACAATAGAATCATAGGAAAATAAAGAACATTTGATTTTTCTCTGCCATCAACAAGGAAGTGGCAGGGGTCATGGTGACAGTGTCACCACGCACAGCAGACCATGCTTATACGTGAGCATACTTTGGTGTCTAACTTTTAAATTTTTTAATTAGTTTATTTATTTTAAATTGGAGCATAGTCAGTTAACAATGGTGTTAGTTTCAGGCATACAGCAAAGTGATTCAATTCTACATATACATGTATCTACTCTGTCTTTTCCCATTTAGGTTGTTATACACCATTTAGCAGAGTTCACTATACTATATAGTACGTCCTTATTGGTTATCCATTTTAAATACAGCAGTGTGTACATGTCCATCACAAATTATCTATTCTCCCAACCCTTCCCCTCTGGTAACCGTAAGTTTGTTCTACATGAGCACACTTTTAAACAAGATTTCAACAGTGTTTATTTTAAACATGGTAAGTATGACAATACAAAGATCTTAAAGGAATTTTTAAAAATTATGGCAAATCTACATGGAAGGCACAGAAAGAATACCGTACTGTTGGAAAAAAAAAAAAGAAAAAAGAAAATTAAACTTTAGCCTTGACCTAAATTTGACGACAGGTCTGATATTCTGAATCTGTCTGGGAAAAATATATTCCACAACTACTTGAAAAAGCTATGGGGCATCATGATTTATAATAGCACTTCTGAAGAAATGAAAACCCCACGTTTTCACAGTTGAGCAAAATTGGCTTGGACAATAGGGAACCTGAAACTCATTTGGATTCACGCCGTGTTTCAAAAACACATCCCCAGGACCTCTTACCATCAATCCGGCCCTAACCGGCAGCCAGAACCCAGCTCTCCAAGCAGACATACACATTGACCAGACTCTGCATGATTAAAATCTCTGGGGCCGCATACTTGTACAAGCTATCTTGGCTTTGTCCGGTGGGACCCCTGAAGGAGACCTGGAGGCAGAGAATGACTGTAATCCAAGTTGGAGATCATAAAAGCATGAATTAAAGTTTCACTGCCCATCTGTGACATTATATTTAAACTCACTCTATTTCTAAACTGATTACATATGGGTTTTCCCCAACAGACCAACTGTAATTCAGGAAGAACAGCCATCAATTAACGTTCATGCCTGGCGCACAGATAAGAGAACGGTGATCATTTACGCTTTGTAACAGGAAGAGATGAAAATCTGCAGGCACTGAGTTTCAGGAGCTTTCGTCTGTATCTTTTTCATATTATCTGAATAATATTTCAGGATGTCTGAGGACCCCAAAGCTCGGCCTCCAATATCCTACGAGATTGAAGCAGGCGTTCAATAGGGAAAATATTCTCTAATAGTTTGGTCAACTTCACCACAGTTATTCTTTTCTTGGTTCATAATATCTATTTATTCCTGAAAAGCTCAGGCACAGATTGAGTCACATCGCTGTAAAAAAAAGAGAAAGAAAAGAATGGCCAACTTCTGTCCCTGTACCAGGAGGGGTTACAGCAGAACTTAATAGGAACACGACTGGATCAGGGGCAGACAGGCTGATAAAAGACAGTCTGATCCTCCATAGGCAGAGGCTTCTAAGCCCCACGTGGCCCAGAAGGATATCAAAGTTTCCAGGCTGGATTTGGGAAATCCAGTTAACGTTACCTTTTAGCCTGAACACATGGTTTGAATACAATAGATGCTTTTCATTTTTGTGTTACAAAGTCATATGGTATTTTGGGATTTGACCCAACTACTCAGAAAATTTAAATTTTTCCCATAAAAGTAAACTGATAGGCACTTTCTGTTTTCAATACAGCTCTGCTTTTCTAAAATCGATTAAACGTGTCATTTCCCAAATGATGCTGCATAGGTAATATTTCTTTCTTTTTTTTTCTTTACCACAAAACCTCTCTAATTTTATCATCATCCCAGAGCAAAAGAAGTTATTATTTCATAAAGGTACAAGTACCTTGGTGATTGTTGCAGACTGAGCCTTGGAGAATTCTATGTACAAAAAAGATCATTTTATAATACTATAAAAATAAATTTGATAATGATGGATAATGAGTGTGATATAATGCTGATATCTAAAAGTCTTTGCTGCAAAGTTTTTGCTTTTCTGGCTTCCTTATCAGAAAGCCTCAAATTAGCGTTGTGTATATGTATTAATTTTTTTGTTTTATTAACTCAATCTTATTTATAAAGTTTTTGAGACATATAAATCTAGTCTAATTCAAACTAGGTACAGTTTGCCATTATATGAATCAATCTAATGTTTTTTTCCAAAATCCCTATTTTTTTAATTGGAGTATAGCTGCTTTACAAGGTTGTGTTCGTTTCTGCTGTACAGCAGAGTCACCGATATATGTACCTATATCCCCTCTCTCTAGATTTCCTTCCCATTTAGGTCCCCACAGAACAGAGTAGAGCTCTCTGTACTATACAGCAGGCTCTCACTGTACGCATGCTCAGTCACGTTTAACTCTTTGCGACTCCGTGGGCTGTAGCCCACCAGACTCTTCTCTCCATGGAATTTTCCAGGCAAGAATATTGCAGTGGGTTGCTATTTCCTACTTCAAGGTTCTCATTAGTTATCCATTTTATGCACAGCAGTGCCATACAGGAGACCTGGGTTTGATTCCTGGGCTGGGAAGATGCCCTGGAGGAGGGCATGGCAATTCACTCCAGTATTCTTGCCTGGAGAATTCCATGGACAGGAACGCTTCAGGGGGTCCAGTCCACGGGGTCACAGAGTCAGACAACACTGAGCACAGCACAGTGTGTATATGCCAATTAATCCACGACTAGAAAATGGGAATTATAATCAATGACCTAATAGGGAGGCCTGGCGTGCTGTGATTCATGGGGTCGCGGAGAGTCGGACACGACTGAGCGACTGAACTGAACTGAACTGACTGAGCAAGCCTTAGAGGCGGCTGCTTTGCTCCTTCTGTAAAGGGACATTTCCTTCTAACCACCCAGATGAAGGCCTGGACGCCTCATGTTCCTGCTCTTTGGTCAAGACACTGAGAGCACCTGCAGCACCATGATGATACACTGGCTAACAGAACGTCTCCCAGCCCAGGAAATTCCACCAACAGGCCTATGGAGACTGTGCAGGTCACCACACTTTAAGTACTGATGTGTAATGCAGTTTGGGTGTATTTCATATGAGAATTGCTGTGACATTTTATTTTAGTGCCTTACATTCACTCCACATTGAATCTGAACAGATTTTAAACAACAAAATACACCATGTGAACTTTATTTCAGGCTATCTGCAATACAGTTTTATTTTAACTTGGGGACTCAATCCCTTTACTCCCCTTTATAATTTTTTCTTTGATAAAGTGTATCATTTTCTAAAAACATCTCATATTTGCTGCTATTGTGGACTTAGTCCTGTCATTCTTTCTACTTAAAATTGCTTATCCTCACTCTTTACCCATCACAAGTCTTCCAAGAACCCATTCATCTGCTAACTCCCCAGTGATTACCCCACACAGACTGAAATTTCCTTCCACTCTGGATTCTTAGAGCATCCGGGGCCACACTTGCAGCATGTTTTATTTCCTGTATATATTTAGAGAGTTATTCTCAAGCTATTTATAGTAGGTGAGGTGGAGGAAGAAGAGGGGAGAAGGCATATTTTCTCAACACCAGTAGGACCTTAACACACACGTGCTAGATAAAATAGTTTCTCGGCAATTAAGAGCAAGTCACGGTGTTCACATATTTTTCTTACCAAAGGCCATTTATTAACAACTGAAAATCTTTTCAGGAAAAATTCTAACAGTGACCTTTCTTTTATGAATTTATTGTAAGCACAAAAGTGGTGTGCTGTCTTTCGGTTCAGTTCAGTTCAGTCACTCAGTCGTGTCTGATTCTGCGACCCCATGAATCACAGCATGCCAGGCCTCCCTGTCCATCACCAACTCCCGGAGTTCACTCAAACTCATGTCCATCGAGTTGGTGATGCCATTCAGCCATCTCATCCTCTGTCGTCCCCTTCTCTTACTGCCCCCAATCCCTCCCAGCATCAGAGTCTTTTCCAGTGAGTCAACTCTTCGCATGAGGTGGCCAAAGTATTGGAGCTTCAGCTTTAGCATCAGTCCTTCCTTTAAAATCACTATTAAACATCTAAAGTTCTGTTAAAACTCTATGAGTACCAGAAACTACTGGCCAAATATGAAAACAAAAGGAAAAAATGCCATGACAAAGAAGAGGATGAAGCAGACAGAGTAGGACACTAAATGAAATCTATGCCTGAGTCTGTTGCTCTCAGCAAGCAGTGAATATTACAATAGTGTCAGAGTAACTGATGTTGGCAAAATGAAAGGCAAACCAGTGGAAAAAACATTCACACTAAAATGAATGGACTCATAAATGGTTTCATAACCTACAAACCATCAGGACGCACCTATACCCTCCACCAAATACCAAACGTGGCAGGTTTAAGCAAACAATTTCAGTCATACAAAAACGCACAAGACAGGAGTCAGGTCAGACAGCACAGAGTAAGCTAGGTGGCTGATGCTGCCCAGAGGAATCCTGCAGAAGAGAATGGATTTGAATTCTTCAAGATAACAGCTAAGTCAAATGTCAGTCTACCCACAGTTTTCTTTCTGAGACATACCTATTTCTGCTGATACTCAGCTGTGCTGTGCACACATGAATAATGAGTAGTTTTTTCAGATGGATTATTTGCTCTATTAGAATATCCCTATTTAGGACTAATCCAAGATGATTTTTCACTTATAAATTTTGCCATTTTGTGATTTCAAACACTTTAAGCGTGTGGTTGCATAGAATAAAGGGTTTTGTGCTGTACTTAGTTGCTCAGTTGTGTCTGACTCTTTGCAACCCATGGACTGTATCCCGGCAGGCTCCTTTGTCCATGGGGATTCTTCAGGCAAGAATACTGAATAGGTTGCCATGCCCTCCTCAAGACGATCTTCCTGACCCAGGAATCAAACAGGGGGTCTGCTGCATTGCAGGTGGATTCTTTACCAGCCGATTTACCAGGGAAACTCATAAAGGGCTTTACCTTCAGTTCAGTTCAGTCGCTCAGCCATGTCTGACTCTTCGCAACCCCATGAATCACAGCACTCCAGGCCTCCCTGTCCATCACCAACTCCCAGAGTTCACTCAAACTCATGTCCATCGAGTCAGTGATGCCTTCCAGCCATCTCATTCTCTGTCGTCCCCTTCTACTCCCACCCACAATCCCTCCCAGCATCAGAGTCTTTTCCAGTGAGTCAACTCTTCGCATGAGGTGGCCAAAGTAGTGGAGTTTCAGCTTTAGCATCAGTCCTTCCAATGGACACCCAGGATTGATCTCCTTTAGAATGGACTGGTTGGATCTCCTTGCAGTCCAAGGGACTCTCAAGAGTCTTCTCCAGCACCACAGTTCAAAAGCATCAGTTCTTCGGCGATCAGCTTTCTTCACAGTCCAACTCTCACATCCATACATGACCACTGGAAAAACCATAGCCTTGACCAGATGGACCTTTGTGGGCAAAGTAATGTTTCTGCTTTCTAGTGCAATTTAAAACCAGACTTTTCATATACTAGTATTTTGATATCCTCTCTATTTATATTTGGGTTTTCTTTCTTTTAATTTTCCTCTCCCCAAACCCTCACCCAGCAGTACCAAGGCTGGAAATTCTCCTCTATGTCAATAAAGAAATTTTATTTGGACATTTGTGAATCTATACCTTCAAGTTTAGCCTACACAGCTGAGAAAGCTAGTTCTTGGTTCCCTTCCGCATTGCTCAAACTTGTGAGGCCTCCCAGCTGCATTCTAGGGTAGCTGCCTTATTCTTCTTGAGTTGGGATAAACTACATAATAAGACTAAAAAGATCTAACAAGGAAACAGCAATTAGATGTTATCAAAGTCCAATTAGGAGGTACAGAGTATACCCGGTGACCTAATTCTCAAGAGATCAACTGGCAGAAAAACATGTTTTCTGCTAAATACAACTGCTTGTAAAATCTTGTATGTTAGCTCTTAAAATAGCTCTCTGTAGAATTTAGTAGCTAAAAAACGTATAAATCAAGTCAATATCTCACTTTAGGCTCTGTATATCACCCATTATTTTGCTCCATTTTATGATTATAAAAATTGGGGTTAGATATCAATGGCAGTAAAGTCTTGCATTTTGCAGATCCTACCAGGAGAAAGTAGACCATGATGATAAATACTTATTTACAGAACACAGTTCCTAAAGGGAGTTTTTCCCAAGTTCCTGGTACACAATAAATAATTTTTACACTAAACCTCTGGGGTCAAAAGTGGGGAAATAAACAGTATTTATTGAGTTGTTACAGGAGCTGGGCCTCGAGCTTGGGTGCACCATGTATGTCTCAGCACTTGATTCCCTCTGCCCGGAAGGACAAGGTCACGGTCATTGTACGACACTCAGCCATCAGTTTTCCCAGGTGATCCAGCTACTCAGTGACACCGCTGAGCCAGACGACTCCAAAGTCTACATGCTTTCCTCCACAAAACACTCTTCTATTCGTTAAAGTGGAGGATGAAAAAATATAAGCTTTGGGAACAAAAGGGCAAGAACAGGTTTTCTCTGCAACAGAGAAAACCTTAACAGCCCACGTATCTTCCCAGATCCGAATCAAATACCTCCTCCTCCGCCCTCTCCCCTTTCTGTGTCACTAACCAGAACTGACCTGTCCCTCCTCACACGCTGCTACTGTACCAGACTGTGACTGTACAAACTCCCTTCTTAGAGTCACCACTTTTTACACTGGCTTCTCTAGTTTGATAGTCAGAATGTCAACTGATCACGAGTCTGGGGAGTCCCCTGTCGAGAGCTCGGTGGGAGTGAGAGTCCAGAATCCTTGGTAATGTCTCTGCACATTCATAACTACTGTCTCTAATCCTCTTTCTTCCTTCAAAAGGAAAAAGAAAAATGGACCTTTGAAGAGTTTGATCAAAATACTAAGAATAATAATTCGATAAATCTCATAGATACTTAAGTTTCTACGCTTCTAAATTTCTCCCAGAGGTCCTCTTATCTATATATGCAAACTGTCAGATAGCTCTGTGGAGCCAGAGAATGCAGGAAGCCTGAGGTCCACACCCCCGGGAGAGTCCAGGGCACTAGAAAGGTCAGGAACCAGGGCACAGAGAGCCTGGGCAGACGGAGCTGAGACAGCGCTGCAGTTTCTCTGTGACCAGGGCCAGGTGGGAAGTGGGCATATTGGACGTGGATCAGAAGTGAGCTGAATGGGGAAGCCCGCACAGGGTGACGACAGTTCTTCTCGGCTGAGGAGGATGTGAGCAAAGACCCAGTGCCGGATCTGTGTCCCCAGCACCCCTACAAAGCCCTGTTATTCTCCGAGTTCCCAGAATATACACTCCACCCTTGGGTACAAGGCGGGAGGAGTTTCCGGTTTGATTGAATGTGTCTGCTCAGGAAAAAGACTGGCTCAAAGTATGTATCATTCTGTTGAACAGAAAAATAAAAACCCCTGTTACATGTGTTGAGTTATAAATGCTGTATAAAAGTTAACTCAATCCTCAGAAAACGTTATTATTTTTACTGCCAATTTAGTGTAAAAAGAGACACTTTACAGAAAGGAAAGTCAAATAATGTGCCTAAAGTCACACATTAAATAAGTGGCAACGTTAGCATTTGACTCAGGCAGAGTCACTATTTACTGTCATCTCTTGCAAGTGTTAATTCATAGTGCTATTTACCAAACATTGACAATAAATTCCTAGTTCATAAAAAAAAAAAAAAGAAGAAGAAGAAGAAATGTCATGGAAACATGAGAAAAATTGGCTAATGAGATCCATTTCCCCCTAAATAAATTAATCTAATTAGAAGCATGTTATATGTCATGCAGCATTCACTAGAAAGCAGCCAATAAAAATGCATGTTATTGATATATTTAGTAATATTTTATAACTACAATCCATCAGTTTTACTTTTTTAATGAATATAAAAAGGAAGTGTTAGGAATATGCCAATCTTTATTACAGCCTCTCAACCCATTCATGTAAGACAGCATTTAAAGATATGGTTTTATTTTCTTCTAGGACAAGAAAGTAATGTTCTTTAACTAAAGCTCTAGTATTCAGATCAAGATAATTAAGCTCTTTTAGAAAGCAACAGGAGAACTAAGATCCAGAGATTTCGATCTTACATATCTTTTAACTCTCACTTCCCAGTTTCTCTTCCCTAACCTTTCCACAGTTAATGATGTATAAGAATCCTATTCTTTCAGTTCAGTTCAGGTGCTCAGTCACGTCCGAGTCTTTGCAACCCCATGGGCTGCAGCACTCCAGGCCTCCCTGTCCATCACCAACTCCTGGAGTTTGATTGAAGTCCTGTCCATTGAGTCGGTAATGCCATCCAACCATCTCATCCTCTGTCGTCCCCTTCTCCTCCTGCCCTCAATCTTTCCCAGCATCAGGGTCTTTTCAAATGAGTCAGGTGGCCAAAATATTGGCGCTTCAGCTTCAATATCGGTCCTTCCAATGATCCTATTCCTTACACAAACTAAAATATAAATATGCAAGAATATCAGTAAAAGCCAATTGATTGAGCTGTGGATTTGGTCATTATTTAAGTCATAGGCTCCGTACTGAGTGGGGTGGATACCCCATCTCACTTAACTATACTCCAGTCCTCTCATCCAGGGCCTTGATTTTCTGATGAACACAAGAACTAAAGTTCTCCTAGGAGGGAAGAAAAGAGAGCAAGGAGGAGGAAGCCAGCTAATAAAAAACCAGCTACAAGCTAATGAAAACTATCATATAAAAGGAATATTGGAGGTTAGCAAAACACATTTTAAAAACTATTCAATCATCACAAAATAAAACAAAGAGAAAATATATTAAGCTCTTAAATATGTAGGCTTTTTCCTAAATGGTGCAATAGTCATAATTAAATGAAGCAAATTAATAAATTGAATATAAACATTTTATGTTATTTGAATGATTGTAGTAGAGAAAAATGATTATTATAATGGGTAAAATGAGAACTCTGTTGGTATTATGAAAAAAAGGCCTCTCATTTTTAAAGTTATATGTTCTTTTTCCTATTTTAACACTTAGAAAATGTTCACCATGTGTGAGGTTCTTTGCAGGGTTTTGTGATAATACTAATCCTTAAGGAGCTCACAGTTTTGCTTAATAAGCATTTTTTTCTCCAGCATAATACCAATAAGAATTTAGTTTTAGAATTAACTAACAAAATATCAAAAAGGTAACTTGGTTGCTCCAAATTCTTTTGTTCATAACTCCATAAAGGATTTAAGCTTACTTTCTTTGTATTTCCCCTAATAATCCTCTGAAATGAACTTCTTTTGAAAGCATGCTATTCTACTTCAGTTTCTACTTCATAACTTTTCCCCCAAATAAATAAGTATTATCTGAATTTAAAATGTGTTGATTGACATAAGCAGTGCCATCAACACTGGTTAACAGAGTTACAGAAATAAAGTTGGTGCATTTCTCAACTTTATACCATTCTGTTGTTTGATGTGATATCATGTGTATATGTTACTTTTGTGATTTTTTTTTTAAAGGTATCTAATGGAGATACTTTCATGCACTGGAGAAGGAAATGGCAACCCACTCCAGTACTCTTGCCTGGAGAATCCCACAGAGGGAGGAGCCTGGTAGGCTACAGTCCATGGGGTCGCAAAGAGTCGGACACGACTGAGCGACTTCACTTAATGGAGAAAAAACAAAGAGAATCTGTTGAGGCAGGCACCACAAACCTTAACACCTTTCAGATGTTCTCAGAATCACACTAAATATGGATTCAGGTGACCGCCACAGTCAGCTGCCTTGCCACTGGCTTGGACAGTGGAAGAAGAAAATGCGTTTTGAAAATAGTGAGCTCCCTGCAGCTTGCAACATAAATTTTGTTACTCGGCACCTTCAACATGATGGACAGTCTCTGGTTTGTCTGAGCTAGTAGTTACTGACCACTCACTACGTGCAGAAACTGTTCTAAGAACTTTACATGCATGACCTCATTTCATGCTGAGCTTCTGTGCATGATACATGGTCAAGGTGTTCTTCCGTTTTTGTCTTTGCTGCTTTTCTTTCTTGATCCTTTTCCTGTTCACTGTTGTTTATATATCACTGAATTCACATTTTGTGTCTTGGAATCATTCTTACCAAAAAAGGATGTTACCAACATATGCTCAATACATCTCTGTTTTTTCTCACCACTTTCAATTTTTTAAAAAATTTATTGTTCCCACTTTCTTTGTCATCATACCTATGCTCTTCTGGTGGAGGTGGTGGTTTAGCCACCCACTCATGTCTGACTCTTTGTGACCCCACAGATTGCAGCCCACCAGGTTCCTCTGTCCATGGAGTTTTCCAGAGAAAAATACTGGAGTGGGTTGCCATTTCCTTCTCCAAGGGATTTCCTGACCCAGGGATCAAACCTGCATCTTCTGAATTGACAGGGATGTCCTTTATCACTGAGCCACCAGGGAAGCCTGATCTATGCTCTTATTAGCACTTAGTTTACTATATTAAATACCATTCAGCTTAAAATAGACAGATTGGGTTCTCTTCACCAACCCAAAAGAAAATCTCTCCCCCACCCCTGCTTTTTATTCTTTTTTCATCTTGGTTTTAGAGTTTCTCCAAGTTCCTCTCAGCTCTCTCAGTCTCCCAGTATATTCTATCTCAGCCCTAGAAAAACAATGCAAAATGCAGAGTGCACTGCTCCGTGGTCAAATAACAAGTACACACTTCAGGCTTCTCCTGACAAGCCACACATCCCCGAAGGCTCTCATTCATGTTCTGACTCAGGACAGAGACTGCAAGCGTCTGCTTTGGAGATGAGACTCTGTGAGCAACCAGGACCCCAGACCCAGGTCAGGGGCTGCAGATGCAAAGAAGTTTCCATCCCCTGTCTGGAGATGCATCCCACTATATCAGGGAGGGGACTGTTTCGTCAAAGAGTGAAAAGGGGGCACGTGAATAAAGACAAAGCGTGGTGACGCCTTCAGCATAAGGGCAGGGCTTCCCACCCATAGCATCTCCTAAGAGGAGAGGTGGATCCCACTCCTTCAACAGAGAGGAATGGAGCCAAGACTCCCAATCCAGGAGCATCCAACTCACTGCAGAGTCCAACCAGACACTCTGTATATCAGGAAGGAAGTGGAACATAAAAACCAAGCAACACAGTCAAGCAAATACGAGCAACGGTCTCCTTGACCATTTCCAGAAGGAAAGTCTAAGACTATAAATAGAACAACAGCATAAGTCTTCTGAATAAAGAATTCCACAAGCCACCATTGCCTAGTTGTAGCAACTCTTGATCCCAGAATCCTGATTAACCCTTTTCTTCACTCAGAATGGAAGAATTAGAGAATTAGTACCAGGCATAATATATACTAAGGCTTCCCAGGTGGCTCAGAGGTAAAAGACTCTGCCTACAAATGCAACCCACTCCGGACAATTCGGACAGTATTCTTGTCTGAAAAATCCCATGGGCAAAGGAGGCTGGAGGGCTGCAGTCCATGGGGTCACAAAAGGTCAGACACAATTAAGCACGCATGCATAATATATACCAGGATTAAGAGATTTTAGTAAATAAGACAAAGTGGCCCTCTTCCTGGAGCCTCTCTTCTCGTGAGGAACAGCAGTCATAAACAAGAAAGGAAGAAAACAGCAATTTCCCATAAATGCTGAAAACACACAGAGTTAAGAAATAGGGGTGGTTAAGTAGGTTTGTCAAGGAAAACATTTTTGTAAAGTTAACATGTGAACAGAAATGGAAATCTGTGGAAGAACAGATCAGCTGAAGATCTGAGAGAATAACAATCCATGCTTGGGGGTAGAAATGAGCTGAGAATGTTTAAAAAAAACTGCAAGAAGGCACTTGGGGTTGAAGTGCAGAGAGACAGGGAAAGTGGACTGGGAGGAGGGACCACAGAGAAGTAGGGTGAACCTGGCACCACCCAGAGGCTGTCAGATACCCCGGACCCAGCTCAGTTAGTATTCTTAACCTTTGCAGGTAGTTCTCAACGTGCAGTCAAGTTTAAGATTCTAGAGCTTTCTTGGCCAAAAAGGATTTTGGTCCAAGTGTGATGGGAAGTCAGAAGTTCTTGTTTTGTTTCTGTTCTTTTAACAGTGGAATGTCATTATCTAGTTTATATTTGTAAACAAACAAAACAAAAACCCAAACAAACAAACAAAAGTGCTATTTGCAGCAGGGGCAGTAGACTGTAGGAACAGGTCAAAAGCAGCAAAGCCCGTGTGGACGCAGAGGTGCCCGAGGGTGGGCTGCTGTGGCCGAGCTGAGAGAGAGGCACTGGGAAGCAGAGAAGTGTTTGCACTTGGACGGTTTTATTAAAGCTCAGTAGGATTTGCTGACGGAGAAGGCAATTGCAAACCACTCCAGTACTGTTGCCTAGAAAATCCCATGGATGGAGGAGCCTGGTAGGCTGCAGTCCATGGGGTCGCTAAGAGTCGGACACAACTGAGCAACTTTACTTTCACTTTTCACTTTCACACATTGGAGAAGGAAATGGCAACCCACTCCAGTGTTCTTGCCTGGAGAATCCCAGGGACGGGGGAGCCTGGTGGGCTTCTGTCTATGGGGTCACACAGAGTCGGACACAACTGAAGTGACTTAGCAGCAGCAGGATTTGCTGATGATGGATTGGAGATGGACTTGAGGAAAGAAAATCAAGGATGAATTCGAGGTTTCTAGTCTGAGCAGCTGGAGAAAGGTGGTGTCACAGAGTTGAGTTTCAGGGTCTTCTAAATGTTGAGCTAGAAAGCAACAGCAAACAGCAACAACAAGAAATGTTTCTACCTCATTATGCTCCCAGTGCAATTCCTGAGCTTATGGAGACGTAATTCACCCTGTGTTTGCTTCCTCTGCCTGCAGATAAAGATCCTGAGACCCAGAACAGAGCCGGGGTCTCTCTCAGTGATCAGGGCTGTTGTATGACAAAGAAGATTTGCACACTGCTCAGGTTTTTTTTGCAGGGAAGGGCTGGAATTTGCTGCAAGTTATGTCAGAGAGATTCTGAACTGTTTGTATTACATTTCTTGGAGCAGAGTATTCGGGTTGAGCTGGAAGCTTTGTGATATTTTTTTTTTTCATAATCTCTGTCAATGGCATAATACTGATAGTCGTCTTGAGTAAGTCTCTTTGGAGACCAACTCATGGGCCATCTCTACAACTTAGTTTTGCTTTCTTGGTAAGATGGAGGCTTTATTGTGGAGATAAAGTAACATATCAGATGAACGAGGAAATAGAATTCCTACACAAAGAGACTTGAAGTGGATGATTTTCTAAAGCTAGTTAATCTCCCTTCAGGCACTTGTCTGTACTGAGAAAGCTACTTCTTTGGCATACCTTGCTTAAGAGCAATAAAGTCACACTACAGAAATAAGTGCTGAAGTCTACCCAAGAACATATATAAGCATATAGGTTCCAAACTGGGCACAATGCAATCAATTAATGCTACAGTGGGTAAATAAATTGTAGAAGAGTATGTTATACACCAGTGACAAAGAAAGAACCACGGTTCTATGCAATGACATAAATGAATGTCAAACACACAGTGCTGGGGAAAAACAAGCTGGACATAAAAGATATAAACTATATGGCTTCATTTATATAAAGTTCAACAACAGGCAAACTATTCTACAGTGATAAAGGTCACATTAGGGCTTATTTTTGGAACGGGATGGAAAGCAGCTAAGTATAGCTGTTGGAAAAGTTCTGAATCTTGCTCAATGGGTGGTGGTGCTGTGGAAATATTTCTATATGTAAAAATCCATCAAGTTATTTAACTAATATTTGTGCACTTACACATACACACGCAAGATATACTTAAATATCTTCACCAGAAATAGCTGTAGATATGGATAGAGTACACTTTATATATCTCAATAAGAGTAAATAAACTGAAAATAATTATAATGGTCATGAGGAACCAAGTTCTTATTAGAAGAAAAGCTACTTATAAAGCCAGGGCCAGGAAGTTCTGGCTCCATGTACATTTTCCTGATAATATCTCATTATAGACATATATGAACCAAATCCAAATGCCTACACAATAATCTCCAGCCCCAGGAGTTATACTCAAGCTATTTAACTTTGATGCATCAGCACTCATTAATCAGAATAGATACCTGGACTATTCAGAAGGGACAGCAGCTATTATGAGAGAACTGCTTGCCCCAAGCGTCTACTCTGCCTTTCACGAAGATGATAAAAGGATCCGCTAAAAAAGATGGAGCTCATCCCCAGAAATGCAAACTATCTACAATCAGGAATATGTAGTTTTACATAACAAACCACAAAGCTTGTACAGTGGGTTCACTTACATGTAGGCTGACTCTACAACACAAAATCTTAGCCACTTGGCTGTGCTTCTGATGCATCAAGACACCAGGAATCTGGGTCTCCCTTAGCCTTGGCTGGTACTTGCTCAAAACGGATTTTTTAAGCATGAATCTAAATCAACAAATATGCACAAAAGCTTTGCATTTCTAATAGGCTCTGGGTGTGAGCGTAGGGCTCTTCAGCTCTGTATTTCCAGCCTGAGTCCTGCACGCCTTCAGTTTCTCAAGTGAAAAAGTGTTAGTCACTCAGTCATGTCCGATTCTTTTGTGACCCCATGAACTGTAGCCCACCAGGCTCATCTGTTCACAGGATTTTCGAGGCAAGGATGCTGGAGTGGGTTGTCATTTCCTCCTCCAGGGGATCGTCCAGATTCAGGGATTGAACCTGGCCTGCTACGCTGCAGGAAGGTTCTTCACCATCTGAGCCACCAGGGAAGTCAATTTCTCAAAGGCATGCACTTTTCTGGGTAGAATGATGGGATATTTAGGCTGTTAAAATCACTCTGATAGGAAGCGTCACCTACAACTCTTCCACTGGACAGACTCGGTATGTCATGACACTTCCTATTTGTCATCATTATACAATCTCTTCCACCCTGGGAATAGATATCATTTAATTACTTCATGCCCAATATCATACATGTCACACCTATATTCACGGAATGAGTTTTTAAGGTCATCTTTTCTGTTCCCAAGACTTCTGAAATTATTACATTTACTTCCTGTCAGATAAATGAGAATGTTTATAGCCAACAGACCAAAGAGGGTAATTTCTATTTTAATATCTAATAACCCTCATTGTCAAGAAATGTCTTATGTTTAAATAACCTAATCCTTTAGGCCTCATCTTAACTGGATTTTCTTTCAATTTATCCTCAATAGTTACTGACCTTGAAATGTCACCAAACCTGTTTAATAGGGTGAAAGACTTTGGAAGATGGGATGAAATTTATTCCAGTGACCTAGAATAAATTAGTGAAGATACGAGAACTTTTTAAAAAAATTTTTTAAGACTGAACAAGTTGTATACATGTAAGATTATAACCTGACAGAACATAGATCTGTTTTGCAAATCCGTATCTTTATATTTTTAAAAAATAAGCAAAATTGGGAACAAAAATCCTTTATGCTCCTCAGAGCCTTAGTTAACCAATAGTGGTGGACTCACAACTAACAGTGGCCTAGAAAATGTGGCTAGTTCTGATAACAGTATTATGATAATTGTTGTTGTTTAGTCACTAAGTCATGCCCAACTCTCTGCAACCCCATGGACTGTAGTCCACAGGCTCCTCTGTCCATGGGATTTTCCAGGTAAGAATCCTGGAGTGGATAGCCATTTTCTTTTCCAGGGGATCTTCCCAACCCCGGTATCAAATCTGTGTCTCCTGCTTTGCAGGCAGACTTTTCTACCAGTGAGCCACCTGGGAAGTCCAATTATGATGCTTATAAGGTTAGTAAAACATATATTGTCACTTCTAAGTTTAATGAATGCTCCCTGAAACTTATTATTGGTAGTAAGGTCAAATAACTATTTAAGATAATTTAGTATTGCTCCCAAAGAACATTTTCTGTTGTTCTCTTTCCAAAAAAACTAAATCTAATGAAATGATTGCATGTATTTTGTATTAAAAATTCTTAACTTAAAATCTTTACTTCATAGGAGATTATGTCTTTTCTTGGATTATAATCTTGGTGATTACAACCTTTCCTGGCAAGAATAAGTGCTTTTACTTAATCTAAATGACAAAGTTAGCTAGAGAATAACTTAGCCCGTAATTAATCAACCCATGTTTGGTTAGCATTTATTGAGTTCACGTCAGATATTAAGTAATTCAAAATGTTTATAAAACACCACCATTGAGCTCTTACAGTTTGGTAATAATACTGTTATTCTTACATTTTCCCAATAACTATGCAGTAACCTTTAGTTTCTGTTTGTACATATCACAGCCATTTTTACTGTTCGTGGGGCTCTAGAGGCAAGAATACTGGAGCGGGTTGCCATTTCCTCCTCCAGTGGACCATATTTTGTCAGAATTCATCACTATGACCCAGCCATTTTGAGTGGCCATGAACAGTATGTCTCATAGCTTCTCTGAGTTACGAAAGCCCCTTTGCTGCAACAAGACTGTGTCCTGATACTGGGAAAGATTAAAAGCAAATGGAGAAGATGGGGGCAGAGGATGAGATGGTTGGATGGCATCGCAACTCAATGGACATGAGTTTGAACAAGCTCTGGGAGATAGTGAAGGACAGGGCAGCCTGGCACACTACAGTCCATGGGGTCAGAAAGAGTCAGACACAACTTAGCAACTGGACAACAATAATCACGACCCTTATAACCAAGCTCGGGAGGTGGTAAAGAAATAGGGCGCTACCCTTGGTCAACCTCCCAGTTTCCCCCTCAGTCAGTCACTCCCTTATTCACCAGAGGGCCAACAGAATGAAAAACCGCAATCACAGAGAACTGACCAAGCTGATCGCATGGCTGACGGCCTTGTCAACTCAGTGAAACTGTGAGCCAAGCCCCGCCCCCGGGGAGGGCCACGGAGACAGACAGGTCACGGTGGAGAGCTCGGACAGAATGTGGTCCACTGGGGCAGGAATGGCAAGCCACTTCAGCACGTTTGCCTTGAGAACCCCATGAACAGTATGAAAAGGCAAAAAGATAGGACACTGAAAGATGAACTCCCCAGGTCGGTAGGTGCCCAATATGCTACTAGAGATCAGTGGAGAAATAACTCCAGAAAGAATGAAGAGACAGAGACAAAGCAAAAACACCACCCAGTAGAGGATGTGACCGATAACAGAAGTAAAATCCAATGCTGTAAAGAACAATATTACACAGGAACCTGAAATGTTAGGTCTATGAATCAAGGCAAATTGGAAGTGGTCAAACAGAAGATGGCAAAAGTGAACCTCAACATTTTAGGAATCAGTGAACTAAAATGGACTGGAATGGATGAATTTACTCAGAACACCATTATATCTACTACTGTGGGCAAGAATATCTTAGAAGAAATGAAGTAGCCATCATCATAAACAAAAGAGTCCAAAATGTGGTCCTTGGAAGCAATCTCAAAAATGACATAATTATCTCTGTTCATTTCCAAGACAAACCATTCAATATTACAGCAATCCAAGTCTATACTCTGACCAGTAATGCTGAAGAAGCTGAACAGTTCTATGAAGACCTACAAAACCTTCTAGAACTAACACCCAAAAAATATATCCTTTTCATTCCAGGGGACTGGAATGCAAAAGTAGGAAATCAAGGAATACCTGGAGTAACAAGGAAATTTGGCCTTGGAGTACAAAATGAAGCAGGTCAAAGGCTAACAGAGTTTTGCCAAGAAAACGTACTGGTCATAGCAAACACTCTCTTCCAACAACACAAGAGAAGACTCTACGCACAAATATCACCGGATGATCAATACTGAAATCAGACAGATTATATTCTCTGCAGGAAAAGATGGAGAAGCTCTATATGGTCAGTTAAAATAAGCCCGGGAGCTGATTGTGGCTCAGATCATGAACTCCTTATTGCCAAATTCAGACTTAAATTGAAGAAAGTAGGAAAAATAACTAGACCATTCAGTTCAGTTCAGCTCAGTCACTCAGTCGTGTCCGACTCTTTGCGACCCATGAATCACAGCACACCAGGCCTCCCTGTCCAACATCAACTCCTGAAGATCACTCAAACTCATGTCCATCGAGTCAGCGATGACATCCAACCATCTCATTCTCTGCCAACCCTTCTCCTCCTACCCCCAATCCCTCCCAGCATCAGAGTCTTTTCCAGTGATCAACTCGTCGCATGAGGTGGCCAAAGTATTGCAGTTTCACCTTTAGCATCAGTCCTTCCAGTCAACACCCAGGACTGATCTCCTTTAGAATGGACTGGTTGGATCTGCCTGCAGTACAAGGGACTCTCAAGAGTCTTCTCCAACACCACAGTTCAAAAGCATCATTTCTTTGGCGACCAGCTTTCCTCAAAGTCCAACTCTCACATCCATACATGACCACGGGAAAAACCATGGCCTAGACTAGATGGACCTTAGTTGGCAAAGTAATGTCTCTGCTTTTTAATATGCTATCTAGGTTGGTCATAACTTTCCTTCCAAGGAGCAAGCGTCTTTAAATTTCATGGCTGCAATCAGCATCCGCAGTGATTTTGCAGCCCCAAAAAATAAAGTCAAACACTGTTTCCATTGTTTCCTCATCTATTTCCCATGAAGTGATGGGACCAGATGCCATGATCTTAGTTTTCTGAATGTTGAGCTTCAAGACCATTCAGGTATGACCTAAATCAAATCCCTTATGATTATACAGTGGAAGTGACAAGTAGATTCAAGGGATTAGATCTGATAGAGTGCCTGAAGAACTATGGACAGAAGTTTATGACATTGTACAGGAGGCAGTGATCAAGACCATACCCAAGAAAAAGAAATTCAAAAAGGCAAAACTGTTGTCTGAGGAGGCCTTACAAATAGCTGAGAAAAGAAGAGACGCAAAAGGCAAAGGAGAAAAGGAAAAACATACCCATTTGAATACAGAGATCCAAAGAATAGCAAGGAGAGATATGAAAGGCTTCCTTAAGTGATCAATGAGAAGAAATAGAGGAAAACAATAGAATGGGAAAGGCTAGAGATCTCTTCAAGAAAATTAGAGATACCAAGGGAATATTTCATGCAAAGATGGGTACAATTAAGGACAGAAATAGTATGGACCTAACAGAAGCAAAAGATATTAAGAAGAGGTGGCAAGAATACACAGAAAAACTATACAAAAAAGCTTTTCACGACCCAGATAACCACAATGGTGTGATCACTCACCTAGATCCAGACATCATGGAATGTGAACTCAAGTGGGCCTTAGGAAGCATCACTATGAACAAAGCTAGTGGAGGTGATGGAATTTCAATTGAGCTATTTCAAATCCTGAAAGATGATGCTGTGAAAGTGCTGCACTCAATATGCCAGCAAATTTGGAAAACTTAGCAGCGGCCACAGGACTGGAAAAGGTCAGTCTTCATTCCAATCCCAAAGAAAGCAATACCAAAGAATGTCCAAACTACCACACAATTGCACTCATCTCAGATGCTAGTAAAGTAATGCTCAAAATTCTCCAAGCCAGCCTCTAACAGTATGTGAATCGTGACCCTGAAGATGTTCAAGATGAATTTAGAAAAGGCAGAGGAGCCAGAGATAAAATTTCCAACATCTGTTGGATCATTAAAAAAACACAAGAGTTCCAGAAAAACATCTACTTCTGCTTTATTGACTACGCAAAACCTTTGACTGTGTGGATCACAAAAAACTATGGAAAATTCTTAAAGAGATGGAAACACCAGACCACCTGAGCTGCATCCTGAGAAATCTGTATCAGGTCAAGAAGCAACAGTTAGAACTGGACATGGAACAACAGACTGGTTCCAAATCAGGAAAGGAGTACGTCAGACTATACATTGTCACCCTGCTCATTTAACTTATATGCAAGGTACATCATGGAAAACACCAGGCTGAAGGAAGCACAAGCTGGAATCAAGATTGCTGGGAGAAATATCAATAACCTCAGATATGCAGATGACACCACCCTTATGGCAGAAAGTGAAGAGGAACTAAAGAGCCTCTTGATGAAAGTGAAAGAGGAGAGTGAAAAGGTCGGCTTGAAGCTCAACATTCAGAAAACTAAGATCATGGCATCTGGTTCCATCACTTCATGTCAAATAGATGAGGAAACAATGGAAACAGTAAGAGACTAAGAGACTTTATTTTGGGGGGCTCTAAAATCACTGCAGATGCTGATTGCAGCCATGAAATTAAAAGACGCTTACTCTTTGGAAGGAAAGTTATGACCAACCTAGACAGCGTATTAAAAAGCAGAGACATTACTTTGCCCACAAAGGTCCGTCTAGTCAAGGCCATGGTTTTTCCAGTGGTCATGTATGGATGTGAGAGTTGGACTGTGAAGAAAGCTGATCACCAAAGAATTGATGCTTTTGAATTGTGGCACTGGAGAAGACTCATGAGAGTCCCTTGGACTGCAAGGTGATCCAACCAATCCATTCTAAAGGAGATCAGTCCTGAGTGTTCATTGGAAGGACTGATGCTAAAGCTGAAACTCCAATACTTTGGCCACCTCATGTGATGAGTTGACTCACTGGAAAAGACTCTGATGCTGGGAAGGATTGGGGGCAGGAGGATAAGGGGACAACAGAGAATGAGATGTCTGGATGGCATCACCGACTTGATGGAGTTTGAGTGAACTCTGGGAGTTGGTGATGGACAGGGAGGCCTGGCATGATGCAATTCATGGGGTCGCAAAGAGTCAGACACGACTGAGTGACTGAACTGTACTGAACTGAAAATCACTGCAGATGGTGAATGCAGCCATGAAATTAAAAGCAGCTTACTCCTTGGAAGAAAAGCTATGAGAAACCTAGACAGCATATTAAATAGCAGAGACATTACTTTGCCAACAAAAGTCTGTCTAGTCAAAGGTATCGTTTTTTTCAATAGTCACGCATGGATGTGAGAGTTGGACTATAAAAATAGCTGAGTGCTGAAGAACTGATGCTTTTGAACTGTGCTGCCGGAGAAGACTCTTGAGAGTCCCTTGGACTGCAAGGAGATCCAATCGGTCCATCCTAAAGGAAATCAGTCCTGAATATTCATTGGAAGGACTGATGCTGAAGCTGAAACTCCCATACTTTGGCCACCTGATGCGAAGAGCTGACTCCTTGGAAAAGTCCCGTTCCTGGGAAAGATTGAAGGCAGGAAGAGAAGGGGACAACAGAGGAAGAGATGGTTTGATTGCATCACCATCTTGATGGACATGAGTTTGAGTCATCTCTGGGAGTTGGTGATGGACAGGGAAGCCTGGTGTGCTGCAGTTCATGGGGTCACTAAAAGCCAGACATGAATGACAGACTGAACTGAACTTGGTCAGGTTCAACAGATTCATTCATAAAGGTGTAAAGAATTTTAGTAATCCAGTAACATATGTGCATGAGTCATGATGAGCAGAACCAAGTTAGTCCCTATGGCTTCAGTTTTTTTCAAATCATCTTGGAAACGTTTATTCATGTCTAATCCAGGCCTGCCTTTCTGTGAGCAAAATGCATTTTCTTTTATCCTGTCTTCAGGGTATATAAAGATGTGGAGACTGTCCTTCTTTGTTCAGGAATTGTTTTTAATGTATTTGACTTTCATTTAGGTAACCTTCCTCCAATCAAAGCCACTTCTGTACTCTGAACTCCACTGCCCATGTTAGGAGCTAAGTGATTCTGCTCTCTTTTTCTTCCAAATTGCTCTCCTCAAATTATTTGCAAAATGTGACAGGCTTTGATTTGAAAGCAACTATGATTGCAGCCATGAAATTAAAAGACCCTCGCTCCTTGGAAGGAAAGTTATGACCAGCCTATATAGCATATTAAAAAGCAGAGACATTACTTTGCCAGCCAAGGTCCATATAGTCAAGGCTATGGTTTTTCCCGTGGTCATGTATGGATGTGAGAGTTGGACTGTGAAGAAAGCTGATCGCCGAAGAATGGATGCTTTTGAACTGTGGTGCTGGAGAAGACTCTTGAGAGTCCCTTGGACTGCAAGGAAATCCAACCAGTCCATTCTAAAAGAGATCAATCCTGGGTGTTCATTGGAAGGACTGATGCTAAAGCTGAAACTCCAATACTTTGGCCACCTCATGCGACAAGTTGACTCACTGGAAAAGAGTCTGATGCTAGGAGGGATTGGGGGTAGGAGGAGACAGGGACGGCAGAGAATGAGATGGCTGGATGGCATCACTGACTCGATGGACATGAGTTTGAGTGAACTCCGGGAGTTGGTGATGGACAGGGAGGCCTGGCGTGCTGTGGTTCATGGACTGTGGTTCATGGAGTCGCAAAGAGTCGGACACGACTAAGCGACTGAACTGAACTGAACTGATAGAATTAATTATTTTAGCATATTTAACATATTCTAAACAAACATTTCTTTGGTTGGTTGTTCTAGAGGAAAAGAGCGCACATGTGTATGTGTTATGCATGTTTGTACATTCTGAATCCTGGTTGTTTACATGATCACAATCAGGTATCATTATATAAAATGGCAAAACAAGGTAATACTTTGGAGGCAGTATCATTTCCCATAAAAGGATGTGGTTTCTGTAGTCACATATTATGAATTTGGATTCTGGCTTTACCTTTTACAAGCTTCAAGGATTTGAACAAGTTATTTGACCACTCTGGTTAGACTCAGAACTTACCTATACAGTGAGTGGATAATAATAGTGTTGAGAAGATTCAATAAATTAGCACATTAAATATTTATAACAGTGCTAGGCTAATCAGAAGTGTATAACAAATAGTAGCTGTTGATTATTATGGTCATTTTTGTGTAAATAATGTAACATATTTGGGCACTATTGTTATCACAGCTCCTAGTCATTTCCTAATTGGAAACCATTTCCAGTGGCACTAGTGGTAAAGAACCCACCTGCAAATGCAGGAGATGTAAGAGACTTGGGTTCAATCCCTGGGTTGGGAAGATGCCCTGGAGGAGGGCATGACAACCCACTCCAGTATTCTTGCCTGGAGAATCCCTTCGACAGAGGCAACTGGTGGGCTACACAGTCCATAGGGTAGCAAAGAGTCGGACACAACTGAGCGACTTAGCACGCACACAGAGGAAAACTGAAAACACCACAAAACCGTTCTTTGTTAGGAGGTCTGACTTTACAGCCTGTCCCTTCATAGAAATGTCAGATTTACTTGGGTAATTTTACCAATCCCTGTTTCACAATATAACACTGGGATTATATAAATATCCATTATTATTGCAAGTATTTTTAAAATTCACTGGTTAGGAGATGCCTACCCATCTCTCATTTTCAAAAGAAATAATTCACATAAGGTAAAGAGCCAAAGTCACTGAAAGTGAGTTTCCCTTAGACTCTTCCCACCTGTCTGTCATCTTGTTGTAAAGAAAGGATGCTTGCTACCATGGACGGGAAGTCTGGTGACTTCGGTAAAAATCAATTTTCTAAGTCAAATAATGGAACCTCTAACACCAAATAGCAGTAATTTTCGGTTTTTTGCTTGTCTATACTTTGAGGTACAAAAGTATGTAATAAAACTTTTAAGGTATTCAAAACAAAAAGAACAAAAAGTGAATCAGTCTAAAATTTAACAACAGTCCAAAGTTTAAATCTGAAAAAAAGAGATGCAGTGCATGTTTCAAATCTTTGTAAATTTAAAAATTCTGTTAACTTCTTGTTTTTCCTTGCTGTCTCTTAGTTTTGTCCCATGATTTCTGTGACCTCAGCCCCTTCGTGCTCTGTGGAGTAACTCCAGCTGTGACTGTAAGCTCTAGTCGGTCCTGGGATTCGGGTGTAGAATATGGGCACCTATAAAGTGTATGGGATGGACTTCCCTATTTTGTATTCAAAGTATTAGTGGGGTTCTAAAATATATAGTTTGGAGAAATTACAATGCATATATAACCCTGGTAACCCTGGTATCAAATCTAAAAATCTTTTCTGTTTAAATTCTCTTTCAAACATATGCAAAGAGACTATAAATTGTAACAATACACTCACTGGTTTATTTTAGACCTCTCAGAAGCTGAGAAACAAACCCTGAACTTAAACCCACAGTAATAAAAGTGAAAATATTTCTTAAGAATTTCTGCATTTAGAATTGAAAGGAAAACAAACCACCCAACTTGAATGTACTCTGTGGTGGTGAATTCTGTGTCACCTTGACTGGCCTCAGGGATGCCCAGATGCTGGTAAAACATTACTTCTGGACTTTGTATGTGGGTGTGTCTGGAAGAGACAGGCATTTGTTTCAGGAGACCCTCACCTATGCAGGTGGTACTGTCCCATCCCTTGAAGGCCCAGGTGGAGCATAAAGGCGGGGGAAGGGCAAATTCTCTTCTTCAGCTGGGATGCCCAACTTCTCCTGCCTCTGACCTCAGAGCTTCTGGCTTTCACACCTTCAGATTCAGACTGAATTATACCATTGGCCTGTCTCATTCTCCAGCTTTCAGACAAGAGACTGTGGGACTTCTCAGCCCCCACAGCCTCATGAGACAATTTCTCTAATAAATCTCCTCTTATATCTACCTATTTATATAGATGCTATTGAGTCTGTTTCTCTGAGGAACCCTGATACACACACATTGGAAGTTCGCATTACTGTGCTTATCTGTGCTTTGGTTACTCATATAATCCCCACACAAGATTTTCTCTAAACACTCTGAAACGATCATAAAGAAGAGTGTCTTTACTGAACAATTTCTCTACACATATTCTCTTTTTGTGTGTTTAAATTAGCAACTGCAGCTCCCAAAAGAAAGTGCCATCCAGGGATAAAAGGTTAGCTTTTCTAATCAGAAATCACAGAACAAAGTAAATTAATTTTAAAGAAAACTATTTTATTTCAGTCTCAGTGTACTTGACAGCTAACATACACAAATACACAGCTTAACTCTAGTCTCAGTAATGAATATATCCTAGGGCTGTTTGCTTTAGATAAAATTGTCTATAGAGCATTCACTAAGTGAAATATTGTAATAAGTTATAAGGAAAGCCAGCTCCTTTGAAGACATTAAAACGTAATAAAGATTAAGTCCATAGTTCTCTATCAAGGGTGCAGGGCACAACCTTGAAAGAATGACACAGCCTGAGGACCTGACATAAACTGATTGGAACCAATCAGTTGACTTCCACTAGAACTTGAGCCTCAGCCTTCTCTCCTAACACATCAGCACACTAAATGACACACCCATGGTCACCAGGATAGTTCCAAGGCCAAAAAGTGGGCTGTGGCCCAATTCCTGGAAATCCCTGCCCCTTCCCCAAAATAGCTGGACTACTCCGCCCACACATTAGCCTATTAAATGATCTATCCCTATAAAAACTGACCACCTCATACCCTGGGGTCGCTCTCGCCTCCTCAGATGTGGAGTGTTTCTAAATAAAAATCCACTTCTTACCTATCACTTTGTCTCTCACTGAATTTTTTCTGCAATGAGACATCAAGCGCTTGAGCCTCACTCAGTTCTGAGACCAGGTGTGTGATCTCAGTGAAAAGATGGTGGCTTCAAGTCCAAATCTGAGGTGCATGGTTTCAGTTATGCAACAGAAATGACCGAAAATGCTGAAACGTCAAGTCTAATTTTTCAAGGTCTTTTTCTTCCCAAGGAAACCACGATTAGTCACACAGATAAAAACTTAAGGCAGCATTTTCAGACCCTTCCCTTGAAAACAACTGGTATAGAGGGAGAGGCGAGTCTGCTGTCTCACATGTCTGCGGACAGAATGACTCTGGAAACCAGGCTGGTTATCACCTTTGCTGTTTGAGCCTTTATGGGGCATCTGGCTTTTCCTCTCAGAGAGATGAGGGGAGCCAGGCAGCTCTACTGCAGGTTGCCCCCATACACAGACAATCTGCAGAAGGACCGAAAAGCTTCATTCCCTTTAACTGGTTTGTTTCACACAAAGACAGCAAAATGACCAAACGATTCTCTGGTTTTATTTTGGCAAATGCTGTCATTGAAAGCATAGAACCAATCAATGACACCTCTGGTGGAAATTTATTTCTGAGGAATGTCCCCAAGGAGTGATTTCTGAGGAATAATATGCAGCCTTCAGTTGACTTTATCACAGCTGGATATGGAGTGAAATGCCCGGCTGGAATTTAACCAGCCAGAACCAAGTGCCAGATGGCTCACTGGTACCTCAGCCCAGCAGCTGGGCCCTGACGTGCACAGCTGGTCTTCACATTGGAATGACAGCTTTTAAATGATAGCGTTATGTAATGCAGAAAAATGGGTTTGGGTGGCTCTGGTCTTGGAAATGAGATGGCACAGTTGCTCCTAGAAGTAAACGCACGGCCTCCATGGCCAATTCCCACATTTGTCCTATTTGTGCTGACGGGTCTTGGCTGCAGAAAAGAGTTACTGCCACGTGGAACCCGCCCAGTGCCATTCGCATCATGCTTTATCTGCCGGCATGACTCTCCTGGGCACACACCACAATAGATTTTCTTTCCCATAAAAATAAGTGCAACATAGTTTCCATTTTGAAGCTGGAGACTTTTAAGATTTTGGGATAATTAATAGATATTGCATTCTGCCGAGACGGTGGCATTCAGAGGTACTCGGGAGAAAGCAGCTATTATAGAAATTCTTCAACAGTTTGGGGATGTTATTATTCATTTCCCAATAGAGTCACAAATACCACCCGATCAAAAAACATAACAAAATTTATACCAAAATTCAGCACTTAAAAAAAAAAACTATGAAAGGCAACTCTCAAAGAAAATATATTTGGATACATTTCAGGCGCGAATGAAAAATTTGACATACTTCAAACAAGAGATGGATGAACAAATGTACAGGGTTTTGACTAATAAAATATATACTGGAGAGTTTCCTATTTTCACGCTTTTGAGAGAGGTTCCCCATGCTGCTGTTCAGACTTTGATGAATGTGCACATTACCCCCAAGGACTCAAAGAAAACTCACCCTTAATATATGTCCAAAGTCATCATGGATATAAGGGGAAAAACATGTTTAGTAGTGAGGAGACCTAGATATAGCATCTCGCTGCTACTCTTGGTAACAATGAGTTTGGTTGTGTCAATGACCTGCTAAAAATTCCCATCCCTCCATCTGCACAATGGGAGCCACGGATGAGCTAACGTGCGTGGGAAGATGTCTGTAAATGGAATGCGATGTGACCAACGCTGCTGTATCTCCCCAGGGGACTCCACCCTCAGGGCGCCTTTCCTGAGCCTGGGTTCTGAGTAAACTGCAAGACCGAATCCAGGAGGGACAAACCGAGGTCTGAGGAGCACGTTCAGAAAAAACCAAGGTAGAGTCAGAGGATAGCCCTTCACCACCAAGCAGAGGGCTTCACCCCGCGAGACCCAGAACCGGCCAGCTCCCCTGGGTCAGGAACACAGAGCGCAGGGCAGGGTGGCGAGCCCGTCCCTGCGGGCAGCTTCGGCTCCAGACGCCAAGGTGAGTCCGCTCAGTGTCATCCTCCCTGACTTATCACTCAGAGCCCAGACTGCAAAGGCCAGGGGCTCACTACCAGCGTCAACGGGAGAAGTGGAAACAGGAGAGAGCCTCTCCCTGCCTTTCCGAGCAGACTCCCCTCTGAGAAAAGGCGCTGCAGTCTGCAGGCCAGCCGTGCAATGATAAAGGGCCGGGAGGAAGCGCCTCCAAGCCTGGCCAGCGCTCCTGTGAGCGCCCGCTGAGGCCACTGCAAGAAACACAGACTCAGCCCTCCTAAGACCCAGAAACCTGTCAGAGCAGGACACTATTGAAATCATCTCCAAGGTCACTCCATTCCCAAAGCCGAAAACTTACTGTCCCACGTCTCGTCCTGGATTGTGTCTGCTCACGTCCCGAGTTGTCTCCTACACCTGGGCCTCTTACACCCCGCGTCCTAGCCATCAGCGAGTCTACAGGCCTTTCCTTTAAACCCAGCTAGAAAATCGCCACCTCTCATCACCGGCACCAGAAGCTTCCACGGCAGGCAGCCCCATCCCGCCGCCTCACCTTCCTCCCGGGCTCCCACCGCTGCCTAATATACCACCTATGTCAGAGGTTTAGATCAGCGCCACCAGGGTAGGTATTTCTCTGATTTGGTCACCGCTGTATCTATACCACATAAAAATATCCCTGATACGGAATGAGCAACCAATAAATTACTTTTGAAAAGAAAGGGAAGAAGGAGAGGAGAGGAACAGAAGAGAAGGAATGAAGGAAAGAAGGGAGGGCAGGAAGGAGGTGGAGGAGGAAGGGGCAGAGAGAGAGGAGGTAAGGGATGAGGAAAAGCGAAACGGCTCCTGAGGTTTCCAAGGCAAAGTCCAGCCCACACAGCAAGACTCCCCCTCCTCAGTTTGAGGACAGACTCCGAAGCCTAGGATGCAGCAGTCCTCATATGTGAAGAGGGCTGTTGCTGTTTATCACAGCCTCCCCGCTCTCCAGCTCTCTATTCACCCGGTCTACTGACTCTTCATTAAACACACAGACACACCATTCGAGTCAAGGCTATGGTTTTTCCCGTGGTCATGTATGGATGTGAGAGTTGGACTGTGAAGAAAGCTGATCGCCGAAGAATTGATGCTTTTGAACTGTGGTGCTGGAGAAGACTCTTGAGAGTCCCTTGGACTGCAAGGAGATCCAACCAGTCCATTTTAAAGGAGATCAGTCCTGGGTGTTCATTGGAGGGACTGATGCTAAAGCTGATGCTCCAATACTTTGGCCACCTCATGCGAGGGGTTGACTCATTGGAAAAAGAGTCTGATGCTGGGAGGGATTGGGGGCGGGAGGAGACGGGGACGACAGACAATGAGATGGCTGGATGGCATCACCGACTCGATGGACATGAGTTTCAGTGAACTCCGGGAGTTGGTGATGGACAGGGAGGCCTGGCGTGCTGTGATTCATGGGATCACAAAGAGTCGGACACGACTGAGCGACTGAACTGAACACACCATTCAGTCTGGATGTTGCCATTATTAGCAATACCAACACATTTCCCATCAATCGAGTACAGGATGATTGTCACTTTCTACGTTATAAGTCAGGTCACTTAAAATAATACTGGAGAAAAGCAAAGACGGTGATTATTTAGGATTCAGCAACATCAGGCAACCTGATGTCAAACAGGGATCTGCCTTCCAGCTCCACCACCTGTTCTGTTCAATTCCTGCCCACCTTTATGAATACTTGAAATAATGAATCTTCTAAAATCCCTCACCAGTTTCTAGTCACCATTTCAAACTCACTATAATCTTGGCAGGCGATTTTTATGACTACCAGAGAAGATCAAGATTATCAGGTACAAAGTCCCCTGTTTTCCTTTAATCCCTTATTCTCAAAAATAATCATCTTTCTATCGCAGAGGGAGAATGGCCCTGTTCCTTTCAACCTGAGCACCAGAGTCTTCATTCCGATTTTGAATCAGGTTCTTCTGATCCCTGAGATCTAAATAACAGGGGCTCAGACTCCAAGTTTATACTATGATGAAGTCCAAAAATCTTTCCAAAAGACTTCAGAAACTTACAAAAGTCTTAAGTTCTCAAGGTCCCCCCAGTATCTGACCTCTTCCGGTATGTATTCTTCCTATTATGTATTACACTGACACAGAAGTGACATCCAGACTCTTCCTTGAAAAGAAGGAAAGAAAAAGAAAATATTGTGAGTATGGAATGGTTTTTACTGAAAAGGCCAAGTGACAACATTCTGACCAATGAGAATGAAGTGGTTTTCTGCTGGGTGCATCTGAGAATGCTTTTGCCTTCCTGATACAAAGGCAAAGACAGTGTGGCTAATACCAGATCCTTCTTCCACCCCATTGTTTGAATGCATATGCAACATCTGGAGCAACAGTAGCTCTCTTGTGACTATAAGACAAGTAAAGTGAAAGTGAAGTCGCTCAGTTGTGTCCGACTCTTTGCGACCCCATGGACTGTAGTTCGCCAGGCTTCTCTACCCATGGGATTTTCCAGGCAAGAGTACTGGAGTGGGTTGCCATTACCTTCTCCAGAGGATCTTTCCCACCCAGGAATCAAACCCAGGAATCCCGCATTATAAGCAGGCGCTTTACCATTTTCCAGCTACTGAGCCAAGGCCAGCACCTTTTTACTTCTTGTTTTATGCAACAAAGTAAATTCCTTTTGCTTTAAACCTTCACTGAGTTTTGTTATTTGATACTGAGAGCACTTAAAGCCAATAAAAAATTTCAAAATCACAGTCATCATAATCCTAAACCTGTGAAATTCAAACAGTTTAAAGATGTGTAACCTAAATGTTTACTGTTAAGGCTGCCTGGATAAAATTAGGGCACCTAAACTACTGAATGGGCTTCCCTGGTGGCTCAGAGGTTAAAGCGTCTGCCTCCAATGCGGGAGACCCGGGTTCGATCACTGGGTCGGGAAGATCCCCTGGAGAAGGAAATGGCAACCCACTCCAGTATTCTTGCCTGGAGAATCCCATGGATGGAGAAGCCTGGTAGGCTACAGTCCACGGGGTCGCAAAGAGTCGGACACGACTGAGCGACTGAACGGAACGGAACGGAAACTACTGAATGCCATCAGGGCCATGGGATGTAATTAAAATTACCCAGTTCACAGCGTCCTAAGATAGTGTGGAAGGAGACGAGAAATTGATAAAGCTGGTAGGAGGGTAGAAAAGCGCCTTCCTCAGAATGAGAGCTCATTTCCTCCAGCCCCCTGACTCTGAATCTGCCCTGAATTTGGAGAGCTGCCTAAACTCTAAATCTGTCCTGACTCTTCAGAAACCCATTAATAATAGACTCTGCCCACCCACCTGAGCCATGTAAGGGCCCTGAATTCCTGGTGTTGACCTTCACCCATGAGCTAGCATGATACTATTTTAATTGCTACAGTCTATCATATAAATTCAATGTACTACCTGACAGGCTAATTCTGAAAAATGATTTATATACAAATACCTATTAGGTTGAGCTTCCCTGATAGCTCAGTTGGTAAAGAATCCGCCTGCAATGCAGGAGACCCCCGTTCAATTCCTGAGTCAGAAAGATCTACTGGGAAAGGGGTAGGCTACCCTCTCCAGTATTCTTGGGCTTCCCTGGTGGCTCAGCTGGTAAAGAATCCGCCCACAATGCGGGAGACCTGGGTTCCATCCCTGGGTTGGGAAGACCCCATGGAGAAGGCAACAGCTAGCGACTCCAGTATTCCAACCTGGAGAAGTCCATGGACTTTATAATCCATGGGGTCACAAAGAGTCAGACATGACTGACTTTCACCCTCACCTATTAGGTTGGCCAAAAAGTTTGCTCAGGGTTTTTGCATGTAGAAAAACCCTGAACAAACTTTTTGGCCAAATCTACACTATGTAAAAGACAGTAGAAAACAGTAAATTTCTGTTCAGACGTAAATGAATGTCATACCTCCAGTAAAAATTACGTTGTATGAATGGTTAAGGGTTTTCTAGGGTGCTGACAATGGGTGGTGATTACATGGGTGTTCATTTTATGCAAAATTCTTTGTATCTTTTTGCTTTATGTCCTTTTCTATATTCACATTATATTTCACAATAAAAATGACTAAAATGGTGTAAAGAATATTAGTGACATGCAAAGAGGCTAAAGATATCTTTAAAAGGCAGGTTACATACCAGTGCGTGTACTGTCAAGATTTTTCACCAGATATGTACCAAGATATTAATGCCTTATCTTCAATAAGGGCTAGAGTACCTATAACTGACAGATTGTTGACCACATATGTGTTTCTAAAAACTGAACACTAAGTCACATGTATAATAACCCTTCCTTTTCAAAGTTTATATGAACCATTGGGAAAGAACAGACTATTTGGATACATTTGATCGTATTAGAATATTTTTCCACTTAAATCATGATCGTTGGATGAGCATTATTTTAAATGGTGAGCATAATCCTGTGAATCACTTTTTTTTTATGATTTTGCTTTTATTGTTAAATTTCTTCATTAAAACCAACTGTGACACCAGTTAGTGGTGCCAGGTGATATCTAAACTGACAGGAAGATACAATGAAGTTTGCTCTGCTGTGCCCTCCTTTATTACTGTAAAGAATCACATTCATGAAGACATCACAACATGGTAAACAACTGTCATAAAAGTAGATTCCACCACATAAAGCCGTCTACTATATCCTTATTATAACTTTATTGTAGCATATTCACATAACTTACCTTGAAATCACTTAATCGGGTCATCTTCTACTACAAAATCTTGGTCCTGTAAGTCACCAAGATGATTTTTAAAGGTTAAAAAGTTAAAAAAAAAGTTTGGGATTTGAATCTCCTATGATTTGACAAATGGGTTCAAGGGCGTGAACCAGAAAAAATATTTCAGAAAGGAAGAATTCTTTGTTTTCTTATTTAGAGAATAATAAGATAACACATTTCTATATAATGACTCTAACTACATCTAGAATATTCAATCAGGTGGACCATCAAGTGTCCCAGGATGAGTGTAAAACTGGACAGAAATGAGAAACGTGGTACCACAATGTTGTAACGTTAGCCACCATCATTACTTACTGTGTGCAAAACTGACAAGAGCATATGCCAATCAAATAAATAACCTGTATTTAAATAACCCAGGTAGTAGTTCAGCAGGGAGCTTTTGAAAAAGAAATTATTATTTCAATGCCAAGTCACGCTTACAGCTTTGAACGAGTAGGAAAACACGAGCATGTTTCTCAAACGGATTTCACAGCATCAGTGCAAAAGCTGGAGGGGATGGCTTAGTTTTTTAAGCCTCAGATTTGAAATACCCAGACTCCCTGCAACTACAGCGTTAAATCCTCTGTGGAACCACAGTTTCAAATGCTATCAGGAGAGACTCAACTCTTCATCCTTCTGAGACTGATAAATTGAAAGCCATGAAGTTTAGAGCAAAAGAGGGGAGCCTACAGCCACCTGTGTCCCCTCCTCACCCAACACAGGAAGGCTCTATTGGTAACATCGTTAAAGTTTCCATTTGGGAAGGTTGGAGGATGCTGTTTTTAAGACATTCCAAAAATCTCACAACCCTGCCATGGACCATCTTTTTAAGCATTTAAACCAAATTTTAGAGAATGGAAAAATTCTTTTTAATTCTCATTTAAGACAGTCGAGAAAATCAAAGTGCTTACTTTACAGAATGCCTTATAGGTATCCAGCCAACTCTTCATTAGTCCTATAGAAAATTCTGAATGGCGAAATTTCTTTTTGCTGCTTTGTGTATTTCTGGGCTGCCTCCTCGCTGACATCAATTGCTTGGCAAATGCCAATTAAACAACTGAATTCTTGTAGTATTTTACCATTCTCTCACATCTCCTAACTTATTCCCCAAACTTTCTAAGCTAAAGAATAACACTCTTTTTTTCTCCATCTTACAGATGAAAAGCATGCAGAGGGAAGATTATATGAATTAATCATGCTGATAGGTTATCACCCCATGTTTTAAAAGGGGCTTCCCTGGTTACTCGGTGGTAAAGAATACACCTGTCAATGCAAGAATGAGTGTTTGATCCCTGGGTTTGAAAGATTCCCCTGGAGTAAGAAAATGGCAACCCACTGCAGTATTCTTGCCTGGGAAATCCTATAGTCAGAGGAGCCTGATGGGCTATAGTCCATGGGGGTTGTAAAAGAGTCAGACACAACTGACTAAACAACAACAACGTTTTAAAATCCAGAACTTGAGAACTCTCCCACAGTATTGCTAGTCACAAGTAAGTTCCATTGAGGAAAATAAGCTTTTGACCAAAGAAAGATGTGTAACGCATTCTAAATTTAAATAAAAATAACGTATAACTGTCTTGACTTAGCATAATATTACATAGAGAGATGTGGGTTTGATTCCTGGGTCAGGAAGATTCCCTGGAGGAGGAAATGGCAACCCACTCTAGTATTCTTGACTGGAGAATTTCATGGACAGAGGAGCCTGGTGGGCTACAGTCCATGGGGTTGCAAAGAGCTGGATATGACTGAAGCAACTGGGCATGCACAATGCTCAGTGCTTTCAGACAGAAGAACCAGAGATAGCTATAGAGGGCAATGAGCAGAGAGACCAGTTTTTTCATGTACTGTATCATACAACTTTTTATTTTCCTGAAGGCTTGGCCTAGCCCCCAAGGGTGTATCAAGAACACTAAGGCTCAGTGCAGGTGCTAACAAAAATTAACTGAAAAGACTGTGCACGTTTTCCTTGCTTTCTCAACCTGTTTCACCTCTTCTAAATTTCAGCTGGCATTAATTTATCCTGATTACCCCAGCACAAATGACTCATTCCTCCTCCAAAAACCCTGAGCAGAAATTTGTAACACTTCTCAATTACACCTAACTTTTTAATAGCATTTCTTTATCTTAGGATAATTCTTCCAGGCTATCTTAGGCTGTTTAAACTACACTTAATTTCATAGCAGTAAGAGCCTTGAAGTTTCTGTAAACCTTACAATTCCTACCAAGTTAATATTTTAAAAGTCTGGACAGATTTATAGACACTCCTCTATATCATTTGGTGACATGGCTTCCCTTTGCAATCAGGCAGGCATTCCAGCCCCTGAAGGTTCATGCTCTGCCATCTCCCCAGACAACTAAGCTAAACAAACAAGCCATGCATATCGTTGAAAACAAGAGGACAGCCCCCAAAATGGAATCACTAAGCTCCACATCATCAAACTAAGACTTATAAGAATAGTTTTGGTTCTTCCAGAAATGGAAAGGTAAACCAGTCAATCACGAACCATCTGATCAGTACTAGTTAGATAATCTGCTCATGAAGCCCTCTGTCCTCCCCTAAAGCAGGGGTCTCCAAGTTGTGAGTCGCCGACTGGTATCTCCTGCCAGATCGGTGGCATTAGATTAGAAATAAACTGCACAGTAAATAGAATGCACTTAACTCATCCCGAAAGCACCTCCACCCCCTGTCCGTGGAAAGACTGTCTTGCACAAAAATGGTCCCTGCTGCCCTAAAGGAAAATGATCTTGAACCAACCAATCTGCTTTTTTTTTTTTTGGGGGGGGGGGGAGGTGGTGCTGGTGTAACCACCTTGTTTGCATTCCGTTCTGCCTGTTAAAATCTCATTATGTACAGCTCCTCCTAGCTGCTACTTTCTAGATTGGCTACTACCTGATTCAAATTGATTTTTGCTCAAATAAATAAAATAAATTAATATGACTCAATTTATCCTTTAACAGTGCCAGCATCAGAAGAGAGAGTGAAATAAACCCCACCCCACACACACACAACAGCAAAGAGCAAGCAAACGCAGGTAACCTGCTGTGCCCCAAGCTCACGGTTTTTTGCTGGCCCCAGAGGTTGTGGGTGAGTCCCCCCGGAATCGAGTCTGAGCTTTCAGACTTCAACTGAGCATTCCTTTGTCCAGCGGGGTCTGGCACAGAAGCCAGACTGGGTCTGGGGTGGATGGGGACCGCCGTGAGCTGGACCGGGCTCTGCCTGGCACTGCAGGTGAATCAAGTTTTGTTATTAGGCTGAACTGGCAGGCTCAACTCACTAAGATAACCTGAACAACAGAGGCCATGGCGGAGGGCTTTTCACTTCCACTCAGGAGGTGCCCTAGAGAAAAGGGGTCTCAGTCAAGCACTCACCAGAAAGGGTAGAGGGAACATTATCTTTCCTCCTCTACAGTCTCAGGGCACCTGGATGAGACCCGTTGGGACACCCCACCTGCTCCAGGGCCTGCAGCCAGGATCCTGGGGAAACTGGCGAAGCCAGCAAAGGGTGGGGGTTTTGACCAAAGGCAGCTCTCCCAGATCTCTACTGTGGGGCTTGGCCAAGAGGAAGGAACGGTTTCCAAATCCACCTTGGCAGGAAAAAAGCATTTGTGAGAATTAGATCTTTGGGTTGTGACTCGTGACTTAGATTTTTAGATGCTCACTGGTGGTGACTCTCTCTCCCAAGGACAGCTATACCTGCTGGTTTAGTCTCATTTGTGATCTGAGAACTTGGCTTAATAGTTCTCAGGTTGGGAGTCTGCAAATACAGCCTGGAAGACACACGGGTTGCAACCCACTGAGACTGCCAGATCTCGGGAGGACTATGAGTCTTTCCTTTGCCTGTCTTGCGGGTGATGCCAGATCTTAGGGGAGTGGGATCTTTTGCATCCAGTTAAAGTCGCTCAGTCATGTCCGACTCTTTGCAAGCCCATGGACTATACAGTCCATGGATTTCTCCAGGCCAGAATACTGGAGTGGGTAGCCTTTCCCTTCTCCAGGAGATCTTCCCAAACCAGGGATTGAACCCAGGTTTCCTGCACTGCAGGCGGATTCTTTACCAGCTGAGCCACAAGGGAAGCCCTTGCATCCACGGGGTTGTTTAATATAGTCAGGAATATTTACTGTCTGTTCCAGCTGAAACCTGACAAAATATTTGAGGATTTTTTTTAAACTTATATTAAAGTACCTCTATTATCAGAAGTTGGCCAAATTGGAACCTGATTTTAAGAGGCTGACAGCAATGTTTTTTTATTTTTTAGCTTTTGTCCTCTAAACTAAAAATAAAACTATGTACCCAGAAGGAAACTATGTTCCTTTGTGGAAGGATATACTAAAACGTTCCAAAGACACAGAATTCTAAATCTGAAAGAATGAAATCTTCTGATTTTTACCTTAGTGGAAGATCTTCTCCCTGGCATAAACAAATTGAGGATAAGTGGTTGGATGGTTGGGTCAGTCTCTTAATATTCAGGTTGCAGTCCAATTATTTGAGGAATTAAAAACATTTTCCCTGTATTACAGATAGAGTCTTTACAAGAACAGAAATGCAACTCTAGAAACAATTCACAGCACACTCATTCCTTTGCTTTTTTTCCTTTTTCTTTTTTTAACCAAACCCCAAACCTCCCCAATTCATCTCAAAGTGTTTTCAGCTTTCGTAAATTACTTGGACTTACAAACCGGAGTCCTTGGTGGACCTTGCACTCTTTCGCTGTCTTTTGAGATGTAACTGTTCTACTTGGTCTTCTCTAGAAACCAAGGTATTTCTTATGAGGAGAGACAGAGAGAAAAAGGCTATTCTGCAATCCAGGCCTAAGAAAAATCTTAAGTCTCTTTCATAAATATTAGTAAAAAGCTATCTGAAGAGGTAACCTTAACTTGTTCCGTCTGCCAGAAACACAATGATCTTTTATAAGCTAGTGGGTTTTGCATTATCATACCCGTCTCATGGCTAAAATTTTAAAACAAAAGCTATAAAAACTGTTTGCTTCTGTCTGTACGTTTATAGTATCTATGTGTGTTATAGTTGTATGATTTTTTTAAGCTTCCCAGTAGTATTGGCACTATTAATTTGTAAAGAGCTCTATTTTAATTGGTTTGAAGGCAAACAGTAAATAAAGTATACTCACAGAAATATAGAAACTAACCTGTTTTTCAAGTTCATGTGATCTAGGATAATCTTCATAAATAAAACCTAATTTGTTTGTTTACTTAATTAGAACTGGTCAATCTTTGAAGCTATTAGCATTAAACAGAGTATTTTTAATTCTACCTCGGTTTACAAAGTCAAAGAAGCTCCTTCCCTCAGTTGCAGAATTTGTCAGCAAGAAAAACTTAAAATGATTAGCTGTTTAATGTTTCATGAAATTTTCAAAAGCAAATCTAATTGTTAAGAAGTAAATTAGATACACATAAAAGGCTTTAAATGAACGCTCAACGAGAATTATGTTTTACGGTACGTCTACTTAGTAATAGTTCCCAGAATCGTTAATGCACTTCAGTTCATCTTTCAACAAGGTAAAGTCTCCATTCTGCTTGCATTCAAACATTTATTAAGCACTTAATGTTGCCAGGCACAAGCAGAAATGAATAGAGGTAGCTTCTCGCCCTAGAGGTACAACAAAGCACACCTCAGCGAGCTGTTAATTTCCGCTTCTCCAGTTTCTCCCATTTCTTTCACCTCAGGGATTTATAACCAGAGGACGTCCTACAAAAACTGCAGCGGAGAGACGACTGCAGGTAGGGTGGGAGAAATCTAAAATAAAGCTGGTTTAGAGGCGAGCGCGGCTCACCTAACACTCAGTAACCAACCCCGTTATCTGCGTCCAGGAACCGCACCGAGCACACTGTAAATTTCACATATTGACCAACTTTGACTAACGAAATCAAATTTAAAAGTTCCCAGGATCGTGTAAGCCAAAGCCGAACAATTTCATACTAATTTTTGGTTGAATAGTTTACAAAAAAATAAAAGACCTCAGAAAGACGCTAGCACCAACCCACAACACCCGGGTGACCTGAAAACTCCCACGGGGCCGCGGAAACCACGTCCCGCGAGAATTGAGGAGCTGGGCCCTCGCCCCAAGGGAGTGGGCGGGGCGGGGCGATGGGCGGGGCGCCGGGACCACGAGTTCCGGGTTCACGGGCCGCGGGTTCGCGGCGGCCGTGACCTCTGGCGGCGGCGGTCTGGGCGCGTAGCTATGGCGCGGAAGCCGGGCCTCTTCCTGCCGTTGCTGCTGCTGCTGCTCGGCCCAGCCCCGGCGCGCAGCTTCGGCCAGCTGCCCTTGATCCTCAACACTTGGCCTTTCAGGAATGCAACAGTGGCAGGTGCGGGGCCGAGCCGGGGGCTGCGCTGCGCGAGCTCGCGGGGCGGGCGGGCGGGCCGCCCCTGGGCCCAGGGCCGGGAGCCGGGGGCCGGGAGCCGGCCGACCTTCCGCAGCCGCCCCTCCGGCTTCTCCCGCACCCCCCGCGCCGCTTCCCGCGCCGCACCCTCCTCCCCTCCACAGCTGCATTTTAGGTCCTCAGCGGTGGGGTGACTCCTGTTCGGACGCCGGTCACTATTTTCCACCCTGACCTACGGCACTTACGGCTCTGCTCAGACTTCCAGGGGCCCCTGAACCTTCGTTTGCCTTTTATCATCTTTTCTGGGCTTGTGTCTCCGTTCTGCCCCAGCACCTCTGCTTTCTAAACCCTGACTGTCCGCAGGAACTCTCTACTTAAGCTTGGCAAACGACCAGGTTCCCAAATAAAGCATCGTCTCTTCACCTTTACTTTATGTGCTGCATGCTGACATGCCGTGTGTGTCACCAGAAATACGGGGTACCAGTCTTCGTTATACATTGTCATCCTCAGAACTTCTCAAAAAATACACGTGCCTGGGCCCCACTCCTGAGGTTTTCATTCCCCTGCTTGAACGGAAACTTTTTTTTTCAAGCTGCTTAAGTGATGTTGATTTGCAGCCGGCTGGGACTGAGAATGACCAAACTAAGATATCACCTCCTCCAGGAAGCCTTCCCTCATTTAGCACCCTCAGACCAGTCTGAGTCAGGTGCCTGTCATGTGCTTTGGTAACATCCTGTACATATCATGGTTCTGTCATTTTCTTACTAAGTTCCATTCATTTCAACTCGTACTGCCCCAGGAGTTTCTTCTACTCCTACTCCTCTCCCCAGTCTGAGGCTGCTGCTGCTGCTGCTTCGTCGCTTCAGTCGTGCCCGACTCTGTGCGACCCCATAGAGGGCAGCCCACTAGGCTCCCCCGTCCCTGGGATTCTCCAGGCAAGAACTACTAATAGAATTTTCTGGTGCTGAACTGGCTTTAGCATTTGATGGCGTTAAGTTTGTATGTTACAGGCAGTGCGTATGATTCAGAGAATGGGTAAACAGCCTGCAAGAAATTCCCAGCGACAAGGAGACAGAAAAGAAAGTTCAGGGCCCCAGGCAGCAGACAGTTCTCTATGTTGCCTGAATTCAAGGGGGAAACTTCTCTAAATGTACTTTGAAGCTTGTTCTTTCAGTAGTAATACTTGAATTATTTACAAATAGTAGCACCAACCTGTTAAGGAATTCTGTTTTTATTAGTAAAGAAATTGACTATTGAAGACCTTTTTTCTTCTTCCCCTTTTCCGTGTGTGGGGCTCTGGAGAACATAGTTCAGTGTTATGAAGCATGGCCACTGGAGCCAAAATAAGTATTTAACATGGTATTTCTCTCCTTCGGTTTTAAAATTTACAAAAGGTTTTAAAACTTACAAAAGGCAAGTTGAAAATTCATGATATAGCATCATAAGATTTTTTTCTACATCATCAGCTTATTTAAAATATACCTAATATTTTAAATAAAAATATACCTACTTAAGTAGCCTCTATCACAGCAAATGTCCATAACAGTACCATAACAGCAGATACGGAGAAGGCAATGGCAAGCCACTCCAGTACTCTTGCCTGGAAAATCCCATTTATGGAGGAGCCTGGTGGGCTGCAGTCCATGGGGTCGCTAGGGGTCGGACACGACTGAGCGACTTCACTTTCACTTTCACACATTGGAGAAGGAAATGGCAACCCACTCCAGTGTTCTTGCCTGGAGAATCCCAGGGACAGGGGAGCCTGGTGGGCTTCCATCTATGGGGCCACACACAGTCGGACACGACTGAAGTGACTTAGCAGCAGCAGCAGGAACAGCAGATAATCCAATGTGGGCTCAGGTGGATTAATCCGTTAATTCAGGTACTGTGTAATTAGTATCCCCATTTTAAATAGCAGAAAACAGATCCGGAGAGGATAAGTTACTAACTCAGGGCTACACAGCCCAGAATTATATAAGTATTGTTTTTTCACACACGTAGTAGAAATGGGTACTAATAAGTGAAAAAACCCTCACTTTGCATCAGTAGCCGAAGCCTTTGGATTTTTCATGGTAAGTAGCCTGGAGAATCCCAGGGATGGGGGAGCCTGGTGGGCTGCTGTCTATGGGGTCGCACAGAGTCGGACACGACTGAAGTGACTTAGCAGCAGCAGCAGCAGCAGCTGTCTTATATAGTTCTGTCTATATCATTCTGACTTCTTTGTAGGACTTGATAAACGAAAATTTCAACTTAACTGGAGTAAATGTGCAAACAATTTTTAAAATAGGCATTTTCGTGCCATTTTTGGTCTGTTGCCTTTGGCATGGAAAAGGAAATCAGTATCTACACAAGCACTATTGGGGTTTGATTCCCAGCGTGGAAGACATTGGCGGCCGGAGGTTCGGCCCTGGACGCGGTTGAGAACGGCTGTGCGACCTGCGAGCGGCTGCAGTGCGACGGCAGCGTGGGCTTCGGGGGCAGCCCGGACGAGTCCGCGGAGACCACGCTGGACGCCATGATCATGGACGGGTAGGGACGACCCGCACGCAGAGCCCGTGTTTCTCTCCGCGGCTTTGCTGCAGGTTGAGTTACGTTTGCAGTTGGTTAGTCTTATACCCAAAGCAAGATGCACAAATATATAGTGTTTATTCTTTTTTTAATGTTTTTATTGGAGTGTAGTTGATATGCAGTGTGTTAGTTTCAGGAGTGCCGCAAAGCGAATCAGTTACACACATTCCTTTGTATTCTTTTCCCATTTAGGCCATTGCTCTCTCCCGAGTAGAGTCCCCTGTGCTATACAGTATGTCCTTGCTGTTTATTTTATATATAGTAGTGTGTATATGTCAGTCTCAATCTCCCAATTTATCCCTCCACCCACAATGTATACGTTTTGATATGTTTTGATATAACCTGTACTTAATATCTTGTAATAATCTATAATGGAAAAGAATCCAAATCACTACTGTACACCTGAAACTAACACAACATTGTAAATTAACTACAGCTCAATTTAAATTTTTTTTTAAAAGAAAAATCATTATCATAATAGAAATATCACATGGAGGTAGGTTGGTCTCCTTAGAACAGAGAGAACCTTAAAGTACAAAAACGTGTACCTGGGAAACCATTGTTTTCCTGCCAGCCACAAACCCTGTTGTTTGCCTGACCTGAAGCCTTAAAGGCCCTTTCAAAAGCCAAAGTGGTGGGAAACTGAGAAGGCCAGTGCTTTGGGAATATATGGCTAATTGATTTTCTGGTGTTTTTTTCCTTAAATGTCTGAATGTGGGAATTTGTATAAACTTTGTGAATGTGTGGTCACTTCTGTGGTAAGATGGTGGAGTTTAATCCTACAAAACACTATAGGTTGAAGTAAGAAACTTGTGAACATATGAAAATACCTGAATTAATCTTACCGCGCTTGTTTCTGGCAGCACTACCATGAACGTGGGAGCAGTGGGAGATCTTAGACGAATTAAAAACGCCATCGGCGTGGCACGCAAAGTCCTGGAACACACGACACACACGCTGTTAGCGGGAGAGGCAGGTGTGTTTCGGCTGTGTTCCATTATGTTGTCTTTGGCTGTAGTCTTCACTCTGAAAAATGAAAAAAAGGGCTCAGTATAAAATAGTGCATAAAAGCAGACCTAAGTTCAAAGTCCAGCTGTTTCACATAACATCTGTTTAACATCTCCTTAACTTCTAAATCATACTTTCTTCATCTTTCAGTTCAGTTCAGTCGCTCAGTCGTGTCCGACTCTTTGCGACCCCATGAATCACAGCACACCAGGCCTCCCTGTCCATCACCAACTCCTGGAGTTCACTCAAACTCAGGTCCATCGAGTTGGTGATGCCATCCAGCCATCTCATTCTCTGTCGTCCCCTTCTCCTCCCGCCCCCAATCCCTCCCAGCATCAGACTCTATTCCAGTGAGTCAACTCTTCACATGAGGTGGCCAAAGTATTGGAGTTTCAGCTTTAGCATCAGTCCTTCCAATGAACACCCAGGATTGAGCTCCTTTAGAATGGGCTGGTTGGATCCTGCAGTCCAAGGGACTCTCAAGAGTCTTCTCCAACACCACAGTTCAAAAGCATCAATTCTTCAGTGATCAGCTTTCTTCACTGTCCAACTCTCACATCCATACGTAACCACTGGAAAAACCATAGCCTTGACTAGACGGACCTTTGTTGGCAAAGTAATGTCTCTGCTTTTTAATATGCTGTCTAGGTTGGTCATAACTTTCCTTCCAAGGAGTATGCGTTTTTTAATTTCATGGCTGCAGTCAGCAGCAATCTTCATCCTTAATGGAGGATTGTTTAGAAATCAGTTTATTATCAATAAGTGAGTAATTACTGGAGGGGAACAAGGATTCAGCATCATTTCTCTTCTTGTGTTACGTTTTTATGGGTATGAGACCTGAGAGACATATGATGACAGAAGTTGGGAACAGAAGGAGTTTTGCTACAAGAGTGGTACTTCCTTGAACACCTTCCTGCTGCTGCTAAGTCACTTCAGTCGTCTCCAACTCTGTGCGACCCCATAGACGGCAGCCCACCAGGCTCCCCCGTCCCTGGGATTCTCCAGGCAAGAACACTGGAGTGGGTTGCCGTTTCCTTCTCCAGTGCATGAAAATGAAAAGTAAAAGTGAAGTCGCTCAGTCGTGTCCAACCCTCAGCGACCCCATGGACTGCAGCCTTCCAGGCTCCTCCATCCATGGGATCCTCCAGGCAAGAGTACTGGAGTGGGGTGCCATCGCCTTCTCAGTGAACACCTTCCTAGGTATATACTAAAAATCATACCGTGATCTATAATCAAAAATCACATTTGCTACATAGTTTAATGATGTAGTGAACAACTCCAGGAGGCATCCTTCAGTTTTGTTGACATTCAGAATGGAAAGCTACCCGACAAAGCCAGGAGCTGTTACTCCTGCATGGAATCAGTGGTGCCTTTGTTGATCTCAGCGTTTACATGCCAGGCACTGCACCCCAGTTAGAGCCACAGAGTCACTGTTGTTCCAGAGAGTCCCTTTCCTTTTGTAAAGCAGAAGGAGCGAGATCTGGAGGGAAAGGAGAACTGTCCTCACACACATCACCAGGGTGTCAGTAGATGAGCGTCAGGAAGGACGTAGGAAGTGGAGACCTGGAATCCAATGCACACAGCGCTCCTTGAGTCTGAATACTCCCTGGACCGTCTGTGTTTCCCCCCAGGATTGTTGTGCTCCACAAAGGAGACAGTTGTCCCACAGCACTTGCTGTACATACATTTTATTTAAAAGAAGACACTTAACACATTTACATTTTTGTTCCCAATCTCCAGCCACCAAGTTTGCCGAAAGCATGGGCTTTATCAATGAGGATTTATCTACCAACGTTTCTCAGGCTCTTCATTCAGACTGGCTTGCTCGGAATTGCCAACCAAATTACTGGAAGGTACGTATACGTGATTCTTTAAAGTTATTTGAAAATATTGAGTTACAGTCCTTCCACTCTAGGTCCACCTGTTGCCTGCAGTGTGAGTTAGCACCCCTGGTTGCTCATTGGAACCAAAGATTGAAGCCAGCTCTGGGCACAGGTGGTCTCGAAAGCTCCCTAACTGCATCCAATCCACATCCCCAGTGGGGAGTTCCTGGCCCCTGGCAGTGGCTTCAGACTTAAAAGTTTCCTGCTGTGGTGTAAGGGGCTGCTGCTGCTGCTAAGTCGCTTCAGTCTTGTCCAACTCTGTGTGACCCCATAGACGGCAGCCGACCAGGCTCCCCCGTCCCTGGGATTCTCCAGGCAAGAATACCGGAGTGGGTTGCCATTTCCTTCCCCAGTGTGTGAAAGTGAAAAGTGAAAGTGAAGTCGCTCAGTCGTGTCCGACTAGTAGCGACCCCATGGACTGCAGCCCACCAGGCTCGTCTGTCCATGTGATTTTCTAGGCAAGAGTACTGGAGGGGCTTGCCATTGCCTTCTCTGGGTGTAAGGGGCTGCCTCACTGCAACTGCTGTCTGTTTCTTTGTAGCAAAAGGTTCCATGTGTTAAAAACCCAAAGTTTGGAAACCATTAATCTAAAGTATTTCTTAACAGTTTATCTATGTAAAGTATACTCTATGTTTTGCCCTTATTCACCTTGAAGATTTATACTATTAGGTGTCTGTTACTAGAAAGATAATTTGTCTGTAAATCAGTGGGAAAGCAAAGAAAGTGTTATTCCTCAGTTGTGTCCGACTCCTAGTGACCCCATGGGTTGTAGCCCACCGGGCTCCTCGTCCATGCGGTTCTCCAGGCAGGATTACTGGAGTGGGTAGCCATTCCCTTCTGTAGGGGATCTTCCCGACCTAGTGATTGAACCTTTGTCTCCTGCCTTGCAGGCGGATTCTTTACGGTCTGGGCCACCAGGACTTTAGCCTAACTCGGTTTTTCTTTCCCAGCAGAGCCCTTCTCTGGAGTACCTTGATCTCGCATCTGCTTCTTCACCAAATTCTGATTACCTTTGAGTAACCAGGGAGTCTCTTGAAAGAGACCACTGCCTGACACCAGGTCATGGGAGGCACCCTGTGCACAAATGGATAAGACATGAGTTGTAGGCTTCTTGCTTTAATACAAATCCAGGTCCACAAGCTGAATTTATGAATTTGGATTATTTTCTTGAGCCTCTAAGATTCATAAAAGAATCTGAGAGTACAACTTAGAATATGCTCACATGAACCTAGCTTTGAAAATTGGAAGGTTTTAAAATAGATTTTGCTTTAAGTCTCAGAATAACTATTCCTTGGCCAGGGAACAGATTCTAAAATTGAAAAAATCAGGTTGTATATCTGATTTCTTTAAGGAATCCAAAAAGAAAAAGAAAATCCAATCTTAAAAATCATATCTAATCTAAAAAAGAAAATCTTTATATTTGCCATTGTGCTGAGACATTTTGCATATACAGAGAAAAAGTAGGGATCTCTTCCAGACATTATAGCTGTCTAGTCCATATTGGGTAATTCTGAGATTCGACTAGGTAGTTAGCAAAATTATATCCATCTGTTCACATAAGACTTAGCTAACCTTTGGCTTTTGATTCTTACCTTTCAGTTACCAGATGTCCTTTTGGTTTCTTGCTAATGTTTAGTGATTGTGCATAACCACTTGCTGATTTCTAAAATCACCCTTTCTAAAAATATAAAACTTAAATATTATTTACAGAATGTTATACCAGATTCTTCAAAATACTGTGGACCCTACAAACCACCTGCTATCTTAAAACGAGATGGCATCACCTACGAAGACACAGCACACAGTTACAGTCACGATACTATTGGTAATCTGTCTTCTCTACAGTTTTTATGGTTATAGTCAGCCATTTTTAATTGCTTCCTTGTAGTTTTAAACTTCTTTATTCTTATTCATGAACCAGAAGGTGATTTTGATTAACTGCCAAGTAAGGAAAACAAAAACATACATATACACATATGCATACACACACATTCTTTTCATATCATCTGTATGCATTTTGGTCAGTTACCTTATACAAAAATCTGATGATCATTCACTTGATGATTTTTAAATTTTTGTTTGATGTTTAGTTCTTTAATAATTTTATGTTTGCCACATTCAAATGATCTCTCCAGTCATTTCCAGTAATGTTGGAAGTTTCTATTAGTCTTCAGCAATGATTTCTCTTTGGCATAACCGTTTAAGAGACACTGAAAAGTGATCAGTCTGAAGTGAGGAAATGGGATGCCTACAAAACGATGCCATGAAACCAGGTCATCAAAACACACAGGTTATATACCACTGGTGTAATTTTCAGAATCCCCAAGATTCCTATTGTCTTCCACCTGAAATTAATGGAAGAGGATGTTTATATTGCCAATTGCTCAATTATTTGGTTTTATTTGTGGTACACTGTAGAGTTGATACCTACAATGATATATTATTTTTTAAATTTCTAGGCATGGTCGTCATCCATAAGATGGGAAATATTGCTGCTGGTACATCTACAAATGGTATAAAATTCAAAATACCTGGGTTAGTGTTCCTAAAAGAACAGATCTCGAAAATATGTATTGAGTGTCAGCCAATATGTCCTAGGTGCCTTGGGGGATGAAGAGTGTTAAGAGCACAGCCCTGCCCTCACAGCTGAGTTCACTGTGAAAGAAGAAACATGAATAGCTGCTAAGTGCAAAGGAGAAGGGGTCTCAGCCAGGGCTGCAGAGTTCAGGGGTGATCAGATTAGGCCGGGATAGTCAGGGAGGCCAGAGAGAGAAGCCCGGCACGGACCCTGAGCCTGAGCCAGCGAATGGGGACATCCAGGCCACGGCCCGAGCCGACCCGAAGCAGCACATGCCCGGGTTCAGGGCTCAGGATGGCTAGAGCAAAACTGCACATCTGTCAAGGGCAGGGAAGGAAGACCAGAGCCGGACTTGAGGTGGTCTTTAAGGATTCCTGGACTTTTATTTCAAAGTAGCAGAAAAGCATGGAAGGTTTATTATTAACACAAGGAAAAGCTTGCTGAAATGCTGGCATGTGGGTTGGAACGCAGGAACAGATTGTGGATGAGGAAAAGCAGTTGGGACCTGTTGAGACGATCTAGCGTGAGACAGTGCAGGGTGGTGGTGGTGGGACAGACTCCATGAACCTGTGCAGTCCTGCATGTGACGGGCTGCTGTCTGATCCCTGTGTAAGGAGTGCAGGCTTGTGAAAACCCAAGTGGAAAAACTAAGGAAAATCTTGTTTGTCTGTATTCCGATGAAGAATTTACTAGAAATGATAGTCAGTGACTAAGCAGAAACATCTAAGAGAGTTTTCTGCACCCTGAATGACCATGTTGTGCCCTCCCAAAGCCGAATAGGAGACTCACCGATACCTGGGTCAGGGGCCTACGCTGATGACATGGTGGGGGCTGCGGCAGCCACGGGCGACGGGGACATCCTGATGCGCTTCGTCCCAAGGTGTGTCCCCCTCCTCCATCTGACTCCAGAGAGTGGGGTGCCGATGCCATGTGTCAGGATAGAACGTAACTGTCTGTGCCACATGGCCCAAACTGTGGCAGAACGTTTTGGAAACCCTGCCTACCAACTCTTCACACTATCACTTTTAACAGTCGCAGTCAATTCAAATGAAGCAGTCATAGTTCTCTGAAATGGAATATTACGGCTCACTGCGCCGCACAGATGAGAATATTTAGGATCTATTTAAATAAAGTGTAGGGCCCCTGAGAAAACGTGAAAACTGACAACAAAAATAGGAAATGGAGTCAGTACATACATTAATGACCGAAAGATAGCCCTTACAGTTAGGGGTTTTGTTCATGCCTAGTGTTTCTCCCCAGTGACAGTAGCCTTGTTTCTTACTTAAAGAAACTATACTGTATATTTCTGACTTTAGGCTGTTATTACTAAATAACAGTTATTCAGCCAAAGCCAAATACATTACTTCTTATCTGAAATGAGTGGGTGGGTGAGCTGAAAAGACAGAAATGGTATCAAGATTACTTCCTTTCCTGTTGATATTGCCACAGAACTTAGGGGCCTCTGTTCACCTATCTGCATTGTATTGAATGTGACAGTTTCGTTCATTGTACACGTGGAACCTCAAGTAACCAAACTTTGGAGTTTGTTTATTCTGTGATACTAAAGTTTTGCCTCTGTTTAAATCAGCTATCAAGCTGTAGAATATATGAGAAGAGGAGAAAATCCAACCACAGCGTGTGAAAAAGTGATCTCAAGAATCCAGAAGTATTTTCCCACATTCTTTGGGGCTGTGATATGTGCCAACGTGACCGGAAGTTATGGTGGGTTTGATTTGAAAATCATATTTGTGTGGACCTGCAAATGTTGATGAGGACAGAGGCTTTTCAACGCTGTGAGGAATTTTACTCCTCTGCAGCAGAAACCAGGGCCATACCGAGTAGATGTTCACTGGTGATGTGTCAAGACCCCCAAAGGGTTAAAATGCGCCTGAACCCTCCTTGGTTGCCTGGCAGTGGTTGGGATCCAGTCTTTGGGTTTTAGCTCGCGGCCTTGACATCTGTGCAAAGGAAAGTTTAGCTTCAGCTCAAGTGCATGCTAAGATGCGCTAATCTAGTCAAATGCCTTTATTTGTTAGAAGTGGGTAGGGATAAATGATCTTCCCTGCTTCTTTTCCGTTCATTATTTAAAGGTCTCAGTCATTTAGATCTCAGGGTTCCCAGGTACAGAACAACGTATTAGCAATTCGTAAACTAAAGGCGTTAGTGGAATTATTTTTGCACTGTATTTGAGGCATACCGTTTGCTTCATTTACTTTCCATGTGAGCCTATCACAGTTTCAAAACACTTCAAGATCAACCACGGCCGCTCCTCATTAGTGAGATTTCAGATGGGGAAGATAACACGGCCTACTGATCAATACAACTTATTAGGTTAGACTGCTTATTATTGTGCTTTGATCTCTTACTTCCCACAGTTCGGTATTTGGAAACTTGGTGGAGGAATTCCTTATGCTTTTTTAAGTACTAAAATGCAAAAGTCAATATAAGTTATGGGGGAGAAGGCTTTATGTCTAAAATAAGTCCATTTCATCGATTCCCTCTTAGGAAATAAACCTTAGAAAGCTCAAAGTTGCGTTTAACAGGATGTAAAAATGATAATTATATAATTGTAGATGAATTTTAAATTGACCAGGTCCTTATGCTAAAAGTAGTGGCATTAAAAAGATGCCCTCCAGGTGTCTGGGCCGGGGAAGAAGTCACTGTTGTCTGACAGAGACCATCTTGACAAATTAGCCTCCACACCCATGGGCAAAGAAGAGCAGAAACGAACAGGGAGCCTCGGGAGGGGAGGATTATGGATGGATACAGGGAGTGGCCCAGTGACTATTAAATGTACCTGAAAATTTTCTTCTGCTACAAAAAGGGTATGAAAACTTTAAAATAATGGTAGCAATGACTGCACATGTATAGGAGCAAAACATCAGCCTTTATTATGAGGTCTGTGGGCTGTCAGCTGACAGGCAGTAAGGTAGACACACGCACACTGGTAGGGCCTGCCTGGACAGCAGGTACACAGTGGCCAGTGTCCAAAGCGGTGTCTGTTCTGGTTGTAAACACGTGCATTCTGCATTTAACCAAACGGCTCTCTCTCTTCTTGGCCCCAGGAGCTGCGTGCAATAAACTTTCAACATTTACTCAGTTTCAGTTCATGGTTTATAATCCTCTAAAAAGTGAGCCAACTGAGGAAAAAGTAGACTGCATCTAATCCATCTTTTCTGTCAGCATCTATATTTAAAGAAGAAACAGAAGCTGAAAAGACTACTCACTGTCATCGAATAATGTGCCTCATGTATTCTAAACTCTGTAAAATAAGCACAAAAATAAATTTTATGCTGAAACAGCATTTTCACTTTTTATATGTGAAAAAAAATTTTGTTTTTACTTAAGCTTTATATATCCCCTGAAAATGAATATGTATGTGTGTATTTTGTATATGTTTAATTTTAAGTGATCTCTGGATTTCTGCTCAGTGTTTCAAGAAATTTCTACTTTGGGGATTTATTTCCATAGTAATACAGTAAAGGCACAAAACATAATCTGTATTTGGATACTTAAATAGGTAAAGTAGCCAAGATATTTAGACCCAAAGGAAGAGTAATGATGAGTCCCACCATGATATGCTCTAATTGAATTTCAGTACTTTGCAGTAGTATGTCTTTTAATGACTTACTATCAGTTTTACATAATATGGTCTTGTAGCCTGAAGAGGAAAGAATGCTGTTAAATGTTAAAGGTGCATTGTGTTTTGCATGTATTAGTGTGGGCATCTTCTGGTGAGCAGCCATGTTGATTTTCTTGTACTTTTTCCCCTAATGGAGCTCTCAACCTGTAAGGGTTTGTTCGCCACAAAAATCTCTATAAACTTTTAGTTACAAGTATTTAGTACTGATAATTTCTTCTGCAAGGTGATTTAGGGAACTTGATCTGTTCTGTGGTTTTATGAATCTCCTGTGCAGAGCCTAGCAATGAGTCGGTGGCTCTTGTCTGCCTTGCTTTCCTGAGCACTCGGTCAGCCGTCTGTGGACAGCCATCCTGAACTGTACATGTGTGTGCTCATTATCGTCTCTGCCTTCATGACCTTGTACATCAGGAGTCATTAATAAAGCAGTATGTACAATATTGTCCCCACCTTCAGTGTATCTACTCTGTTTTTTTCCTACACTCATCTTAATATCTCATGGTCTTTGTAAGTGAGGGCTGGAAAGCTGCAGTTTGAGAATGCTCTCAGGTCACCTGTGCTCAGACCTCACCACGTATCCTGACTGGGGTGCCTCCTCACAGACGCCCTCCTCTCTGGCCCATCCAGTCTGTCTTCACAAAGAGGAACTTGAAAGCTGGACTCAGCAGCTGCCGATGGAGGCCTGAAAACCAGTAAGGAAATAATCCTGCAGCCTCACACTCAGAGCAGCAGGGAAAGTCTTACTTTTGTGGGTTCCCATGAGGTGTGAAAGTGAGACAGGAGAGTGAAAAGGTTGGCTTGAAGCTCAACATTCAGAAAACTAAGATCATGGCATCTGGTCCCATCACTTCATGGGAAATAGATGGGGAAACAGTGTCAGACTTTATTTTTTTGGGCTCCAAAATCACTGTGGATGCTGATTGCAGCCATGAAATTAAAAGACGCTTACTCTTTGGAAGGAAAGTCATGACCAGCCTGGATAGTATATTAAAAAGTAGAGACATTACTTTGCCAACAAAGGTCTGTCTAGTCAAGGCTATGGTTTTTCCAGTGGTCATGTATGGATGTGAGAGTTGGACTGTGAAGAAAGCTGATCACCAAAGAATTGATGCTTTTGAACTGTGGTGCTGGAGAAGACTCTTGAGAGTCCCTTGGTCTGCAAGGAGATCCAACCAGTCCATTCTAAAGGAGATCAATCCTGGGTGTTGACTGGAAGGACTGATGCTAAAGCTGAAACTGCAATACTTTGGCCACTTCAGGTGACGAGTTGACTCACTGGAAAAGACTGATGCTGGGAGAGACTGGAGGCGGGAGGAGAAGGGGACGACAGAGAATGAGATGGCTGGATGGCATCACTGACTCGATGGACTTAAGTTTGAGTGAACTCCGGGAGTTGGTGATAGACAGGGAAGCCTGGCGTGCTGTGATTCATGGAGTCGCAAAGAGTCAGACACGACTGAGTGACTGAACTGAACTGAACTGAATATGTTAGGTAAACATGTACCACCAGAAAAATAAATTTGAAAATCTTCACAGCCTGTCACTCCCTAGCAAATTAGTTGATCCTGATTTACTCTTGCAGAACTCTGACCTGAAGGTGTTAGATGTGTACACGGACACTGCTGTGGCTGCTTCTGCTCAGTCGCATCTGACTGTGCGACCCCATAGACGGCCGCCCACCAGGCTCCCCCATCCCTGGGATTCTCCAGGTAAGAACACTGGAGTGGGCTGCCATTTCCTTCTCCAATGCAGGAAAGTGAAAGTGAAGTCACTCATCCGTGTCCGACTGCTAGTGACCCCATGGACTGCAGCCTACCAGGCTCCTCTGTCCATGGGATTTTCCAGGCGAGAGTACTGGAGTGGGGTGCCATTGCCTTCTCTGACATGTACACTATATGCACATTAAAAGGGGTCTTTTTCTAATACCAGCACTCAAATGATTCCTTTTGGTTTCGAGAGGCAAATAAGCATCAGACATTTTTAATTGAGATATCATACATAGACTGTAACATACTTTTAAAGCTCATAATTTTTAATTGTTGAAGTTCTGTTTCAGTTCAGTCACTCTGTCATGTCCAACTCTTTGCAAGCCCATGAATCGCAGCACACCAGGCCTCCCTGTCCATCAATTTCCAGAGTCCACCCAAACCCATGTTCATTGAGTCGGTGATGCCATCCAACCATCTCATCCTCTGTCGTCCCCTTCTCCTGCCCTCAATCTTTCCCTGCATCAGTTCTTTTCAAATGAGTCAGCTCTTCGTATCAGGTGGCCAAAGTTTTGGAGTTTCAGCTTTAGCATCAGTCCTTCCAGTGAATATCCAGTACTAATTTCCTTTAGGATGGACTGGTTGGATCTCCTGGCAGTCCAAGGGACTCTCAAGAGTCCTCTCCAACACCACAGTTCAAAAACAGAAGTTCTTTTTATTAAAGTGTCATTACAGTTGATACTTGGTGACTGAAATTGGAGCTGAGGAAATAATTGAACTCAGTATCTTAATAGTTTAATTAACTTCATTTGAATAAAAACTGATGACATATCTTAATCTGATGCTAATTATGAAAACAAGACCTATTTATGTCATTTTATTGGTTTTTTTAAAAAAGATTCCTAGACCTTTAAAGTGGTAAAGAATCTACCTGCCAATGCAGGAGACATAGGTTCGCTCCCTGATCTGGAAAGATCCCACATGCCATAGAGCAACTAAGACTGTGGGCCACGACTACTGAGCCTGTGCTCTAGAGATCAAAACCTTCAACTGCTGAGCCCACATGCCATGCTCCTCAACAAGAGAAGCTACCACAATGAGAAGCCCTCACACCACAACTAGAAAGTAGACCCTGCTTGCCACAACTAGAGAAAAAGCCCACATGCAGCAATGAAGACCTAGCGTGGCCAAAAATGATAAAATTATAAAAATTAAAAATAAATTTAAAAAACAATTACAGTTGAAAGTAAAATTAAGTTTGAGGGACACAAGAATTCTGAAAGCTGATTATTAAAAATATCTTAAATGTTATATAGGGTAAGAAAATTGAAGAAAAAAGTGTAAAGAAAACATTTGTTATAAAAATACTTATATACATTGGCTCAATTTATATAATGACTCATTGAAGTTACAATATTATATAATGATTTCGATTCATAGTATAATCTAATTTTATAGTAAAGTCAATCTATAAAATTGAAAATAACATTTAGAGATGTGATTGCTATAGCAATGAGTGTGGAGGTGAAAGCTCATATTATTCTATAAAAATAAAAAATACAGATACTATGCTTAAGGTAATATACAGTCTGTCTGGGTTAGTGTTCTGTATTTGACAATGTTTAGGGAAGTGGTCAGAGAAGGCAATGGCACCCCACTCCAGTACTCTTGCCTGGAAAATCCCATGGATGGAGGAGCCTGGTGGGCTGCAGTCCATGGGGTCACTAAAGACACGACTGGGCAACTTCACTTTCACTTCTCACTTTCATGCGTTGGAGAAGGAAATGGCAACCTACTCCAGTGTTCTTGCCTGGAGAATCCCAGGGATGGCGGAGCCTGGTGGGCTGCCGTCTATGGGGTTGCACAGAGTCGGACACGACTGAGGCGACTTAGCAGCAGCAGCAGCAGCAGACCTTTAAAAGTGCTTCTAAAAAGACACTTTAAATTTGTGCTTGTTTTCTTGAGTATTATGCTATTTATGTGTATATATTTGACCCTTAGGAAGTTAAAACGATGACAAGGCCCATGAAAATTGCATGTCTACGAATTGCCTGTGCCCCATAGGTGCTATAAGATAAATCTTTTCTTACATAATCCAGGGTCAGCCAGTAAAGAAGTGCCATATTTCAGTATTTGAAAAAGCATAGCCACTTGAAGGATAAAATCACTGCCACATCCAACTTGGATATAACAGGGAAAGTTAAAGCTGCCATTATCAACCTATTTGTGTCTGAGTTAAAGGGACAGGAAGTCATACAGTTCTAATGCCTGGACAGTGCACTAAAGCATTGGTCAGCTGATTTAAACTTGTGACCTTTCTATGCTGTGCATTAGATGTGGTTGTTCATGTATTCTTTTTAATTGAAATTTGGTTTCTAGAATGTGGATGGCAACACATGATATTATGAGAAAATCAGATATTGCAGTAGATATGGAAAAACAAGGTTCCTTTCAAATGCTAGCAATCTGTCTCCATTTCTTTCTAACTTGTGCAAAATCCTTAAATGCCATAAATGTCAAAAGGCTTCTTTGCATTCCTAAATAAAACCAGTGTCACTTGTCTTGCTCTCTTGTTCCATTTATTGTAATAAAGGCTGATTAAAAATTAAACCAGAGTTCAGAATAAAAGCAATGTCAGACAATGATTCTAATGATGCTAAAGCAGTGTTGTATTGGAGACCCTTTTACCAGGAAGCCAAACCAATGCAATCAGCAGTATCTGGGAGCTAATTAAAAATGCAGGTTCTCAGACCCCACCCTAGGCCTGCTGATTCAGAATCCACATGGCAGCGCTGAGCCAGAGGATACCAAGTTTCCTCTCGGAGGAGTTAGCCTTGTGAATCAGAAAGAACACGACACTGGGGTTTGCTAGCCATAAATGCAACTGAACAACAACAACAAAACTGCAATTGTTTTTCTGCCACCACATTATCTATTGGAGAAATTCCTTGACGAGTCTTTTTCCACATCTGTCAAATTACGTCTATCAATACATGTGCTGTTCATAAACTATGACGAACCTACCACAGTGTCTGGCATACAACAGAAACGAAACATTTTTAAATTCCTGGCCCTTGCCCACTCTTTCCAGCAGCACCAATATCCTGTGATTCTATGGATCTCAATTCCTGTCACAAACCTCATTTCCTACTGCCACTGCCCCCAACTGAAGAAATAAACATAAATGATCAAATCCTGCAAAAGTAACATCATATACTAAGAACTGAATAGTTATCAGTGGCAGCAAATAGAGTCACTCCAAGCTTTGATATGCAATACCCCTCAGAAATAAATAAACTGGAGTCCTCCTCGACTAGAGCCAGTTAGACTAGAAACAATCAAGCTAACGTTTCTGTTTTTCAAATTATCAAAATGTTGCTGTTGCTTGGGGGCAAGATGTACAGATCCTTGGAGTGTTGTCTCAAAACAGGGCGACTGTCGACCCAATTACCTATTAAGTGCTTTCTGTCTTTCAAAGTAACCCTGAAGAAATCTGTTTATTCTAAAGAGTTGTTAGGGCAGAGAAATGTCTCCCAAGATATCTTTTTAAATGCTGTTCCATTGTATTTTGAAGTGATATGTTTTGTCTTTTACTGACTAGGTTATTATTCAGAAATGCTCACTTATCTTTACACTCTTCATTTTGAATTCAACTACACTGTGACTTTTTGGTAAATCTTTTATGAACAAGGTCTCCGGTGGGTCCTCTTTAATTGGTTAAGGATTATCAGCCGAGAACACTGTCAAAACTCCAGACAGTATTTCTTTTAAAAAATCATGCACAAAACTTTTCCTGGGATAAGTTGTCTGGATGCAGATAAAAACAAACCATGCTCTTGTGCCCACAAATAGTATTTGAACCAGGCTTGTCAAAACAAGGATGGCTTTCAAGTGCTCCATTAGCAGTCGTATTCTTGAACAGCTTTGCTTTTTAAAACTGAATAATTTGTGTTATGATTCTGACAAAACTGGTTGAAAGAAGGAAGGGGATTGGAGGACTTCACTTGTAAAATATTCTTGTAGCTATTCTTTCATGGTAGACCAACAGAAGGCATCAAACACAAGAGCCCCTGAAGGGTTTCCTTCTGTCGTCTTACAGATCTAGACAATTCATTATCATTTCATTAGCCAGTGAGAAGGAATAAACACACACACAGACACCCCCTGCCACACAGACGCCATGTTCTCCTCCTCTTCCTGTTGGGCTACTGTCTGAGTGTGTATTGGCCCAATTCAAAATCTTCCCTCACCTTCTTCCCTTCTTACCTAAACCTTGTGAACATCTTCCCAATCCTCTTCCTGTTCATATCACGACATACACAGATGTCTCACAGGCTTTCCTGTGTACATCTTTGCAAAGCCTGATTGGCTAAGATGACTATTACTATATTTGCAATTAAATGTATCAGTATTTCTAAATACCGTATGCAACTTAAAAGTGGTACTACAGTCAGTGTTAGTAAGCTTAATTCCAAATTTTCTATGCTATCATACTTATGCATTAGATGAGCTATTTCATTCACATCACTTTTTAAACCCCTTTAAAATAAAACTGACATTCAAAACCAAGACTAAACTAAAAATTAATATGGGCAGTTTTCTGCCTGACACTGTAAGAATGAATTCAGGGAAACAAGCTGATTCTAACATCACTATACACTGAACATCATTAAGAAGATATAGTTCCTGCCAAGGTGAATCTAATACTACATCAGCAAATTTTTGATTATTATTTTTGGTTTACATTCTATTGGGTATAACTTCCATCTGCTATTAGGAGACATGTAAAATTTTTACCAGCTTTGAGAAGTTGCTTTGCCTTGGCATAATTGACAATCAAAACTAAACTAAATTATATTTGTCTTTAAGCCGTATTGTACCTTATCTTGGCTTTGCAATGAATTTCAAGATATCCTTCTGTGCACTGTTCTTAGATATTAGAAAACCCTTCCATAGCCTTTTGTATATTCAGGAAGTTCACTAATCCCAGCACATCCAGAGTTGAGTTTTCCCAAAACCTGCTTTTACTCGAGCTACTCCCGGTCAGCAGTTAATAAATAGGAAGGGCTTTCCCACACTCTTCTAGCATCAGAGAGAACTCTTCTGCAGGGCCAGGACGGGAGTCATCCACCCCAGACACATAGGCCTCCCCAGGGGCCCTTCTCCTCTTCTGAGATTCTGATCTACTTTGGGAGAAGGGCTCAAAGGGTCAGGGGTAGTTGAAAGTACTCATACAGGGCACAATTTTTATATTCTCTTTCACCTGGGAGATTTTTCATAAGCCTGCTCAGATCCTCTCTGCTTGGTATGCAATACAGAAATAACAGGGTAAGTCTCTCATAAATTGAATTGAACTGACCATGGATTTGAAGTGACTGCATTTACCACTGAGTTGAAGCCAAACAGAGTTGCCTCCCCCAGCTAAGCTTTGATCAGCAGTTCAGCACTTCCCTCTTTCTGACTAAAATGCAACCAGTCCCCAGCCCTGGTCTTATTAAATGTTCTTGTTCACTTCCCTGGAAATGCTTTAACTCTGGCACCTGCTGGCTGGGAGAGTGATTAGGATTTCATGGGACCAGAGTGTTTCATTTCTGGTGAGCCACACCATGACCCATAAATTAATACAGGATTATGCTTCAGCATTGACTCTGCAGGCTTGTTTTCAACTGAAAACGAAAGGCAATTGAAGGATGGAGAAAAATAGCAAATGATCAGATGAAAAGTGAACAGTTGTACAAAACCCAACAGTGTGTATTAGCATAAGCACTTTCTTAGGAGGAAACTGAGAAGTGGACACCGTGCTACACTGTTCCTGCTGATAAGCGTCATCCATCCTCTCAAAGCCTGACTCGCTTTACACAGGGAAAACGGCTTACCCTCCGCCAGGATGCATACGACTCGTCTTGAAGCTCTCTGGAAGCCAGTTCAGCAATTGCAGTCATGATCCCAGCTGAGCCCAGCTCTCCCCAGGCATTCCCACCAAGGTGCCAGGTGTCTAAATAAGGCTAAGATCCTCCAGGCCAACACATCCAAAGCCAAGTGCTACTAAGCAGCCTTCCTCAACACTGAGAGGGGCAGGAGAATCACCCTGCTGAGGTCTGTCTTAATTTTTTCCTTCTGCAAGTGGAAAAATCGAAGAGGAATCAGTCCTGCTTAGAGAGCTCTCTAGAATGGAGCTGGGAGCTCACTGAGAGACTGTGACTCACGCCTCTCAGCCTGGAGCGAATCTGGCCTTCTGACCATTTACTATCCTAACAAGGACATCTAGAACATCTGCCAGGAACTCAAGATACTTAGCGGACCCCTACCCTAAAGTGCCTGTTGATTGCTTAAGGACAAGTATTTCCTGACATGTCAATCATGATTTTTGCCAGGCATCTTGAACAACCCTGTGGCTTTTGTCTTTATAAGCCCCTGACTCTTCCCTCTCTTGAGGGAATCTGTGTCTTTCCTGAATCTGTGTCTCCAGAACTTCAATTCTTAAGACCCTAACTAAAGCTCCTTGTTCTTGCAGCCTGGCTCCTGACTATGATTCCACTTCCCCAGATAAAGATAATATAAATGTTGCTGTTGGCCCTTGGGCCAAATCTAGCCCACTATCTGTTTTTGTATGGTCTGTGAGCTAAGAAGGGATCTTACATTATTAAGTGGTGGAAGAAACTTAAAATGACAATAATGTTTTTTGACACAAGAAAATTCTATAATGTTCGGAAGTCAGTGTCCATCAACAGAGTTGTATGTGGGCACAAATACACTCCCCTGCTTGCTTGCTGTCGATAGCTGCTTTTATACTACAAGGGCAGAGTTGGGTGATTGCAACAGAGATTTCTAAATTATTTATTATATGACCCTTTACAGAAAAAGTTTAACTTCTGTTTTAAACAGCTAAGTTTGGCAAGGATTTCTCACACAGCAATAGATAAGCAACTGTCATGTAAGTTGAGAGATTCTGCAAATGGAAACTTAAGAAGACATCTTAATGCAATAATTGATTTCTTAGCCACATACCATCAGAGTTAAAATCCAAAAGGAAGCTAACAACGAAGAAAATGAACGTCAAACTTGCTAAATGTTTTGTCACTTATTGCATACAAATGGCAGCATTTTACTCCCACAGGGAACAGGATGAATGGAACATGTCTTGAGCTCCGACCACCTACCAGGCACTGTGCTAGGTCAGGGGCATGCGATGGTGAGTCATAACAGATCAAGATCCTGCCCTCTGGGAGCTTACTGTCAAATGGAGAAGAAAGACAGCAATCAAAGAATTCCACAACACAACCTGGAATAGGTGTGTCACAGTGATTATACATTGTATTCTGCTAACATAGCAGGAAGTTCTGACGGGCCTCCTGGAAAGCTCCACAGGGATGCCCCACAGTCATCTCAGACTCGTCAGGTACAAATGGACGAGTTTTCACTTTCCCCACTGAACATGTCCCTCCTAACATGTTTCCTGTCTCAAGGGGCTGACAGCACCATCCACCCAGTTGCTCAAGACCATGACACTTGTCTGTCATCACACAGGGCCAATCACATTTACCTCTTAAATATTTCAAATCTGTATGTTTCTCTCCATTCGCAGCAGCAGTTCCTTAGCTTGGCCATCACTTTCTTCCACGGAGATTATTCTAACAGGCACTGAACTGATATTCTAAACTGGATTCAAGGCTCTTCTCTAATCCAGTCTCCAGACTCCAGAGCCAGCTTTCACAAACCTAAATGTGATGGCATGTGTAATTCTCAAGTGATTACTTTGGTGCTAGAATAGAGGGCTAATCTGTACCACGGCCCCTGCTCACACCACCAAGCCCAGGTTTCACAAGTCTCGTTCCTCACATTCTGTCTCCAACCAGACCTACTTCTTCACCAGGATCACTCTCTGCCTCCCCTCCTCCTGCAGCAAAGGCTGTCACTTCCTACAGGGTGCTTTCCCTCACTGTTGTTCAGTCACTAAGTCATGTCTTATTCTGGTACCCCATGGACTGCAGCATGCCAGGCTTCCCTGTCCGTCACTATCTCCCGGAGTTTGCTCAAACTCACATCCACTGGCTCGGTGATGCTATCTAACCATCTAATCATCTGTCATCTCCTTCTCCTCCTGTCCTCAGTCTTTCCCAGTATCAAGGTGTTTTCCAATGAGTCGGCTCTTCACATCAGGTGGTCAAATTACTGGAGCTTCAGCATCAGTCCTTCCAATGAATATTCAGGACTGATTTCCTTTAGGATGGACTGGTTGGATCTCCTTGCAGTCCAAGGGACTCTCAAGGGTCTTCTTCAGCACCACAGCTTGAAAGCATCAATTCTTTGGTGCTCAGCCTTCTTTATGGTCCACCTCTCATATCTGTACACGACTAGCTGGAAAAACCACAGCTTTGACTATATGGACCTTTGTCAGCAAAGTGATGTTTTTGCTTTTTAATATGCTCTCTAGGTTTGTAGGTTTGTCATAGCTTTCCCTCACTACTATAGTCCAGTTAAGTGTCCCTCCTAAGGGTTCCTAAACAATCGCATTAAACACAAATAATCACCCTAAATTATTATTGCCTATAAGTGTCCCTCCCGGATGATAAGATGGAGAACTATTTCTGTCTTAAGTATTCTGCCAGTTTCAAGTGTAATGCTTTAATGTTAGTAGGAAATCAATAGATATCTTCATATAAAAAAAGAAGGTTGGAAGCAATAAAACTCTTTCATGGAACAACTTTCGAATTGATCATAAGAGAATTTTGCAAACATATAGGATATTCCATTAGCTAAGGTGGCTGATGAGGGTGGTTTAACGTGTAAAGCGCAGGGGAGGGCATGCTTCTTAGCGTTCTCTGAAGGCACCAAGACCTTGCTCTCTTAAGCCTGAAGTTAGAGGAAAAATTAATTACACTAAAACTTGCACAATAAAAACATTTTTTAGTAGCACAAACTGGTCTCTGTTGATATCGGTTGCTGCTGCTGCTGCTGCTAAGTCACTTCAGTCGTGTCCGACTCTGTGTGACCCCATAGATGGAAGCCCACCAGGCTCCCCCGTCCCTGGGATTCTCCAGGCAAGAACACTGGAGTGGGTTGCCATTTCCTTCTCCAATGTGTGAGAGTGAAAAGTGAAAGTGAAGTCGCTCAGTCATGTCCGACCCTTAGCGACCCCACGGACTGCAGCCTACCAGGCTGCTCCATCCATGGGATTTTCTAGGCAAGAGTACTGGAGTGGCTTGCTATTGCCTTCTCCGGTTGATATCGGTACATGACAGTTAAAGAGTAAGACATGGCAGGTTATGAATGAGTCTGCAATATTCTGTGTTTGGGTGTTTTGCACAAGTGTGATAACAGGGTGTCACCTTGACAGCAGGCAAGATCCTGAACCCAGTCTTCAAAATGTTCAACTTCAAAATTTCATTTAAAAATATTTTTTCCTAGATTCTTTCCCTTTAAGTGCTTCAGAATCAGAGTAGAAAACAAAATAAAGATATTTGAACATTAAAAAAATGTCAACTTCTGAACTTTGATGAGCCAGTTTTAGCATCTAACTACATCCACCCACTTAGCCAGGTCAGAGGCAGTTACAGTGGGTGGGACGGACCGAAAGCACCCAGCAGCTGATAGTCAGCCCCACTGTGGCTTTCTGCTGCCTTTCAGGAAGGGCATTGCTTCATACAGTGGCTGCTAGCTGGTGGATATCTGGATATTTTCCTCACCATAAGAAAATACTCTTCAGTCTTTGGGACAGCATGTCACACTTCTCGGTAAGGTGGGCAGATGTGCCTAAGTCAGAGACTCAATATCCAGAAAGAGACAGACAGAAGGAGGAAGAGAAAACTTCTTGTGAGAACTGTCCTTAGAAAAATAATTATATCTTCAAAGATTCACTTTTTTATATGATATAAACAGGAACAATATATTCATCGTTAGGTTGTTTTTTTTTTTTTTGTCTTCCACTCAGAGAGGTTTCTGTAATCAGCATGCTTGCTTCTGTGTGATGCTTAGGAATTTTTGTGGCCACATAAGGAGAATGAGGGTGTGTGAATATCACAGGTGTAAGATCTGGACTGCACCCACTTGGCTCCCTGATGAACTCTGTGGCCAAGCAACACAGCTTTCGACTAGATTTATTTGGAAGTCACTGTCCTTTCTTACACTTGAAATCACTTCCCTGAAACTTTTGCTCTATTAGACCGGCGTCCTAGATTTATTCTTTAACTCGGCTGGATTTATTGGACGCTAGATGGGCGTGCAGTGCCTTGCAGCCTTACTTGGAGGTTGGGGCGAGGGGTCTGTCACATCGCTCTTTCCTACGACTTCCATTCAAGTTAGCTATAAAAGCACATTATGCCACTGAACACCAGCTGTGGCAGGTTCTTACGGCTTTGTGAATAGATTTGCCATTTTTGTTTAGGCTGCTGAGTCAGGGAATTGACATTCCACTGTTGTGCTTTTAAAAGTATTTGCTGTGACTTCATTTTTTTTCCCTCTCTGACAGTTGAAGCAGAAAGGTGGATTAGCTTTCTTGATTCCAATTATCTTCCCTGTAGTATATTGCTGATACGCTAGTGTGTCAGATAAGTTATGAGAAGTAGAAGAAAGTGTCACCTGGTAAATGTGACAGTGTTTGAGGGAGGCCTTGAAAGATATTTCTTGTCATTGATGGGTCTCCAAGAACTTTTTTTTTAAGAGAGGTAGAATTTTTCTGAAATAACTAAGTTGAATTTTTTTCTGCCAAATTTGCTGAAAGACTACCATGCAAATGTCAACTTTTGTTTTTAAAAGAGACATAAATTGAGAAAGTCAGTGTGATGTCCTAGCCGATTTCATTCCTCACTTGAATTATTGGAAGGTTTGCTTCATGACACTTGAACCCTTCTGTTTTTCCTTACTATCAGGCAGTCCATCATGTCTCAGAAAGACCAGGGTCTTACTGCTACGTGGAGAGAGATTTGAGATAATGACTGGATAATATCTGCGGAAAATGCATGTCTTCATGTTTTATTTTTTGTGTTGTAAATTACTGGATGAAGTCTTAGTACCCATGAATCTTTCAGAGTCATCTGGTGAAGTTGAGTTCAGTATTTGTTTCATAATAGCTTATTATTTTTTAAACATAAAGGTTTCCTGTGTTTCCTGGTAAACCACCTTTATCTTTTTACCACACTGAGAGAATTTGAATCACAGTTAAAATGTAAAATGTTCAAATCTAGTTCAAAGAACAAAAATTTTTTTAAAGTGTAAAATTCTACCCATATTTTTGAGGCAAGGATACTACTTACGGAGGTAAGATTTAACAGCAAACTTGATGATTATTTATAAGGACCAGGCAGAAAGGGATGGCTGGGTGTTAAATTTGAGTTCTTTGTCTAAGAGATTATATACCATATCTTTGTATGATGTTGGGATGTCATGGTGATATAAAGCCATGAGACAGGGTGTTGTGGTTTAAGCTGGGCCCTTCCAATTCTTCACAGAATGGAAAACTAAAGACAGCAAATGTTTCTGACCTGCTATAGTGGATCCAGAGTTTTCCTAGATAAGGTACTGCTGGTTGCTAGATTTGTTCATTTGTTTTCATCAGAAATGAAAACTTCTGAATTACTTTCAGCACCATATTGAATATATTTTTTGCTTTATTTACAGAAGAATTTCCACAAATATAAGTAGTCTTGAGGCCTATTTAGTTGATTACTGGTATTTCAACACAAATGCAACCTTCTCAGATGAGAATTCCTGTCTTGCCTTCCTCTTGGCATTCACTTGGTCTATAACAATATCCTCCAGGCCTCAATTCCTCAATTTTCTTCAGCACACACCACCCTCTCCCCACCCCACAATCATTCTCAAGAGGCCTCCCTATTTGCGATGTAGTAACCCACTCCAGTTGTTCTTGCCTGGAGAATCCCAGGGATGGGGGAGCCTGTGGGCTTCCGTCTATGGGGTCACACAGAGTCGGACACGACTGAAGTGACTTAGCAGCAGCAGCAGCAGCAGTCTCTTCAAATTAATGAGGTTTTATGAGAACCAAGAGGAGACCAGACGGTCATTTTACTGCCTTAGGTTTACAGAACAGAAATGGGAAATGAAACTGATGAGAAGGAAAAGCGAAAACTGATAAGAAAACAAAGCAGGAAACCACTGGTAACTTCTCCGAGCATTAGAAACATACCTGGGGAAAAAGCAGCATAGATAAATAACGAAAAGGAGGAAAGCTGGCAGAGCAGTGAAGAAAATTTGCCAGTGCTAAGTAACTTTTTCTGATGTGGGGCTGACACCTCCCCTAAACACATCCTTCTGTGTCCTTCACAACACACCTCAGGCTCCCAGGAACCAGCCTGATCTGCAAGATGAATCAGGAAAACCCTGGGGACACAGAGGGAAGCAAACCATGATCGACACAGAGATGGATTCCAGATCCAGTTGCAAAATGCATGGCTCCATCCTAGGTCAACTCCTGTGCTAACAGCACCTTGCTTGCCCCCTGATTTTTCCTTCAGGAAATCCACTTCTGCAGAAAATGTGAACGGAGCAGGAACTTAGCAAGAGTGGAGGGAGACTGATTGATGGCAGTACGATCTGTGCTAGAAATAATACCAGAAACAAACAAAACACATGCATTCTCTGGAGTTCACCGTGAGAGGGATGCATAGATATTTTTCCTGATTGGAATTCTGCCCAGGCCCAGAAAGACTGACCAGTCCAAACCTTGATGTGGCTCAAATAATCTGAGATTCGATACAGCTCAAATTTTATGGGAACTCACCCAAACACTGAATAGAAAAATTTGATTTATTTGCTGAAATTGCCCTTATAAAATTAATATTTGCTTTTGAAAAGTGAGAACCCATAGTCCTGCATTCTCTCCAGGCCCTTATCACTCTTTTCTCTGTACTTATCAGATCACAATATGTACAACACATGTTACAGACACACCATATGCGGGGCTGAATGATGGTGGCAGGAGGCAAGGCTGACAGGAAGGTGGTTTGTGAACCAGGTGAACTGCCAAGGTGTCCAAGAGCAGCCATGAGTGACGCGCTCTACACTCAGGAAAAAGTGAAAACCAAGGAACAAGTGAAGAGAAGGAAAACCACGAGAAAGAGGAAACTCCAGTCATTGTGACTGCAAGCGTGAAAGGGCCTTCTTCCCCTTTCGTCAAACCAAGATGTCGTCTGTGGTCTATGGGTTTAGAGAAAATGCCCTCTGCCAGCACACTGCTGAGAAGAGTCAACAGCTACCAAGAAACCTATAAATGGAAAGAGGTCTGAAAGCGGAGCCCTAAAGAGTAAAATGAGGGACCCATTCGTCCTTTGGTTATTTCTTTATCTTTCTGCTTGAGACACTATTCTATGCCCAGGAGATGGAGCTATGAAGGAACCAGCATGGCTCAACCCCAGTGAAGCTCACAGAGTGTGTGTACGTGGAGGGATGTGGGCAGGCTGGGGATGGAGGATTGTCATTAAGCCAACATAGCAGTGAGATCCCTCAGACTGATTGGTAGTGTCTAGTTGTAGGTTTAGGTTGGGGATCACAAGTCCGCCCCAAGGTGGTAACTTTGAAATGATCTGAATGTTGAGTGAAGTTGGACGTGGAAACTGCAGGGTTTGATATTTTGCAGTGAATATTAATTACTAAAATTGGCCAATAATTATCATAATTGTCTCTATACATATAGAGCTGCAAAATGACATGCTACTGAAAGCGTTTCTGGGAGTTCTGGCAAGTTCCGTGCAAATGTTATATTAAATATAATACAGTATATGCTCTAGGCATTCTTTGATGTTTTTTAAAAAAATAAAATCCATCTAGTTACCTCTCATACTCAGGCATATTTCTCCTGTTAAAAGATAATCATCCTCCTTTTTGGTCTCTAAGTAATAATTATGCTTCCTTTCAAACTCTCTGGGCACTCTCAATGTTCATTAAAAAAAAAAAAACATGTTTGGGGCTATGCAGAAAGTTTTCCTTAGAAAAAGATTATACTAAATGTTTGTCTTGGCAGGAATAAGTATTTTTTTCTTGTCTGTGGTTCAAAACTATTTGGTGTTACTTTATACCTGCTTTCAAATGGAAAAACTATGGCTTATGTGATAGTCAAAGTGCTGCATTTCTGCTCTTGACTATTTAAATATTAACTAATGTCCCTGTATTGTTCAGACTCATTTCCCAAGCTTACTCCTACACATAGGAAGGGCAGATGTTCATCAGTGTAGTGTGAATGTACAATTTCAGGAACAACAGTCAAAATTTCTATTAATTAGGGTAGCTAGCAATTGCTCACATTTACCCAACTTATATTTCCTTCTTGTTTAGCTTACTGTCAGACTCAGATGGGTAACACTAAAGCTGTCATCAGTATTTACACCCTGATAAAATGAACCTTCTTTGCCTGGGCTCTGGTCTTGATGAAGCTGGGAATAAGAAAGTAGGAGGCACTTTGCTTGTGGCAAGAATTGGATGAAATAGAATTTGGAAGCCCTAAGAGTTAATCATCCCCAAAAAGAAAATCTAAGTATAATAGGGAGGCTGTATGCTCAACATTGAAATACATACTCGCTGGTTTCCATTCTGCTATCGGCAAGGTAGATTCTTTAAAAATCTAGGGTGCAGACAGGAGATTCTTAACACCCTTGCTCTATCACTCCATTTACTCAAAAGGCTGGATGAACTTTCTTCAAGAAACGATGTTTATTCTATCAGAAATATGAATAAGACATTCTTCCTAGGCCATGATGAACAGACAGAAAGATTTATGAGCAAAATGGAGGAAACTAACTTTGGGAGACTATTCCATGAATCAGCCGCATTTCTTGGTGTCTGGAGAGCTGAGGTGCTGGCTGCCTTTCCCGGGAGGTTTGCACAGTGGATGGACTTGGAAGACAGCAGAGAGAGCTGTCTCTGCAGCAAGGGCATATCTGTGTACCATCCACTATGATAAAGATAATGTGTTCTTCTGGGCAAACGTCAGGCAGACTTACTGCTCATTATAAAGGACGTGGGTTCCTTTCCATTATGCAACCTTCTGCCTATGCAGGCAACACCTGCCTTCTTCAAGGCACCTGGTGGGGTTCAGGGTTCAGAGAAGTGGTGCACATGCAGATGTTCTGGCTACTGCTCTATCTGTGGGTAATGAAGCCCTTTGTTTCTGACCCAGGAGTTTCATATCTTCCAGCAAGTCATAAAACTGCTAAGGCCCACTTGTTAGATTGTATTCAGATAAAATCTCAGAACTTTTACAATTTTTGGCAACCAACATATTAAGCATCTTTAATTTCAAACACAGAATATAATGAATGATAAAATACAGTTGACAACAAACCACTGATAAGTAGAAACAGATTCCCCTGGAGGTATGTCTGAGGGACATAGAATTCTGGCCAGAGAACATTACAGAAAATCTGGAAATTAGAGTTCAATGGAGCACTTAGAGAAGTTAAGTCTTCCTCAACTGTTGGGATGTCAGAAAAGTGCATTCCTCGCAGTGGCAATAGTTTGTGTTAAGTCTCAGAGTGTGTTTGGCAATGAGAGACGGGTTACAGTGGGGGAAGGGCCAGCAGGAGAGAAGAAGGAGAAATAAGCCCGGGATAAACAACAAGCATCCAAATTAGGGGGCCTCTAAATTCCTGTAATTTCGCTTTTCTTCTTCATCAGAATCATGGAGGATTTTTTTTACAAGAAAGTTTCACACTTTGTACTTTGCATTGAAGAACTAGCTTTGGTACTGGAAAACAATGACACTTAAGAAGATAATTTCTACTCTTCCAAAATGAAAGTTGGCATTGTCTTAAAGATTCTAGACAAAGGGTGATTTTGGCTTTTTTTTTTTTTTCTCTGTTGCTTTCAGGAAAAAGGTGGCAAGCACACAAGCAGTATAGATAAACTGCATGATTCACCACTCACACAAATGTAAGGCAGCATCACTGCCAGGATGATGAGAAACCAGTGTTTCCTCTTTATCCTGTGTAATCTATGACTCTGCTGCTGCTGCTAAGTCGCTTCAGTCGTGTCCGACTCTGTGTGACCCCATAAACGGCAGCCCACCAGTCTCCCCCATCCCTGGGATTTTCCAGGAAAGAGTACTGGAGTGGGTTGCCATTGCCTTCTCTGAATCTATGACTCTAGGAAATGGTAAATACCTATAAGGACAGAGAAGCCCAACTTCCCTTGTGACCAGCAGGACTCTGGAGGGTCTTCCTGGGACAGACCCTTCCCCGTATCCTCTGCTGTAACTCTTCTCTGAAGTACCCAGATCTCATGTGTATTTCCTCAGTTTTTCAGTTGCTAAAACCACCATCAAATGGAAGACATTACCTACTTGATGGTCATGAGTACATAGCCCCTAGACTTTCTGGTGTCTAAGGGTTGATAATGTTAACCGCCCTGTGACTTCAACATCAGCCAGAGAACTGTGCATGAGTTGATCACATACCCTGGGACACCCTTCCTTCACCTGGCCTTTAAAAATGCTTTGCTGAAGCCCCTTGGGGAGTTCAGGATTTTGGGGGGGTGGGGAGTAGAAGGATGGACACAGACTCCTTGCTGCATTCTCCCTGCTCAGCCCTGCTGTAAACCTTTTTCTCCTCCAAGCTCTGATCTTTGGGTCTGTTTGGCCTCACTACATGTTGGACACCCTTTTGAAGCAGCTGTTTAGACCCATGAGGCTCATTCCAGGGGGAAACTGAGTTTCTTCACACAGGACGTCTCCTCCTTATACAGAAAAGGAAGTCTGGCTCGCTCTCTCTCTCTCTCTCTCTCTCTCTCTCTATACATATATACATATATATATATATATAATTCCCAGAAACCCAGTCTGAAGATTGCAGCTTTTTGTCTCTTGAAAGACCTCAGCAAATGAAAATACACCCCAATGTCACATCAAGGACCATGCTTGCGAGAAACAGCTCATTTACATTCTAAGGGAAATAGAAATAAAGTGTGGGGATGTAGCTTTTCAGATGTCGTAGCAGTTGATTCTCAATAGGATTGATGTTAAAAAGTTCTAGCGTTGATGACATTTATCATAAGAGCATGACATGCTAGCATCAAGGTCACTTCCTTCCCAAATGTTGTTTCACTATGTTGTTTTCCAGAAGTGTAAATATGACAGTGGCTGGGAGCTGCCTAACCATGGTTTTATCATACATTCTGAATGACGAATGACTTTCAGACAGTCCTAAGCATCCCACAATGGGCTCTAATAATACTGAAGGGAATTTTTATGATGAATACAAATCACCCCTAAAACCCATAATACATCATGCAGAGTAATATCACAATAAGAAGAGAGAAGAAAATGAAACTCTAAGTAGGCACATGCTTTCATGTATTTTGAATTTGTATTCTTTCACTCCCTCGATCCAACAATAAATATTATTACGGAAAATAGGCAATAGCTTAAATATCTCCCTGAAAATTTGATCTGTAAGAAAAACTAACATCACACCTCTATTACAAGATATTTGCATTATAGTTTCCACTTATCGGTTATGTCTAATAGGAGGATAATGCTTCTCATGCCCCCTTCTATAAGGATTTCTACATGGGTTCTCACTTAAACTTTCGAACAACTCTAAAGAGATGGACATTTTATAGACAAAGGAACCAAGGCATTAAATGACACTTTGGCTAGATCACAAGTTTAATGAATGATGAAACCAAGAGCAGGAATTTTCATAGCTTGAATATTGTATATTAGCCTTACCATCTACTTAAGAGCCACATAAATTAACTTTAGGACTACCACTCCAGCAAATATTATTGTGTGAAAAATGATGCCCAAGCTTAGCATTTCATTTTCCTTTGCTCATGGTTGTGTGTCAGGCATCTGGGAAGGGCTCAGCTGACTGGGCAGGTCTCACCTGGGTCTCGGATGCAGTTGCAGTCTACATGCCAGGTGGGGCTAGCCGGCCGAGGTGCCCCAGAGGGTCACTCATGTGGCTGCGTTGGAGACTGGTTTGGTCTGGGTGTTGCCTCTCCAGTGCGTGTTGTCTCAGGGTAGCAGGACCTCTTCCTTGATGTCTGACTTCCTCCAGATAGAAAGAGACAGAAAGCATAACCTTCCATGATGTAGGTAGGAAACCACAGCATCTTGTCTACTATACTCTATCCATTAGAGCAGCCCCAAGCTCTTTTCAATGTCACGAATGTCAAGTAATTTGTGGCCTTTTATTGTTAACTACCACTGTCTCGAGGGTCACTTTCCCCCTCTGATTTCATTAAAGGAAAAATTTTTAAAGTTTTTATTGAACTATGATTGATGTGCAAACCTCTGATTTCACTTGAGCCAAATATCACTCACGTATAAGTTTGTGATAAATTTTCTAATAAAACAATCAAAGAACCTCCCACCCCTCCACTAAACCAATTCATTCCTTTAGAGATAAGATAAATTCTAGGTGATTCCATCAAGTAATTTTAAGATAAGATACCCGCTTAATTTGCTTTTATGTTCAATGTTTATGTCCTTAATTTTGATTAAGAAGAGGCCATTCTAGAAGCAGTCCGGTTCACAAAGACTAACAACAGAAGACAGTAATAATTTCTTTAAAACAAGGAGAACAAAAGCAGGATCACAAAGCTTGCTGTTAGTAACTCCTGTTGCTCTGTTGTCACCTTTCTGCTGTTTTGTAAGTGAAACATGATTGCATAAATAACAAAAAAGATAATGGAGTTAACATCTGTGAAATTTATATAATAGCTCTCAATTTTTTCTTAATGACAGTTCAGTACCTTTTTCTAAAATTGAGTAGATAGAAAGTAGTCCATCTACTTGGATTTAAAGCATTCCCTCTACCTACTGATGCTATGCCATGAATGATGATGTTACCTATCTCAGGATGGTCTGTAGCTGATTCAACATCTTCCAGACAATGGTACCCACACTTGACAGGTCGCTACATGTACCAATTATTTCTTAAATTCAGTTGAGCTACTTAGAAATGATTGGTGGGAAAAACCAAAGCAATTACATTAAAGATAAATAATTTTAGCTATGCAAAAGTTTACATCTATGTTCTGTATAAATGTTTTGAAACATTTTTGATGAGATTTTGAAAATATGATTCTGAAAATTTTGTAAGGTACATAGGATCACCACTTGCAGTCACATTTGATGCCAACTATTAATTTACAAGGTTTGTAAATCTGCACACACACTCCTAAAAGTAGGTGAAGAGAGGATTAGAACTGAGGCTTTATTCACTCTGTACTCTTTCCATCAAATTCCTAGCAGAGAAGGAACAACCATGATAATGTAAAAAGGGAATTTGCTGCTTTTATTATTTAGTCAGAAAAGTCTGAATTATTTCAAAAGCCCAGGTTATTTGGAAAACTCAAGGAATTTCAGGGGAAAAAAAAGACATGTAGTGGTAAAATAAATACATAAGAGTGGAGGGAGCATCAGTCCAATAATTGATGAGCGTTTGAATGGTATCATTTCTGTTATTCTCTAGTTTAGAAGATAACCTGCTGCATTAGCATTCATGGGCTGAGAAAAAAAATGGAACAGTCAAAAAGGTATGACCGCAAATGCATGAAATTATGCAAGTGAAAGATAATATGTAAAAACAGATATTGTTGTGGTAGTTAGTACCTGGAAGAAAAGTTATGACCAATATAGAAAGCATATTAAAAAGCAGAGACATTACTTTGCCAACAAAGGTCCATCTAGTCAAAGCTATGGTTTTTCCAGTAGTCATGTATGGATGTTAGAGTTGGACTATAAAGAAAGTTGAGTGCTGAAAAATTCATGCTTTTGAACTGTGGAGTTGGAGAAGACTCTTGAGAGTCCCTTGGACTGCAAGGAGATCCAACCAGTCCATCCTAAAGGAGATCAGTCCTGGGTGTTCATTGGAAGGACTGATGTTGAAGCTGAAACTCCAATACTTTGGCCACCTAATGGAAAGAACTGACTAATATGAAAAGACCCTGATGCTGGGGAAGATTGAAGGCAGGAAGAGAAGGGGATGACAGAGGATGAGATGGTTGGATGGCATCACCGACTTGAGGGACATGAGCTTGAGTAACCTCCGGGAGTTGGTGAAGGACAGGTAGGCCTGGTGTGCTGCAGTCCATGGGGTTGCAAAGACTCGGACACGACTGAGCGACTGAACTGGACTAAACTGAGTTATCACCCTTAGGAGATATACTGTTGCTTTTTCATGTTGTTAACTTATGGTGTTTTTTATTTAAAAATAAACCCGATTGATTCTTGAAAGCCTAGCTTTTGAGGAAAATGATGGTGTGGAAAAGCTGGGAAGGTGTAACACATGCACCGCTTCCCAGATGCTTTTACGTTTGGCCGTGGCAGGTCTTAGTTGTACCACTGCTGCTGCTGCTGCTCAGTCCCTTCAGTCGTGTCCGACTCTGTGCGACCTCAGAGACGGAAGCCCACCAGGCTCCCCCGTCCCTGGGATTCTCCAGGCAAGAACACTGGAGCGGGTTGCCATTTCCTCCTCCACTGCATGAAAGTGAAAAATGAAAGTGAAGTCGCTCAGTCGTGTCCAACTCTTAGCAACCCCATGGACTGCAGCCCACCAGGCTCCTCCATCCATGGGATTTTCCAGGCAAGAGTAGTGGAGTGGGGTGCCATTGCCTTCTCCTAGCTGTGCCACTAGGGATCTTTAACTGCGGCATGTGGGATCTAGTTCCTTGATCTAGTTCCAGGGATTGAACCTGGGCACCTGATTTGGAGTCTTAGCCACTGGACCAAAAGGGAAGTCCCCTAAAGAGCTATTTTGTGACTTTTTTTGCTTTACTTGATAGTTTTGAAGAACTTTTACAAGCAGGTGGTGGAAAAGTGAATTGTTTGTGGCTCTAAAGTTGATTCTACTCAAACGAGGATGAGTCTGAATCCACAAACCCCTGTGGGCTAAAAAGTGCTGCTTACTTGAAGACAAAATTAGTTAAGTCTCTGAGCCTCATTCTGACCACCTGGTGGCAAATTCCACCTCAAGAACTATCGGTGGCCTTCTGTTCCAAGGTCCTCAAAATTCCTTGGTATGTGGAGACTCACCCAAAGCTGAGTACATGGGGAGGCTCCACCAGTCACCGACCCTGGAGGCCTCTGTTCCTGTCCTAGATCCACCCGATCCCCTAGAGATCAGCTTAGTTGCTTCTGAGGCCCTCAGAGACTTTGAGAGAGTTGTGGACTCTGTGATCATAGCCGGGTCTCTCTGCAGCTCTTTTTTTCCTGCTCAGAGGCACTGGTCTCCTACCTTGGTATGAATCGCTCAAGGAGCTCAGGATTCTTGAAAACAAATGCCAGGCTTTAACAATCTTGCTTCTGTCACTTCCCTTAGAAACGTCACTTCACTCCTACAAGCTTCAGTTTCCTCATCTGGAAAATGGGGATAATAAAATGGGGTTATAGTGAGGATTAAAGGAGTTAATATGTTAAAAACATTTAGAATGGTCCCTGCTACCTAGTAAGTATTAACTACTTTCATCATTCAAATAAGATAGTTCCTCGCATCCGAAGGCAGTGAAGCAGATCTGTAAGTTTTGAAATCTCTTTGTACAGAATGTGTATCTGTAATATGCTCAATACCTACATGTGTACTTTGTTCCATTAAGCTTAGATGAATGAATGGAATGAAGCAGCAGGGTTTGAAGCAGCTCTGCACTCATGCCTGGTTTGGGGGGAACCAGCATAGAAATGTTTCATCAGGTCCTCCTCACTGTCGGTGGAGATGGTAGCAATGAATCTAGGGATATCATCATTATGTTTCCAGCCTATATTTAAATTGACAGGAAATAATAAGACAGCAAGCAGGTGGCTATTAACCCCTCTTACCCAGTGAGGTATGTATCTGATAATGAGTAACGGGAAATATTTTAGAGAAAAAAGATATTTTTCTCTATAAAAGTGCAGTCTCGGGCAGCGAGATAATTTCTCTTTCAGTCAAGGTTCTGTCTGAAACCCCTTCTCACCCCAGGAGCAGTAGAGTCACAGAGGTCTTTGTTAGAAAGTCAGTCACAGAAAATGTTATAGAAAAAGGAATCAGATCCGTGTTCTTACATTAGAAGGAAAAAACTGGAAAATTAGGACTTTGTCCTAAACTAATGCAGCAAAAGTGAAACAGAATACTGCTTTTGTTTTTCATTGGAATAAAAAAAATTTAATAGAACTAATGAACTAACACTAACGACCTTTTGAAATCCCATTTGTTAAAGTTTATTGTGTTTTGTCTTTAATATACAAATCACAAAAAGTGCTACTCAATGTATAAGTAAACAGGATCATTGACTAAGTTTTACAAATTAGGTCTTGAGTTACAGACTCAAAACAGATACTGACCCTTTCTTTAATCACATTAGATTCTCCAGGAGGATCTAGTACAATTTTTTTTTCATTTGATTGTTTGCCCCAACTATAAAATTTATAATGAAAATGAAGGAAAATTTATTAAACAGGACATTGTGACCTCTTTCTCATTTCCTTACCATTTTCTCATCCCAAACTTCTTGGCTCCCCTGCAGACCCCAAGCACAGTTAGCTTTGCCCCTTGCAGTGTGCCTCACATCTCTTTATTTTTATAAATAAAAATAGAATAGTTGCTCTAGTCTGGACCTTTACCATCAACCTCATCATTCTTTCCTGTTTCATTTTGTGCAGTACTATGCTCAGACTAACCCTTATAAGACACATCTCTTTAAAACTCCTTGCTAGTGCTCTGCAGGGTTAGATCTAGTTCCTTGAATGACTGGGTCTCACCTCACCTCATTTCATAGTCAAGATTTTAACTCAATCTGCTTTTCACTATAAAACTGCTTACCACTTTCAAATTACGGCCTCCAACCAATCACGTGGGCTTGCTTCCCGCCCTCTGAATATGTGACCTGGAGGTCCCAGCTCTGCCTTAGCTTGAGTGGTCCCCCTTGCCTAGAACAACTGTCTCCCCAAAATCTCATTTCTTTATGTCTCACTAGTATCCTATCCATTGTTTGGAAATTATTTGGAAAATTCTAACTAATACCAATCAGTGTCTTCTTTTCTGAATTTCCACAGCATTTCAGGTAATGGATTGTGTTAATATTAAATAATTCTTTACACTGATTTTCTAGTTGCTTCATTAAAATAAAATATTCTATATATTGTGAAATTCTTCCTAGGATGTATCTATACAGTGAAGGTGAGAAGATGATCAGTTCAAATAGCCAATGAATTTTAATATACCCCCACAGCCAATCCAGACCTTTTAGAACAAATTGTTTGAGTAGATCAGAGGAGTGGCTGGAGAGGAAAGGAGAAACAAGCTGAAAAGCACATCTTCACGTCTGCCCACCTGTTCTTAACCAGATCCCTGCAGGCAGCTCCCCCAGGGGTGTAGTTTGGGGCACGTCTGTCTCTCTGAGGTCTCCTGTTGCTGTTCCTGTCTCTTTCCCTATTTTCAACACTCATGAATAGTCACTAAAGGTACATGTACTCTGACAGTGGCCAAAATAACTTGTTATAAAAATCAAGTTTATGTTTGCTATGGTCCATGGTCTTAAACTTAGGAATTCCTGAGTAGTTTTTCATTACAAAAATTTGTACATTTATACCAGAATGACATGATATGCCTTTTTTTTAAAATCTGAGATTGATTGATTGATTGAGAGAATCAGAAGCACAAGATATAATCTCTCAGGGTAGCAGGGTAAACAAGAGAGTGAGGCGACCTCCCGATGACAGGAAGAACATGGGTATTCTTGATGAAGCTCACCTTCTAGCTAACGTTTCAGCGTTAGTTAAGGAAGGGAATTCTGAAATAGAGGTATATAATGGAAAGAACTGGAATTATAAATGACTAGAATTAACAATCATTGTGAAATCTTCAGGATGTGATTTCCCTACCAAAACAAATGTATCAGACGATCATAGAGGAGACACAGGAAACTGTAGCCATTTGGTTGGAAGGATTTCAGTGGCACAGAGAAAGTACCCCACCGTTGAAGAGGCTGATGGTCCATTCCAGTTGATAGACTGAAGAATCAAATCCAAGACTTCTGACTGGTGTTTCTTGAGACAATACCTAATAAATGCATCCCAAATAAATGCAACCAAAACTTTCAAGACCTGAATGGCAAGAGTAAGTCAGGAAATAAATACATGTGCTCACTGTACTAATTAAGGAAAGGTCAGGGAGATCCCCTGGAGGAGGGCATGGAAACCCACTCCGGTATTCTTGCCTGGAGAATCCAATGTACAGAGGAGCCTGGTGGGCTACAGTGCATGGGGTCACAGGGTTGGACACGACTAAAGCAACTTAGCATATACACACGAGAACTTCACCTGAAACAGATTCAAATTAGCTCTGATAAAGTCAATTAAAAATAGGGCAAGAATTCTTGAATTAAAAATTCTGGGATGCCAACTTTTTTTTAAACAATGTAAGAATTTTAGATTCCAAGGCTCAGTTAAGAGTACTGAGGGAACTTTATAGAGTATTTAAGGAAAACAGGAAGGATTAGATTGTATAATATATTGGTCAATTAAACTGTGGGAGAAAATAGAAAAGTGGCCTCAGGTTATGTAAATTTTTCAAAATACCTGTTAAAAGCCCTGATGAAAACACAGTGAAGGGTGTTCTACACCAGCAAGTGAGACCATGGGTATAATTTGAATGTCAGATACTTGGAAGATGAAAGAGAATACAGAGCACGTAGATCACAACATCTACAGGAAGGATCCAAACGGTGGGGGGAGGCAAAAACGGAAAGCATCAAGGTATTGAGATCTTGCTGTAGAAAGTATGTACTTGGTGTTAGTCCTTCTAATATATTTTTTAAAATGGCAATGGAATGTATTACAGAAGTTTGACAAGGTACATCACTGTAAGCTGGAAGCATGAGTACTGACAGGAAGAAATGCACATTTTAAATCATTTTGTTGTTTATAATGTAAGACTTTACCCTGCTGCTCTATTGGTGAAACCTCTCCTTTGGGCAAGAATAATCTAGGGAAGGATAAATGGCTAGAGCCTTCAACCTGAGCAATGAACAGAGGTCCTCCCTGGAAATATCTGTGAATTAAGCCACAGTATAATAGTAATCAATGTCTTCTTGGAGAGCAAACACTTCAAAGAAATCTATCACTTGCTTACTCAACGTTAGGCAACAAACTGATAAAATACAGATATTATAAAGCAGAATCAATAATCAGCAGGAAATCTGTACACTACTTGAAAACACCCTGGAGCAAACCCAAATGTAAGCTATGAATCAAAAATAATAATAAAAATAAACAACCATCTTGCCTTCTACTCCTGTCTTTCTTCCTCCTACCCCTTTGCCAAACTCTCAATTCCTCCAGTCACTACCCACCTTCACTACCTCCTCACACACAGAAACGCGTAGAGAGCATAGTTACCTGACAAACAATAGGCCAGTGTTATCAAAACTATATCTTTTTAAAAACAGTAGCTTTTCCAAATGAGAATCAAAATCCCATATATCGTGGCAGGTTAGGAACAAGCCAGAAATCTCAGAGGCCAGAGATAATTCAAGGTATTTATCTTATCCCAGTCTCTCAGGATAAACATCTTGGAGGGTTTTTTCATTCTTTTCTCCTTCATTATCTATACCTCCTTTTTTAACACAACTGCTTCTAATCTGGATTGTAATAACTATAACTTTTGGGGTACTTCCTTTAAGTCTAAATGAATGTATTTCCTCTAACGTTCAAAACAATAGGGAAAGGTAGTCATTATAGCTTTCCTCTTGGAAGTAAAAGGATTAAGACCCAAAGACCTTCAGTGCTTGCCAAGGCCACAGAGCGGGCTAAGGACAAGGCCAAGAGAGTGTTCCTTTACTAATCCCCTGTCTCCCCCTCCCCACCCCGCCCCTGCCTCCCCCCGCCCCCCAGCAAGGCCTCATTGCCTCTTAATTACACCAAGAGCTTTGAGACTTTTAGATGTAACTCCCTTTTTAATCCATCCTTCACAGTAGCTCCCAAACAAAGCTTTCATATCAGAAATAATTTGTGAAATCTGTTTGATCTGTGCTTTCAGAAGAATACAGTTGATGGGGAAAGGATCCAAAGGAGGGCAATTAGAGACATCAAGAAGAAGCAGAGACAACAGTGCTGACTGGTTTATGACTCCGAAAGTCAAAGCTGAGATGAGATATGACTGGTGCCAATAATGCAAGAAGAGGGGCAGGGAGTGAACCCAGATGAAGGCAGCAACTCGGAGAGCTGTCATGAAGCTGAAAGGAGTGATGAGTGCAGAACTTCTAGAGGTCTAAAAGGAGGAGGACTTCATGGGGTGAACAACAAACTTCTGAAAATTCTGCTCCATGAGATGCAAAGTGTAAAAAAACACAAATGACTTCAAGATGGCTTTGGATAAATCTACAGATTACAGCCTTGTAAAGGACCATTAAGGGATGCTTCTTCTATTTGGAATACATTGTAATTCTTTTGAGGTTAACATAATCTATGTTAGTTAATAACTAACATTAACTTCCTTTTTTAAAGGATATTCTGTGGCAATGGTTAGAGACAGATTCACAGGCAGAGAGGTCAAGAATCTCATTCTGCAGGGAAAGGAAAGCATAGCTTGAGTCCACCCATGACTCTGACATCTACCAACCTCATCAATTCACGTGTTCTTTCTAAGCTTGAGTTTCAATATCAGAAAACTGGGGGAAACAAGTAAGACTGTGAAAAAGATCTACACCTGAGACATCATATATGGTGAATAATGGTTACAGATCCACGACTCTTTCCTATAACTTTGAAATAAGGATGAGAATCAAGGAACAGGAAAAGTGGCAGAGATGGGGAAAAGGGATTATAAAAGTGGAAATAAGCCAAGATATTTCAAATAAGACATCTGTAACATAAGGGAAGTCAAACTAAACATCAAAATTTCTCAGTTAACACTGAAAGTTGAGGTGAAAAATTAAATTAGTAGAAACGACTAAAACAGATAGTAACTAAATAATCTGAGGAGTTAATGAATCTTTGGGTAATACTCTGCAAGGAAGAAAAGACAACAAGATACAAAATTATATGCAGATGTAACTTTTTTCCCCCAAGATAATGGTTCTAGGCACTGGCAGATAAAAGTGTCGGGAGCTCACACTCACCCTGCATGGAGTCCCATGTCAGGGGTCCAGGAGAACAGAGAGCCTGGGACCGCAATCCAAGGTAAATGTGGTCCATGAAGGGAGCATAGGACTTCATATTCCTTCCCTGTTTCATACAAGTTTGATGTACTGATAGTTTAAATAAATAAATTAAATAATTTATTTGAAACAGTGATCATTTAAAAGAGAGTGAAACTAATAATAATAAATAAAAGAAGAGCGAATATTGTTAAGTCAGTGAAACCTCAGGATTGACCATTTGCTGTTTGTCCACAAGCATCCAGAGAGTTAATTTAGGAAATTTTAATGGAAATGTTACTGGCTTCACGGTCAATAAGGCTGTGAAGCTGTTCCCTGTGGCAGCTCTGAAAGCAATGGCGGAAAACTAGCACAGCTCAAGACGTTTATTTCCAGCCATTTCCTTTGCCTGCCTGAAAGTCCTCTCTATGTCATCAATCTCCTGATATACTCTTAAAAAATCATTATCCTCTTCTTCTGACCTGGAGGAATTCTCTCTCCTTCTCGTTTGGACTCTGACTATCAGTCACTCTTTGGTGGAACATGAGACAGCTTGATAACAGCTCAGAACTACAGTCCATATGAAGGGAGAAAAATACTTTCTCCCCTCCTAGTCTCATCTTAAGTTCCATAGAATAAAGTGGTCAAATGACATTTTGTGAATAGTTTTACCAACCAGGCTAGAGGGCTAGTGCCCACAGACTGCATCCATGGATTTTTGCCATTAGCTCCCTTGGTGTCACTGGTCAGCTGAGACTTTCTTGGCTTGTTTTATTTTTGAAGGAAATAAAAAGAAAAGTATGCTCAGGTGTGGGAGGGTTAGCATAAAAAATGATAAGTTATCTTTAAAAGGATTATATTTTTTCATAGGAAAAGACATCATAAGCAGAAAACTTATTTTTATAATACTGCTACCCTTTGCTTTATGGTCTAATATTTATCAGGAAATCCTCTCCCTTATAGAGAGCTATCACATATTCATATCAACAGGCTTAACTCTTTGTCCACTGATGACAGAATAGTCTACCCAGTGAAATTCAAAATCGAGAAAAGTTCTATGTATAAGAAGGAACTTAATACATCACAATATGATTTTCTTTGCTTATCAGTAAATGCAAAAAAACACCAAAAACACCATGTGGATTCTTTACCAAGAACAAGTTCATATAGCAATCAATAATCATTTTGAAATACAAAGAATAGAATAAATTCTCAGTAAACCAAATGGCTTCAAGATAAAGTACTATGATGAACCAAGAAGGAAACATTTTAAAATACACGCATTGTTCAGTTCAGTTCAGTTCAGTCGCTCAGTCGTGTCCGACTCTTTGCGACCCCATGAATCACAGCATGCCAGGCCTCCCTGTCCATCACCAACTCCCAGAGTTCACTCAAACTCATGTCCATCGAGTCAGTGATGCCTTCCAGCCATCTCATTCTCTGTCGTCCCCTTCTACTCCCACCCACAATCCCTCCCAGCATCAGAGTCTTTTCCAGTGAGTCAACTCTTCGCATGAGGTGGCCAAAGTATTGGAGTTTCAGTTTTAGCATCAGTCCTTCCAATGAACACCCAGGATTGATCTCCTTTGAATGGACTGGTTGGATGTCCTTGCAGTCCAAGGGACTCTCAAGAGTCTTCTGCAGCACCACAGTTCAAAAGCATCAATTCTTGGGCAATCAGCTTTCTTCACAGTCCAACTCTCACATCCATACATGACCACGGGAAAAACCATAGCCTTGACTAGACGGACCTTTGTTGGCAAAGTAATGTCTCTGCTTTTTAATATGCTGTCTAGGTTGGTCATAACTTTCCTTCCAAGGACTAAGCGTCTTTTAATTTCATGGCTGCAATCAGCATCCACAGTGATTTTGGAGCCCAAAAAAATAAAGTTTGACACTGTTTCCACTGTTTCCCCATCTATTTCCCATGAAGTGATGGGACCAGATTCAGTTCAGTTCAGTTCAGTTGCTCAGTCATGTCCGACTCTCCGCAACCCCATGAATCACAGCACGCCAGGCCTCCCTGTCATCACCAACACCCGGAGTTCACTCAAACTCATGTCCACAGAGTCGGTGATGCCATCCAGCCATCTCATTCTCGGTCGTCCCCTTCTCCTCCTGCCCCCAACCTTTCCCAGCATCAGAGTCTTTTCCAGTGAGTCAACTCGTCACATGAGGTGGCCAGAGTATTGCAGTTTCAGCTTTGATTAATTATTATTAAATGTCAACCCTTGAATATATGTCTTTTTTTAACATTGTCTGATGAAACAAGAAGTACCCATAGAGTATGTCAGTTCAATAGTGAAGTGCAATGTTATCATGGGGAAAACACCGTGACTGAGTTTTGAGCTAAAACTGGCCAATGTTTTTGCAGTGCACAAGTTTTTCCAGTAGTCATGTATGGATGTGAGGGTTGGGCCATAAAGAAGGTTGAGCACTGATGAAATGACTCTTTCAAACTGTGGTGTCAGAGAAGACTCTTGAGAAGAAGAAAATTCAAAATAAGCTGAAGCAAAGCAATTAAAATACTCTTCCCTTTTCCAAGGACACAGCTGTGTGAGGCCACAGTTTCTCTTGGAACATCAATTAAAAGAACATATTGCAACATGAATTCAGAAGCAGAAATGAGAATCCAACACCCTTTCTCTAAGCCAGCCATTAAAGAGCTTTGCAAAATTGTAAAGTGATATATCACTTTTCTCACTAAATGTGTTTGTTTTGAAAAATCTAGTTATTTTTCATGAAATATTTTGTTAGCATGTAATGGGTTAAATATTTTTTACTTAACAAATAGATGGTTGCAATGTCTCCATTTTAAGTTTCAATATGGTAAATATTGATAGATATAACAAACATCTACATTGTGATTCTCAGAAATGTTTAAGAGTGTCTGGGCGTCCTGAGAACCATGTATACGAGAACTGCTGCTGTAAACCCCAGAGAGAGCTAACAGAGCGTGGTCACATGATTGCTCTGACTAAGCAAGGAAGCTGAGCAAACTGACAAGGGACCTGACACAAGTTCCCAGGGAAGCCAGGAGACTGTTGAGAAACCATGCAACACTGACAGACCAGAGAGATGGTTTTCATGGTGGAGAAAACTGACAGCAATTCAAGCATGAAAAGACTCATATCTGAACCTGAGATTTGATTAGGATCTGTGGAATGGAAGATATAAGCATTCTGACTGATCCAGAGGAAATTATTCTGATTTTTGAAGCAAGGAGTTAGAATTCACTCAAAGAGTTGATCTTGGAGTGACAGCTACTGATCCATATGCCCCATGGTAGTTTATGGAGTAGGGGGCCTGGAAGAAGGGCCCCTTAATTAGAAATTAAATTCTGCTTTGCTTTGGTAGGGTTCTTTCTTGCCTCCAGATTCTGTGTGATAATTCAAAACAGCCTGTCTCGTTTTCAGTGTTTTACACCCTGTACAGGGAACTCTGAATACCTCCATGCAGTTCTGTTTATTGTCTCGGTCTTGAACGTGCTGTACGACGTATGTTCACGGGTTTGACATCTCTGGGAATGGGAAGGAGAACCTGGTTGTGGAGCTCTTGAGTGGAGTTCGAGGGCCCTCAGCATGTCTAACAGCGTTCAATCATGCTCATAAAAGGCAAAGACTGCCACTTATGAGCTAAAGATTACAAATAACGAGACAGTTTCAATCTTTGGGGTATGATCGGTTTTGCAGAAACTTGAGAGGGTTCCTTTACTCTGGGATTCTTCACTGGGTTGGAAAAATACATTTTCGAGAGCTGAATGGTTTGCTGCTTGCTTAGCCATGCTTCCTATGAAGTGCTCCTTGAAAATCAAATTGCCATGTTACATTTGCATCGTGTGGTATGCCTGGAGTGCTGTCCTTTGAAATAGATTGGTCAGGGTTGCTATTCACAGAAGAGCAAAAAGCAATCAGCTTGATATTGCCACTGAAATTTTGCTCTCGTGGAGAGAATGCCAAAGTAATTATCAGAGACTACTCTTGAAGAATGAAAGAGCTGAGTAGGGGGTGAAGCGTGCACACACATACACACACACACCTCTCTCCTTGACTACACAATTATTTAGCATAGTACTCACACTCTCAGGTACAGCTGAAGAGATCTCCTACAGTCTCAAAATGAAGGCAACGTCTCCCTGATACTCATTTATTGTTTTGCTTCTGACCCTTTCATGAACCAGATTCATCCATCAGAGTCACCTGTCGTTGGATGAGTATAGGCTGCCCTTGTGGCCTGTATAGAAAGAAAACGTACTCCATTTCCTGAGGGTCAGATATAAAAAGTCAGCTTTCAAGACATTTGCTGAGACTTATGGAATTTTTCATATTGGGCTCATTTTGTAATTCCATTAGGGGGAAAATAATTGCAAACTGGCCTCATAGATGCATCTGAGAAATCACGCTGGAAATATATCAATATCCAAGAGGTCAATATTGTCCCTCAAATATTTTTCTGAGGAAGGCAACGCTGAAGGCAATATGCGGACCCAAAAAGCTACTAACAGTTTAACTTTATGTTCATACAGCATGATGTCTAATGAATTAATCTACCAGAGGTCTTGAATATCTGAATTAATTGTGCTTATAGTGAAATAATAAAATTTTATGAAAAGGTCTGATCAAAATAGAGGTTTCTTTCACTAGTTATAAGAGATTTTCTGATCATCAGACTTCTCTACAAAATGGAAAAATACTGTTAATTAACCAGTGGAGAGGAAGAATTTCTCTGGAGGAGGCAAGCTAATAAGACAAGGTGCTCAATGAAGGTAGGTGGTCTTATGTGGCAAAGGAAGCTTGTGGAAGTTCTCTTCTAACTGTTTTTCTTTCTTCAGTGACCAAGGGAATAAAGTAATTAGATGAAAGGTAGGCTGTGGAAGGAGATGGTCAGAGGTTTGATGTTTGAGGAGAAAAGAGGAGACATCCATGTTGGAAGAGAAGGGACCATGACTGCTGGAAGGCATCCGGAGCCCACTTGTTATTAAAGTTAGTTCATGTAGGCTGAAAGTCAGACTTGCAGTGTGACTGAAATCCTACCATATTTAGATTCAGAGAGACTGAAGCCTAACAGACAGATGAATTTAACCAGGATTATAATTTAACCAAGCAGGCAAAATGATTATGAGGACTGACCATGAACTCAGTTGGATAAGAAGAGCAATATAGGTGCACGGGTGAGCGAAGTAAGAAAGTAGTTAAGTTCAATTAATTTTAGGTCCTGGTTGACTAGAAACATTGTTGGAATTGAACTAAAGACTGAGATCTCTACAGATAGGGAAAACCATTTGTCTTCAGCCTTTCTTTCTCAAGACATATTTTATAAAGAATAGGTAGTATTTATGTAAATTTTCCCTTGCTTTTCTTTGTTTATCATGATTAGAAAGATCTTTCCATGACAAGTTTATAAAAATGACTGGGAAAACTTTTAAATTTTAGCTTTAATACTTTTATTTTTCAATATTTAAAATCTTTGATCCATCTGGAATTTAGTTTGGGATGAGGAGTGAAGGAGTTGTGGTTTTTTTATCCGAATGGATAATTCCTCCCTTAATTCTTCTTTTTTCCATTCAAAGATTTCCTAACTATTCTCATAAGATAAAAAAATGACATATACAATCAGAATAGGAGAAAATGGCTTGACCCTTTTTATGCAGTCAAAAGTATCCACAGTTAACTTAGCAAATTTTATTACTGAGTACTTTTGAATAAAATTATAAAATGCAACTGAAGGAAAAAAGATGTAAACTTGATTAAATAGAGAGACATAACAAATACCCAATTCTTGGAAAGGAAATTTCCCCATTGTAAATGTGTCAATTATTTCTAAATTAAACTAGAATGTCATTTGATACAATAAAAATCTGAAAAGGTTTCTTTGGAGAAAAATCTTAATAAAACAATTCTATAATTTATCTGGGAGAAACAAAATGTAATAAGAGATTCAGATTTTTCAATAATAAGTATTTAATACACTCACAAAAAAACAAGCTTTAGAACTAACAAATTAAATTCAAAATTTTATTGGAAAAATAAGAACATGTCAATGGTGAAATCATTGACTTTTCTATATTAAAGCATGAATAAATATTAACACCATGAAAATAGAATAAGAACTCCAGGAATATTCTAAAATATGTGGAAATGTATTATGTGGTCACAGTATTTCAATTTTAAAAAAATGATAATAATAAATAAGTGATGCCATGAAAGACCACTATATTAATTGACCTTCATAGGAACAGATTCTAAATTGATAAAACACTGGCATAAGTAATAAAACTATATTATCTAAAAGGTAAAGCCTTTCTAAATATGACACAAAAGCAAAGGTCATAAAATATTTTTAAGTATTATATTTAAATATATTAAAATTTTCTGCATGTATAAAGGCATTATATGCAATGACAAAAGAGACATAAAAAATTGAAGAATCTTTTTCCAACCCATAACAACACCATGGGCTAACTGCATTTAGATAAAGCTTGCCCTTAAATAAAAAGTAAATTCCCAAAAATACAAATATAGAAGATGGGTATAAAAACTCACCTAAAAGAAAATATAAGTTTCAAACATGAAAATGTGCTGGGTGTCACAGATCATAAAAGAAATGCAAATTAAAATTAAACTCTTCTATCAGTTTGGCAACGATCAACCTGTTTGAACATCTGGGAGTTCACGGTTCACATATTGCTGAAGCCTGGCTTGGAGAATTTTGAGCATGACTTTACTAGCGTGTGAGATGAGTGCAATTGTGTGGTAGTTTGAGCATTCTTTGGCATTGCCTTTCTTTGGGATTGGAATGAAGACTGACCTTTTCCAGTCCTGTGGCCACTGACGAGTTGACTCACTGGAAAAGACTCTGATGCTGGGAAAAGTTGGGGGCGGGAGGAGAAGGGGACGACAGAGAATGAGATGGCTGGATGGCATCACCAACTCTGTGGACATGAGTTTGAGTGAACTCTGGGAGTTGGTGATGGACAGGGAGGCCTGGCGTGCTGTGATTCATGGGGTCACAGAGAGTCGGACACGACTGAGCGACTGAACTGAACTGAACCTGTTTGAAAACTACTTTGATGGGGATGCAGGAGCAGTTGTCAATTTTTTTTTTTTCCAGTTGAGAGGTAAATAGATGTAAGATAGGCTGCATTGGAATACACTTTAGATCTAATAATTCTACTTAAAGAAATTTGTCTTACATTTATTACCACTTGTATTTATGTGAAAGGTGACTTATTGCAGCCTTCATGTATAATAGTAATAAATGGACTGTACAAAACCCTATCATGGAATATTATGGGCTTCCCAGGTGGCTCGTGGTAAAGAATCCACCTGCCAATAGATGAGATGTAAGAGATTCAAGTTTGATCCATGTGTTGGGAAGATCCCCTGAAGGAGGAAATGGCAACCCACCCAGTATTCTTGCTTGGAGAATTCCATGGACAAAGAAGCAGTCCACGGGGCCACAAAAAGTCGGACACAACCCAGCATCTTCCAGTCCTCATTTATCATGAAATATTACAGAGTTTCATCAAAATGTAGGAGCAAAAATAATGTATGTACATGTGCTTATATGTTTATAATGTATCTTTTATTTTTTTTACTTTACAACATTGTATTGGTTTTGCCATACATTGACATGAAACTGCCCTGGGTATACATGTGTTCCCCATCTTCAACCCCCCTCCCACCTCCCTCCCCATACCATCCCTCTGGTTCATCCCAGCACACCAGCCTTGAGCATCCTGTATCATGCATTGAACCTGGACTGGGGATTCGTTTCACATATGATAATATACATGTTTCAATGTCATTCTCCCAAATCATCCCACCCTCGCCCTCTCCCACAGAGTCCAAAAGACTATTCTATACATCTGTGTCTCTTTTGCTGTCTCATATACAGGGTTATAGTAACCATCTTTCTAAATTCCATATACATGTGTTAGTATACTGTATTGGTGTTTTTCTTTCTGGCTTACTTCACTCTGTATAATAGGCTACAGTTTCATCCACCTCATTAGAACTGATTCAAATGTATTCTTTTAAATTGCTGAGTAATACTCCATTGTGTGTATGTACCACAGCTTTCTTATCCATTCGCCTGCAGATGGACATCTAGGTTGCTGCCATGTCCTGGCTATTATAAATAGTGCTGTGATGAACATTGGGGTATATGTGTCTCTTTCAATTCTGGTTTCCTCAGTGTGTATGCCCAGCAGTGAGATTGCTGGGTCATATGTGCAGAGTACATCATGAGGAACGCTGGGCTGGAAGAAGCATAAGCTGGAATCAAGATTGCTGGGAGAAATATCAATAACCTCAGATATGCAGATGACACTACCCTTATGGCAGAAAGGGAAGAGGAACTCAAAAGCCTCTTGATGAAAGTGAAAGAGGAGAGTGAAAAGGTTGGCTTGAAGCTCAACATTCAGAAAACAAAGATCGTGGCATCTGGTCCCATCACTTCATGGGAAATAGATGGAAAAACAGTGGAAACAGTGTCAGGCTTTATTTTTTTGGGCTCCAAAATCACTGTGGATGCTGATTGCAGCCATGAAATTAAAAGACGCTTACTCCTTGGAAGGAAAGTTATGACCAACCTTGATAGCATATTAAAAAGCAGAGACATTACTTTGCCAACCAAGGTCCGTCTAGTCAAGGCAATGGTTTTTCCCGTGGTCATGTATGGATGTGAGAGTTGGACTGTGAAGAAAGCTGATTGCCGAAGAATTGATGCTTTTGAACTGTGGTGCTGGAGAAGACTCTTGAGAGTCCCTTGGACTGCAAGGAGATCCAACCAGTCCATTTTAGAGGAGATCAATCCTGGGTGTTCATTGGAAGGACTGATGTTAAAGCTGAAACTCCAATACTTTGGCCACCTCATGCGACGAGTTGACTCACTGGAAAAGACTCTGATGCTGGGAAAGGTTGGGGGCGGGAGGAGAAGGGGACAACGGAGAATGAGATGGCTGGATGACATCACCGACTCTGTGGACATGAGTTTGAGTGAACTCTGGGAGTTGGTGATGGACAGGGAGGCCTGGCGTGCTGTGATTCATGGGGTCGCGGAGAGTCGGACACGACTGAGCGACTGAACTGAACTGAACTGATGGCAGTTCTATTTCCAGTTTTTTAAGGAATTTCCACACTGTTCTCCATAGTGGCTGTACTAGTTTGCGTTCCCACCAACAGTGTAAGAGGGTTCCCTTTTCTCTACACCCTCTCCAGCATTTATTTCTTGTAGACGTTTGGATAGCAGCCATTCTGACTGGCGTGAAATGGTACCTCATTGTGGTTTTGATTTGCATTTCTCTGATTATGAGGGATGTTGAGCATCTTTTCATGTGTTTGTTAGCCATCTGTATGTCTTCTTTTGAGAAATGTCTGTGTAGTTCTTTGGCCCATTTTTTGATTGGGTCATTTATTTTTCTGGAATTGAGCTGCAGGAGTTGCCTGTATATTTTTGAGATTAATTCTTTGTCCGTTGCTTCATTTGCTATTATTTTCTCCCATTCTGAAGGCTGTCTTTTCACCTTGCTTATAGTTTCCTTTGCTGTGCAGAAGTTTTTAATTTTAATTAGGTCCCATTCGTTAATTTTTGCTTTTATTTCCAATATTCTGGGAGGTGGGTCATAGAGGATGCTGCTGTGATTTATGTCGGAGAGTGTTTTGCCTATGTTCTCCTCTAGGAGTTTTATAGTTTCTGGTCTTACATTTAGTTCTTTAATCCATTTTGAGTTTATTTTTGTGTATGGTGTTAGAAAGTGTTCTAGTTTCATTCTTTTACAAGTGGTTGACCAGTTTTCCCAGCACCACTTGTTAAAGAGATTGTCTTCATGTGTTTGTTAGCCATCTTTATGTCTTCTTTGGAGAAATGTCTGTTTAGTTCTTTGGCCCATTTTTTGATTGGGTCATTTATTTTTCTGGAATTGAGCTGCAGGAGCTGCTTGTATATTTTGTAGATTAATCCTTTATCAGTTGCTTCATTTGCTATTATTTTCTCCCATTCTGAAGGCTGTCTTTTCACCTTACTTATAGTTTCCTTTGCTGTGCAGAAGCTTTTGATTTTAATTAGGTCCCATTCGTTTATTTTTGCTTTTATTTCCAATATTCTGGGAGGTGGGTCTTGGAGGATCCTGCTGTGATTTATGTCGGAGAGTGTTTCGCCTACGTTCTCCTCTAGGAGTTTTATAGTTTCTGTTCTTACATTTAGCTCTCTAATCCATTTTGAGTTTATTTTGGTGTATGGTGTTAGGGAGTGTTCTAGTTTCATTCTTTTACAAGTGGCTGACCAGTTTTCCCAGCACCACTTGTTAAAGAGACTGTATTTTCTCCATTGTACATTCTTGCCTCCTTTGTCAAAGATAAGGTGTCCATAGGTGCGTGGATTTATCTCTGGGCTTTCTATTTTGTTCCATTGATCTAAATTTCTTTCTTTATGCCAGTACCATATGGTCTTGATGACTGTGGCTTTGTAGTAGAGCCTGAAGTCTGGCAGGTTGATTCCCCCGGTTCCATTCTTCTTTCTCAAGATTACTTTGGCTATTCAAGGTTTTTAGTATTTCCATACAAATTATGAAATTATTTGTTCTAGCTCTGTGGAAAATACCATTGGTAGCTTGATAAGGATTGCATTGAATCTATTACTTTGGGTAGTGTACTCATTTTCACTATATTGATTCTTCCAATCCGTGAACACGGTATACTTCTCCATCTATTAGTGTCCTCTTTGATTTCTTTCACCAGTGTTTTATAGTTTACACACACACAGAACACACACATTCCAAATACATGATAACTGTCCTTGGGAGAAATGATTTGCTGAGAATCAGCAGATTCTAATGCTATATCCTTTAGAATTTTGGAATTCTAAGCCACATTATTGTTCTACATATTTTAAAAAATGAGAAATGGAGAAAGGGAAAGGGAAAGAAACCCCTTTGATGAAGATGTATACTGAATATCTCCCTCAAATTACGTCTGAAAATGTTTTTAATTTCATTCTCATTATTGAATTTTTCTAGGTATTCAATGTGAATTGATAGCTATTTCCTCTTGGAAGAATTAATTATACTGTGTCTAGCTTCAATAGTTGCTGTTGAGAGTTAATTCTGTTGTCTAATTTTCCTGACTTTGTGTGCAACTTATTTTCTCAGGAAAGTTTTCAGAACTCTTTATATTTGGTGTCATTAATTATCTAAATAATGTGTCTATGTGTGGATTTATTTTTACTTATTTGTTCTGCCTGAAATTCACTGTACTTCTAAATCTGATGATCCATAAAGATATGATAAAGATCACTACATATTTTAAATTTTCATCATTTAAAAAATATCTCTTCTCTCTCACTGTCTTTATCTGTATTAACTTTATTTTGTTAACTGCAAGTTAAAATTTTTTAACATCTAAGCATTTCTTAATTTGAAGACTTAAATTGAAGAAAGTGGGGAAAAACCACTAGACCATTCAGGTATGACCTAAATCAAGTCCCTTATGATTACACAGTGGAAGTGAGAAATAGATTTAAGGGACTAGATCTGATAGACAGAGTGCCTGATGAACTATGGATTGAGGTTTGTGACATTGTACATGAGACAGGGATCAAGATCATCCCCAAGAAAAAGAAATGCAAAAAAGCAAAATGGCTGTCTGAGGAGGCCTTACAAATAGCTGTGAAAAGAAGAGACGCAAAAATCAAAGGAAAAAAAGAAAGATTTGAATGCAGAGTTCCAGAGAATAGCAAGGAGAGATAAGAAAGCCTTCCTCAGCGATCGATGCAAAGAAATAGAGGAAAACATCAAGAGATCTCTTCAAGAAAATTAGAGATTCCAAGGGAACATTTCATGCAAAGATGGGCTCGATAAAGGACAGAAATGGTATGGACCTAACGGAAGCAGATGATATTAAGAAGAGGTGGCAAGAATACACAGAAGAACTGTACAAAAAAGATTTTCATGACCCAGATAATCATGATGGTGTGATCACTCACTTAGAGCCAGACATCCTGGAATGTGAAGTCAAATGGGCCTTAGGAAGCATCACTATGAACAAAGCTAGTGGAGGTGATGGAATTCCAGTTGAGCTTTTTCAAATCCTAAAAGATGATGCTGTGAAAGTGTCTCACTCAATATGTCAGCAAATTTGGAAAACTTGGCAGTGGCCACAGGACTGGAAAAGGTCAGTTTTCATTCCAATCCCAAAGAAAGGCAATGCCAAAGAATGCTCAGAGTACCACACTCATCTCACACACGCTAGTAAAGTAATGCTCAAAATTTTCCAAGCCAGGCTTCAGTAATATGTGAATCGTGAACTTCCAGATGTTCAAGCTGGTTTTAGAAAAGGCAGCGGAACCAGAGATCAAATTTCCAGCATCCGCTGGATCATGGAAAAAGCAAGAGAGTTCCAGAAAAACATCTATTTCTGCTTTACTGACTATTCCAAAGCTTTCAACTGTGTGGAAATAATAAACTGGAAAATTCTGATGGAGATGGGAATACCAGACCACCTGACCTGACTCTTGAGAAACCTGTATGTAGGTCAGGAAGCAACAGTTAGAATTGGACATGGAATAACACACTAGTTCCAAATAGGAAACGGAGTACATCAAGGCTGTACATTGTCACCCTACTTATTTAACTTATATGCAGAGTACATCATGAGAAATGCTGGGCTGATGAAGCACAAGGTAGAATCAAGATTGCTGGGAGAAATATCAATCACCTCAGATATGCAGATGACACCACCCTTATGGCAGAAAGTGAAGAAGAACTAAAGAGCCTCTTGATGAAAGTGAAAGAGGACAGTGAAAAAGTTGGTTTAAAGCTCAACATTCAGAAAACTAAGATCATGGCACCTGGCCCAGTCACTTCATGGCAAATAGATGGGGAAACAGTGGAAACTGGCTGACTTTATTTTTGGGGGCTCCAAATTTACTGCAGATGGTGATTGCAGCCATGAAATTAAAAGACGCTTACTCCTTGGAAGGAAAGTTATGACCAACCTAGATAGCATATTAAAAAGCAGAGACATTACTTTGCCAACAAAGGTCCATCTAGTCAAAGCTATGGTTTTTCCAGTGGTCATGTGTGGATGTGAGAGTTGGACTGTGAAGAAAGCTGAGTGCCGAAGAACTGATGCTTTTGAACTGTGGTGTTGCAGAAGACTCTCGAGAGTCCCTTGGACTGCAAGGAGATCCAACCAGTCCATCCTAAAGGAGATCAGTCCTGGGTGTTCATTGGAAGGACTGATGTTGAAGCTGAAAGTCCAATACTTTGGCCACCTGATGTGAAGGGCTGATTCATTTGAAAAGACTCTGATGTTGGGAAAGATTGAAGGCGGGAGGATAAGGGGATGACAGAGGATGAGACGGTTGGATGGTATCACCGACTCAATGGACATTAGTTTGGATAAACTCCAGGAGTTGATGATGGACAGGGAGGCCTGGCATGTTGGGGTTCATGGGGTTGCAAAGAGTTGGATACAACTGAGTGACTGAACTGAACTGAAAGATTTCTTAATTGGATTGCAAATTACTATCAATGGCCAAGCAATAATTTACTGGGCAATATTTTTCATGCTTTATCTACCCTAAATGTCTCATGTTTCATTTCACATTTTCCATATATTGTTCTGCATGTGTGCTTTCTGTGCTGTATTTGAGTGATTTCTTTTGCTCTGTCTTCCCGTTTATTATCTTCCCTTCCTTCATGCAATGCTGTTGAATTTATTCACTCCTTTTAAACTTCATTGATTATATAAATTCTAATGTAAAATTTAGTATTTAAAGACTCTACCCTCAACAGGTCCTCCCAGGTGATGTTAGTGGTAAAGAAGCCTCTGGTCAATGCAGAAGATCTATGAGATGTGGGTTTGATCCCTGGGTTGAGAAGGTCCCCTGGCGAAGGAAATGGCAACCCAATCCAGTAACCTTGCCTGGAGAATCCCATGGACAGAGGAGCCTGGTAGGCTATAATCCACAGCGTCGCAAAGAGTCAGGCATGACTGAAGCAACTTAGCATGCATGCACACCCTCAATAGCCTCCATAGCAATCCTGCAGGCAGATTGGGTAGGCAAACACCTGAAGAGGGAGTCAGCCAGGCTGCACCCAGTGGAGATGAGTGCAGAACCCACCCTCCTGCCTGGATGATTCACCAACACTCCTACCGCCTCAACCCCCACCTTCGTTTTAAACACTGTCATGGCTGAGCAGAAACTTTGGAGTTGGTCTCCAGACTTGAGTCTACCTCCTACCCAGATTGCTGGCTTTTCTGATGAAGGCACCTTTCATTTCTACTGACACTTGCCTCTTGAATTACCAGCTTTTGAATGGTCAGCAGCTGAACTTGAGTATGGTAACATTTTGATGTTTGTGTGAAGAAGAGAAAGAGATGAATTTATAGTTCTTAATGATAACTGCTTTGGTTTTCTTTAGTCTAAAGACACCTTCATTTACTTAAATATTTTATTTGAAATATTCCAAGTTTTCTGTTAATCAGAATGTCTCAAGCATTATGATGCTGCAATGAATCACTTAAATTGCCAGGTTATATTTTAAAACTTTGGTTGCATGAACATTTACTGTAAAACAAGAAGGACAATGATTTCTATTTTTATAATTAATGAGAAGATCTGGAAAAATGATTCCAGTTGGTAAAAGCGACTGCAGTGCATCCTCAAAATTTTGTCAAAGTGAATATGGTGTAATTAGAAGAGCAGTGGAAGTGCCCTTATTAAAAGCTGAGTCACCCACACCTTAAAGTGGAGTCAAGCCACCAATAACAAGATGCTGCTTGGGCCATCTTAAAATTACCCTCCTTCTCACTGCACAACTCCTGTTCTTAGTACATTTTCCCACAATTTTCAAAATATTTCTCATTCTTAACTCATTAAATACTTACTTCCTTCACTGGAGCAATTAAGCCTGAATTTGGATCTCCCAGTGTAATTGTGATGACAGTATTTACATGATTAATTACATTTAATTATACTATATATATATATATATATATATATGGTCTTAAACCTAACCTATCAACTTCTTTTTGAATCTGTCATCTTCCTGAAATTTATGTCAATTCATTCTTCATTCTTTAGAGAATGAAATTTATAATTCATTCTAATTATGCTAGACAGCAGTTTGGCTTTGCTCTTTTTCCTCTAAAATCCCTACTTTTATTTTGCTTCCAAGGCCCCCAGTAGATAAGGTATCCTTGACCTGAAGCTACCATTTCCTCCTCTGCCTTTCCATCTGTCACGCACCCTTGAACATGTCTAATACGCGCCCTTACCAGAGTCCTGCCTACGCTGAGATTTTTATTTATATCTTAATCATTTTCTATATCAAATACTACCTCTGTCTCCTTTACAGCCTTCTTAAATCTTTAATCTATGGTTTCAGATGATCTAGGATTCTACTGCTACACTATGTTACCTCTGCATTTTTCAAAGCTCTGTATTCTCGACCTTTTCCTATAATCTTTAATGGCTTTTCATCCCTTTTTAAACTCAGTTACCAGCTCACTTGCTTTATCCTTGATATCTTTTAAAGTTTCTTATGCTATTCTGTTGAAATGGTCCCATAAAAAATATCACAATACAGTATACCTAATCTGCATTGTGTTTCTGTATTTATTTTCACAGTATTATTCAACATACAGTAGTTGAACTCCTACACTATGCTAAAAAATGTGGCGGGCATTGAATATAAAATATGCTGTGTACATGTCATCTGTTGTTACATGTTTACTGAATTGATTACTCAGTGTCATCATTATGAACCTAGATTCCTATTCTGCTGCTGCTGCTGCTAAGCTGCTAAGTCGCTTTGGTCGTGTCTGACTCTGTGCGACCCCATAGACGGCAGCCCACCAGGCTCCTTTGTCCCTGGGATTCTCCAGGCAAGAACACTGGAGTGGGTTGCCATTTCCTTCTCCAATGCATGAAAGTGAAAAGTGAAAGTGAAGTCGCTCAGTCATGTCTGACTCTTCACGACCCCATGGACTGCAGCCCACCAGGCTCCTCCGTCCATGGGATTTTCCAGGCAAGAGTACTGGAGTGGGTTGCCATTGCCTTCTAGGCTATAATAAAAGGATGACTTTAAAATCGAATGAGACAAGAAGCTCCTTACATTTTGAATTCTTGATCTCTGCTTTTTGTGGTTTCCTGTATTTCTCTGTGTTGTCTTTTTTGTATCAGTGTGGATACTAAGAACCTCTCTCCCTACCTCTTATTTCTGCTTTTTCCTCCCAAAGCAACAGTTATAATGAAAATAGCACATAAAGAGTAAATAGGCTGAGAATTTTATCCTATTGTTTTAAGGTGGTAGGAGTTCACTCCAAAAATAAGATGTGGAAATTTAGTAGCTGCACTTGGGAAGCTGTATTTTATCTCCTCACACGTACGTTTTGCTTATGCCATGGTGTTCTATACTTCTGCATGACTGTTGGATACACAGGTTCAAAATAAAGATGTTTTAAATCTGTCAGTGAGGTAGCTAGGGGTATGCTAAGAATTCACTCACCTCCAAAATGCATATGCCATGGTCACTCATTTAGGTGAAGAGAATAGCCTGAAACCTTTTAGGAATGATGATGTTTTATGTCAGAAACGCTATTTCTGAATTTTAAAAATGTATAGTTATTCGTAGTCTTGTTTTTCCTTTTCAAGTAAAGTTTTTTAGGTTATATGTCAAGAGATTGCATTTTCTGTAGATTAGTGCAGCATGAAAAAATAAGCTTAAGGTGAATTTTGTGTATATTTAACCTTATAAACTTGTGACTCTCATTTGTCTTTGGAAGTAATTAGAAGTAGACCTGGAGACAGAGCATGGGAAGGAAGCTGACTGTACAAATGAAAGAGATATCTGAAATGCTGAAGAACAAGGACTTCCAAGCTATGAAATAATTTAGCAAATCATGCAAGAAACATAAGCCCAATATGATCATCACACACAGAATACAAGAACTTCAGTCCCCAAGTAATATTTACCATGAGATTCTTCATACTATATTGAATCTTTTGGAGAAAAAAAAAATTTTTTTTTAGAAAATAACTTTCTAAGCTATATATAATATTTCTGAGGAATCATAGGGAAGTCTCTGGTTTCTATGAACACCAAGAGAAATCTCTCCACTTCTCTTTCAAAGGAGACGTTTTATAAAGTCAAATACGCAAATAAACATACCCTATTCCACTGTGTTGACTTTCTAAAAGAACAAATCTGCTGAACCAGATGGCCTCAAACTGTGTCATTTGTAAGCCTCTGCCTCTGACCTGGGGTCACCACAGCTAGAAAACTGGAGGGAGGTGTGTTTGCAACTATTTCCTGATCCCGCTTCACCCTGGAAAAAGTGAGCTTGAATGTAAGTGGTTGGATATAAACTGAATTGTGTGTGTGTGTGAGTGTTTAATGTGTTTATCATTAAGCAGTGAGAAACTATCTGTCATTATTTTTAACAAACTCTTCTCTGCCTGCCCTGCTCCTCCAACATATGCAAGACATTGACAGAAAGTTCCATCCAAGGCCTTTGGGTGAAAAATTCATGAAAAGCCCTCTTAGGTTTGTTGGTAATTATATGTAACTCTCCGCCACCACTTATCTGAGACAAGGAACAGACAGGAAAGGAAGAAAGAGGAGAGTGATCTGAGGCCTCCACAAGCCCCAACAGTTATTTGCCAGGGGTGGCTAGTTCTGGAGAGGGCAGGAGGGTCACTGGGGGGGGGGGGGGCGGGGAGTTTGAGATAAAGTCTTCCTTCAAGAATAAAATCAGGAAGATTCAAAATGTAATGGATGAGATTAGTTATCTGTGGAAGTGACATACCCTAAGGAACAGCCAAAAAGATTATGTGGAGAAATTCAGAGACACCCTGAGGAATCTGACCGAGGCAGCAGCTTGATGGTATCCCTGTATTTCCAGTAACTATCTAATCAGGGTAAATGGATGAAGCTGTAACACAATCAAGCAAGAACTTAATCTGTGATAGTGAATAGATTAAGTACTCTAATCACAATCAATTGTACTGTAACCCACCTGAAGAGAGAACATACCAGCAGATGGTGGGGGTGGGGGGGGCGTCTGTAAGAAAGTGGGGAGACCAGGGAGCCAGGATTTGTCTGTGACTCCTGCTCCCTCCAGCGTGAGAAGGGCAGCCTCAGCACTCCAAGTGCAAACCCAAACCTCAGGCTGTTTCCATAGTAATTTGTATTTCAAAGGCTTTATTCACATGTTGATTTGCCTACAAGGGTGAGAGCATGCTTATTAGCAAAGCAGCCTTCCCTATCAGTTTGGAGGCCAAAGGACTGCATTTTAGAATTAAAATAATAGCCAGAGAGCAGTCAGCAAAATGAATAAAGGAATAGGATCCTGTTAATTCAACAACTTCTGTGGAACAACTACTATATTCAAGCTGCCCGCCTAGGAGGTGGGGATCCTGTGATGAGTAAGAGAAAAGCCGTGCCCACGTGGAGTGTTCATTTTAAAAAGGAAGACAGAGATTAAACAATTAGGTACCCAATATATTATTTTGTTGCAATTGTGATTATTCATGGAAAGAAAATACACAGGATTTACTTTAACAGAAACAAACAAACAAAAATTGCAAAGGCCCCTGAATTGATCTGAGCTTTAAAGAAAGTTCTTAGGAGATGCTCCCTTTGGTTGATTCATGCTTACAAAGGGGACACTTGCAAAGAGTCGGAAACAACTGAGCAACTATCACTTGCACTTACAAAGGGGAAAGGAATGGAGGAAAATAAGAATAAATCCAAGTGATAGGAACAGAGTGAAGGGACAAAGTAGGTGTTTAAATAGTTAATCCCACGAGGGGATTGCAAGTAGAAAACTATGGGAGACCCCTGTAAGTTAGTGATCACTCGAGAGAGCAGGTTTGCTTAACCACAAAGCCAAGCAGACTTGCTTAGCAACAAAACCGTGGAACAGAGGCATGAGACATGCCTCAAAACAGTAAAACAATGGTGGCATGAGATCCACATCTGCCCAGTGAGCTCAGTAAGTTAATGACCCCCAGGATATGCTCTCTGCACACATGATAAACAATAATTTATCAAAATAGTTTGACCACGAAGGGACAAAAGTACTCCCCTGCTCAGCCTGGAGGAGAAGCTGATGATGGAAGCATTTCGACTTAAGAAAGACAAAGAATATCTTCTTCCCCTCCCCACTTTTCCTTTGATTGTAAAACTGTAGCCAGTGAGTTCTCAGGGCATGGCATTTCTTACCCGCCTGCTTGTGAACCTCACAAGGGTCCTATTCTAATAAATCACCTCTTATCTATCACTTTGCTCTCACTGCATTCTTGTCTGCACTGAGATATAAAGGACTATGACACCAGAGGTCTTTGGAGTCCCTTTAAGGACACGGAACTATTTCACAAGTTGAGGGAGTAAAATTGGATGAATACTGTGTATATAGTGATGACAGTAAGTAGCTCAAAAATGACCCATAACAAAACAATTATCCACAGAGAAACGATTTAGAAAGACTTGCTAATATTTAAGATTGGCTCCAAGAGAGACTTAGATAGTGACCCACATTCCAGAGATAATGTGCTCTCCAGAAATGAATACCTTCCAGTATTTTTAGAACGGATAGCCTTCACAATTTTATATCCCTGGAGTTGACCAGGGATCAGAATTATCTATGCTCACTCCCAAAACAAAAATGAAGATTTCTGGAGACAGCTTCTTTTTGTGTTATTGATGCAATCCCTCTTAATAGCTGGACGATCAGCTAACAGGAGGCAAGACCCATGTGGGGATTCAAGAGTGGCCCGTATAAAGGTGAGATGACTGCCTGGCGGGTTACAGTCCAAAGGGTCACAAAGAGTCAGACACGACTGAAGTGACTTGGCACGCATACCCGACTGCAAAGAAATGCTGAAAACAGAGAATTCTGCTCTAATTTCCTGTTCGACACAGAGAAGGGTTATTGAAGTTTTAGAGGGAGCAAGTGCATGCTTTGAGTGGGCTTCAAGGGTTCTTGAACAGAAGCTGCATCACCCAGACATGTGTTAGGAGTGGGGTGATTGCCAAAACCTGCACCATAGAAAAGAAGAGAGAGCCACCATGTCAGCCCCCCAGTCAGAAACCACAGCAGACAGGGAGTGGGAGCAGTTGAAGCAGCAAATCTAAATGTGAATCAGAAGCTGCACCTCCTTCTGTGTAGTTGCTAAGTCATGTCTGACTCTTTGCATCCCCATGGACTGTAGCCTACCAGGCTCCCCTGTCCATGGGATTCTCCAGACAAAAATACTGGAGTGGGTTGCCATTTCCTCCTCCAGGCATCTCCTTATAGAAATACAGAGAAAATATTTTGGAGCAAAGCTCCAAAGATTGTAAAGAAAACCAGTTTACTGACTGGGGCTAAGATTAAACTGAGACAGAATTTAAAATTGTATACCTTAAGCTTTTATTGAGAAATTATTTGTTTGGAGTGTTATGCTAAACATTCAGTTCAGTTCAGTTGCACAGTTGTGTCCGACTCTTTGTGACCCCATAAATCACAGCACGCCAGGCCTCCCTGTCTATCACCAACTCCCGGAGTTCACTCAAACTCATGTTCATCGAGTCAGTGATGCCATCCAGCCATCTCATTCTCTGTCGTCCTCTTCTCCTCCTGACCCCAATCCCTCCCAGCATTAGGGTCTTTTCCAGTGAGTCAACTCTTTGCATGAGGTGGCCAAAGGATTGGAGTTTCAGCTTTAGCATCAGTCCTTCCAATGAACACCCAGGACTGATCTCCTTTAGAATGGACTGGTTGGATCTCCTTGCAGTCCAAGGGACTCTCAAGAGTCTTCTCAAACACCACAGTTCAAAAGCATCAATTCTTCGGCAATCAGCTTTCATCACAGTCCAACTCTCCCATCCGTACATGACCACTGGAAAAACCATAGGCTTGACTAGACAGACCTTTGTTGGCAAAGTAATGTCTCTGCTTTTTAAAATGCTGTCTAGATTGGTCATAACTTTCCTTCCAAGAAGTAAGCATCTTTTAAGTTGGAGGGCTTAACAAATTCTGCTTCTTAGAAGTCTGTACTTTCATAAATGCAAGATTTGTTGCCAAAGCTGCTCAGCTGAAAGAAAATCAGCACAAGAGAAGATGGATAGATGGAAGGAGAGATGGATGGATGGAAGGAAAGAAAGAAGGAAGGAAAGGATATTCTAAAGCACCATATACAAAGGGAAGGGTTAAATTTTTCCCCCGGGTCTCTAGCTTGTGAAATCTTAAGTGAAACATTATTTTCTTCTTATTTTCTACCCCCTGTGAAATTATTTGCTTGACATTCAAGACAGAATATTTCACATTCTAAGATGAAAGCTATTTGTTTTGTTTTCTTCTGAAAGTCTATTGGGTAGTTTTCATTGAGTCTTCATGGAAGTTTTAATATGTATAAAAGAGGATCTTACGTTAAATAACTGTGGAGTGAACCAACCACTGACCCAAAAACAAGAAAGAAGAAAGAAAAGGTTTTAAAATGATGGACCAGAAATAGCAGACAGCAAGGGCTACACTACTTTCAAAAGACACAAGAGGAGAAAACAATTTAAAATCATCTGCGAAGAGATTGACATGATTAAATTTTTTAATAATGCAAATTTGTTGTTGTTTACTTGCTGAGTCATGTCCGACTCTTCGCAACCCCATGGACTATAGTCCACCAGGCTCCTCTGTCCATGGGATTCTCCAGGCAAGAATACTGGAGTGGGTTGCCCTTTCCTTCTGGTGATCTTCCAGTCCAGGGACTGAACCCACATCTCCTGCATTGGCAGGCAGATTCTTTACCTCTGTCACCAGAGAAGCCCAATAATGCAAATAACAAATGTTAAAACTCCTTCAGAACCACATTTTAGACTTGGAAAGGGGTTTTAGAAATCTTCCTATATAACCTCCTTGTTTTTATGGCTGAAAAGCCCTGAGGTTCAAGGTAAGTCCAGAATCTTGGCACAGTTGGACATTACTTGGTGGTGATTATTGTTTCATTTAGTGGCAGGGCTGGAATTAGTAACCAGTTGGCCTGACTCCCAGTCCATTCACTGTTTTTTTCAACCTTACGTCCTCATTCCACTTCAGATTAATTTACCTGTTACAACATACTGTAAAAAAAAAAAAAAAGTTTTACATGTTTATTCTAATCCATTTAGATTAATAAATTTTTCTAAAACACATGCAGATACTCTGCTCAACAGTGGTTCCCAAACTTAACCTTATAGACAGGTTACTTGGAGCACTGTTAAAGCAGACCTAGCTGAGCCTTCATCCAGGAGCATTTCCTAAGTTCTAAGGTGAAGCTGAGGTTGTAGTACATTTTTTTTTTATTTTTTATTTATTTAATTTTATTGGAGGCTAATTATTTTACAATATTATATTGGTTGGTTTTGCCATATATTGACATGAATCCGCCCCGGGTGTACCTGAGTTCCCCCTCCCGAACACCCCTCCCACCTCCCTCCTCCCCTTATCCTCCTTCTGGGTCATCCCCGCATACCAGCCCCGAGCATCCTGAAACATGCATCGACCCTGAACTGGCGATTTGTTTCACATATGATAATATACATGTTTTAATGCCATTCTCCCAAATCATCCCACCCTCACCCTCTCCCATAGAGTCCCAAAGACTGTTCTATACATCTGTGTCTCTTTTGCTGTCTCATATACAGGGTTATCGTTTGCATCTTTCTAAATTCCATATATATGCATTAGTATATTGTATTGGTGTTTTTCTTTCTGGCTTACTTCACTCTGTATAATAGGCTCTAGTTTCATCCACCTCATTAGAACTGGTTCAAATGCATTCTTTTTAATGGCTGAGTAGTACTCCATTGTGTATATGTACCAAAGCTTTCTAATCCATTTGTCTGCAGATGGGCATCTAGGTTGCTTCCATGTCCTGGCTATTATAAACAGTGCTGCAATGAACATTGGAGTACATGTGTCTCTTTCAATTCTGGTTTCCTCGGTGTGCATGCCCAGGAGTGCGATTGCTGGATCATATGGCAGTTCTATTTCCAGTTTTCTGAGGAATCCCCACACTGTTCTCCATAGTGGCTGTACTAGTTTGCATTCCCACCAACAGTGTAAGAGGGTTCCCTTCTCTCCACACCCTCTCCAGCATTTATTGCTTGTAGACTTTTGGATAGCAGCCATTCTGACTGGTGTGAAATGGTATCTCATTGTGCTTTTGATTTGCATTTCTCTGATTATGAGGGATGTTGAGCATTTTTTCATGTGTTTGTTAGCCATCTTTATGTCTTCTTTGGAGAAATGTCTGTTTAGTTCTTTGGCCCATTTTTTATTGGGTCATTTATTTTTCTGGAATTGAGCTGCAGGAGCTGCTTGTATAATTTGGAGATTAATCCTTTATCAGTTGCTTCATTTGCTATTATTTTCTCCCATTCTGAAGGCTGTCTTTTCACCTTGCTTATAGTTTCCTTTGCTGTGCAGAAGCTTTTGATTTTAATTAGGTCCCATTTGTTAATTTTTGCTTTTATTTCCAATATTCTGGGAGGTAGGTCTTGGAGGATCCTGCTGTGATTTACGTCAGAGAGTGTTGTGCCTACGTTCTCCTCTAGGAGTTTTATAGTTTCTGGTCTTACATTTAGCTCTCTAATCCATTTGGAGTTTATTTTGGTGTATGGTGTTAGGAAGTGTTCTAGTTTCATTCTTTTACAAGTGGCTGACCAGCTTTCCCAGCACCATTTGTTAAAGAGACTGTCTTTTCTCCATTTTATATTCTTGCCTCCTTTGTCAAAGATTAGGTGTCCATAGATGCGTGGATTTATCTCTGGGCTTTCTATTTTGTTCCATTGATCTCTATTTCTGTCTTTATGCCAGTACCATACTGTCTTGATGACTGTGGCTTTGTAGTAGAGCCTGAAGTCCGACAGGTTAATTCCCCCAGTTCCATTTTTCTTCCTCAAGATTGCTTTGGCTATTCGAGGTTTTTTGTATTTCCATACAAATTGTGAGATTATTTGTTCTAGTTCTGTGAAAAATATCGTTGGTAGCTTGATAGGAATTGCATTGAATGTTTAAATTAGTTTGGGTTGTATACTCATTTTTACAATATTTATTCTTCCAATCCACGAACACGGTATATTTCTCCATCTATTAGTGTCCTCTTTGATTACTTTCACTAGTGTTTTATAGTTTTCTATGTACAGGTCTTGAGAGTCCCTTATACTTCAAGGAGATCCAACCAGTCCATTCTAAAGGAGATCAATCCTGGATGTTCATTGGAGGGACTGATGCTAAAGCTGAAACTGCAATACTTTGGCCACCTCATGCGACGAGTTGACTCACTGGAAAAGACTCTGATGCTGGGAAAGGTTGGGGGCGGGAGGAGAAGGGGACGACCGAGAATGAGATGGCTGGATGGCATCACCGACTCTGTGGACATGAGTTTGAGTGTACTCCGGGAGTTGGTGATGGACAGGGAGGCCTGGCGTGCTGTAATTCATGGGGTTGCGGAGAGTTGGACACGACTGAGCGACTGAACTGAACTGAACTGAACTGATGTACAGGTCTTTTGTTTCCTTAGGTAGATATATTCCTAAGTATTTAATTCTTTTCATTGCAACAGTGAATGGAATAGTTTCCTTAATTTCTCTATTTTCTCATTATTAGTGTATAGGAATGCAAGTGATTTCTGTGTGTTGATTTTATCTCCTGCAACTTTACTGTATTCATTGATCAGCTCTAGTAGTTTTCTGGTAGAGTCTTTAGGGTTTTCTGTGTAGAGGATCATGTCATCAGCGAACAGTGTTTTAAATAAAGTTTTAAAATTTATTTATTTATTTGGCTACACTGGGTATCAGTTGCAGCACACATCCACATTTTTATTAGCACTTTTCTGAGCACTGGTCCTAGGAGGCAGACAGTAGTTATAGCAAAACGGTCTGGAAAGTTGGATGAGAACAGCTGACAATTTTCAATGAGAGAACAACATGGGACTAACTACCAATTAGTAAAGAATCTGCCAGCAACGTGGGAGACCTGGGTTCAATCCCCAGGTTGAGATGATCCCCTGGAGAAGGGAACAGCTACCCTCTCCAGTATTCTTTCCTGGAGAATCCCATGGACAGAGGAGCCTGGCAGACTACAGTCCCTGAGGTTGCAGAGTTGGACACAACTGAGCAACTAAGCACAGCAGAGCTTAGCAGATGTTAGCTCTATCACCATTCAGAAGTGTAATCTATAGCCTCTTTCCAGGCTAAATAGGCCTTTACAAACACTTCTCTCTGCCCACAGCCTCTTCCTACACCCTGTCTGTCATGCTCCCCATCCCAGCCTTACTCCTGGTGTCTTTCAGATTGTCATGGGAATTCCTTCCCCATCTTCTCCTTGTATCCTGTATCTCTGTCTCACTGAACTGTAACTGTGAGTTTGCTTTGAAGGCTCACTTCCCTTCAAAGACTTTAAACATCTTGAGGCAATATTCTTCATCTACATTTTCAGCACTTTGCGCCTAGCACAGCAACAGGTACGGAAATAACATCTGTTGAATGAATACTTTTATCAATGAGGATAATTCGAGAGAAAATAAACATAATATCCATATGATAGAACTAATTCTCTGAGAGTGAAATGCATGGTTCTCAGTTATATGTTTATTATCTATCTATCCATCCATCCATTTTATCCTTCAGTTCAGTTCAGTTCAGTCGCTCAGTCGTGTCCAACTCTTTGCAACCCCATGAATCGCAGCACACCAGGCCTCCCTGTCCATCACCAACTCCTGGAGTTCACCCAAACTCATGTCCATCGAGTCGGTGATGCCATCCAGCCATCTCATTCTCTGTCATCCCCTTCTCCTCCTGCCCCAATCCCTCCCAGCATCAGAGTCTTTTCCAATGAGTCAACTCTTAGCAGGCCTATAAAACTTGTGTCAAAAAAAAAGCATGTGAACATGTGTAAATGTAATTTCACATAATACAAAACCTTTCGTGCAAGTATTCATCAAGTACTACCCAAAAGTTTAGCACCATTGATGATAATACATTTATTTATTGCTGTACAATCTCCTCTAGAGTTGGGATTTTACAATGTACCATGTTCTCTAGTGTCTAGGATTTTACAATGGGGGAAAAAAAAACCTTTGATAAAACCCGAGGTCCTTCTAACCACATCCACTCAGGTAAGAATCAGACGCTGAATTTATTTGATAACACTCCTGGCTGGACCTAAGAACATTACAGTGTACTCACTTAAGAACTCTAATTTTTGAAATTTTGTCTTTATTAAACATATGTCTCTTAGTTACGTTTTCTGGACTTGTATGGAATAAATATGATTCTTTTTCATATCAGTACCTCAGATTCCTAAAGATAGTTATCATGGTCCATCTAGCATGTTTTCTTTCGTCAAAAAAGGGATAGAAAAAAAAAAAAAAGAAACCGTGTTTTTTGCATTTTTTAAGAAAGAAATACTTATCCAGTACATTTACCAATTCAAATGCAACTATATGTTTACATGGTATATATGTTATATATCACCATTTAGATACATATCAGAATATAATCTCATCCAGAAGGGATATATGGGAATGTGCAAATCAACTCTGAAATAAAAATACAAACAAGTACGAATGATATACACTCATTAAGAGAACTTAACAACCTGACTTCTGTGTTATCCTATTTCAATGTCCAATTTTACAAAAGCATTTTGGTCACTGGTAGTGTTTTTGCTTCCATACTTCTCACTTACAGACTATATTCACTTGAACATTAGGAGTAGCAGCAGCAGAAAATCTGAAGTGGCCATCTGCCATCCAGCCCTAGAGTTGTCCTTAATTTTGTTTCATGGTGACACTCCTGCCTGGTTCAAGACATAGCTGACAGACCTCCCTTTCACTTGAAGTCTCTATGTCTGATAAAAAATGGGATACTTGAGTTTATGCAGCTGTTCACCAGCTAATTATCTGCAATCATTTCTGATTACTTAATAGGCCATGGTAGGATGTGTGTTTGCTGCTACGCAGAGTTTACACATTAGGTTTTAATGTGCTGATATAGTTAATTGTTTTGCTCACTACTGCCTGTTAATAGACCATTCCTGAAAATGAGACCATATCTCAGTGGAATTTGGTTGTTTATTTTAAATAAGTAATAACTACAAACTCAGATCCTAGATCCAGTGTTTACCATTTTAAGAACACACTTTTTAAAAATGCTGTACCATTCCTAATGTGTTCAAATTATTCAAGTTTGGAGAAAACGAGTTATTAAACTAATGAGTCCATAACTGAGTCAAATACTTAGATTTAACATTTTTCCTGCTCTGTTCAGTTTCCTAAATTGTTTTCTGCCATTGATAGCAAAATAAATTCTTTTTAAATGGAGCCAAAAACTGAGTGTAATAATATGAGAAAGATATATGCATATTAAAAGAGATGAATATTTATTAATATGTAAATGAAGATACCAAGGCTAAGGATTGGAATGAGAGAGATGTGCATTAGGTATGGAATTGTTCTAATGAGACTGCTCCTTTGTTTTTCAATTTTGCATTTTATGATAGCATTTAGTACAAAAAGCTAGCTCTCAGCTTTAAAAATTTACAAGGCTCTTCCTTTGTTAACTGTCTATATATTTGTGTTTCTGAAAGCTAAAAATGGAGGCTTAGTGTCCACATAGATGCTTTGGGCCTTTCTCTTTGTCTTTTCCTTTCTGTTGACAAGATATTTTCCTAACATCATTGTTTCATATCATCTCTTTTAACTTCCTGTTATTTTTTTCCCTCCTTCAGTCAATACTATTTGAATAATATACTGAAAAATTTTCAATCCTAAAACCCTTGGATTCTTGGAGTTTTTCAACCCTCAAACTCTTGGAGGAGGTCATTATTAGCCCCACCATTGAGCCACCAAGCAGGTGACCCACAAACTAGAAAACAATTAAACCAAAGAAGTTTTCACACTGTTATGAAATTTCTAGGACCAACAACAGATTTCTCAACCTGGGGATCCAGCAAAGGGACTTAAAACACCCAGGGAATTCGTCTTTGAAGTCCAGTGGGACTTATTAGAGAACTTGCACGGGACTAGGGAAACAGACTCTTGGAGGGCACAAACAAAACTTTGAATGCACCAGGACCCAGGAGAAAGGAGCAGTGATCCCACAAGTGACTGAGCCAGACTTGCCTATGAGTGTCCAGGAGTCTCCAGCAGCCTGCCATGGGGTCGGGGCACTGAATACAACAGTCCTGGGAGCAGTGGAGTGCTGGCATAAGTCCTTTTCAGGGAGGTTGCCATTACCCCTACTGTCCTTTGGTCTGAGGCCAAACTACAGGGAGGGAACACAGCCTCACCCATCAACAGAAACTTGGATTAAAGATTTACTGAGTAAATTTAAAAGTATCTGGATTAACAGGCAAATTTGGCCTTGGAGTACAGAATGAAACAGGGCAAAGGCTAATAGAGTTTTGCCAAGAGAATGTACTGGTCATAGCAAACACCCTCTTCCAACAACACAAGAGAAGACTCTACACATGGACATCACCAGATGGTCAATACTGAAATCAGATTGGTTATATTGTTTGCAGCCAAAGATGGAAAAGCTCTACACAATCAGCAAAAATAAGACTGGTAGCTGACTGTGGCTCGGATCATGAACTCTTTATTGCCAAATTCAAACTTAATTTGAAGAAAGTAGGGAAGACCATTAGACCATTCAGGTATGACCTAAATCAAATCCCTTATGATTATACAGAGGAAGTGACAATTAGATTCAAGGGATTAGATCTGATAGAGTGCCTGAAGAACTATTCAGGGAGGCTTGTAACAGTGTATAGGAGGTTGTGATTAAAAATATCCCCAAGAGGAAAAAAAAGCAAAATGGTTGTCTGAGGAGGTCTTATAAATAGCTGAGAAAAGAAGAGAAGTGAAAGGCAAAGGAGAAAAGGAAAGATATATCTATCTGAATTCAGAGTTCTGAAGAATAGCAAGGAGAGATGAAAAAGCCTTCCTCAGTGATCAATGCCGGAGAAGGCAATGGCAAGCCACTCCAGTACTCTTGCCTAGAAAATACCATGGATGGAGGAGCCTTGTAGGCTGCAGTCCATGGGGTCGCTAAGGGTCAGACACGACTGAGCAACTTCACTTTCACTTTTCACTTTCATGCATTGGAGAAGGAAATGGCAACCCACTCCATTGTTCTTGCCTGGAGAATCCCAGGGATGGGGGAGCCTGGTGGGCTTCCGTCTATGGGGTCACACAGAGTCAGACATGACTGGAGTGACTTAGCAGCAGCAGCAGCAGTGATCAATGCAAAGAAATTTAGGAAATCAATAGAATGGGAAAGACTAGAGATCATCTCAAGAAAATTAGAGATACCAACGGAACATTTCATGCAAAGATGGGCACAATAAAGGACAGAAATGGTATGGACCTAACAGAAGCAGAATCTATTAAGAAGAGGTGGCAAGAATACACAGAAGAACTGTACAAAAGACATCTTAGTGACCCAGATAACCATAACAGTGTGATCATTCACCTAGAGCCAGACATGCTGGAGTATGAAGTTAAGTGGGCCTTAGGAAGCATTACTAGGAACAAAGCTATTGGAGATGATGGAATTCCAGTTGAGCTATTTTAAATCCCAAAATATGATGCTGTGAAAGTGCTGCACTCAATATGCCAGCAAATTTGGAAAACTCAGCAGTGGCCAAAGGACTGAAAAAGGTCAGTTTTCGTTCCAATACCAAAGAAAGGCAATGCCAAAGAATGCTCAAACTACCGCACAACTGCACTCATCTCACATGCTAGCAAAGTGATGCTCAAAATTCTCCAAGCCAGGCTTCAGTAATACGTGAACTTCAGATGTTCAGATGAGAACTTCAGATGTTCAAGCCGGATTTAGAAAAGGCAGAGCAACAAGAGAGCAAACTGCCAACATCCATTGGATCATAGAAAAAGGAAGAGAATTCCAGAAAAACATCCACTTCTGCTTCATTGACTATGCTAAAGCCTTTGATGGCATGGTTCACAACAAACAGTGGAAAATTCTTAAAGAGACTGGAACAACAGATGACCTTACTTGCCTCCTAAGAAATCTGTATGCAGGTCAAGAAGCAACAGTTAGAACCAGACACGGAGCAATGGACTGGTTCCAAGTCAGGAAAGGAGTACGTCAAGGCTGTATATTGTCACCCTGCTTATTTAACAGCTATCAGAGTACATCATGAGAAATACCAGACGGGATGAAGCACAAGCTGGAATCAAGATTGCCAGGGGAAATATCAATAACCTCACATACAAAGATGACACCACCCTTATGGCAGAAAGCAAAGAGGAATTAAAGAGCCTCTTGATGAAAGTGAAAGAGGAGAGTGAAAAAGTTGGCTTAAAACTCAACATTCGAAAAACCAAGGTCATGGAATCTGGTCCCATTCCTTCACGGCAAATAGATGGGGAAACAATTGAAACATTGAGAGACTTTATTTTCTTGGACCCCAAAATCACTGCAGATGGTGACTGCAGCCATGAAATTAAAAGACGCTTGCTCCTTGGTAGAAAAGCTATGACCAACCTAGACAGCACATTAAAAAGCAGAGACATTACTTTGCCAACACAGGTCTGTCTAGTCAAAGCTATGGTTTTTCCAGTAGTCATGTATGGATAAGAGACTTGAACCATAAAGAAAGCTGTGCACTGAAGAATTGATGCTTTTGAAATGTGGTGTTGGAGAAGACTCTTGAGAATCTCTTGGTGAGCCAGGACTTCGAACCAATCAACCCTAAAGGAGATCAGTCCTGAGTGTTCATTGGAAGGGCTGATGCTGAAGCTGAAGTTCCAATATTAGCCACCTGATGCGAAGAGCTGACTCATTTCAAAAGACCCTGATGCTGGGAAAGATTGAGGGCAGGAGGAGAAGGGACGACAGAGGATAAGATGGTTGGATGGCATCACTGACTCAGTGCATATGAGTTTGAGTAAGCTCTGGGAGTTGATGGTGGACAGGGAAGCCTGGGGTGCTGCAGTCCATGGGGTTGCAAAGGGTCAGACAGGACTGAGTGACTGAAATGCACTGAACTGAAAAACCTTGGCTTTTATTCTGTGACTTCCAAGGACAATAGGGTTCACCCACTTTCTGTGTTTCAGGGAATGCATTGGATTCACCTGTTTAAAAATGGATTTCTGCAACTGGGACCCTCTGTACTGCTTGGATTCATCCCTCTGGTTGACTTGATAACCTGCTTTCCCAGTGTTTCCATACACTCAAAGCCATTATCTCTTTGTAGTCAAAGAAACAGGGAGAGAAGGCGCTGTAAGCTATTGTAATTGATAAGATTTGGACTCAGTGCTAGGATATATGACTTCTGTCTAGAATAAAGGATGCCTGCATTACCGAGAACACTTGGCTCTATTCTTCATGAACGATGGCTTTTCATAGTTCTTTCACACACTTTAATCCTTGTCATTGAAAACATAAAACTCAGCCAAGCACCTTCTTCCTGAAACCTTCTTATGAGGTTCCAGACTCCATTTCCGACACAGCACACCTCCTCCTGCTCCCACACTTCCCTCACCCATCTCCCCTCCATCCCAAGTCCTGCTCTGCAAGTGAAACCCACATCCTTCTCTGAAGCTACTACCCCTGCTTCATCCTTCCTCTCTGGGACCTCCCACAATAATAGCTGTGATGGGAGTAGGAGGGGAAGATTAATGAAGATGAAAAATGAACTCTTCTGTTCTGATGGCCAGGGACTGTGCTCAGCCCTTCATAGGGATGTAGCACTTTATCCTTAAAACAGTGTTGGAGACAGCACCATCATCACCACCACCATCTAACAGGTGAGGTAAGTTAAGACTCAGTACACAGGATCCCAATCCTAATCTTACCAGTTCAGTTCAGTCAGTCAGTCATTTCTCTTTGTGACCCCATGGACTGCAGCACGCCAGGCCTCCCTGTCTATCACCAACTCCCTGAGCTTGCTCAAACTCATGTCCATTGAGTCCATGATGCAATCTAACCATCTCTTCCTCTGTCACCCCCTTCTCTTCCCGCCTTTAATCTCTCCCAGCATCAGGGTCTTTTGAAATGAGTCAGCTCTTTGCATCAGGTGGCCAGAGTATTGGAGTTTCAGCTTCAGCCATCAGTCCTTCCAAAGAATATTCTGGACTGATTTCCTTTAGGATTGACTAGTCTGATCTCCTTGCAGTCCAAGGGAATTTCAAGAGTCTTCTCCAACACCATAGTTCAAAAGCATCAATTCCTCAGCACTGTTTTCTTTATGTGGTCCAGCTCTGACATCTGTACGTGACTACTGGAAAAACCTTAGCTTTGACCATACAGACCTTTGTTGGCAAAGTAACATCTTTGCTTTTTAATATACTGCTTAGGTTTGTCATAGCTCTTCTTCCAAGGAGCAAGGGTCAGGGGTGTGACAGGGCTTTGAACTAGCAGTCTGACTTAAGAACTCAATTGTTGCCTAGCATCTAGCAATTAAACACTGTACCTACCATATTGCACAACACCGGCAGAATAGACTCCTTTTCTCCCTTGCTTAGAAGGCCCTCTGATTGGATCATTAACCCAGCTGGGTCCTGATGTGCACTGGCTTGCTCCTTTGCCATGGGCTCCCTAAGGGGAGAGAGTGACTTTTATATCTTTGGAACAAAGACCTGGCCCATCTTAGGAACTCCATTTGTAGCAGCGAAATGGAATGAATTCATCCTTTACAGATTTTCTCCATTTTTGCCTTCATATTCCCTATAACCTAGCCAAGTGGGATTCTTTGCTATTCCCCACTTTCCCTGTGCTCTGGGCTATATTTACTAAGACGCCTTTGTCCATATGCAGATCTGCACCAAAGTGAAATTCCAGCAGCCATCTGTCCTGAGGCTTGTCCACTCCTCAGTCAGGTGTGGGCTCCCTGCCTGCTCCCGACTGTTCACACTTTGCTTGAAGAACTACATCCCGCATCATCTCTACTTCACTTAGGCGCTGGCGAGATCTACTTTAAAAATATATATCATTGAAATTTTCATAGTGGGTGCTCAGTAGGGGTTAACTGAATTAAAAGCTAAGAAATAATTTAAACTGGTTGACTTGGTTTCCTGAAAAAGGAAGAGGTTCAAACTCATGGGCACTGTGAGGGGTACTCACATTTTTTTCATCTCTGTGTGTTATTAAACATGGGATAGAAATAATGCAGCCTTATTTTGATGGCTTCTTTACTTTTCAACAAATACATGCTCTTTGATCTGATTAGTTTTTGCCTGACTGTGTGTAAGCAAATTTCTATAAAATGACAATTTTTTTTTCATTTAAATTACTAGAAAGATTTAACAGCTTTTAGACACTAAGGAATTTCTCTTTTATAATAAACCAGTGACACTCTTTTCAATGACATTTAAGTATATTCATGTTTGAATAGTGGTAACAAGGTTAAAAATGTTCAAACAGAGTGACATGATATTCAGTTCAGTTCAGTTCAGTCGCTCAGTCGCGTCCGACTCCACACCAGGCCTCCCTGTCCATTACCAACTCCCAGAGTTCACCCAAACTCATGTCCATCGAGTCGGTGATGCCATCCAGCCATCTCATTCTCTGTCGTCCCCTTCTCCTCCTGACCCCAATCCCTCCAAGCATCAGAGTCTTTTCCAATGAGTCAACTCGTCGTATGAGGTGGCCAAAGTATTGGAGTTTCAGCTTTTGCATCAGTCTTTCCAATGAACACCCAGGATTGATCTCCTTTAGAATGGACTGATTGGATCTCCTTGCAGTCCAAGGGACTCTCAAGAGTCTTCTCCAGCACCACAGTTCAAAAGAATCAATTCTTGAGCACTCAGCTTTCTTCACAGTCCAACTCTCACATCCATACATGACCACGGGAAAAACCATAGCCTTGACTAGACGGACCTTGGTTGGCAAAGTAATGTCTCTGCTTTTTAATATTAAACCTTCATTTATTAGGGTCAACAAATGTTTACCAAGTTTCTACTGTGTACAGGCACAATTCTTGGTAAGATTCTGTGAAGAACAAAGAAGGATTACACGCAATCCTTTAGGTGAACATCAGGAAATGCAGACAGAATGAGTTATACAACACAAGGGAAACCCTAACATACGCTCCAGAAGAAATGCAAAGTGCTGAAAAGATATACAAAGAAAAAGGAGGTTAAATTTTTTGAAAACTCATTAGAATACTTGTTGTTTCATTCCACACACCAACTTGCTAATAATGGTAGTCTAGAATATGTGATTGTGGGTAAAAATAATGGATTAAAAGGTTAATAGAAATTAAATTTTAAAAGTAATGGAAAGTAATACGTTTAAAATAAATTTTTAGAAATTTTTCACATGACAAATTTTAGAGAAAAAAAATGACCATAATCTTATTATCATCCCACAATTATTTTCCTTTGTATATGTTAGATATTTGTATATACCAATGACACACAATTCTGGATACAGCCACTTTAATTCATGGAGAGGAAATAAGCATATCCACGTGTTTTAGCACTAAGCAAACTTCAAACCACAGCCTGTGTGACACAAATTTCTGGGTTAACCTATAGCAAGCCAGCTTTCTTAAACTGGACAATTAGAAATAATAGGAACAGATTTCATGGGGCAGTTAAGAGGATTAGGTAAAATAATCAATGGAAAGTGATAACAGCTGTCACCACATAAAAGTTCAGGAACAGCAGCTCTTAAAATCATCATGTTACCTTCTCTCATTTTTGGCTTTCCCTGAATTATAAAAAGCCTTTATATTCACAGTATAGTGGTTTGAAATATCAAGAAATAGGCAGATAAATTCCAAAGGGATGAACAGTAGCAGACCACACAGCAGCTTCCAAAGGTTCAGCACAACGATACACCAATGTAGGATCTGAAGGCTGACCGTCTGGTTCTGGCTCGGTGCTGTGGGAACCCACGCTGTTGATTGGGACAACAAAAACACCAGTTCCCTTCACCCGGGGACATAAGGAGATGCAGCGGCAGTGCCTCCTACCCTCTCCCCTCTGAAAAAGATGTCCCAGAAACACCAGACTGCCCAGGGATCACCTTCTCTGCCTGCACACAGCACCAGAGGGCTCAATGAGGACTCACAGAAAATCCAGAATAAAGCAGGCCAGAACTGGACTGCAAGGGCTCTGAAAGTTAATCTGCCTCTGGGAATAAAGCCCAAAATGTAAGTCAAAAACTACACACTCAGCTAAACAAAATGACTGCATGTCCTATTTACAGAGGACTGAGTCTCCTAACATAATAACCGAACATTCCAAGAGTCTCCAAAGTTAATAACCAAATACTTTTTATACAATTGAAAAATCATCTGTACTGTTCTGAACTGGAAAACACACATCTGAAGGAGAAAATTCGCTCAGCTGATGGAGCTATTAGGATAAATCAAGTATTGGGATTATCCGACAAAGATTTTACAGCAGACACCATAAATGTGCTTCTGGAATCAATTATAAATTATCTTGAAACCAATGGAAAAAAATGGAAAAACCTCAATAAAGAAACAGAAATCATAAAAAGAGAACCAGGTAGAAATTACAAGAATGAAACAAAAAATAACTGAAATAAAAATTTTAGCTGGATGATCTCAACAACAGAGTGAAGATCAAAAACAATAGTGAACTTGAAGACAGTCAATAGGATTTACCCAGTTTGAATGAGAGTGGGAGAAATAAACAGAGCCCAGGAATCTGTGGGATAATAATGCAATGATCTAATACTTGAATCATCAGAATCTCAGAAAGAAGAGTATAAACTAAAAAAGTACTCAGAAACAGTGGTTGAATACTTCCTAAGTCTGATAATAGATATCACACACACACAAACATATACTTTTCATAATTAGAGTTAAAATGGAAACATTTCACACAAAATGTAAAAACTTGCAACTGAATAGCTCCTTTGATCCTTCTCTTTAGGCTATTGTCATGTCTACATACATTATAAATCTTACAAGATTATATTTTTGCTTTAAAAAATCCCATGTATTATAATGAAACTAAGAGACAAAGTAATACTTTTTTATTTAGATATTTGCCATTTCAGAGTTTCTCTATTGCTTCTTGAAGATTTGAATTTCTACTTGGCATTATATACATTTAGCATTTACTTCACTGAGCAGTTATAATAGCTGCTCTAAGATGCTTGGTGGGTAATTTCAACATCTTGGTCATTTTGGAGTAGGTCTTGGGTGCTAAGTCTTTTCTCTGAATCTGAGTCCCATTATTCGGGATCTTCTTATGCTGTACAATTCCTGATGGAATAGTGAATGTGAGTAAGTGGTGGACTCTGAATTTGGTATATTCCTCTGGAGAGTGTTGACTCTTGCCTAAGGCAATTGATTTCATTGGATTCAAATTGCAAATTCTCGGCAGGGTAGATAAAATATTGGTTCAGTTGGTGTATCTTTGGCTGCCCTATACATGAATGTTGTTCAGGGGTCATTCAAGGTCATGGGCAGTTTAAACACAGAATTTAGGGCTCCTCATCTCAGAATGTCTTCTGAGATTTCCCCTTCTCTGGAGTTGTGGTTGCCCAGACTGCCTACTGGCTCTTCAAGACAAAAAGATAGTGGGTTGAAACTGACTTTGTCCCACTCTCAGGATAAAAACTGTTTACCTCCAGCTGGTCTCTTCCTCCAAATTTCACAGCCCAGTTGGAGCTTACTCCTCAATGGAAGCAGAAACCTCCCTGAGGTTTTAATGGGAAATTTCTTTAAAACTCAAAATTAAGTTTGGAAGAATGACCCTTTTTAAACATCCATCCTTTTCAATCAAGATGCTGCCTTGTCTAGACATGTTTCTTTGATGTGTCAGTAAAATTTTCTTCATATAAATCTTGCACATTTCTTAGTAGATAATCTCTAAATTCATTATTTCATTTGCCTATATTTCCTTATTATTAGCTGAGTTTTGGGACTAGAATTTATGGAATCCTGGTTTGCAATAGGCCTTTCCCCTTGTTGTTGTACAATCAACACGTAGTTACTTTCTGAAGGCACACCTTGTGTACTTCACATGAGTCACTGACACCACCAACGGCCCAGTCGAGCTCTAAAATCACCCTGTTGAGCGATTAAGATGAAGATCACTGATCTTAGGCTGGTTCTGTGTCTCTTCAGTGTAAAGTTTCAAGCACATGGTGATAAAATATGCTCTTTCCTTTTTGGTAACTTCCAGAGTGCTGCAGGGACTATTTGGTTTTAGAAGGGGAGTGAGGTTCCAGCCATCTTCCACGCTATCCTTTAAAATAGATTGAACCAGCTCTGAATGGAATTTTCCATAAACATGCAGAAATGCATTGAGATTAATATTTTTCTTTTCTTTTGGGAAATAATTACACCTAGACTAAATTTTTTTTAAAAAAAGGGGAGTTAAAATAAAACTAGAAATTAAAAAAATACTAGCACATTAAGCTTTTGAAATGAACTTAAGCAATTAATTGACAGGTATTAAATCAAGTGCAGAAAAATTTAAACCAACTTCTCTTTTAAAGACATACAGATGACTTTTTCTTTTCTTAAATGTTACTTTTATATTCTGAATCCCCATAGCTTTTCACAAAAATGTGTTTGAAGTTATACATGTGTTCAGCATATCTCTAGCATTTTGAGGAACTTGATGTTTGTTGAATAGAATAAAAAGAAAATATTTTCTATAAAGAAGATCCCATTTCTTACATTTCACTTAGGAAAACAAGAAGTTCCTTTAATCATATATTATGAATAGTGGTGACACATGAGAAATTATTCATCACAGACAGAATACCACATTATTTTATTGAACTGCACACTCCTCTCCTGAAAGAAAAAAAAAATACTGCTTCTCTAAAGAAGTTAAAGCATATTAAAAATATTTTATTGTCATAACTAAATAGGTTAAATATACATTAAAAATGGAATATATTGTATATTTGATGAAACATATAGCATTCATAAAGCAAAAAAAAAAAAGAAATATACACAGCCATTGAATGGAAAGATGACACACTTAAGTGAATAGCTCTCAAATACTACAGAAACTTAGCATCCTGGAATAATGTTTATTCCTGGCCCATTTTGTGCCCACTGGAAAAAATTGCACTGTTTTTCCTTCCCAAGAGGGCACACAAAAAAATTCTTTCCGTTATTTGGTCCAATCTTCAACACTGTTCTCATGATGGAGCGTTTGCCATGGTTGCAGAATGGGAAAGACAAATCCGCCCACTGGAGAGAAAAAGAATGTACAGTTTAGATGGAGGTAGACTGATGATATGCAGAGTACATCATGAGGAACACGGGGCTGGAGGAAGCTCAAGCTGGAATTGAGATTCCAGGAGAAATATCAACAACCTCATATATGCAGGGACACCACCCTTATGGCAGAAAGCAAAGAGGAAGTAAAGAGCCTCTTGATGAAGGTGAAAGAGGAGAGTGAAAAAGTTGGCTTACAGCTCAGCATTCAGAAAACTAAGATCATGGCAGCTGGTCCCATCACTTCATGGGAAATAGATCGGGAAACAGTGGAAACAGCGTCAGACTTTACTTTTTTGGGCTCCAAAATCACTGCAGATGGTGACTGCAGCCGTGAAATTAAAAGACGCTTACTCCTTGGAAGGAAAGTTATGACCAACCCAGACAGCATATTAAAAAGCAGAGACATTACTTTGTCCACAAAGGTCCATCTAGTCAAGGCTATGGTTTTTCCCATGGTCATGTATGGATGTGAGAGTTGGACTGTGAAGAAAGCTGAGTGTAGAAGAATTGATGCTTTTGAACTGTGGTGCTGGAGAAGACTCTCGAGAGTCCCTTGGACTGCAAGGATATCCAACCAGTCCATCCTAAAGGAGATCAGTCCTGGGTGTTCTTTGGAAGAACTGATGCTAAAGCTGAAACGCCAATACTTTGGCCACCTCATGTGAAGAGTTGACTCACTGGAAAAGACTCTGATGCTGGGAGGGATTGGGGGCAGGAGGAGAAGGGGATGACAGAGGATGAGATGGCTGGATGGCATCACCGACTTGATAGACATGAGTTTGAGTGAACTCCAGGAGTTGGTGATGGACAGGGAGGCCTGGCGTGGTGTGATTCATGGGGTCGCAAAGAGTCAGACATGACTGAGCGACTGAACTGAACTGAGACTGATTAGATGTATTTGATTAGTACCTTGTTGTTACAACTCCTTTTCCTATTAATCTGACACTGTAAGATATATGTAAGTCATTAGTTATTGCCCTTTAAAAACCTTATATCCTGTAAGTAGCTTCTCTAACAAATTTGCCTGAACCACATGAGAAATTGTCATAATTCCAAATCTCCTTCTTCCAAAGGCTTACTTACAGAAGTTCCTTCACTTTATTGAAAATCTCACTGTAAAGCAAATCAGCAATGTTCCTGCTATAGATCTGTTTCAGTTAAAGCTATTAGGATCAAAATTTTGTTATAATTTTAATACTAAATTTCTTACTCTCTTAGGAAAAGAATTCAATACAGAATTACCCAGACTAATTACTAGCAGATTCCACTGTATTATTCTTATCCTTATTAATTTTGGCCTCAAGAGAGTTACCAAGAAGGCTGTGATTAATATTGTTAATAATATTTTCTCCAGTAAGTCTATACAAGCTTCTAGGGGAGATGTGTAAGTTGAGTAGGATGGAGTCCCATCTCAGGCAGGGGCTAGGCTCTGAAATCATATCACATCTTCCCTGCGGAATTCCTTAGGAAAGCACCACACTGAAGACAGATAACTTCTCTCTCAGTAGACCCAACCAGCAAACTTCTGCTCCAGCACTGAAACACAGCCGTCTTTTCTTTTTCCAGTTTTTCATCAGATAAAGCAGTTGGGGAGAATATGTATCTTTAAACCTTAGGATGACAGTCAGCAGCTTGAGGCTCACAATGAGGAAGGAAGTAAGACTGACCTAAAGGACCCAGGTTCCTGTCTTCTGTCTCATGGTCATTCGGAGGGACAAACTCATAGACTGAAAGGCTGGGAAATCACCTACATCTAAACTGTTACTGTGTCATCACTTTTTTTGGCTAAGCCTGTGTAGTAGGGTTCGCCAAGCTTATTGTAAATCCAGGGCATGTAAGTTAGTTTCCCAGGTACATCTACTCAATGAATAAACCAAAGGTCTGGATGTCACTCTGAAGTCAGGAAAAGCAAATATCTATCTTGGATTATCAGTCCCTGGTAAGTGACTCCATTACTTTTCTCTCTGTAAACCAAGGGACAATTCTACCTGTACTGGTGGTTACAAATAAATTCTAATAATGGAACAGCTGTCATTTGATTAATTTTTCTTTTTGGGATGAACACCTTCGACTTTTAACAACACCAGTATAGCTTTTATATTTAAAGATAAAACCATAAATGGACGGATATTTGCTACATTTTAGTGGCCTAAGTATTCAATGACACACCATTAAGCTTGATGAATCATACACATACTTCAAAAAATCCACACTGTGCTTCTCTCGGTAGAGGACAAGCATAGAAGTGCCTGCCCTTGTTTTCACCATCCTTCCTCACCACTCGGAGAGTGCAGGGGCGGCCGTGTTTACTGCAGCGGGGACTGCCAGCATTTAACGAACGAGGAGGACCATCTGCCATATTGCTTTGAAGTTCACTGTAATGACAAGTTACAAAATAACTGCAGCAGGACAGGGCTAATAGGGATCATTCACACCGCCTCACCTCCACATTAGAATCCCGCCTGTACAGAGAAATGGTGCCAAAAAGGGACCCTGGTCAACTTCACTGTAATTACATACACTCCTGCTGCTGCCGCTGCTGCTAGGTCGCTTTAGTCGTGTCCGACTAGTAGCGACCCCATGAACTGTAGCCCACCAGGCTCCTCTGTCCATGGGATTTTCTAGGCAAGAGTACTGGAGTGGCTTGCCATTGCCTTCTCCGACATACACTCCTACGTCGTTCCAATTCTTGGTTTTCCCAGGTAATTCTAATTTACTCCCAAAGGTACCTATTTATGCAAACTGAATTTAAATCAGGCATGTAATTCAAATTTCTCAAGAAAAAAACAGCCGACTTGCACATCCAATCTTCTTCGTTTTCATTGTCACATCTGGTTATTTTCTTACCCAACATGACTGGGTGGCCACTTTTATTTCCCCTAAAATATTCTCAAGTCCAACAGCCCCCTGGCCCCCAAACGAGCAAGAGTCACAATCTTCTCTAATTATTTTCTCATGGGTAGCAGACTGTCATCAATGGCTCTGACAAGGCCAAAGAGATCACTCTTTCTACTGCCCACTCTAAAGATAATTTTCTATGCTTTGCTTTGATCAAGGCTACATAATAGTTGCAATCATATTTCAGCAGGCTGCCGCCAGAGCAGAAACGTGTATTCTATAAAGCTAGCAAGGAAGCTTTATTCTTCCCCATGATTAGATCAAGAGTAGCTGGAGGTTATCCCTGCATACAGTATATAAAGGTCAGAAGCTGGCCTTCCACTGTATGTGGAATTTTCTCTTCAAAAAGGAGCTTCATGATTTAATTTTTATACTTTGCATATTTTTAATAATGCCTTTATAATAGACTTTTTAATAAACAAATTGAAGAGAAAAAGAGCCCTTATTAAAACCAGAAGCCCTTCCCCTAATAGCCCAATTTTTAATTTTTAAATGATAAAGTTCTTTCTTTCTTTTGTTAATTTCTAAAGAACAAAATACCATTCTCAAGTGATTTTTAAAAAATATTTATAAATCCTAAACTATATGCTTCACATACTCGTTCCTATAATATCTCAAGGCATCATATCTAATCAAAATGTTCAGAGTGTGAGATATTTTTTCCAGTTTCAATTGAGATATAATTGACATACAAGGGATTTTTTTATTTGTGATGAAGTTGGTCTACACTTGTTTATAAAAGACAGTTAAGTATATAGCTTTAAATGGACTCAAACATCCTGAGGGTTGTTTCTGAAGCTGTTTGTGCAGCGGCGTCTATGATATGAAAGCAGCTGTGGGCATTGTGAAGAAACTGTTATTATTAAATATTCCTCAGCAGGTATTTTGTTGGTAGCACTTTCAGTGTGGGGGATGGTGGCTTATAATTTAGAATCACAGGGAACACTAACCAGAAATAAAGGTGAAGGGCAAAAGACTTCTCTTTTCCATCTCCTTTGGTTTCATCAGTGCCTCCCAAAGAGTAAATATTAAAATGTCAACTCCAAGAGAAGCTAAACATTTGGTCCCAGGGACGGCCGAGCCTGGTCAGCTGCCGTCTATGGGGTCGCACAGAGTTGGACATGACTGAAGCGACTTAGCAGCAGCAGCAGAGAAGTTGAGTGATTTCAAAATCAAAGCAAGAGGGTAATAAACAATGCTTACAAAAAATTTAGAGGAGGAGAAAATAAACTTAAAAATCTTAAGAGAAGGAAATAAACTGATGCTTTCTTTAAAAAAGTACACACATGCAAACATAATTTTATTATGTGGAAGGCTGGGGTTAACAATCAAACATATTTGAACCCACTTGCTTCAACCTAGAAATCTCCAGTTTCACAAATCCAGAGAGAGGTTTAGATTCCCTTATTAGTAAAGCTTTTTTGGAAAGGAGCACGGTGGAAGATAGGATCAAGGTAGGAAGGAAAGACTCCAGTGTCTCCTGTAAGTTCCTCATTTCTGTCTTCCATTCCCTTTCTTCCTTAGTACAAAGATAAATTAAAAAACACCACATGCTATCTTATCCTGGCCTTCTGAGTGTGGCCCATTAACCAGAAGCATCAGAATTACCAGGCAGCTCCTCAGAATCATCTGCCTCTACTCCAGATGGCTGGCAGAATCAGAACCCCAAAGACTGAATATACACACAGTACGTGTCAGAGTTACTGCGACCAAGAACACACAGGCTCCAAAGACGCATGACAAATCTTCATTTCATGATAACAAACATTACCCAGAATTAAATGTTCTGATTAACTGAGGACATTCTGGTTCCTCTTTGTTTCCATCATTACTTAAAAAACTTTCAATAATGTAGCAAAGCGTTTTCTTGGGTAAACAGCATATGGAATAGTTTAACTTATTTTGATAACTAGAACTGTTATCTTAAATATTAATATTGGATTACAAACGGTCAGTGGAGGAGGGCATGGCAACCCACTTCATTATTCTTACCTTGAGAATCCCCAAGGACAGAGCAACCTGGAGAGCTACAGTCCATGTGGTTGCGAAGAGTTGGACACAACTCTACGACTAAGCACGGCATAAATGGTCAATATAATAACAGATCAGGGTTGGTGAATTTTTTCAGAAGGGACAAACTTTTAGGCTCATGGGTTTTTTGGTTTCTGTTGCAAATCCTCAAGTCTGCTGTTTATCATGAAAAGTAGCCAGAGAGAATATGTAAACCAACCATAAAACTTTACTTATTAAAACTGGGGGTGGGCTGACTTTAGCCCTGCTCATTGTAGTTTGCTGACGTAAAAGTCATTAGAATCAAGAGTAGTGCTTATAATGCACAATAGGTTCTCAATAAATACTTAATAATAAGCACCGAACATGTTCAAAAAGCATTGTTCAAATAATATTAAACAGAGATCAGACAAAAGCTATTATCAAGAAGGAGGACATTACTAAGCACAGGTTTTTAATTTTAAAGTGGGTGACCTATTTATCATGATTTAACTTATTAAACAGATCAGGTGATTATAATAAAAATATTATCTAATTTTTAAAAATTAATAAGTCTCACTGAATGTATATTTTGTATTTCAGTAGTATTTCAAGGATCACAACAAACAAACAAATAGAGGTTAAATGACTCCTCCTGGATGGTCCCAGGTGGCTCTGACATTCTTGGGGACTGAAAACCCCAAAAGGTGACCCAGAAGCATATACAAGGTGTCAGTGCTTCACTGGTGATTAGAGGTAGAATTTGGCAACCCTGATGGCAGCAGACTGATTTTATTTCATTTCTCTCATCTACATGAGCCTTTGTATCAGCTCAGGAAAAACTTCAACCTAAAACACATGTACGATTTCTTTGAAGTGGTATCACTGTGTTTTGCTCTGTATTTACAATAATTGGATCAAAGACTTAAAACTGTCTAACAGTCATTCTTAACTGCTTAAAAATTGGTTCAACTATCTAATTTATAATCCAGTAGCTGGATTCAATTCAAGTCTGTCTAAAGACCTATCTGAAAATATGCTCTGTCAACATAGCATGTATCATGTGGTGATGAGATCAGTAATTAAGAGAACAAAAGGCAAATTAATTACCATATAATTATTAAAGGAAAAATGAACTGGCTATCACTTCTCTGAGTGGACCACCTACTTTAATCCTATTATGTTGCGAGCTTCTGCTCAGCATCTTGTCCACAAGATGAACACTGTAGCTGTCAGACAAGGAGAAAAATGAAATAAATGACAGTAATTTGCAATTTATTCCTTGTAAAGTAGCTGGGTGCAGAAGGGCTGCTGGGTGAATGTATTTCATCACTTGACATTTATTCTGCTAGTTGATCTTGATTGATTTTAGAGTCGCATTCCTGGGGTTCTTATATTCAACACATTCACATGCAGCAGTGTTTCTAAGTAATACTGTGTGCTGTGATTAATCATATAACCCTATTACTAATGGCTTATGAAGAAATCATTTAAATTTAAGGTTACATTAATGTTTTTTTAAATCCCTAATTCATTAGTTAAATTGTCTGAGATTTTCTACAAAGCACTAAGGAAATAAAAATATGCCAAGTTACTTCATGTGAGTACAAAAAAAGCCACAATATTTTTAAACAATCACATCTGCTTCTTTCCACTTATGGGACACAACAAAAAATGCTTTTCGAAAATGATTTTCTTTCAGGAAAGCCTCCCAGCTCGGGCCCTCTTAACTAGCTCCTTCACGAACTTTCATCATCAAACATTAATTAGCGTTAAGTGAAGAGATGGTGTCCTGATCCAGTAGTTCATTTTCCCCTCCATAGCTTAACTCAAATGTCTCTATTTTATGAGTATTACAGACAAAAGTCAAACAAGTTATAATAAGTGATTAGAAAGAACAACAACAAAAAATTAGCCAAGAATAAATTATCAAGATGAACTGATGGTAAATTTAGAACCAGTATGGGGAACTTGAGATTAAAGCATCTATTGACCAAAGATCATCTCAGAATTCTGTTGTGAAAGAAGTTACAAGGATTCCCAGAGGTTACTCTAGGTGTGTGCACTGGCGGTCCTTCGCCTCACTGCCCAGAGAAGAATCTTTCCATCAGCAAAGACACAGCGAATCGGCGGAGAGGGTGGAAACTAGAGCCCCTACTGAGATTATTTCAGAGCACACCCACAGCAGCTCTTCCCCTGCTCATCTCCCATTGGCAAGAAGACCCACCTTCACTTCACTTAAAATATTCTTCCCTTCATGTAAAGATGTTGGATACACAATGCCTGCTTTCTGAAGGAAAAGAAGATTGTGGAGAGAAGTCTCTCCCTGATGCAGTTATGACAGTCAGGAGCCCCAGACAAAATATTAAATAAGGCTGGAGAAGAACAGTAGGAGGAGCTGCCAATAGTCATTAAGGAACAAGGATGACACTGTTTACTAAAGTCTCTGTATCTCTGGTGACAGCAATTGGTGTCTTCTCCTGAATGTATAGCTAGTAGTCTCTTAAAAGCATATGTGGTCTGGTAGTATTCATTAACTGGAACTACAACCTTTTAATTTCATGTCCAAAAGTAGTACACAGGCTCTTCAAGCTTTTTTGGTTGAAACAATGACTGCCACTCTCCTTGGCTGTTTGAAATACAGCCACTTTCTTTAGCAGAAATGTCACTAAAAATGTCTCAGATCCCTCACCTTCAGAACAGAGGACATTTACTAAATGAACAGCTTCCCTTTTAGAAGAACTATCTTTCATTGGAAGAAAAGTTAAAAAAAAAATAAAATAAAACACTGCTAACAGTGGAGACTGATAACCAGTATGACTAGGGGGGATTTAATTATTTGCATTCATACTTTCCAATATTTTCAAACATTCTATATTAAGCATGTATATAGTTAAGTCAGAAAAGCCAAAACCAAACTTTCTACAGATGGAGGAAATTCTGTTTTTCATTCCCTTCCCTTCTGTAGTATTATAAGCTAGAGGAAGAAAGGGATGCAAATTATTGAATACTGTAAAAGTATTTCTGGGTTTGATTTACATTTCCAAGATCAATAGGCTTCCTTAGCGATGGATGATTCTTCTTCATCCTTAATACTTAAGGCAAATACCTTAAAGACCAAGGTGAGAAGCATCATACCTGTTAGAAAATCCAGGGTTGCAACTTTTAAGATCCGGTGATGAGCAGTGGGTTGTTTTTAATTTTTTATGTGCTGGACTAAATAATTTATACTGAGAGCAGACTATAGGTGATGTATTTACTTTGTTAGATGGTTGACTTCTACAGTTTGTTCTCTCCTTGGAGGTGTTCAGTGTATCACTACCATACACGTTAGGAGGAGGGCTTGGAAACTCCCCATCTGGTATATGATTGTGGCTTTCTTCTCTTCCCAAAGCACTGGATTTATTGCTGAAATCCATCAAAACAAGAGTTGTAGTTCCAAATGCAGTTTTCCTGTTGATCTTCACTTCTGCCTTCAGTTTTCCAAAGCTGTTACAAGGGTATTTCACCAAGTTGTTAAAGACAATAGGATTTTCTTCATTCCTGAGTACTGAATCTGGAAAAAGAGACAAGTAATTCTATAGTATTCCTTTAAATACACTGACTATTTGAAACATCTTTTCATCTGATTAAAACATTCAGTTCATTTATTACAGTGACTTAATGTATAGAACTAATAATACAAAGTTAGCTTGAGCAATCCAGAGTTAGCCACCTTCTGATTAGGAAATAAAGTATTACATGAAGTGCAAAATTTCAACAATTTCCAGGGACTCAGAGGTGGGTTTAATAAAGATTTATATTTATTATGTTTTATATTGTGTTTTAGCATTTAAAGGTTATTGAGCTATCAATTTTGCAACTATCAGATCAAATATTAATGCAATGTAATTAAGAGGGGACATTGCACAAAGCTTTAGATCAGCAGTTAGAGCCTATATCTAGATCATTAGGAATGTGTCTGTGAATGACAAGACCAAGTAAAAGGCTTATTACAAAAGAATAAAGATGAATTACAAAGATTTACACTTATTAAATATGGTTCAAGAAAGCATCTTAGAATTTTAGAATCTGTACTGTAATTTATTCTAAACTGCTCTTGAGATATATGCCTTTCATATTCAGAAAAAATAAAAAGAAAATAATTAAGATGTGTAAAGGCATTTCAGAATGTCAAAATAAATGTGGAAATCTAAGACTGTGATTTTCTGAGGGCTCTCTGTTGAATGATACTGAAGAAAGGAGGGCCAGAAATAGGAGACACAGTTCCTTCTGCTCCTAGTGAAGCTGTGTAAGGGGTGATGCCTGCCTCTCTGGCCCAGAGAACAAAACACAATATGACAGCTCACACAATGTGGGGTCCAGAAGTCAAGAATGAACTTTCTCCTCTCTAATTGAAGAAAGAAAGAACACTTTGAGAACAAAATAGAAGCTGCATCAATGAGATGGTTCTTAATCACAGGTTTCCTCTGAGGTTTTACATTCTCTGAACACATGAAATTGTGAGCTATAAAGAGTTATTTTGAAGGATTTGAATGAAATCAGTACAATTGTCTGGGTAAAGATTTTAATAACAAGGGGTAGGAGAGATAAAGAAAGAGGAAAAAATTCAGCATTTTTCTATTCCACCTGCAAAGATATTCTTACAGAAATCCTCCCTTTCAATTTATGAAACACTTGGACTGAATAACAAACTCAAAAGTTGCTGAAATCTGCATAAAACAAAGCTTTATTGAATAATTCATTAGAAACAGTAGAGAACAGATGTGATCATCTCAGTTTTTGAGATACAAAGGCACATACCATGTCTTCCCTCCCTGTTTAAAAAAAAAGTGCTCAACAGAATATTAGCATGGTTTACACGCAAAGGCTGGCATTTCTTTTAAACCTTTCAGAAAGAAGGCATTTTAGTTAGTTATGAAATATCAAAATGCAACAAGATATATACTTGACTTTGTGTAATTTATCCTCTTTGAAATGGCAGAAACTCAGAATCAAAATTCAGTCTTACCTGCAGGCCTTGAAGTCAGGCAAGCATCACATGTCTTAGAAGACGGCTTATTTATTAGAGTACAGACCTCACAGGTCCACTGCTCTTCACATTTCTGGGCCACACAGTCCAGAAGATGACCCTCTCTGCTAGAAGGCCAACTGACTGTAGTGTTTCTAACTGGCAGCATGCTAGAAGAGAATTTTCCCTAAAGTTAATCATTAACACTTTTATTACGGTCTTCTTCTTATACATTCTGAGTACCCCAGAAACAATTACAGAACGACTAATATCCAAAGGCTACACGTTTACTATTGCTTAGAAGTTCTATGTCTCAGAATGTTTTCACTTGGATCCTGAAGATTGCTGTTAAAGACAGAACTAACAAAAGACTTACAGTCAAAGAACTGTGTATGTGTGCTTTTAAACCAACTAAAAGCAGTTGACCTAACCACTAGGGAGCATTTCTGAACTAATTTTTAAAGTAAGAGGGACTCTTCCAGAAGCAAAACTATCTTTATTCAGCCAAATTAGAGAGGAAAAAAGTTATGGAGAAATTAGAGCAATGACCGTTAAGATGAGAAAAGCTTCACATTCACTTTGTGTGCCTCTGGAATTTCTCAACAGCGTCTACTCAGCACTGTGGCAATTAGCTGATCTACAATCTATTATGACAAGAAAGATATCTACACTTAACACTATTTCCCTTCACATAAAACTCTCTCATGTTGATGTCTAACTAATAGATTGGTAAGCAAACGGTCAAACCAACCCCAATTTTTGGCCACAGACGTAAACTGTGATTCTCTACCCCGAATTCCTAACTGACTCTGTATCGTTAAAGGAAGTGCCTTTCTAAGCTCTGATATACTCCTACTCTGCAGCACGTCTCTGGGTCTATAGAGCACATCACATGGCTTAGCAACCAAGGCAGTGTCATGGATTCCTTTCATGATTCGAAATATTAATATTGAAAATAAACTCTTCCGGTAAAGGCTTTGTCCCTTACATTTCAGAACATGACTTCTTTGACTTTCAAAGGGAGCCTTGTCTTCTGTAATATTTTGCTCCCTATATATAACAAGTTTTAAATTTGTCTGGTAAAATCATAAATAGCATAAGGAAATCTGAAAGTAAGACACATCTCATTATGGTTCATCTTTACTTACCTTGACTTTTAATGCTATTCAATATTTCTTATCCCTCTAAATCAAGTATACTTTATTTAAAAAAAAAATTTCTTATTCCTATGCAATACCAGACCTTCTAAAGAATATACTTGACCTAATCCCTGCCCTCTCTACTGACTTACTATGAAAGGCAGCATCATCATGCATTTATTCATAATTAAGTAAAGCACAAAAATTGTAAATATTCTTCAGATTTTTAATGTGCTCCAGCTTTTCACCATTTTCATTTTCTATCCTATAAATTTACCATAAGAGGATATTTATTGTTACATACAGAAGCTTTGGAAGCATTTTCTCCTAACTGCTCCATGTCTTAATAATCTAGTAATAAATTCTTTTCAGTCTCCAGTTGGACAGTTCACCAGAATTTCAACCTTAACATGTCTGCAGTAGGCTGAATAATGACCTCCATAAGATTATCAGAGTGATCTCTTAATCCAAACACAAGTATCCTTAAGAGAGAGTGAGGCAGAGGGAGATTTGATACGTGCAGAAAGGAAAGGCAGAGACTGGGATCATGTAGCCACAGTGAAGGACACTAGAATCACCAGAAGCTGGAAAAGGCAAGAAGCGGATTCCCCACTAGAGCCGCTGGGCTAGGGGCACACAGCCTGCCCACACTGTGACTCTGGCCCAGTGAGAATAATGCTGAACTGCTGGCACTCAGAACCATGAGAGAATAAACTGCTGCTGCTTTAAGCTGTCTGGTTGCTGGTAACGTGTTACAGCAGCCACAGGAAACTTGTACAGATAAAAGTCTGGACCCCTGCCCCCAATCTGAAATCCTGCTGGTTTGTCACATCTCCATAAATGGCATCACCATGCACTCAGCTGATGAGGCGAGAAACCTGGGAGCTGTCTGCAACACTTTCCCCTCATACCCAGTCTGTCAATTCATTCTGTAGGCCCTGCTGCAGAGGCAAAGCTGCCAGATACTCAGGAAGCTTCCGTGGCTTGCTGTGTGGTCCTCTGTGGAGGGGGATGGGGAGTGTGGAAGATGGAGGATGGAGGCAGTCATTCCAGCAGCACGAGGTGGAGGGCACTGTCTGTGGCATCAGGCCTGGGGTTCTCTCTGGGCAAGGCCCACATTCTGCCAGCACCACCTTGCACCTGCTCAGTGCCCAGGGACCACATGCCCTGGTGAGGTCAGGAAGCAGCTGGACTGTCTCAAATGTCCAATTCAAGAGATGCTGCTCCATTCCTTGCTTAGGGGATGTCATGACTGGGGCCCCAAGTCCATTCAAACATGCACCATCCACCGGCGACCCAGGAACAGCCTGGTAGAGGGACAGCTGAGGGAGACCTAAGAGCTGGCGGTCCTCAGAGAAAGGACTGAGCAGCAGCACCATGTGGGAACTTATTAGTCATAGAGTCACTATTCTATTTTCTCTGTGCTATCCGAGCACCTGATGTATTGCAGACCCTAATAAAGTCAACAGCAGAAAAAAAACAAAAAAGTGAGAAAGAAATTAGAAAGACTCCAGTAAAGTCAAAGACTAATGCAGTTTCCCTTCATGGAAGCAATACTCACACACACAGATTTTGCTAGTTAGTATGTAAAGAAGACCCAACAATACACGGTACAGGTATGCAAAGTATGGTGTGACCAATAGAGTAGAAAATCTGGGTAGGACTTCAGGAAGGACTGAAGTAAATTTTTAGTGACTCTAGGAACACAAGAATTTAGATCATTATGATTGGGATTTTTAATATTCCATTTGAATTTGAAATGACTTTAAAACGAAAAAAGTTTAGTCAATATAAAAAGTGCTCAAATGCTCATCCAGACAATGACTAGAATATACTTACTTGTAGAAATCTCAAAGAATGGGGCTAATATTACTAGTTTTCAAATGCTTCATTATGTACACACTTACTCTGCAATAAGTCTTCAGCTGGGTGCCAACATATAAAACAGAACCAGGTTAGGAGGGAGGGACTTGAGGGCCCAGGACATGTCCAGTGCACCATGCCTTTATAGCTCACAGGTGACTCCCAAGACTCTTTCAGGGAACCCTTGAGGTTTTGAATCCTAGTTTCAAAAGCCCTTTGCTTATTTGACAGTCTGGAAAAATGTGAATTTTTAAAAATTTCAAAAGCTATCAATTCATAGAAAACAAATACATATGGAATATTAATCACTTATTCAGTAGATGAATATATATTGAATGTCTTCTGCCAGAAACTCTTATACGTTTTTGATTGAATAAATGTAATATTAAAAATAAGAAACCCCTAAATTTGTGTAATATAACATTATCTAACCATATTTCAGATCTCTGATAGTAAAATGGGGTAGGAAGCTGAAAAAAAGGGCATATGGCATGGTTTAGAGAAAAGTAATTGTTAACAAAAGGTGATGAAGAAAATGAAACATAGGAACAAGGAAGAAAAAAAGACAGCTGCAGACATACTGATGGAGATATAATGGGGATCTGGACCACTTCACCCCTGTCCCGGGGCCCTGAGCTCTCCAGACAAAACGGTGCCTCCGCCTCCCAGGCCTCCTCACAGATGTGTACTTCCCTGCTTGCCCTCCTGTCTCCAACCACCGCATCCTGTTCCCTCTCTGCCTCTTTCCCTCCTACTGTGTAGTTAGGGATACTCTCCAAAGCTCAGAGCTTGCTTCTTTTCTCTATACTTTCCTAGTGAATCAACCCTGTGTTAATACTTCCACCAACAACACAAGTGTAACCATCAAGTCTTCATCATCCACCATATATGGATCTGGTCCACATATCCCAAACTTGATCTATCTCTTCCATTTCACCCATCTTTGCCAGTCCTGTAAAGTGAAAATTTCCGTTTGGGGGCTTGGAACTTTTTGCATTACCCTACATATCAAATCTGTCATAATTCTTGCTGGCTTTAGGTGACTATTTTTTCCTCCATTTCCAGTGTCTTGACCTCAGGCCTAGTAACCATCTCTTGCCCATTATACTACACAAGCTTCATGTGTGTTTCTTCATTTTCTATCCGAACATTGCTATAATCAGTTAAAAAGTCTTTAATCTACTGATTTAGGTTAGACATGAACCATTCCTAGTACTACTGACTCTAACCAGTTAACCCCACCCTAACTGGAAAACTAGCTTTTCCTATTTAACAGCTTGCAGTCTTCACGTGGCTTGGTCAGTGTTACCATCAATGATTTGAGGTTTGTGGCAATGCTTTTCCAATTAAATAATGTCTACTTGCTCATTTACTTAGCCAAAATTATATCTCTAAAAGAAACATCAAATTATACTTTTTCTATGAGATTTTCCCAAGCTTTTGTGTACCTATTAAGAGCTAATGTCCCTGCACTCTTGTAGCACTTAATGTGCTTCATGTCTGTACTGATTATTCTGACTTAAAAATCACAAATCCTGCAGCTCCTTTATATGGTTAATATTTCACCCAGCCTTCCCCAAAGAGAGCTACGGCATCTTACCAGGGTTAAGTATACACTGGGGAAGGAGAAATCAGCAAATGTTTTGTGGACTACAGGACGCTAGTTCTGAACTGACACCTACTTCAGGAGGCCAGAAGTACCACTGTGCTCCACGGGTCAGAGCAGGGGCTTATGCAGGTCAGGAGATCAACACGGTTTTAGCTCAATTCTCGCAGTGGAGCCAGCGGGTCCTTGAACCCACGTGAGTTCCCTGCTCTGGAACGCAGAATGGGAACAGACTGACTCAGCCACTGGCTGAATCACTGAGTCTATGTTTAATAAGTAGTTGGTTGCTTCATCAGGAAGACAGCAATTCTGTAAAGAGAGTTTGCTAATGTTTTCTACTATTAATTAAGAACTTTAGAAAGTAGTTGCATTTTTCCAATTATTGACAAAACTACACTTCCTGGTAATCATTTTAAAAATGAGACAAAAGCCAAAGCCTGGATATTAACATCAAACTTACAGATTTTCTGCAGAATCAGAAGAGGCTCATAAATCATCTCCAGCTCATTCTGGTTTTTGGATGATATTATTTACTATTTTCTTCCAAGCCATCAAATACTTGTGAGTTATGTTCTGTTCTTAATAGCCTGATAGCTCTTCAGCTATGTTCTCTTATTAATAGCCCTTTTGTTAAGAGAATTGGGGCAAACAGTACACTTTAAATTAGATTTCTCACCATATGTCAACATGCTGAGGATTTTCTTTCTGACAGTGAGGACAGAAATATGTCATTCTGTTATTCTCCCCTAAGCGACACACAGTTATTTTGCAGCAACACTGACCACAATTAGGACGCTTGTAAACCTTATAGTGTTTCGAGAGAGCAGATCCCACTTTGCAGCACTAAAAACAAACAAACAAACATTATGTTATATACAAAATAGTGTTGATATATTCTTGAAAGTCATTTATAAAAATGATTTGTTAAAAATGTACATATGTTTATACATATGTCCTCATAATCTTTCTTTCATCTGAGAAAAAGGTATTGACAAGATTCAGCAACATTTGTCAAATAAGATTTGTGTGCAGTAATTAAGCCATTATTTTATAACTTATTAGTATTTAAAATTGCTCTTTGCATGGCTTTTTACCCTCTTATCTAAATAGGATATAGTACTTTACTATAATTTAAAATGTCTTTCATGCTTTTAAGGTTTTTATAATTAAACATAATTATGTGGTTATAAGAAAAAGACTAGATTAGCTTTAAATCTGATTATTTTTAGAACACTAAAGCTGCTCACTTTGTTTCAATAGCCAAAAAATTTATTTCTACAGGGTAAAGCTTAATAAGATCATCTTCTTTGCTGACCTGAAAAGGGACAGCTGTTTTTAATCTTACAGTTTCACTGAAAAAGAAGAAAAATTCAAATGCCATCCTAGCAGCAAACATGTTCCATTTGGCATAAGTTCTATTTCAAAAGACATTGATTATTCTCTGTCACAGTTTTATTCTACTCACATACACATAAAGCTCCTCCAAAGACAATGTTTGGGATTTATATCAGCAGTGTGAAAATTTAAAAGCTCAGAAATACAGCAAATAATATTACAAGCTGAAAGTTTTGAAAAAAAAAAAAAAAACACCCATAATATTTTAAGCCAAGTTTTGAAATACACATCTTAATCTGGGCAGAAAATGGGTAGTTATTTGGAATCATCTGTCCCTAAAAGCACAAGTGGGCATATATAATATTAAAACAGTCACAGATACTTAGGACAGGTATATAAAGCTAAAGTCTCACTTTAGGCCAACTAATGAAGAATCCTACAATACCTGACTTTCTAACAATAGCAAAAATAAACATTTTGAACATAGAAAATGGAATATAGAGAAAAAAGGACATATTTATGATAATTTGTTTAAAGATAAAATATGTTTCTGCTTAGTTGCTCAGTCACGTCTGACTCTTTGCAACCCCATGGACTGTAGCCCACCAGTTCTGTTCATGGGATTTCCCAGGCATTGGGATTGCCATTGCAAAGGGTTGCCATTTTCTTCTCCAGGGGATCTTTCTGACCCAGGCACTGAACCTATGTCTTCTGCATTGTCAGGCAAATTCTTGATGGGTGAGCTACCAGGGAAGCCCATGCCTATATACACAACTTTCAAAATTTGCAGTTTAGTTAGGACTTATTCTCAAAACAGCCTCTGTGTTAAGACGAAAATCACCTTATTTTATAGATAAACTAAACCTAAATTAAGTAACCTAAATAATAAATGGTAAGTGGCAAAATGTGACTGAACCAAAGTCTATATTTATCCCGAAGTATTGACTCTTTCTCTCTAGACTACCTCTGGAGAAGGCAATGGCAACCCACTCCAGTACTCTTGCCTGGAGAATCCCAGGAATGGGGGAGCCTGGTGGGCTGCCGTCTATGGGGTCGCACAGAGTCGGACACGACTGAAGCGACTTAGCAGCAGCAGCAGCAGCAGCTAGACTACCTATCTTTTACTTTTATATGCCCCAAATTAGAACAGAGTCTAAGTAACATGCCAACCTACCTGTCCCCCAACTTAGTATAAACATAATTTAATGTAATCATAGTTAGTTTGGACTGACCTTTGACCTAAAATTTTAATATGTTAATTATGCCCACAACATGTCACTTTTCCCCACTGCGCCTCTACGCTCTTACCCTTAGATGACTACATAGAGCCTTAATATTTTTGGTGCAATTAAAGGGAAATAAGCAACATTTTGCAAGTTGAAAAATGTTTGCTCTTACCCTGTAAAAAAGAATGCTGAAATCACGTATCATTTTCACAAGGTGATGGATCTGTTCATCTGTTAACTGACAAACCTTAAAATAGAAAAACTACTCAGGACAGTTTCATAATTTGTTCATTACTGTAGACAGTAATACCACTTGCCAGTTCTAAGAGTACTATAAATAGGTTTGAAATATATGCATCTCTTCTAAAACTCATATCTATTTAGTGTTCTTAACAGCATTGACCATTTCAAGCACAGATAAATAAACACCATTCTTGAACTTATTTACAAAACAGAAATGAACTCACAGACATAGGAAACAAACCAAAGGGGCACAGCAGCAGGGGTGAAAGCGAAAGTGGTAGTCACTCAGTTGTGTCCGACTCTCTGCGATCCCATGGACTGTATCCCGCCAGGCTCCTCTGTCCGTGGGATTTCCCAAGCAGGATAGTGGAGTAGGTTGCCATTACTTTCTCCAGGGGATCTTCCTGACCCAGGGATCGAACTAGGGTCTCTTGCACTGCAGGCACAAAGGAAGCCGCCAGTGGTGGGGTGGGGGAGATAAATTAGGAGTTTAGGATTAACAGATACACACTACTATATGTACAGTAGACAATAAGGCCCTACTGTATAGCACGCAAAACTATATTCAGTACCCTGTAATAATCTATAATGGAAAAGATATTGAAAAAGAATATGTACTTATATGTGTGTATAACTGGACGTGGTCAAACAGGAGATGGTAAGAATAAACATTGACATCCTAGGAATTGGCAAACTAAAATGGACAGGAATGGGTGAATTTAATTCATTATCTACTACTCTGGGCAAGAATCCCATAGAAGAAATGGAGTAACCATCATAATCAACAGAAGAGTCTGAAATAGAGTACTTAGGTGCAACCTGATCTCGGTTCATTTCCAAGGCAAACCATTCAACATCACAGTAGTCCAGGTCTATGCCCCAACCACAGATGCCAAAGAGGCTGAAGTTGATCACTGCTATGAAGACATAGAAGACTTCCTAGAACAACCTAAGAAAGATGTTTTATTCATCATCAGGGACTGGAATCCAAAAGTAGGAAGTCAAGATACACCTAGAGTAACAGGCAAATTTGCCTTGGAAAACAAAATGAAACAGGGCAAAGGCTAACTGAATTCTGCCAAGAGAATGCACTGCTGCTACTGCTGCTGCTGCTAAGTCACTTCAGTCGTGTCCAACTCTGTGTGACCCCATAGACGGAAGCCCACCAGGCTCCCCCGTCCCTGGGATTCTCCAGGCAAGAACACTGGAGTGGGTTGCCATTTCCTTCTCCAATGTGTAAAAGTGAAAAGTGAAAGCGAAGTCGCTCAGTCGTGTTCGACCCCCAGCGACCCCACGGACTGCAGCCTACCAGGCTCCTCCATCCATGGGATTTTCTAGGCAATAGTACTGGAGTGGCTTGCCATTGCCTTCTCCGAAGAGAATGCACTAGTCATAGCAAATACCCTTTTTTAACAACACAAGAGACAACTTTACACATCACCAAGTGATCAATACCAAAACTGGATTTACTACATTCTTTGCAGTCAAAGATGGAGAAACTGTATTCAGTCAGCAAAAACATGACCTGGAGTTGACTGTGGCTCAGATCATCAGCTTCTCATAGCAAAATTCAGGCTTAAGCTAAAGAAAACCAGGAAAAACACTAGGTCAGCCAGGTATGACTTAAATCAAATCCCACATGCATTCACAGTAGAGGTAACAAATAGATTTAAGGGACTAGAAGAACTATGGTCACAGTTCTGTAATATTGTACTGCTGCTGCTACTGCTGCTAAGTCACTTCAGTCGTGTCCAACTCCGTGCGACCCCATAGACGGCAGCCCACCAGGCTCCGCCGTCCGTGGGATTCTCCAGGCAAGAACAATGGAGTGGGTTGCCATTTTCTTCTCCAAGTAATATTGTACAGGAGATGGCAAATAAAACCATCCCAAAGAAAAAGAAAAGCAAGAAGGCGAAGTGGTTATCTGAGGAGACTTTGCAAATAGCAGAAGAACAAAGAGACGTGAAAAGCAACAGAGAGTGGGACAGGTACATCCAATTAAATGCAGAGTTTCAAAGAATGGCTAGAAGAGACAAGACGGCCTTCTTCAAGGAACAGTGCTTAATAAGAGAAGAAAACAACAAAAGGGGAAAGACTAGAGATCTCTTCAGGAAAACTGGAAACATCAAGGGAACATTCCGCTCAAAGATGGGTACAATAAAGGAAAAAACTGGTAGAGACCTAGTAGATGCTGAAGAGATCAAGAAGAGGTGGAAAGAACACATGGAAGAACTGTATAAAAAAGATCTTAATGAACCAGATTACTGCAATGATGTGGTTAGTCACCCAAAGTCAGATGTTCTAGAGTGCGAAGTCAAGTGGGCCTTAAGAAGCACTGGTGCAACAAAGCTACTAAATGCAATGAAATTCTAGCAGAACTATTCAAATCCCTAAAGGATGATGCTATCAAGGTTTTGCATTCATTATGTCAGCAAATCTGGAAGACTGAGCAGTGGCCACAGGACTGGAAAAGGTCAATCCTCATCCCAATTCCTTAGAAGGGTAGTAACAAAAATGTGCCAGCCATGAGACAACTGCATTCATCTCCCATGTTAGTAAGGTCGTGCTTAAAATCTTGCATGCTGGGCTTCAGTATTATGCAAACCAAGAGCTTCCAGATGTCTAAGCTGGGTTTAGAAAAGGAAGAGGAACTAGAGACCAAATTGCCAACATACGCTGGATTATAGAGAGAGCAAGGGAATATCAGAAAAACATCTATCTTTGTATCACTGACTACGCTAAAGCCTTTGACTGTGTGGATCAAACCATGGAAAGCTCTTAAAGAGATGGTAATAGCAGACCATCGTACCTGCCTCCTGAGAAACCTGCATGCAGGTCAAGGAGCAAGGGTTAGAACCTGTAGGAACAAGTGACTGGCTCAAGACTGAGGAAGGACTACGCCAGGGCTGTCTGCTCTCACCTGCTGGTTGAATCTGAGCCCATCAGGAGACCTGCCAGGCTGGATGAGGCACAAGCTGGCATCAAGATAGGCAGGAGAAACACCAACAACCTCACACGTGCAGACGACACCACGCTAATGGCAGAAAGCAAAGAGGAACTAAAGAGCCTCTTGATGAGGGTGAAGGGGGAGAGTGAAAGACCTAGCTTAACACTAAATACTAAAAAACTAAGATCATGGCATCCAGCCCCCTTACTGCACGGCAAATTAGAAAGGGAAAAGGTGGAAGTAGCGACAAATTTCCTCTTCCTGGGCTCCAAAATCACTGCGGACGGTGACTGCAGCCATGAAATCAGAAGATGACTGCTTCTTGGCAGGAAAGCGATGATAAATCTAGACAGGGTGTTGAAAAGCAGAGACGTTACTCTGCTGACAAAGGTCCGTACAGTCAAGGCTACGGTCCTCCCAGTGGTCATGTACTCTTGTGAAATCTGGACCGTAAAGAAAGTAGAATACCAAAGAATTGATGCCTTTGAATTGCGGTGTTGGAGAAGACTCCTGAAAGTCCCTTGGACAGCAAGGAAATCACACCAGTCAATACTAAAGGAAATCAACACTGAATATTCACTGGAAGGACTAATGCTGAAGCTGAAGCTTCAGTATTTTGGTCATCTGATGTGAACTGATGACTCATTGGAAAAATCCCTGATGCTGGCAAAGATCGAGGGTAGAAGGAGAAGAGCGTGTCAGAGGATGAGATGGCTGAACGGCATCACCGATGCAATGGATATGAACCTGGGCAAACTCCAGGAGGTGGTGAGGGACAGGGAGATCTGGTATGCTGCAGTCCACGGGGTTGCAAAGAGTCAGACACAACTGGGTGACAGAACTGAATCACTTTGCTGTACACGTGAGACTAACACAACATTGTAAATTAACTATATCTCAACTTCAGAAAAAGTGAAAATTAAAAGAAAAAATACCATTCTTATTTACAAACTTTAATTCTAATTTCAAGTATTTATTGAATATCTACTCTGTACTATACATCTTCAGAGCCCCAACACTGCCTACCACAGCCACCTTGAAAAGTTTTGCAGGGGATAAAGAGGAAAAGAAAAAAAAAAAAAGACCACAAAGAAAGAGGGAAGGGAAAAACAGGCACAGGAGTAGATGACCAGCAAGGTCACTGTCAAGTTTTAAAAAGATATGAATTTATAGACATGCATTGATACTAAAATACTTGTTAATACATGGAAGAACTCAGAAACACACTTTACTGAAGACTTTTTTTGTGCACAGCCTAGTATAAATCTCCGGGTTCCCCTTGTAGAATTACTTATCATTTGGCACATGTAGTTTCAACAGCAATTCCAGAACAAATTCTTCCTTCACTTTTGTTGTATGTAATGAATACATTTTTACACAATGGAAAAAAATTTATCAGTGCCTAAAATCTAAAACTGTTTAATCAACAAAATCCTTCTAAAAGTAAATATCTATTTTTTTCATTTAAAGTTTAAAACATATATATTATACTTCTCAAACTCATTTATTTTTTAACACATCTTACATACTATGTTCAGTCATATCTTAAAATGCTACTATACTTTTTCAATCACTGCACATATGCTTTTAGGGGGCTAATAGCTTACTATTAATTTTTAACCTGCAGGCATTATGGACAAATGATCCCCTACTAGATGAATGGCTGGCTGGATAGTGATAAAAAGTAAATTGCCAGTTTATCAAAGATAATAACAATGCTCTGGGTAACAACATTCAGTTCTTTTTTCAAAAATATTTTCCATAGAGGCTGAGGTGATTTTAAAAAGCTCATAAACTCATTTCTGTTATAATTCTGTTTTGTTATTCTGAATCACAGAAATTTGACTAGCTTGTTCCAAGGGTCAAAAAACAAAATGAATCTATAACAATTATTAACTAGTTTCTCTGAAAACTTATTTCCTACTGATTTGGATTGCATAAAACCTACCTGGGAAGAAATCACATAAAATAAATAGTTATCTTTGGAAATATGTAAAGGATGGTTTAGTTAATAGATACTACTTGGGTCTGGATAAAAGCCCTAATGTAACTGTCTTCCCTGGAAACTAAAATGTATATATCCTTCCACCTGGATCTGAGTTCTAACAGAAAGTCTGTTTGGTTCCAAACAGACCTTCTTATAACTTGGCCCTATTAATCACCCTTTTCTTTTTTTTTTAACCTTTCCCTCTCTGCCAGTTCCGCCCCTGCCCCCTCCCCCCCACCAACATATAAATAAGTTCACATCACTTCATTTTTTTTTTTTCAAAAACAATTTTAGGAATCTTTACTTAAAAACAACCTTATCTTAAAATGGAGTAACTTTGGTTTTACGAGCAGCAAGCAAAGTACAGAAGCAAAAATGCATTACAGGAGCATTAAGTTCTACATTAGGTCACAGCGGCTAATCTGAAATCACACCCATAATATCATTTTTCAGGTTATCTGGGAAATAGTTATTTCCCAGGATGTCTGAACCATAGCTACTCTATTTTGACTTTTAATTATAAAAAAAAAAAAAATTTTTTTTTAATAGCCAAAGCAGATTTCACCATTAATGACGTCAGTGTTTTTCTAGGTATGAGAAAATGCAAGAATTGTAACTCATAAAACCTTTTTCTGAAAAGATCTAACTATCTGAAGGCCTGTTCTGCCAGTTTTTTTTTTTTTCTTTCAGAGCACAGAGTGCCTCATTCCTGATTTTCACCCTGAACTTCTTTCAGGGGGTGTTGAAGGTCAGCAGCTTGCAATGGTCATGATGTAATCTTTGTAGAGGCAGCTGGCAAGTACCAGCTTTCAGTCAGCAGGGTCCCTTCATAGCCACATATCTGACCATGTGACACCATTTCATGGCCATTGTGTCCCGCGGTGCTGGGAAGGCTCATTCCCAGGTCTAGGGAAGTGATGGGCCACTCAGTGTGCTAAAATTGGACCAGGCCTTGCAAGTAGCAAAAGTCTCTGGACCACTGTCTTACTAGCTTCCTGGTCCAGGAATCACATCACTTCAGTTGAAGAACAAGGAAAAATACACCTAAAGACCCAGTTCTTATCCAAACATCTCCCTCTGGCAGTCAAATATTTTCCCTTTGCTCCAATCTAAGCTACCTTAACAATTACTCTAAATTTTGCTTCCATTTCTTCACCAATCACTTAGTCTTTGCGTCCTGACTTCCAGTCTTACCATTCCATCATAACAGCATTTTCTAATGTCACAAATAGCTATACTAAGTGAGTGCAGAGTATGAATTTAATGTGCCAGATACTAAGAGAAATTGGTGACCTTAGTTCTTTTATACATTCACCAGATATTTCTTTAATGCCTTCCATGTGCCAAACACTGTATCTAGACACTCAGATATGTCATTGAACCAAACAGACACCTTCCTCCTAAGAGACTATATTCTAGCAGAGAACAGATCTTACATACTATATATGTAACAAGTAAACATCAGGCTGTATTTGAAAGCGATCAGTCATGTGGAGAAACAAAAAAGCAGAGCAAGTTATGGAAGTCTGGGGGGATGAAGTGGGCACACCCAGCTTTAAAAAGAGTGGCCAGAGGTGGCCTCATAGAGAAGCTGACATGGTCAAACACCCCCTGAAGTCTGCTGGGGTTGCTATGGACATTCTCTCCAAACATGTCAGGCCAAATTTAAGTGTTCCTCGTTGAGCCCTTCACAATATTGAAAAATATAGAAATCATTTACAAAATATTTAAAACCTACTTTGACAGAGGGATGGAGACCACTGTCAAAAAGAGCTTCATTTTTGATGATGTTTCCCACCCCAGGCAACACTTTCTGATCCATTAACACGTCACATAGCATCCGTCCTTTCTGCTTTTTCACTTCACTTTCTGCTCTGGAGAAACTAAATCTAGGTGAACATACATCTAATTCTTCCATCACTCTTATTCTCTGTTGGCTTTCTGTTGAGTTTCTAAAGAAAGGAATAGACAACACATTAATCATGTGCCTGGTTACAATCTACAGAGTGTCATTTTAAATGAGTTTTGATATAAACCCTTTACATTAACCAGCATTAAAAGTTATATAGCCAAACAATGAAGATCCTATCAAACTATGTTATTTGAAGACTCTTTTAAATAATTTTTTTTAATCAATTATAAACCACTTTAAAAAAATTTGTGTTTATTTTTTCATTTCCACCTGTGACATCCCAAACCCATCTGCAGAGCCAACTTTGCAGTTTTGCAGCAGATGCATTTTCTAACTTAATTTTTTACCTGATTTCTACTGATGATTCAAAGAAACAAATCAGATCTTTGGTGAGCTGTACTTCAAAAACAGGAGAAACTCCATTCTTATTTTTCGACCCAAGTGGATTAATCACGAGGGAGCCTTTCATTCCAAAATGAATCCTGGAACAAAATCAAACTCATCTTTGAGCAGCAGAAAGTATGTTGTGCATTAAATTTTTGTTTCTTCATTTATTGAAATATAAGCAAATACCAGTTACAATAAACACTCGAGGGCACAAAATGATAGCTAATATCACATTGTTTTGTTGTTGTTAATGGCTTTGCATCCTTATAAAACAAGATAAGGCAATTATTTTTTCAACCCACAAATAAAATAAGTTCCTAGAGAAATAATAAGACCCTGACAAAAATCCCAAGAAAACATCTCCCTGTTCTCTTTTCTTGTCAGATGAAGTATCTTTTATTCACACAACAGTCTACTGTCTTCTCAGCCTTTTCTGAGATTCAAAGGCTTGGGGTGAGATAAGGCTAAATTTAAATTGCCTACAGTTGGTGTTTTTATGAATTCTACAAAGCCACGAACGTTCAAATTTCTTAGTTCTAGCCACAGTGGATTGGAAATGTACCCATTCCAAAATGAGATCTATAGCTTAAGACACTTATTCTTTTTTACCCCCTTCCCTGCTTTGGGATAACACAATGAAACAATTTTTTACAAAATCTTTCAGATCAAAAGAAAAGAGAACGAGTCAAAATACCATTGTCTTCATTCTTTTAGCTTCCTTCTACCTTCATATGGGAAGAGGGGATTTATAAATATTTACAGTTAACTTGAAAGCCACAGTGCAGTGATGAAAAATTCATAGCCTTTCAGTTTTTATAGGATTGATTAGCATGTCCAGTTAAAAAATAAAGAAAAAAAGTGGTTCTATGAGATTTCTGATGATGATCAGAAATGATTCTCAAGATGAAATATTGTGTTCTGCCTTTCAAATCCTTCTCCTTATAGCTTTGTTGAGTTAATAAATATGGCTTTTTTGGCAGCAAATGTTACTGCTCTATGCTTCTAATTCCAAAGCACCATGTTATGGTATTGTACAAGGTTAACCAGTCTAACTTTAAAAATGCGGGTTTTAAACTCTGTGTGCCCTACTATCAATCATATATGCATGTTACATTCCGCATAGCTTTTGACAGGAAAAACGTGTGCCTGTAAGTACTCTATAATTTAGCTTATGGAGGTTCAACCCCAGTGAAAGGTGTACAACTGTCATGCCCAGAAGCCATCATACCTAAAATCTTTTCAGCTGCATGGCTCATAAAGTGGATTCTAAATCATTTGCTATAATGAAACTGCATCCACATATAAAATCTCAAAGGTTAAGACACAATTCAAAGGCAGGAGTAAGTCTCAGTAAGAACCCTGGATCAAATACACAAACGTATACCTTTTTTTGGTCTTACAAATCTATTTAGGGAGACATGTGCATAAAAATAACTTCCTATAATTAACAAATTTTAGTTAGTTTTTATGAAATAGCAAAATGCTGTGATAACCACGCCCCAACAAAACAAATTTCGTTTATTGTTACATACCCTTTGTCTAAAACTAAGAAAAACGTAACAGTATCATGAACATTTTCAAAGCATAGTAAATACCTGTGCTGTTACTACAACCATAATACTGATGTCTTATAAACTAGGACATACACCCTTATTGTATTTGCATTCAAGAGTCAGATTTGTTTTCAAGATTCCTCACTGTTATCAACCCAGTTTAGGAAAATTTGATTAGATCCTTATTTCCTGACATCTCAAGTTCCCTCCACCCCAATCCAACTGTATTCTTGAGCTCATTCACTGTGCATAACATGACTGCCTGCCCACGGTAGGCTCCAGGTCCCGCCAGGGGCTGTCTCTGTCCCTTCCTCTGATCCCAAACTTTTCACACAGTTGATTCAGGAATGGACACCTGAGTCAAGCTGGATTCATCAGAGTTCTGACAAACTTATTTGGGACAGAGAGAGATCAGTTTCTTGTTAGGACTGGGAGACCTGGGAGCTGGGAGCTGTCTATGATATTACCAACAGGGCACTGGGCACCAGAAAAGCCAAAGGAGGCCTGTCTGTGGGAGACACAGACTGTAGAGAATTTCAGAGGAACAGAATCACGGAATGCAGAGTCCTCATAGCATTTAGTCTTTGCTTCCAGTTCTACCTGAAGGCTGATTCCATTATCTTCAGCTATTAAAAGACCATATTCTTATAACAGATAATTATTAAAATTGTTTAAGTTGAGCTTCTGCAACTTACAATCAAAATTTTAATATGAAAATTGTGTCCAAACTAAAAGTTGAAGTGAAAAATTGTATATTTTTTCCAGTTACACATAAAACCATTATGGTAACTAAAATAGAAACTAAGTTACTGCTTCAAAACCTTACTTTTCTGAATTAAGAACTTGCAGATGTACAAGCGGGATTTAGAAAAGGCAGAAGAGCTAGAGATCAAACTGTCAACATTCGTTGGATTATAGAAAAAGAAAGATAGTTTCAGAAAAACATCTACTTCTGCTTCATTGACTATGCTAAAGCCTCTGACTGTGTGGATCACAACAAACTATGGGAAATTCTTAAAGAGAAAAGAATACCAGACCACCTGATCTGCCTCCTGAGAAACTTGTATACAGGTCAAGAAGCAACAGTTAGAATCGGACATGGAACAACCAACTGGTTCAAAATGGGGAAAGGGGTACATCAAGGCTATATACTGTCATCCTGCTTATTTAAGTTACATTTAGAATACATCACGCGAAATGCTGGGCTGTATGACTCACAAGCTGGAATCAAGATTGCTGGGAAAAATATCAGCAACTTGAGATATGCAGAGGATACCACCCTAATGGCAGAAAGTGAAGAGGAACTAAGAGGTTCCTGATGAAGGTTAAAGAGAAGAGTGAAAAGGCTGGCTTAAAACTCAACAATCAAAAAACGAAGATCACTGAATCTGGTTCTATCACTTCATGGCAAATAGAAAGGGGAATAATGGAAACAGTGGAAAATTTTATTTTTTGGGGTTCTTAAATCACTGCAGACAGTGATTGCACCATGAAATCAAAAGATGCTTAAACCTACGCAGCATATTAAAAAGCAGAGACATCACTTTGCCGTCAAAGGTCTGTATAGTCAAAGCTATGGTTTTTCCAGTAATTATGTGTATGGATGTGAGAGCTGGACCATAAAGAAGGCTGAGCACTGAAGAATTAATGCTTTCGAACTGCGGTGTTGGAGAAGACTCTTGAGAGTCCCTTGGACTGCAGGGAGATCAAACCAGTCCATCCTAAAGGAAATCAACCCTGAATATTCACTGGAAGGACTGATGCTGAAGCTGAAACTCCAATACTCTGACCACCTGTTGGGAAGAGCTGACTCACTGGAAAAGACCTTCATGCTGGGGAATACTGAGGGCAGGAGGAGAAGGGGATTAACAGGATGAGATGGTTGGGTGGCAGCACCAACTCAATGCACATGAGTTTGAGCAAACTTTGGGAGATAGTGAAGGATAGGGAAGCTTGGCTTGCTGTAAGTCCATGGGATCACAGAGCCAGACACAACTTGGCAACTGAACAACAACCCATAGATACTTTAATGATCAGGTTTCTTAGACTGCAAGTGACAGAGTAGCTCACGGGTCTTCCCTGGTGGCTCAGACAGTAAAGCGTCTGCCTACAATGTGGGAGACCTGGGTTCAATCCCTGGGTTGGGAAGATTTCCTGGAGAAGGAAATGGCTACCCACTCCAGTACTCTTGCCTGGAATATCACATGGATGGAGGAGCCTGGTAGGCTACAGTCCATGGGGTCGCAGAGTCGGACACGACTGAGCAACTTTCTTTCACTTTTTACTTTTATGGCTCTTAGGAAGGCAAAAGAATCAAAGTGCAGGGAAGCTGGGTCTCAGGGACAGAGGGAATAAGGAATGAGGATGCCTTGGGGACTCTGTTTTACAGAGACTGGCTGTATCTTCCATCACCTTGTCTTTCTGGACAAGCTTGTGGCCACATACAAGTGCTAAGACCTCGCATCCCAGCTTCCCTCCGTCACAGAGAGGCCAACTCTCCTCAGCTCCAGCTGAGAAAGTTCACAAAACAACTCAGACTGACCAAATCGATTGTGTTAGGAAAGAAATGCTAAATTCAACTTGAACTCTCCAGTTATTGTGACCAGATAACCAGTTTCCAGAAGAAATGCTGTCCCCAAAAGTTAAGAGGGCAGACTGGACAAACAGTAGGTATTTACTATTTTAAAGTGTAAAATTTGGAGTCCTTATCACATCCAACTTTTCCTAACATGTTATGTGACAGATTACAAAGCTACATTTAAGCTATAAAACCCTCTTATATACGGCATATCATGGATTCCTTAAAGATTTTCCAGCAAGCTAGAAAAAATGCATTATCTTTTGCATTTCTCCAACAAATTACTAAATTACAAAACTGATAATGTGTAATGCTTCACTAAAATGGCAAAACCTCCAGAATATTTCAGATACAGCTTTTGGTCTCTGAGTATGTATGTAATTGCAAATAATTATTCATACAAACCACAAGTTATAAATAGCAAATTCTTTTTGGAAAAGATACTCATTTAAAAATATATTTACATACAGGTTAATCCACAATATAAGCTGTGTCATTTTGATTGAAAATAGCAGCCTGAAGGGTGGGTGAATAGATTTACAGATATACACACACATAGCATTGGCAATATATGCACCCACAGTTAGTAGATATTCTATTCAGTAGTGAGATTGTGAAAGTATACATTTATTCTTATTTGTTCATTATCCTTAGTTTGCTCTAATGAGTATTTGATACATACTTAACAAAAAGTTAAACATGACTTTTGTTACATATTAAAAGCTTCTTAAAAGTGTTTAGAAACAGTATAGGTATTAATCACACATACCACCACAACTGTGCTCCTAAAATAAATGTATGTTAAATCATTTTTATTATTTTCTGGTACTGTTCCAAGTGCTTGAGCACTTAGATACATCTTTTAGCAACAGAAATAGTCGTATCTAATTTGAACCTTTCTGAAGCTTGGATTTTACATGGCAGGTTCTCCTCCAGAGGGCTAGGCCTGTATTTCACTTTGATAACAAATGACTCCCAGGAAGACTCACAGCTTGACCTATAAGATGCACCAAAATCCAAGGGCAGTTTTAATTGTGAGATGCTGCCTATGGAGGGAATACCGTAAGTGATTATTAAGCACGTTTCTGGCTATGGGCTTTCAAAAGAACAGACCAGCCTGGTTAAGGAGAAAACAGGTCAGAAATGAAGACAACGTTCCTATCTCACACTCACAGACCTGCAGCCTCACACAGGATCCCATTTCTATGACACAGTCATCCATCCTCCTGAGCAGTTTAGGTCAGGAGAGCATTTCTGTAACTTGTGTTAAACTGTGAAAGGGAATACAGTTGATTTTAGGTTGCTCACTTCATATTCAAACAGCTGATCTGCCAAAGACCTTGAACTGTCACATCAAATAGTATTTGAGGCTGCAGAAACTGGAAATAGGGACCACACTGCTCCTCATCCATACACTGAGACGCATACCTACCAGGAATGGTACTATGTTGCTGAGTTTGAGGAAACAACTGAGCTAGTTAAGAACTTCAGTGGACACCTACAGACAACCTTTCACTGAGAAATGATTCCCCTTATCAGTCTGGGGGAGAAGACATGATAAAAACCTCCCTATCATTCTACAGAAATAAATCTGCACCTCACACCAGAGAATCAATAACATACCAACGTTTTCAACTATCTCACATGGACCCTATTGCGTCCTTCTCTGTTCACAACAAAGAATTTCCAATCACATCAATCACTCTACTACCACAACAATGCAGCCTGCTCCCACATGAACTGGGAGGCTATGTGAGGTTATCAATTCCAGACGAAGAAAAACCATGAAGGGACAGTGCTCTCCAAGGACAGCAGCTACTGACAATGAGAGAACAACACATCAAGGGGAAAGCAACTAGATAAACTTTGAAGTACTCAAAACAAGCAAAAGATGAGATGCAATAAATAACAATCATGTAGTCATATTATCTATGACACTATTCATCTTCACGGGGTCCAACAGCAGAACTTTCAAGAAGGTGAAAACTGTTTAACATCTAAAAGAAACATTTTAAAAAGTTTAAAGTTTACAGTTTGCCATAGCTTAGGCTAAACTCCAAGAAGACAAAATTGACAGACATATTATTCCATAGGACTTTTTCATATTTTTTGCAAAAAATCAGATAGGTGACTACATACATTTCAATACCTTTATCACTAAGTCAACCTGTAAGTTAGAAACTAATTTCCATAAGCACTGTAAAACAGCAGAGAACCAGTTACTTCTGTGGAAAGTTTTTGAAACGTACAGGTAAGCTTCCATTTCTATACATGCCTTTGGAGAAAGAAGAAAGAGGAAAATATACACATCTGGAAAGACATTCAAATCAAACTAGGAGGCATTATAAAGAAAATGATGTCACTAATGCAATAAACATTTGGTAAAAACAAGAGAGGGAAAGGGCACCACAGGGAGTTGGAGATGAGCGAAACAGAGACATGTTGTTCTAACAACCTTTGGGAAACCTTGCTAGACTTTTCTTTTTTTTTTAAAGAAATAAATTTACTAGCTCTCCAAGTAATGACGACATCACACTTTATTCTTCTACTCGCTGCTTTCCATGATAAATTCAAAAATTTCAACCTCTTATAGTAGAGCTCTCTTAAAATTGGAGTACTTTCTCTGTGATTAAATGTGACATGCAGCAAACCACAGGAAAAGCCTTCTGCAGATCTTTAAAGATAGAGAGGTCAGATGTATTGTACAGGTTTATCTTACCGTAAAGCTTTTGGCCCAAAGTACATGAAGAGCTCCTTCCCCAAAGTTTCCACACCACTGTAAACATGTCCATTAAACAGTCTCAAGAAATCCTGACTGGAATTTTTATTATTATTCAGTGCAGCAGCCTAGGAGAAAATAGACATGTGCAAACATACAAACTTGAAACAAAAATCATAATTTAAATCTTAACATTTTTATATTACTCCATGCTCAGGTGCATCCCAATGAGAAGAATCATCTCCAATAAGTCGAGTAATGTAAACAGCTATTTACATACATTTTGTTAAATTACTAGGCAGTTATTTAAAGAGAGAGAAGCCAAAAGGAAAAAAAATTAAGTGGAAAAAAAAGTCACTGGCACAGAATCAAAACGAATTTCTCCTAGGACTATACTGCTCTGTGCATGTGAAAAGAATGCACAGGGAAATGACATGAATGTTTTAAAGTTAAAAACTAGGGCACAGAGTCTTTCGTTTCTAAAGTACAGCCAAGGTCCTTGGAAGAGCATTCAGATATAAACATCTAAACATGGTAAAGAATAAAATAGGTAAAGAATATAGGTAAACAGTATATTTTGGTAAAGAATAAATTTTGACCTGTGATGATGAACTCATAAACCAGTAAGGAAGAAAAAGAGGGCAAAAGCCAAGTAAAAGTGAGAGAGAACCCCAAAGGTAAGGAGCCAGATTTTATCAGAGAGGCATTTACTGAACATTAAGACATGAGACCTCCAGTTTTCATGGCTCTGTGGGACACAGAGGGTCAGAGGCAGAGCCCAGGTCCCCCTGGGGAGGGCACTCTGACTGCAGGGCTGCTCCTCTCCCGCTCCCCAACTGTAATGGTCAGAATAAAGGAAAAAGAAACCCAGGACAGCTTCCCCCATCAGCATGGAAAACCAAACAACATATTGGTAGAATTACAACATATATACTGAACATTATAAAAAAGACCAAGGTAATTACAAATGTAAAATATCAGGACTCCTGTGGGTGAAGGGAAAGAATGCATTGAGTTTACATATACCTGAGAAGCCATGCCAACTAACCATTTTCTTTTTTAAAGAAACAAATTGACTAGCCTTCGAAGTAAAAATGCATAATGACAGAGAAAATGACAGAGATAAAGCTTTTTTCAGAAGCTGAGCAGTATGTATGCTGTGATTATAAAACTATAAAACAGTTTAGATACTGTCTACGAACAAAAGGAGACAGTATGCCACTAAAGAAGAGTGGAGAAATAACTTCAGAAACAACGAAGAGACAGAGCCAAAACAAAAATAACACCCAGTTGTGGATGCGACCGGTGATGGAAGTAAAGTCCGATGCTGTAAACAATGTTGCATAGGAATCTGGAATGTTAGGTCCGTGAATCAAAGTAAATGGAAGTGATCAAACAGAAGATGGCAAGCATGAACCTGGACATTTTAGGAATCAGTTAACTAAAACAGACTTGAATGGTTGAATTTAATTCAGATGACCAATATATCTACTATATACTATAGTAGGCAAGAAACCCTCAGAAGAAATAGAGTACCCCTCAGAGTCAACAAAAGAGTCCAAAATGCAGTACTTGGGTGCACTGTCAAAAAACAAAACGATCTGCTTGTTTTCCAAGGCAAGCGATTCAATAACACAGTAATCCAAGGCTATGACCCAACCAGTAATGCTGAAGAAGCTGAAGTTGAATGGTTCTATGATGATGGACAAGGCCTTCTAGAACTAACACCAAAAGAAGATGACCTTTCCATTATAGGGGACTGGAATGCAAAAGTAGGAAGTCAAGAGATACCTGGAGTAACAGGTAAGTTTGGCCTTGGACTACAAAATGAAGCAGGGTAAAGGCTACTAGAGTTTTGCCAAGAGAACCCACTGGTCATAGCAAACAACCTCTTCCAACAAAACAAGAGACAACTCTACATGTGGACATCATTGACCAGACGGTCAATACAAAAATCAGATTGATCATATTCTTTGCAGCCAAAGATGGACAAGCTCTATACAGTCAGTAAAAATAAGACTGGGAGTTGACTGTGGCTCAGATTATGAACTCCTTATTGCCAAATTCAGACTTAAATTGAAGAAAGTAGGGGAAACCACTAGACCATTCAGATATGACCTATATCAAAATGCTTACGATTACACAGTGCAAGTGACAAACAGATTCAAGAGATTAGATCTGATAGAGTGCCTGAAGAACTATGGACAGAGGTTCATGACATTGTACAGAAGGCAGGGATCAAGACTATCCCCAAGAAAAAGAAATGAAAAAAGGCAAAATGGTTGACTGAGGAGGCCTTACAAACATCTGAGAAAAGAACAGAAGCTAAAGACAAAGGAGCAAAAGAAAGATACATCAATCTGAATGCAGAGTTCCAAAGAATAGCAAGGAGAGATAAGAAAGGCTTCCTCAGTGACCAATGCAAAGAAATAGAGGAAAACAATAGAATGGGAAAGACTAGAGATCTTTTCAAGAAAATTAGAGATACCAAGAGAACATTTCATGCAAAGATGGGCGCAATAAACAAAAGAAGCAGTATGGACCTAACAGAAGCAGAACATATTAAGGAAAGGTAAAGAATACACAGAACTATACAAAAAAGATCTTAATGACCTATATAACCACAATGGTGTGATTACTCACCCAGAGCCAGACATCCTAGAGTCTCATGTCAAGTGGCCCTTAGGAAGCATCACTATAAACAAAGCTAGTGCAGGTGATGGAATTCCAGCTGAGCTATTTCAAATCCTAATAGATGATGCTGTCAAAGTGCTGCACTCAATATGCCAGCAAATTTGGAAAACTCAGCAGTGGCCACAGGACTGGAAAAGCTCAGTTTTCATTCCAATCACAAAGAAAAGCAATGTCAAAGAATGCTCATACTACCCCACAATTGCACTCATCTCACATACTAGCAAAGTAATGCTCAAAATTCTCCAAGCCAGGCTTCAGCAACACGTGAACTGAGAACTTTCAGATGTTCAAACTTCCTTAGAAAAGGAAGAGGAGCAAGAGATCACTGGATCATAGAAAAAGCATTAGAGTTTCAGAAAAACATCTACTTCTGCTTTATTGACTATGCCAAAGCCTCTGTGTGGATCATGACAAACTGTGGAAATTCTTAAAGAAATGGCGATACCAGACCACCTTACCTGACTCCTGAGAAATCTGCAGTAGGTCAAGAAACAACAGTTTGAACTGGACATGGAACAAGAGACTGGTTCCAAATTGGGAAAGGAGTATGTCAAGGTTGTATATTGTCACCCTGCTCATTTAACTTCTATGCAGAGTACATCATGCGAAATACTGGGCTGGATGAAGCACAAGCTGGAATCAAGATTGCCGGAAGAAATATCAATAACCTCAGATATGCAGATGATACCACTCTAGTGGCAGAAAGCAAAGAGGAAATGAAGAGCCTCTTGATGAAAGTGAAAGAGGAGAGTGAAAAAGTTGGCTTAAAACTCAACATTCACAAAACTAAGATCATGGCATTCAGTCCCATCACTTCATGGCAAATAGATGGGAAAACAGTGGAAACAGTGGCAGACTTTATTTTTGGGGGGGTCCAAAATCACTGCAGATGGACTGCAGCCATGAAATTAAGACAGTTGCTCCTTGGAAGAAAAGTTAATGACCAACCTAGACAGCATATTAAAAAGCAGAGACATTACTTTGCAGCAAAGGTCATCTAGTCAAACCTATGGTTTTTCCAGTAATCATGTATGGATGTGAGACCTGGACCTAAAAGAAAGCTGAGCACTGAAGAATTGATGTTTTTGAACTGTGGTATTGGAGAAGACTCTTGAGAGTCCCTTGGACAGCAAGGAGATCCAACCAGTCCATCCTAAAGGAAATCAGTCCTGGGTGTTCATCCTGTAAGAACTGATTTTGAAGCTGAAACTCCAATACTTTGTCCACCTGATGGGAAGAACTGACTCATCTGAAAAGACCCTGATGCTGGGAAAGACAAAGCAGGAGGAGAAGGGGACGACAGGATGAGATGGTTGGATGGCATCACTAACTCAATGGACATGAGTCTGAACAAGTTCCAGGAGTTGGTATTAGACAGGGAAGCCTGGGGTGCTGCATTCCATGGGATCACAAAGAGTTGGATGAACTCTAGCACCAATCAGTGGTTATCTAGCACTGGCACAGCAAGCCTGAGTACTCAGTGAGGGAAAAACATTCTTTCATATTTGCCTTGTTTTTATAAATGAATCAATTAGAACCCTAAACTGAGAAGCACCAAGAATTTGGTATTTTTCTACTGAACAAGACTTTTTGCTGTCTCTTGCATACACTTCAAACCAAGTGTAGATTAAGATAGCAGTTTTGAGGTGGGTTTCCATGACAACCAATTAGTAGTTAAAAATTCTCAGAAATTAGCCCAGAGACTTTGAAGATGATGATTAATAGAGCAGATACAGATCAGTTTTGAATAACCTTTGCCTCAACATAGACTAGGTTTTATATTTTTTAGGACTTTGGCCATAATGTCTTATGACCATTTAAACCTTCCTTTTCTAAATTAATGGTTCGGGGCCTGTGTCTCTGTCACTCTACAGCCTCTTATGCCTCCCAGTATCCTTTACTAGCAACTGGTTGTAACCATGTCCTCTGAAGTCCTCTGACTTTTGTTGGGTTCCCAGTGAAGGCTGGGTGGGAATCTGGCCCTGGTTCACACACACAGCCCTGGACACCACAGCAATATCCCCACTTTTTGGTTAGGAGAAAATGTGCTATGACTGTCACCCCAGTGTTTGCATCTTCCTTTAAGCTTTACAGTTAAATCTAAAACCCATCATCTATCCAATATGCAGGAAAAGGTCACCATGCCAGTCCGCACACCCTTCAGCCTGCCTTGAACCTAGGACACTTCCTTTCTGGGACATACAGAACCCTCACAGCCTGTGCTTGATTCCCTTGTGAGGGAGTCTCTCCCTGTTCCAGGTGGAGTGCACATCTGTTTCCCTAAGCACCTGTGTGCACTGTGACCCCAGTGTTCAGACCTCCTTTTCTCACCTTGATCTGGCTTTACCAAGTTCTGTAATGGCTCCTGGCAGAGACAGAGACAATAACCTTGAAACAGACAGCAGTGTCACCATATCTAATAAAATAGTAAATGGGTCCCTAATGTCTCCCAGGAAGTCTGCTCACTGCACTAAATTAACCATTTTGCAAGAACTTAACACCATTTAGTTTAAAATTCTCAGCCAACAGCTACCACAGTTCATGCCACTCACTTGTCTGTGTCTACGACTTTGACATCCTCTACGGATAAAGATGGCAGGTGGCATCTGGACACACAACTTCCACATAAAAAATGTACCATTCAGGGCTGTTGAAGTGGATTTATTCATTTTAGACAAGCTTATTGACTTTCTAATATGTGTGAGGCCTTGCGAGGCCTTATTCTAGATGTCTGAAAACCAGATCATTTTCTGGGGAAGTTTCCCACTCTGCAAGGATAATTGCTCACTGTTCAAAGACTAGACTGGGCCATCTAAAACTGCCCCATTATCAAAACACCCAGATGTAATTCAACAGTAACACATCATTGGGTTTTTTTATAATTAGCTAAACAAAATCTCTGAGTACAATTCATATCAAAAATTTTTGTGCCACTTATTCTTAAACCAATGTAACATCCATTTCAGAAGGCATAAATTAAAAGAAACCATAAAACCCTGGGGAGGGGGGAAGTATGGGTTCTTAATGAAAACCTCTACTTTTTCTTGCTCAAAGTTAAATTCCAGGGTTCCTAATAATGTCTATTAGGAAGAAATCCAAATCTAGCTTATCCTGACTTTTATCCTAGATTTTCCCTGGGAAATTTCTAACTCTGTGCTAAATATTCCTATTAATTCCTGCAGTCCTGAGGGAGTTTGCTTCCATGTGTAGCTAACACAGAACACAGCTGAAATGCCCTCTAGACCAAGATTGAGGGGCAGGTTAAAAAAAGAGCTTTTCCATACAGTATTAATCTGTTAAGATACCACAGGCTGTCCTGAAGTATTCATCTACATGCTGTCCAATTACTGCCAGCCATCAGAGGTTTTAGGAAGTCTAATGGATCTGACCATGGGAAATGTCTCTCCAGCCAAAGGAGGATTCAGCAGAAGGCCCTCCCAAACGTTAGGGTTCCTGGACCACTTATTAACAAGACAAAGAGGAGCATGTGCCCTTAGACATAAATTGCTTGTACATAGGAGGATGAGTTAAAAAACACAAATGCCAATATACTTAAAATGCATGACACCAGTAAGTCTCTTCACACAACTGTCCACGAGAAGTGAACCACAGTGTCCTGATGGACAGAGCCGCAAGGAAACGGAAGCCAAATCTTCACAGGTGTGCTGGTTTTGTACTCTAGTCTCTATAATCAAAAATAACACAGAATAGGACACCAAAAACAGACTGTGGAAAGGGATGATATTAAAGTCTCTACAAAAACTGAAAAAAGATGTTTTGGGCCTGATGAAGGTGAAGGTGACTATGACAATAGAGACGTCGGCAGAGGGCAGGTGGGGAGCGATCACAGGTGGAGAGGCCGGAGCTGTGGAAACACACCTGACACCATCCGATGACTTCTGTGGCACAGCCTGCTGCAGCTACAGACGCCGCGAGCCCTTGGCTCAACTGTGTGTCAGAATTAGTTTTTTAATACTTGATGAGGTGCTTGGGAATTAAAAAGACATGTTAGTGTAACCTCTTCCCTGCTCACATACACGGTTTGTCACTTGCTGTACACTCCAGTACACTCGCTGGGACTAGAATTTCCCTGCCTGGGAAGCAGAATCATCTTGAGGCTTTCTACCTGCCAAACCCAGCACAGGGCTTTCTACAACCACTGTGCTGGCACTTACCAACTGAACAAGTGTCTGTGACTCATGTTCTCCCTTATTTGTCTGTGAGCTCCTTGCGGACAGCAACTATGGTGTTTCCTTATCCCTGGGTGCTTCACACGATGCCTGGAGCTCAGGAAACATCTGTGGGATGAACCGGATCCCTCCCTCCTGCTCTCTTGGTATCCCCCACCCATCATCTCCATCTTGCTATACCTTTCCCAACTGTTTTAGCTCCTTTGAGAAATTTTAACATCCTAGTCTCTAATTTTCTAATTATCTTAAAAGAAATGAGGCTTAGATATAGGAGTACCAAGTTACTACCAAAAGCTAGATGGATGTAAAATATTATAATCAGAATTTCACATTAAGTAAAAAGAACTTTATGGGAAGGTTTAGGATTTCAGCAACCAGTCCCAGCCTGCCCCAGTTTTTACTTAAGATGTTTACTTAGCATTTAAATGACTGCTTTAAAAACATCTATTCTAATACCTTATTTGGGTTTTGAAGGAGATGATACAAAACGATCTTTTATCCAACTGTCTATCATGTGGGCACTTGACCCAAATCACCTGATCCCCAGTACATTATCATTTCTAAAATAATCTGCTCGAGAGAATATACTCCAGGCAAAATAAAAATTTCAACTTATAATTGACCATCTCAAGCACCTGCATACATTTTTAACTGCTTTTTTCTTTTAAAACACCATTTGAGAGAGAAATTCTTATGTACCAGTGATGGTTTGTTCCATTTATTCTGAGAGCACTTATGTACAAATGGGACAAGGCTTTTGCAATAAACCTAAGAATTACAAGAGATTCACCTGTCCTACTGTAGAACTTGGGGTTATCATCTCTTCATGCAAGATTCAGCAGCCCATGCAAATTCAAAAATTAATTTCCACAAGCCTATTATCTTTGATGTGTACTATACACAACTGTCCAATATATACCTGACTTTCTAATTTTGACCCTTATAAACTTGTTACTGTATTATCTGAACATTTCATTCTTTTTTTCCCCCTGAAAGAAGAAAATCTCCTTTGCCACAATTTTAAGTATGATTGAGAAGGGTTCACCTTCCCATTTTCAAGTGGCTTAATAATAGGAAATCATCAAAACAACATATATCTTTGGAGACAGCACATGATTTATTGTGCTGATTACCATTTATCCTGCCTATCCACGGGTGAACAAGGAAGATGAACTTTTCAGAACAGAATAAGACTTTTCCACAGATAAACGGCTCAACTCTAGTGGTTCCATATTTCCCCTAGAGAGGAAGAATATACCATATTTACATTCACAGTCTCTCCTTTTTGTCCCCCACATGCTTTTTACCCCCAATACAACAATACTTTTAGTAATCACAAGCCACTTATCTATCCATTTAAATCATCAAAAAAACCTAATTTTAAAATGGTGTCTAAGCCCCCCAAAGGAGGTCTTTAAATACAAATCTGTTCTACAATTTTGCAAGAGCAGAGGCTGTAAGCACTTACTCAGAGGCTAAATGTTTTATACACAATATGATTATACCAAAAGATTACACCCCTTCATAAAGTCATCATCAGATAGGTGGGTCTGGTGAGAAAGCCCTGATCTGGGAGAAAAAGGAACAATTACCAGGATGTTTACTGCAGCTCAGACAGTAAAGAATTTGCCTGCAATGCAGAAGGCCCGGTTTCAATCCTTGGGTCGGGGAGATCCCTGGAGAAGGGAATGGCAATGCACTCCAGTACTCTTGCATGGAGAATCCCATGGACAGAGGAGCCTGGCGGGCTACAGTCCACAGTCACAAAGAGTCAGACACAACTGAGTGACTGACACGACTACTACTTCTTACTTTTCTAGGCACTAAGCCAAGAGTTTTATGTGTCCTATAATCTGATTCTGACCAAACAGGCAAAGATGTGAGTATAAGCAACAAAGGAGCTGGAATTAAAAAATCAGGACGATCAGATGATTTTTCTACATCATCCCCAACACTTTAGGGTTCACTAAAAGCTCCAATGGCTGTGGAGAATCATCTCCCTGAGTTTCCTTAACCGTTCTCTGTTCATACTTGCTCCATGACTCCATGTAATGCTGAATGCTGGTAGTAATGATCCTGAGTCATTAAGATGAAACCATTACCCAGATCCATGGAAGAATGTAAGCAAATACTATTATGCATGTTCTATACAAGTTAAAAAGCCTCTTTTTAGATTTAAACGAATAAGCTTCATTTAGCCAGAAAATGAATCTCTGTGGATTAGCTCATTCCTTCATATAATGGCAATAAAATGAATTACGATTTCAACTTCCTCCACTATAAAGAGAAAGAAGGGAGGAAAACTTTTATTATGTGGCTTCATTATTTTCTTGTAATAGAAATTTCCATTTAACATGCATAACAAAATACATACTCATAGAGAAAGATTCCAAATTGAATTTATTCTTAAATCTTTCATCGAAACTATTTTTGCACTATTTAAAACTTTGCTCTTCTCCGTCCATTCAAATGTTTACTAAGTAACTCTGAGACACTGTGAAGGGCATATCAAGAGGAGTAAGAATAGCTAAGCATATTACATACATATATCAGATATCTTAAGGAGAGAGAGAATAGCCAGAGGATCATGTTTCAAATGAAATGAATGCTTACAAACTCTGTTTCATATTCTGTTTTGTGAAAGGAAACTGAAAACATATGCAGATTACACACCGATTTCACCAAAATATTGTATCCACCCAACAATTAAAATCGAAGGATTGACTCTTTACAGCTCATTACGCAGACATGTTCATTTATATTCCAGTGTTGTTTCTTACCATAAGGTTCCAAAAGCTCCAGCAGAGTTTTATGCGATGTGCTTACAGAGTTGCATAATTTTATGCTGACAAGACAGTGGATCAAAACTCAGAAGTCAGCATGCACGACTAGCAAATGCTGGGCTTCTATGGCTAGGTTTTCTTCTTCAAAATGGGGGTCACTTGTCACAAGGAGACATGCCTTAGAACATGTTCTCCATGAACTTCAAACTTGAGCCAAGAGGAGGACTACAGGCCACAGTAGCTGATTCATTACAACAGTAGTTACACAGGTGGGTTTCTTCTTTTTGGTACAATGATTATCTAGAGTTTAAATGATTTATTTTAAATGCCCAATTAGTATTTATATAACTCTCCTTTGTACATTTTCATGTTTCAGTTCAGTTCAGTCGCTCAGTCGTGTCCAACTCTTTGCGACCCCATGAATCACAGAATGCCAGGCCTCCCTGTCCATCACCAACTCCCGGAGTTCACCCAAACTCATGTCCATCAAGTCGGTGATGCCATCCAGCCACCGCATTCTCTGTCATCCCCTTCTCCTCCTGACCCCAATCCCTCCAAGCATCAGAGTCTTTTCCAATGAGTCAACTCTTCGCATGAGGTGGTCAAAGGATTGGAGTTTCAGCTTCAGCATCAGTCCTTCCAATGAACACCCAGGATTGATCTTCTTTAGAATGGACTGGTTGGATCTCCTTGCAGTCCAAGGGACTCTCAAGAGTCTTCTCCAACACCACAGTTCAAAAGCATCAATTCTTTGGCGATCAGCTTTCTTCACAGTCCAACTTTCACATCTATACATGACCACTGGAAAAACCATAGTCTTGACTAGACAGACCTTTGTTGGCAAAGTAATGTCTCTGCTTTTTAATATGCTGTCTGGGTTGGTCATAACTTTCCTTCCAAGGAGTAAGCATCTTTTAATTTCATGGCTGCAATCAGCATCCACAGTGATTTTGGAGCCCAAAAAAATAAAGTCTGACACTGTTTCCACTGTTTCTCCATCTATTTCCCATGAAGTGATGGGACCAGATGCCATGATCTTAGTTTTCTGAATGTTGAGCTTTAAGCCAACTTTTCCACTCTCCGCTTTCACTTTCATCAAAAGGCTCTTTAGTTCCTCTTCCCTTTCTGCCATAAGGGTAGTGTCACCTGCATATCTGAGGTTATTGATATTTTCATGTTTATTGCAATATAAAGAAGATCATATGCAGTTATTAATTTTCAACTGCTGCATTGTGAAAACTAATGATTTCAAGTCAGTAGCAGAAACAGTTAAATAGCTTTAATGCTCAGGCATAAAGATCTAGGAAACATGGGATCACCTATTAAAGTAGTGATCATGCCAGAGATCTGTGACAACCTACCTTGTTTTGATGAAATTTACTATAGGGCTTCCCTGGTGATTCAATTGGTAGAGAATCTGCCCACAGTGTGGGGGATCTGGGTTCAATCCCTGGCTCAGGAAGATCGCCTGGAGAAGGGAATGGCTACCCATTCTAGTATTCTTGCCTGGAGAATTCCATGGACAGAGGAGCAACCTACCTTGTTTTAATGAAATTTACTATAGGGCTTCCCTGGTGATTCAATCGGTAGAGAATCTGCCCACAGTGTGGGGGATCTGGGTTCAATCCCTGGCTCGGGAAGATTCCCTGGAGAAGAGAATGGCTACCCATTCTAGTATTCTTGCCTGGAGAATTCCATGGACAGAGGAGCCGGGCAGGATCTCAAAAAAGTCAGACATGATTGAGCGACTAACACTATGGATTCAATGCCCCTCTAAAATGCAAAGACCTTTCATGTATACAAAGATTATTTCTTTCGATCAAGGGCCCATAAAGTGAAGCTATGGCAAAATATTTAGAATATCCCCAATGATAAAGGGATTATTAATTCCATATTGATTTTCACAAAGGGGTTATTCATTTCATATTGATTTTCAAAGCCAATTCCCACAGAACAAGATTCTTTATTCCAAATCATGAAGACCTATTCCAACTTTTAATACCTCTTTATGTCAAAGTATTAAATATAGTACTATTCAGGGATTGCTTCCAAGTGATATTATTAATTGCCCAACCACTGACAAAGCACCTACATTATATTATCAGGCTGCACTGTGAATATGGGAATGGACGCCATTAGCATTACCAAAGTAGGTAACCCAACTGGCTAAACTGAACAAAAGTAAAAATAGTGGCAGACACAGCCAAAAACTTAATGTCTCACTTCTCTGATTAATAAGTAGTCACCACTATATGCTGAGCAGTATGGTATTCTTGCCATAATGAATCAGTCATTTTCCTACTGAACCTTTTATAACTGAGGGGAAATATGGTTAAAAGTGTAGGCTTTGGAGTTTGAAAGAAGGGAGATTAAACCCGGTTCAGCCATTCCTAGTCATGTGATACCGGGCAACTTAATTATTTAAACTCACTTCGAGCTTCACATTCCTTATCTGTAGAATCAGGTTAATACTTTATCATGGGGTTATTATTTTTTATAACGAAATGAAATATAACAGTTCTTCAAAAGCACTTTATGCCTTGGAACTGAAGATAATCATAAATGGAAAGGAAATGTTCATGCTGGTCTGGCCTAAAGACCAATGAGGTAATGTCTATTTAAAACATTAAATGGGATTCTCAAGGAAGTAAGTTTATCTGACTCATCTTGTATCCTCGGGAGCTAGTAATAGCTTAAAACTTAATACAGAATACATTATTGTTTAATGATGTAAATTATGATATCCATAACATATTCATGCCATATCCATTACCACACCCTATTCCCTTTACTTCCAAAATAGCAATTCTGTTCCCTTCTCTTCATTTCTGTCACCAGCCCCCTCCTCTGTGTTCCAGGCAGCCTTCTCAGATTCCTGCAATCCTCACCTGAGAAGGCAGCATGTACCCTGGCTTTCTGCCAGTCTTATAATTTCTCTTTGCAAGGAGAATGATCTTTCACTGGATCTTAACAGCCTTCAAAGACCCCCATTATTCCAGAATGTGTAGAGTCCCTATAAAGTTCTGCAAAGATCCCCAGGATCTGACTTCGACCAGCAGCAATCTCAATTTTGTCTTATTTCAAACCACGTTCCCTGTATCTCATCATCCCCTTTCCAGCCACACCATATTTCTTTCAATCTCTCTTCTTTTGCTATTGCCTGCAGTGTTCCGCCTGCTAACCTTCAGTTCAGATCTAGGTATCTCCTCACCCTTCACAGTTCAATTCAGTTCAGTCGCTCAGTCGTGTTTGACTCTCTGTGAACCCATGAATCGCAGCACGCCAGGCCTCCCTGACCATCACCAACTCTGGAAGTTTACCCAAACTCATGTCCATCGAGTCTGTGATGTCATCCAGCCATCTCATCCTCTGTCATCCCCTTCTCCTCCTGCCCCCAACCCCTCCAAACATCAGAGTCTCTTCCAGTGAGTCAACTCTTCGCATGAGGTGGCCAAAGTATTGGAGTTTCAGCATCAGTCCTTCCAGTGAACACCCAGGACTGACCTCCTTTAGGATGGACTGGTTGGATCTCTTTGCAGTCCAAGGGACTCTCAAGAGTCTTCTCCAATACCACAGTTCACACCAGCTTAATTGTTACTTTCTCAACAAAGCCATCCCTGAACTTCCGATAAGTTCTCATGGAACCATGTATCTTTACTTTAGAGAATTTATCAACTTATATTTCTTTCTGTTTTTACCTAATGAATGTCTATGTATCTTCCCAACTAAATAGCCTCTACAAGGGGAAGTCTTAGTTTCTGTTACCCAGGTTCCTTAAGTATTCAAAATTCTATTGAATGAGTGATTTTTTCTAAACATTAATACTCTTAAGAGACTACTCAGGATACATCTCTGTGGTATCCTGAAATGATTTTGAAAGAAACACTATAATAAAAGAACAGGTACAGAGTGCTAACTGACATATAGTCAAAATAAATAAAACACAAGGGCAGTTGGAAGGAGACGCAAAAATTACTCTTTGTCTAAGTTTGAAAATGTATTTACTCAGACTTCGAACTTCATTTCTTTCAAGTTGTCAGCATATGCTAATTTCATAGCAAGCAACTTTTTCTTCCAAGACCAAAGGCTATGATGAAGCTTTGCAGGAGAAATTGAAGAACAGTGCAATAATGCATGCATTCATGAAATACAATCATCCGTACATCTGAAGGGCTTTTAAGGCATGAGGTTTAATCAGAATATTTTCAGTACAAGTTCTAAGTTCTAACCAAATGAAAATCACACCATCTGCAATGCATGCCTGAGTGGCAAGAAGCTGTGCTACAAGTTCCTTTAAAAAGAAAGAAATTCACTTAAGGGAACCAAAATGGTTCTGACCCTTCAATAGATGGCAATATTGAGTAGAGTGGGCAGGGTGGCGCTAAATCTTCTGTGTGAAATTTTAGGATTATATATTAGTTGCAACACATTTTCAGTTGCAGAATATTAGGCAGGCGAGAAGCTAGAATTTTATCCTACAAGCTTACAGTCTTTAAAACGTGAAAAACAAAAAAAACAGAGGTGCCAGACATCTGATAATATTAACAGCAGAAAATGCGGCTATGGACACAAGGAAATCATCTTTTGCTGGGTTGTAAAGAAGCTAAGGTGACATGGAGTAAAACACCTTCCATCACTTTCACCTGGGCATCTCCAAGGCGGCCTTAACTCAGCGGTGCAGCAACCAACCCTCAACCGCGCAGGCGCACTAGTAGGGCATTCTCCCTCAGGCGAGGTCAACTTACGTGTTAGGTAAGGCGAGGCCCTAGGAAGCCTTGTGGAGAAGGAAATGGCAACCCACTCCAGTATTCTTGCCTGGGGACTCCCGTGGACAGGGCAGCCTGGTGGGCCGCTGTCCACGGGGTCGCAGAGCGGGACACGACTGAAGCGACTTAGCAGCAGCAGGAAGCCTTGACCAGAGCGAAGGCACTTTGGACCCTGGAAACCCGATGGGCTTTCTGTTCTATCTCCCACTGCTGGCCCCTAGCGAGACACGGAAGCTGCTCACCTGTGAGGAGCCCACAGGCCCGGAGGCGGTGGGCGGCGAGCCGGGCGCCCCCAGGCCCTGCAGCGCGCGGCCCCGCACGTCAGTCACCGCCTGGCCCGGGCGCACACGCGCCCGAATCTTCTCTCCATTTAGAGTACAACCCGGGCCTTCCACCATCGCCCGGGCCCGCGCTGCGCCCCACTAAGCTGCAAAGCCAGCGGAGAAAACTGCCGCCTGACTTCACTTCAGCGGAGGTACTTGGCGCCTCCGAGAAGTTCAAATCTCGCGCGCTCCTGCCCCGCCCCGGCCCCGCCCCGCCAGCGCCCCCAACCGCCTCGCGGGCCCTGCTTCTCGGCGCAAGCGCAGTGGCCCAGCCTCCGGGCCCGGACGCGGGGCTGCAATAGAAAGGAGTAAATTGTTGCTTCCCACACACCAGCCTCCCCAGGGGGCGAACTGTGTATCCTCAGAAGCTCCAATTTTGTTTTCTTTGCTTTGAGGTTTTGCCCTTCTCCGTGAGCTGCACGATACACGCACATTTTGTCACCTGATCCTCTTATTCTTCCCAAAGTCCGAGGTGGCCTGGCAGGTTTCTGCAGGCCCTCCTAGGGCTTGGGTGGGTGCGGAGGGCCTCAGGGGAAGGTTTTTACAAGCAGCTTTGACTTTTCTCCTATAGGTTTAGCATGTCTTAGAAAAAGTGGCCTAATATACCAAGTATATCTTACTGTCTATGTTAAAATCCTCTTCATTTTTTGATACCTGAGCTAAGCAAGATTCTACAAAAATTCATGCAAATATTCTGTTTTGGGATGTCCTAGATGAGCACCATTTGAAATTGCTTTGTAAAAAGGCTGGGCTCTATATAAATTTGACACAATGCATAGTTTTTCAAATTTACACAATGTTGCACACATGAAAATATATAATGACTCCATACAACTTTTTAAATAATGAAACATCTAATCCTTTTTTCGGAGAAGGCAATGGAAAGTCACTCCAGTACTCTTCCCTAGAAAATCCCATGGATGGAGGAGCCTGGTAGGCTGCAGTCAATGGGGTCGCTAAGGGTCGGACACGACTGAGCGACTTCACTTTCACTTTTCACTTTCACACATTGGAGAAGGAAATGGCAACCCACTCCAGTGTTCTTGCCTGGAGAATCCCAGGGACGGGGGAGCCTGGTGGGTTTCCATCTATGGGGTCATACAGAGTCGGACACAACTGAAGTGACTTAGCCGCAGCAATCCTTTTTTAAAATTAAAATATAGCACATTAAAACACAACGTCAATTTATCAATAATTTAGTAAGCATGTCACGGTTGTCGTTAAACCAGAAGAATATATATACTAAAGGTTTAAGTTAAAAGATTGGAAAAGTAATGTCTTTCTCTCTGTAGGGAGAGATTAGTCATCAAAAGTTAGCTGAATCAGGCTCAGGATTCTTTGTACTTCCTTGTTTAATTACTGTTTAGCTTCTAGGTCAGGTTACAAAATAGTCAAGGAAGAATCCTATTCCCTGACAACCCAAATTCAGTCATGATTTCTGCCCTTTGATGGAAGACAGTTTTCATACGCCCAAACTCAGGATCCGCAGCCAAGAGTCGCTATCCCACTTCCAAGGTAAGGAGCAGCAGCGGCCCTTTGCTGGAGAGGCTGTGAAGAGATACCCCACGTCAAAGGTAAGAGAAACCCAAGGAAGATGGTAGGTGCTGAGAGAGGGCATCAGAGGGCAGACAGTCTGAAACCACAATCACAGACAACTAGCCAATCTGATCAAATGGACCACAACTTTGTCTAACTCAATGAAACTGTGTGGGGCCACCCAAGACAGACAGGTCATGGTGGAGAGGTCTGACAGAGTGTGGTCCACTGGAAAAAAGTGAAAGTGAAGTCACTCAGTCATGTCCGACACTTTGCGACCCCAGGGACTGTAGCCCACCAGGCTCCTCTGTCCATGGGATTTTCCAGGCAATAGTACTGGAGTGGATTGCCATTTCCTTCTCCAGGGGATCTTCCCAATCAGGGATCGAACCCAGGTCTGGAGAAGGGAATGGCAAACCACTTCAGTATTCTTGCCTTGAGAACCCCATGAACTGTATGAAAAGGCAAAAAGATAGGACACTGAAAGATGAACTCCCCAAGTTGGTAGGTGCCTAATATGCTACTGGAGATCACTGGAGAAATAACTCCAGAAAGAATGAAGGAATGGAGCCAAAGCAAAAACAACACCCAGTTGTGAATGTGACTGGTGATAGAAGGAAGGTCCAATGCTGTAAGAGCAATATTGCATAGGAACCTGGAATGTGAGGTCCATGAATCAAGGCAAATTGGAAGTGGTCAAACAGGAGATGGCAAGAGTGAACGTAGACATTCTAGGAATCAGTGAACTAAGATGGACTGGAAGGGGTGAATTTAACTCAGATGACCATTATATCTACTACTGTGAGCAGGAATTCCTTAGAAAAAATGGAGTAGCCATCATAGTCAACAAAAGAGTCTGAAATGCAGTACTTGGATGCAATCTCAAAAATGACAGAATGATCTCTGTTCATTTCCACGGTAACCATTCAATATCATGGTAATTCAAGTCTATGACCTGACCAGTAACACTGAAGAAGCTGAAGTTGAATGGTTCTATGAAGACCTACAAGACGTTTTAGAAGTAACACCAAAAAAAGATGTCCTTTTCATTATAGAGGACTGGAATGCAAAAGTAGGAAGTCAAGAAACACCTGGAGTAACAGGCAAATTTGGCCTTGGAGCACGGAATGAAGCAGGGCAAAGGCTAATAGAGTTTTGCTAAGAGAATGCACTGGTCATAGCAAACACCCTCTTCCAACAACACAAGAAAAGACTCTATACATGGACATCACCAGATGGTCAACACTGAAATCAGATTGATTATATTCTTTGCAGCCAAACATGGAGACGCCCTATACAGTCAAAAAACAAGACCAGGAGCTGACTGTGGCTCAGATCATGAACTCCTTATTGCCAAATTCAGACTTAAATAGAGAAAGTGGGGAAAACCACTAGACCATTCAGGTATGACCTAAATCAAATCCCTCATGATTATACAGTGGAAGTGAGAAATAGATTTAAGGGACTAGATCTGATAGACAAGAGTTCCTGATGAACTATGGACAGAGGTTCATGACACTTGTACGGGAGACAGGGAACAAGACCATCCCGAAGAAAAAGAAATGCAAAAAAGCAAAATGGCTGTCTGAGGAGGCCTTACAAATAGCTGTGAGAAGAAGAGAAGCATAAAGCAAAGGAGATAAGGAAAGATATACCCATTTGAATGCAGAGTTCCAAAGAATAGCAAGGAGAGATAAGAAAGCCTTCCTCAGCGATCAATGCAAAGAAATAGAGGAAAACAATAGAATGGGAAAGACTAAAGATCTCTTCAAGAAAATTAGAGATACCAAGGGAATATTTCATGCAAAGATGGGCTCAATAAAGGACAGAAATGATATGTACCTAACAGAAGCAGAAGATATTAAGAAGAGGTGGCAAGAATACACAGAAAAACTATACAAAAAAGATCTTCACAACCCAGATAATCACGATGGTGTGATCACTCACCTAGAGCCAGACATCTTGGAATGTGAAGTCAAGTGGGCCTTAGGAAGTATCACTATAAACACAGCTAGTGGAGGTGATGGAATTCCAAGCTATTTCAAATCCTAAAAGATGATGCTGTTAAAGTGCTGCACTCAATATGTCAGCAAATTTTGAAGACTCAGCAGTGGCCACAGGACTGGAAAACATCAGTTTTCATTCCAATCCCAAAGAAACGCAACACCAAAGAATGCTCAAACTACTGCACAATTGCACTCATCTCACATGCTAGTAAAGTAATGCTTAAAATTCTCCAAGCCAGGCTTCAGGAATACATGAACTGTGAACTTCCAGATGTTCAAGCTGGTTTTAGAAAAGGGAGAGGAACCAGCGATCAAATTGCCAACATTCGCTGGATCATCGAAAAGCAAGGGAGTTCCAGAAAAAATCTGTTTCTGCTTTATTTACTATGCCAAAGCCTTTTCTGTGTGGATCACAATAAACTGTGGCAAATTCTGAAAGAAATGGGAATACCAGACCACCTGACCTGACTCCTGAGAAACCTGTATGCAGGTCAGGAAGCTGGACATGGAACAACAGACTGGTTCCAGATAGGAAAAGGAGTACGTCAAAGTTGTATATTGTCACCCTGCTTATTTAACTTATATGCAGAGTACATCATGAGAAACACTGGGTTGGAGGAAGCACAAGCTGGAATCAAGATTGCCAGGAGAAATATCAATAACCTCAGATATGCAGATGACACCACCTTTATGGCAGAAAGTGAAGAGGAACTCAAAGGCCTCTTGATGAAAGTGAAAGAGGAGAGTGAAAAGTTGGCTTAAAACTCAACATTCAGTAAACTAAGATCATGGCATTCAGTCCCATCACTTCATGGCAGATGGATGGGAAAACAGTGAAATCGGTGGCTAACTTTATTTTTGGGGGCTCCAGAATCACTGCAGATGTTGAGTGCAGCCATGAAATTAAAAGATGCTTACTCCTTGGAAGGAAAGTTATGACCAACCTAGACAGCATATTAAAAAGCAGACATTACTTTGCCAACAAAGGTCCATCTAGTCAAGACTATGGTTTTTCCCGTGGTCATGTATGGTTGTGATAGTTGGGTGTGAAGAAAGCTAAGCGCCAAAGAATTGATGCTTTTAACTGTGGTGTTGGAGAAGACTCTTGAGAGTCCCTTGGATGCAAGGAGTTCCATCCAGTCCATCCTAAAGGAGACCAGTCTTGGGTGTTCATTGGAAGGACTGATGTTAAAGCTGAAACTCCAATATTTTCACCACCTGATGCAAAGAGCTGACTCTTTTGAAAAGACCCTGATGTTGGGAAAGATTGAAGGCAGGAGGAGAAGGGGACGACAGAGGATGAGATGGTTGGATGGCATCACCGACTCAATGGAGATGAGTTGGGGTAAACTCTGGAAATTGGTGATGGACAGGGAAGCCTGGCCTACAGTGGTTCGTGGGATCGCAAAGAGTCGGACATGACTGAGTGACTGAACTGATACTGAGTCTTCATACAGTTTATTCATGTTTACCTTTTTAGTAATTATTATTATTATTGCTACCTAAAAAATTATTTCGGAGAAGGCAATGGCAAGCCACTCCAGTACTCTTGCCTAGAAAATCCCATGGATGGAGGATCCTGGTAGGCTGCAGTCCATGGGGTCGCTACGAGTCAGACATGACTGAGCGACTTCACTTTCACTTTTCACTTTCACACATTCGAGAAGGAAAAATGGCAACCCACTCCAGTGTTCTTGACTGGAGAATTCCAGGGACGGGGGAGACTGGTGGGCTGCCGTCTATGGGGTCACACAGAGTCGGACACGACTGAAGTGACTTAGCAGCAACAAATTATTTTGTTTTGTATTTCAAAGTTTCATGTCAAGAATTTGCAGGGATTGGGCTGAGTGGTTCTAGGTCAGTGCTTGTCAAACAGTTTCAGTCTAAAGGCTTGATTGTAGCTAGAAGACCCATAGAAGAGATGGCTCTCTTGCACAGCTATTGGCAGAGGCCTTGGCTTCTCAGTTTATAGGTCTGTCCACAGGGATGCTCAGCTGTTTTGCTGACATGGCAGGTGACACCCCAGGGTGTTTTCTTCCAAGCGAGAAGGCAAGGAGAAAGCTGTAATGGCCTTTACTCCTTGTCTCTGCAGTATCACACCCACACCCTCACTTCTGTTCATTAGAATCCAGTCATTCTGAACAGCCCACAGAGGGTAAGGGGAGGGAATTAAGCTTTATCCCTTGGAAGCGAGGAGAATCAAATAATTTGTGAACTTACTTTATAACCATCACAATTTTCAGTCATCTGATTGATTCATCATGGACTTATTCTCTTTCACTGTTGCGTACTGGTGCACATTTGGATCAAATAAAATCTTTAATTAGAATTAGGTTTACCATCCTCCAGAGAGCTGAGTTAAGAGCTGGGGAGTAACACTGAAGATATTGTGAGATGTCACTAATGTGCCCCTTGAGGCCAAGACAGATTTTTGTTTCGCTCTGACTAGTCTTTGAGTCTTTGGATATTTCTCTGTTATCCCTCCTTACATGCAATTAGGAGCAAACTTGCATGCACTGTATCTACAGTGTTTATAAAGAGTCGTGTCACCATTGCAAGTAAACCTACTCTGCTTTAGATTCTATTTCTTCTTAAGCATTATTTATTACTTGGTGACTTTATAAAAGTCATTCATTTTCTCTAGAACACACTTTTTTCTTATGTAAAATAAAACATACTTTTCTTATAAATCTCCACATGATGTTTTTTGCATTAATTCACAAATAAGGTACGATATAGGAAAGGACTTCAAAAACTGTAAAATACTACAAATTCAAGGAATTAGGATAAATTCTATTTGCTGTTCTCTGTACTTTCTGTTTCTTGGCTCATGATGTAATTCTCACGTTTTCTTAACCTTGTCTTCATCCCGGTTTCCTGAAATTCTTCCAATCTTAAATCCTAGCTGAATGCATATCCTCTAAGAAACTTTACAGATACATTTTACAAATGTAAGAACTGGGGCTCAGAGGGGTTATGTAACATGCACAAGGTTACAGAGTTGGCATTCAACCAGGCCAGCCAAGGTCTTAGCCAAATGTTTTAAGCAACATCACTTACATGACACTACCCACAATCAAATATATTCAGCAACAACTTATGAAATGGTGGTTTAGAAGAAACATACATCGTAGTCAGCCTCATATGGGAATTAAAGACAATTTCAAAAGCTTCCTTTAGCTTATCTGCTGTTGTTGTTTAGTCTAAGTGGTGTCCAACTCTTTCGTGACCCAATGGACTGTACCCCACCAGGCTCCTCTGTCCACGGGATTTCCCAGGCAAGAATACTGGAGTGGGTTGCCATTTCCTTCTCCAGGGGATCTTCCCGACCAAAGGATTGAAGCCACATCTTTTATGGCTCCTGCATTGGCAGGTGGATTCTTTACCACTGAGCCACCTTTAGCATATTAGGCTTTGACACATTTTGTGTAATGAAACTTTGTTTTTACTCTTCTCCTTACAACATCTGTGGACAGATTTTTAGCTTGAATGATAAAAATGTAGTATGGGGAAAATTTCTTTTAATTTCTGTTTTACATAAGTTACCTGAATATATTTAACAAGTAGAGAGAGAACACCCATCCTCTCTTAACACCCTCTTAATTTGAGCTCTGAATAGAGGATATAGTCATTAGTGAACATCACATGCAGGTGTTTTCAGTGATATTTACTAAAGAGTCTCCAGTTTCTACCCATTAAGAGAAACTTTTAATGTTAGACTATAAGAAGAAGCATAAAATGCATAGCAGCAGAAACCATTTTTGACACGTCTATTATTTGAAGCAAATACCAAATGCTGAGACTTTGCAAAGCAGTGGATTTTGTTTCATTGTGAAGGCTGGAAGTGCCAGGTGACAGTTTTCTTCTTGCAAAGTCAGAATCAAAATTGCAGAACCAACCATGGGTTCCGAGATGGCCCACGAAACTGCTCTTACAAAATCTGACCTTTTCACAATGATGTGAAGTCTAGGATTGGGCACTTTAATTTTGCAGACTCTCCATGAGAAAGATTTTTCTAATTTATTTCTTAATTTAAGCATATTTAGTAAGCCAAGGTAGTTTCTGAGCATGAACTTAATTTGGGACAAACAAAAACTAAGTATTTCATAAACACAAAACAGCACAGATAATCTCTTTGTAAGGGGTCCTTTCTATGAGAAAGGGTAGGAGAATGAATTTATTTTCTGTTCTGGAATAGAAAAGTGTATTATTTTTGTAAATATCTTGAAGCAGCATTCCTCATCTGTTTCAGCTACTGGAGAGCATGCTCAAGTTGTGACATAAAAGCCACAGTTTCCTCATTCATTCAAAAAGCAGTGAAATTATTGGGCCCAAATTTGTTGCAGGAAGATGGCCAGATCCATGGAAATGGATCAAAGTCAGAGATCTAGACAGATCACCAACCAGTGCAGAAAGAAGAGGAAATAAACACCAGCATGCAGACAGGTAACCTCAGGTGCTCCCAGCACACGCAGGGAGGAGACCTCAGTCCCAGGCATCTCAGCTAAATCCTGAGGACACACAAGTACGAGTTCATTGCGTAAAGAAAAAAGAAATGGGGAATTTTAGGCAGATGGGGGAAGCATATTTACAATGCCAGGAGGTATAAGAGGATCTCATATCTTGGGAAATACAAGAATATCTGAAGGACAAGAGGACAGGGAGTGGGGGCAGATGGGACCAGGAGAAGTCAGAGAAGCCAGGCTACGGAAAATTGAATGATATGTGAAATGTGAGGGGTCCGCTGTATGAGAGAGGGTAGGAGATTCTGTTGAAAGGAATAGGGAAACAAACAGGATTCTGTGCAGCAGAATGACAAGTTTCAGTTCAGTTCGGTTCAGTCGTGTCCGACTCTTTGCGACCCCATGAATCGCAGCACGCCAGGCCTCCCTGTCCATCACCAACTCCCGGAGTTCACTGAAACTCATATGCATCGAGTCGGTGATGCCATCCAGCCACCTCATTCTCTGTCGTCCCCTTCTCCTCCTGACCCCAATCCCTCCAAGCATCAGAGTCTTTTCCAGTGAGTCAACTCTTCGCATGAGGTGGCCAAAGTATTGGAGTTTTAGCTTTAGCATCAGTCCTTCCAGTGAACACCCAGGACTGATCTCCTTTAGAATGGACTGGTTGGATCTCCTTGCAGTCCAAGGGACTCTCAAGAGTCTTCTCCAGCACCATAGTTCAAAAGCATCAGTTCTTCGGCGCTCAGCTTTCTTCACAGTCCAACTCTCACATCCATACATGACCACTGGAAAAACCATAGCCTTGACGAGACGGACCTTTGTTGGCAAAGTTATGTCTCTGCTTTTTAATATGCTATCTGGGTTGGTCATAACTTTGCTTCCAAGGAGTAAGCGTCTTTTAATTTCATGGCTGCAATCAGCATCCACAGTGATTTTGGAGCCCAAAAAAATAAAATCTGACACTGTTTCCACTGTTTCCCCATCTATTTTCCTTGAAGTGATGGAACCAGATGCCATAATGTTAGTTTTCTGAATGTTGGGCTTTAAGCCAACTTTTTCACTGTCCTCTTTCACTTTCATCAAGAGGCTTTTTAGTTCCTCTTCACTTTCTGCCATAAGTGTGGTGTCATCTGCATATCTGAGGCTACTGATATTTCTCCGAGCAATCTCGATTCCAGCTTGTGCTTCTTCCAGCCCAGTGTTCCTCATGATGTACTCTGCGTATAAGTTAAATAAGCAGGGTGATAATATACAGCCTTGACGTATTTTTTCCTATTTGGAACCAGTCTGTTGTTCCATGTCCAGTTCTAACTGTTGCTTCCTGACTGCATATAGGTTTCTCAGCTTTATTAAGTGATTCCCAGAAGGGCATGAAGCAGCGAGTCTTGATCCATAACATTTGGTCACAACCAGGGGAAGAGATAGTTCTAGGAGCTAATGGGTCCAGGGAAAAGATGCTACTAAATATCCTATAGGGTTCAGGACAAGCCACCACAGCAAATAATTAATTATCCATTCGGAAGCACTAATTGTGCCAAGGTTGAGAAAGCCTGGGGTGCAGGGAAAGGGCTGAATAATGCTCCCCTCACCAGTACGTTCATGATCTGATCCATGGAATTTGTGAACAAGTTTCCTTAAATGGCAAAAGGGATTTGACAGCTGTGATTAAATTAAAGAGTGTGAAATAAGGAGATGATCCTGAGTTATCTGAGTGTGCCCAACGTAATCATGAGGGTCTGATAAGAGGAGGCATGAGGGTCAAAAACGAAAAAGGTAGTGTGAGGACAGACGCAGTCAATGAAGGAGACGTGATGACACCTTTGAAAATGGAGGAGGGAGCCAGGCGCCAAGGAGTGCAGGGGAACCTGCAAAAGGAGCCAGCCCTGCTGACCTCCTGGCCAGAGAGACCGATTCTAAACTCTAACCTTCAGAACAGTTAGAAAATAAACGTGTGTCATTTTAAGCCCCTAAACATGTACTACTTACAGCAGCAACAGGAAATTAATATGTCTGACTTGGAGACTAGGGCAGATGAGACATGAATCTTGAGGCAGAATAAAAGCTAATGAGGAGGGGTCAGTATTGCCAGGTGCTCATCTGAGCTCTGGGGATTCAACAGCAATCAGGACAGAGAAAAATTTCTGTTCTCTTGAAACAGTGTTTTCCTTTCTTTTATGTATGTATGAGTTCTTATTGTATTCCAGGAAGTAATGCCTGTATCATGCTAACTGCCTTTCCCAATTCATCATACATTGACTAACTTTTCTGTCTTCAGTCTTTTTATTTATTTGAACTTATCAGGATTTTACATTATAATTTGTACCCCCAATTCCAAGGTATTTTAATGTCTTAAAAATATCTCCCCACATTTTTTCTATTAACGTTGTTTATAATTTTATTATGATAGATTGGTAGTTATTCACAGTTACCCATTCACTCCTTCATAGCACTGTTATTAACCCATTCCTGCCATGTGTCCCTGTAAAGGAATAGACTTCACCACACCATTGACAGGACCAACCATTGGACTACCTTTGGCTGACTGAATGCACATTCTCTTATCTGATCATAAACTTGCAAGTAAGAAATAAAAAGTCTATTGTCAGAAGCCAGTGAGACTTTAGGTTGGCTTGTCATGCAGAATACCCTGGATAAACTTATGTTTACATTTAGGCCTCTTACCTGTGGTGCCATTGGGTATTCCCCATAGCTTATCAGTAAAGAATCCCCCTGCAATGCAGGAGCCACAGGAGACGAGGGTTCGATCCCTGGCTTGGGAAGACCCCTGGAGAAGGGCATGGCAACCCACTCCAGTATTCTTGCCTGGAGGATCCCATGCACAGAGGAGTCCAGCGGACTACAGTCCACAGGGTGGCAAACCGTTGCATGTGACTGAAGTGACTGAGCACACGCACATCTGTGATGCCGTCATTGTTATATGCAGTTATCCTCCATATATAATTCTGCTTGGTCTCTTTATTCTGTTTTGCTGATCTATCTCTTCCTATACCAATTCTATACTGTTTCTTAGTACTGTGATATTATTATATGTCTTAATATTTCATGAGTTCCTACTTAAGTCTTCCTTCTCAAAATTAGCTTTGTATGAATGTGTAAACCTTATTATATTTAAAATCAGTTTCATGTTCTTCTGAAAATTCTACTGAGATATTGATTATATTGATAGATATAGAGAGAGATAAATATATACTCACACACACTGAGTTTTAGATAAACTTGGGAAACCATCAGTAGCTTTAGAAATGTCAACATGCCTTATTTTATTAAGGTCTCATTTGATTAATTTTAGAAATCTTGTAAGTTTCTCTGCGAAGATGTGCTTTCTTTATTGGTCTAATTCCTAGGATTTTGTATTTTGGGTTGATATTTTAAGTAGAATATTATCTTCTATTTTTAGTTAGGTTTTACTTTTAAAGTGATAGACTCCAATGTAAATTATGTACACTCAATTGAGGAAAAGAAGAAAATATTAGCACATCTGTAAATGTTTATTTTTATTTTATTTTAACATTTTAATTTTTATGTTAATAGTAACTAATGTATTAATATACTAGTTCTATAATAATAATAGCTAATTTTTATAAGACACCAACTTTGTGCTATCCAAATGCTTTCCAAGTATTAATTCACTTAATCCTCACAATACCCTAAGTGGAAATTTTTTTCTTCTCATTTTATAGGCAAGAAAAATGAGGCAGAGTGGTTATATACCTTGCTTAAGTTCACACATGTGTGTGACCCCAAGGCAATCTTGCTTTTAATCTCTACACTATGTTGTTTGTAAAGTATATAACTGCAGTTTATAAATGAATATTGGGGTCATATTAGGCTCATGAAATGAGTTGGTTTGCTTTATAAAGATAAGAATTATATGTTTTTTTAAAGTTTTATTTATCAACTTTTAGAGAACCAATATTTTGACACTAGAAATATAGAAAAATGCTATTAATCTTTAACATTTACCTTATACCTGGCAATTTCACTTAACTCTTTTATTAGATATACCAATGTGTTCATTCTGTCGGGTTTTCTATGTAATCTTATCAGTGACAAATAATGACAGTTTTATCTCTTCTTTTCCAGTTCTTATCTTTGTTAATTATTTTCCTTGTCTTATTGTGTTGGCTAGGGCCTTCAGTACTATACTGAATGGTAGTGGTGATAAAAAATATCCTTGCTTTATTGCATTCAAATTTTTTTCAATAAACACTATCTAATGCTAAAGCTGAAACTGCAGTACTTTGGCCACCTCAGGCGACGAGTTGACTCACTGGAAAAGACTTTGATGCTGGGAAAGGTTGGGGGCGGGAGGAGGAGAGGACGACAGAGAATGAGATGGCTGGATGGCATCACCGACTCTGTGGACATGAGTTTGAGTGAACTCTGGGAGTTGGTGATGGACAGGGAGGCCTGGCATGCTGTGATTCATGGGGTCGCAGAGAGTCGGACACGACCGAGCGACTGAACTGAACTGAACCTTTTAAACGAATACTTTTTCTAATTAGGAATGGATAGGAATAATAATTAGGAGAATGGATTGAAACATGTATATTATCATATGTGAAATGAATCTGATGTGGTTGGAGGTTCTCCACCTCAACACTCTGTGGATTTAATAGGCCGTTCCCTCCGAAGTGTATAAATTAGCCTGGGATAGAACCTGCATGCTGAATTTACTAATTAAGAAATGAGAAACCAGAACTATAAAGGTGGCATAGAAATACAAGAAACTATTCTTAAGTAATCTTTCAAAACTTTGAACAGAGTTACAGATTTTACCATTTGTTATAAACTGGTATATATAATTTAACCAGACCATAAGAAAATTAGTATTGTGTGAATTCTGAAGCACTTTCAACATGTTGTAGAAATAATGTGGACTTTCTTGAGTTTTACACATTCATAAGTAAATGGTCTGTATCTTGTGTCTTTGTTGGTTTTCTGTGAACTGTAGTTTCTGGGAAGTGAGCAGCTCTCATTCCTGTAACTCTTGTAATCCAGTCATTCATGTGCCTCCTTCATGTGGGTTCAGTACAGCTGTGGTGCTGTTATCCCTCTGATAGGAACTCTAACTCGGTGTAAAGCCCCAAAGGTCTGTTACCTATTTTTATTTTATATTGTACTATATTTTATTTACAGTGTTGTGTTTGTTTCAGGTGTATAGCAAAGTGATACAGTCATACATATGTATATATGAATTAACAAAAGCAGTTCCTGTCTTTTGATGGGGTGCTCATGGTTTATAACATAAATGGCATTACTTTGAGAGAGGGATAACTTAGGTATGGCATTGGGTTTTTTTCTTTTTGCAGCTTGAGGCAGTTGTAAAATAACTTAATGTACCTTTTTGCAACTGTGTATTCTATAGTATTTTTTTCATTTGGTGAAATTTTGACTGTTAATGTTTTTGGCATTGTGCTTTGTACCATTTATTAAATAAAAATTTTAAAAAATGAATACTTTTATTAAGTTAAAGATATCATATTTGCTCCCCGTTTTCTTAGTTTCTTTTGTTTTACCATTAAATAAGTATAAAATTTATTAAATATCTTTCTTTATCTACTGAGGTGATAATATTTTTTTAGTTCACTGTCACGATGAATTATACTGATAAAGTTTTGATCTATCAGTAAATTGCTGTACCATTCCTGAGATTATTCCTACAAATTCACACTGTATTGTCCTTAATCAGTTCAGTTCAGTTCAGTCGCTCAGTGGTGTCCAACTCTTTGCGACCCCATGAATCACAGCACGCCAGGCCTCCCTGTCCATGACCAACTCCCAGAGTTCACTCAAACTCTTGTCCATCGAGTCGGTGATGCCATCCAGCCATCTCATTCTCTGTCGTCCCCTTCTCCTCCCGCCCCCAATCCCTCCCAGCATCAGAGTCTTTTCCAGTGAGTCAACTCGTCGCATGAGGTGGCCAAAGTATTGGAGTTTCAGCTTTAGCATCAGTCCTTCCAATGAACACCCAGGATTGATCTCCTTTAGAATGGACTGGTTGGATCTCCTTGCAGTCCAAGGGACTCTCAAGAGTCTTCTCCAGCACCACAGTTCAAAAACATCAATTCTTCGGTGATCAGCTTTCTTCACAGTCCAACTCTCACATCCATACATGATCACGGGAAAAACCATAGCCTTGACTAGATGGACCTTGGTTGGCAAAGTAATGTCTCTGCTTTCTAATATGCTATCTAGGTTGGTCATAACTTTCCTTCCAAGGAGTAAGTGTCATTTAATTTCATGGCTGCAATCAGTGTCTGCAGTGATTTTGGAACCAAAAAAAAAAGTCTGACACTGTTTCCACTGTTTCCCCATCTATTTCTCATGAAGTGATGGGACCAGATGCCATGATCTTTGTTTTCTGAATGTTGAGCTTCAAGCCAACCTTGTCACTCTCCTCTTTCACTTTCATCAAGAGACTTTTTAGTTCCTCTTCACTTTCTGTCATAAGGGTGGTGTCATCTGCATATCTGAGGTTATATTTATTTGGCTAACATTTTATTTAGTATTTTCTTATCTGTGTTCAGAAGTGGACTATTTATTTCCCTGTTTCTTTTGTATTATCCTTATATAATTTTAATATCAAGATATTAAGCTCATAAAATGACTTGTGCAGTCATTGTTTTTTCTGGAAAAGCTTTTACATGATAAAATTATCTGTTTTTTAAAGTTTCACTTAACCTCTGCTGCTGCTGCTAAGTCACTTCAGTCGTGTCCGACTCTGTGTGACCCCATAGACGGAAGTTATCTAAGAAGAAAAAAGGATACCAAAACTGTACTATGGCATTTTCTAGAGAAATTTTATTTCGTCAGGTAAATATTTTCTGCAATTCATCATAAGTGAGCTTTAAAGTTTCATAGTACAATTTTGAAATATGTGGTATTTGGCAACTGTGGAAAAGATTAAGAACTTATAGCTCAGTTGGTAAAGAATCCACCTGCAGTTCAGGAGACCCTGGTTTGGGGGGGTCTGGAATATCTCCTGGAGAAGGGATAGGCTACCCACTCCAGTATTCCTGGGCTTCCCTTGTGGCTCTGCTGGTAAAGAATCCACCTGCAGTGCGGGAGATTTGGAGTCAATCCCTGGGTTGGGAAGATCCCCTAGAGAAGGGAAAGGCTACCCACTCCAGTATTCTGGCCTGGAGAATTCCATGGGCTGTATAGTCCATGGTGTTGCAAACAGTTGGACACAAATGAGTGACTAACTTTCACTTTCCACTTTTCAAGAACATTGGTACTTTTGTATATTTGCTTCATGACATTGTCATTCAGTTACCAACCATTTTCCAAGACAGTTTCCCCGCAATTCCTGTCAAATTACCTATGAAAAGAATTAGAACAACTATATCAATGTAAACTAAGTTTTATTGGGCAAACTGAAAGATAACAAGGAACCAGTTCTCAGAAGGTAATTACTATAAACATTAGATTTCTGGTGAAGACCACATTTGTTCTACTGAGAAATTATATCAAGGATATCCTTCTTCAAAAATGTGGCATTTCACAGTGAATTGCACTCAATATTTTGTAATAACCTATAAGGTAAAAGAATCTGAAAAAAATGTATGTATGAGTATGTGTGTGTATATTTATTTGATTGACTTTGCTGTACACCTGCAACTAACACAACATTGTAAATCAACTATATTTCAGTTTTAAAAAGGAAAAGAATCATCATGTTGTACACTTGAAATATTAAAAATGTGGCATTGCCACTCAAGGCACATGGATGGGCAACAATATATTACCTGCCTTGACTGGGTCAGAATGTGGGGAAGGGTTTAGTGAGGCACTCTTCTTAAGAAACAAAAGTTGAGACCAGAACTCTTAATAGCTTTCCGGTAGCAACCCAGGCAGGCACTTGGTCATTTTAGACCAAAGATCAAAACTATAAGAGGTTTGAAATCTTCCTACTTGCAGATTCATTGTTTTTATTTTAAATCCCTGCCAGTTTCACATAATGAGTTACTGGAAAATTCTTAGGGCGTCAGCAGCCTGTGTGTTGTTTTAGGAAATGCAAGTCATTTGGAGAAGTGGAAGCAAAACAGAGAGGGAGGGGATAGCAGACAATAGGAGCAGAGATTAAGCAAAGTATTTCTGGCCATGACAGAGAAGAAAAGTACACCAGAAATTGTCCTGAAGCTGAGAATGGACTTGGAGCTGAAAGCAGAAGTGCCTGGATACTGTCATTATGCCATGCTATCTACTTTGTGGACTTTCCAAATGTGGCTGGACAGCGCTGAGGCATGATTTGAAGTGAGATAACATTGAAACTGATGGCTGTGAAATGACAGCAACAGATGGACCTTGCTAGCATGAAGCAACCAAAGGTGTGGGCAGTTTACAGAAAAATACTCAATCCTGAGCTTGACAGACCATATAGAAGCAGGTTACATCATCAACTAAAGGTCAGATATAAATACAGTGAGCTTGTTTAAGATGGTTCGGCATGCTTTAGCCTTCTTAATCACATTTATCTACCTGGAAATAACTCATCAGCTCTATGTGTATCCACCTCTATCTATGTAATAGAACAAACAAAAGTCCCAAGAAGATGATTTAGTCCATTCTATTGTATTTTGATGTTTTAATAAGAACACAATGGTCATAATAAAGTAAAATAGATTTATATTCCTAGCAGAACAAAGTTCCAGTTTAGCAGATAAATATAAGATCACTTTTTGTCAAACATTTAGCACATGTAATTTTAATCAGCTGCCCAAGTCAACAACAACAAAAAACTCAGTCTTAAGTAATTTGTGCTGCTGCTGCTAAGTCACTTCAGTCGTGTCCGACTCTGTGTGACCCCACAGACGGAAGCCCACCAGGCTCCCCCGTCCCTGGGATTCTCCAGGCAAGAACACTGGAGTGGGTTGCCATTTCCTTCTCCAATGCATGAAAATGAAAAGTGAAAGTGAAGTCGCTCAGTCCTGTCTGACTCCCAGCGACCCCACGGACTGCAGCCTACCAGGCTCCTCCATCCATGGGATTTTCCAGGCAAGAGTACTGGAGTGGCTTGCCATTGCCTTTTCCAAAGTAATTTGTGGCTGTCTTGAAACTTACACAAAAAAACTAAGAACAATATTTTCACATTGTTCATATCATGCAGACAGGGTTCAGAGTTTATCTGTTAAGCTTCAAGGATTCTTTGACATTTCTGATCTCATTGTTGTTGGCTTGGACCCAATTTGGACTAGTGATTAGTTCACAATAGGCTCTATTTTCCATTATTAATCTCTTAGTCTTGAAAAATTTATCAGACTCAAAGCTGTTAGATATCTAGAATTCTGCACTTTTTGTTACTTGTTAAATATTGACTCCAGGTGTTCTTTTTTGTTCCATTATTTTCATTCATGAAGCAATTGGAAAATGCTAGGGGGGGTGTGTGTGTGTGTGTGCGCGCGCGTGCGTGCACCTGTGCATGCACAGGTACATGTTTCACAGTCTTTCAGGAATAAGTACTCAACTTCACAAAATATTCAAATTTAGGTCAGCAGAGCTGAGAAGCACTGCATTCTACTCATGTACTAACTCTCGACCTGGGCCTTCAGAGCCTTTTCCTAAATGTCGACTGGAATTGGTATCTTTTTCTGATGTAGAAGTTTGCATCAGTAGATACTCATGTGACAGCTTGATTGTAAATGGGTCGATTAATTCCCCAGCACAAGCATGTAAGAAATTTCATCTGAGGTTCAGTGCTAATGCGAAAGGGATTTGCACTGCACACTGAGAATTCAGCACTCCCAAAAAGAAAAGGATTAAACGTGATGTCAATTCAAGAGAGAAAAGGCCAAGGCAGTTATAGAAACACATTTGCTGAGGTCCTGGATAAGAAAATAATTTTGTACAAATTTCACCATGTAATGTCTTTCAAACTGTGTAAGAAGTCAAATTATTCTACAGAAGGGCAGTCAACAATCTTCCTCGGTATGGCCTGGGCTTAATATTTCATTTCAAGAAAAGAAGTGATATTTCAAAGAGAGAGAAAAATCACTGTTTGGAGGACTTCTGATTACCAAAATGATGCAAAATGGGTGAAAGCCTGCACTGAGTTCTTTGCATAATAACATAGAAAGTTTTGAAGTTTACTTTTTATAGAAATATTTCAAGAAGAGTAGAAAATGTGGAAGTATAACTCTCAGGCCAAAGTTTGAACTGGGCTTCTGATAGAGCCACGTGTCTCTTAATAAATTTCTCTTTTGGGGTTAGTTAGGGATTGGGTTCAGCTACATATAAACACAATTATGTTAACCAAATCAGGCTGTTCTTTCTTGTCCTGATATATTAAGTCTGGACATAGGCAGGTGACATTGGTGCCACAGTTTCATGACAGCATCAACACCCTGGATTTATTTTGTCTTTTCGTTCCTTCACCCTTATAGTTACTGCGTGGTTACAAGATACCACTAGTCTCCCTTCTGCATTCCAAGCAGGAAGAATAAGATATGAGGAGGAAGGGCTGACACCCATGCCAGAAAAATGAAACTACATGGGAATTCCTGGTTAGGTTTCAGTTCATCTCAGCAACACAGCCATGTGCTGTGGGCAGCCTTTGCTGTCATAGAATCTGAAAAATGGTAGGGCTTGTTTGTTTTGGGTTTTGTTTGTTTGTTTGTTTTTTGGCTGCATTGCCAATAAAAGCTGAAAACCAGGGTTCTTTTAATAAAAACAAAGGAGAGAATGGATTTTGGCTAGGCGAGCAGCAAGCTGAGTCACATGTTGCTTCAAGATATTGATCAGGGTCCTTTCTGAGCTGGCACTGCCATGACATTCTAACTGCTATTGTGTATACTGTGCCCTCTTGCCCTTATTTTGCTGGTTTAGAAGTAGGTTTTGTTCAACATAGCTTTGGTGCAGAGTGGATGTTCTCAGGGAAGAATGATATTCTACGAGTTTGTTGCTTGAGTACTTTCCTCCACAGGATTCCAAAACAACCACAGCAACAACCACACCCACCCAACCACCTGTCCATGCAGAGAGGTTAGGGAGGTAGGTTAGACTCTCAACCAGGATACAAAACCAAAAGCAAGCCTGACATCATTCTTCATGTGCGGCGAGAACTGAGAACTGAGACTTAAGGGATAAACTATGTTGATAACAAAAAACCCAAAGTAAACACTGGCGGAACAATAGGCCAAATCCAATGGAGATTTTAGCACCCCTTACCAGGTGCATATAGCAAAATCTCCAAGATAAACTATATGTTGGGAAGAAAACATATTCAATAAACTTAAAAGGCTTGACTTGTAAGGAAGTTAGCTGACAATAATAGACTTAAATTAGAAATCAATAACATATCTAGATAAACCTCGACATTTGGAAACTGAAGAGCTCCCTTCTAAATATCAAACAGGTCATAAAAATGTGTGAAAAAAATCACAAAGAAAATGAAAACTTGATTTGGAAAAAGTTATAATGAAAATATAGCCTGTGAAATTTTATAGGATGTTTCCTAAAGCATTACTTAAAGGAAAATTCTAAAATTAGGAAAGAAAAATGACTTGAGATCACTCTAAATTTCCACCATAAGAATCTAGAAAGAGGCAAGCAATTTAAACCCAAAATACGAATGGATAAAAATAATAGACGTAAGAGTAGAGATCAATAAATATAAAACAAACAATAAAGGAAATTAATTAAACTGAAAGTAAGTCCTCTGAAGATTAACAAACTATTTTGATAAAGACATGAACATTAAAATGAAAACCAAAACTATTTCTTCCAAGAGTACATGAAAGTTTGGTTTTTTCCATATATTATAGATATTAAAGGAATAATAAGGAAATATTATGAACAAGTGTATGTGTGCTCAGTTGTGTCCGACTCTTTGTGACCTCATGGACTGTAGCCTGCCAGGCTCCTCTGTCCATGAGATTTTTCAGGCAAGAATACTGGAGTGGGTTACCATTTCCTCTTTCAGGGGCTCTTCCTGACCCAGGGATCAAACCTGTGTCTTTTGTATCTCCAGCATTGGCAGGCAGATTCTTTACCACTGCATCTCCTGAGAAGCCCATATGAACAAGTATATGGCAACGTCTATGACAATTTAGATGAGGTGAAGAAATCCCTTGTAAAACAAGTTACCAAAACTGACAAAATAAAAAAAATCTGTGTAGTCACTTAAAAATGAAATTGAATCTACCATTAAGATCTCCCCACAAGTAAAACTTGAGTCTCAAATGGCTTTAGTAGTGAATTCTATCAAGCTTTTAAAAAGGAAATAACACAAATCCTGTAGGTAATTTCACATAAAACAGAAAAGGAGTTAACAGTTCCAAAGTTTTTCTATGAGGCTGTTAACCTGCCTGGCAGTTGATCTAATCTGACTTAGAGGTTGCTAAATTAACCTGTTTCTGTTTCATAGGTCCTGGCAGAAGACATGAGACTCTTGGGTCAGAGACAAAGGACTTTGCTACTCACAGGCAGCAAAGCAACACGAGAGCCCATGCTTGCATCTGTTCCTCTTGTTCTCAAGTCCCATGGAGGTGACACAAAGCACCCAAATAGATGCTGACGTGTGCAGGGAGCCTGTGGCACAGGAGAGGAGTCCTGAGTCTGGAGAACCCACTGACTTACGTGTCTGCTGACACAGAGCCTGAACGAAAATCAGGAGAGAGGGTCAACTTTCGGCCTGAAAATGTCCATCTCCCTCACCCTACGATTCACTTGTTACCTAGGGATCTATAGTTTCCTGACATTTCTGTTTAAGATTTCAGATTTGTACTACTCATAATACAGTATTCTTTTCATATCCATTTAAAAATATCTCTTGATTGTGAGAACAAATTAAATAGATACACCAAGCTATTATATGTAAGCACCTAGCAAACATCCAGCTGCATGTGTACATAACTATATATACATATGTGCATGGGTGTATATATGTGTGTAGATATGTATATGCATGCATGCGTGCTTAGTAGCTCAGTCATATCTGATTCTACGTGACCCTTTGGACTGTAGCCCATCAGGCTCCTCCATCCATGGGATTTTCCAGGCAAGAATACTGGAGTGAGTTGCCATGCCCTCCTCCAGGGGATCTTCCCCACCCAGGGATCAAACTTAATAAAACTGAAAGTAAGTCCTGTGTCCCCTGCACTACTGGTGGATTCTTTACCACTGAGCCATTGGGAAAGCCCAGATATGACTATATAAATTGATAAATACAGGCATGTCTCAGAGGTATTGCCACTTTGGTTCCAGACCGTGGTAAAAAAGTGAATATCACAATAAAGTGAGTCACACCAGTTGTTCTGGTTTCCCTGTCTACATAAAAGTTATATATTTAAAAACAATTCCACCAATAACACATGCTCTACATAACATTATGTTTGGCTTTGAGCCAGAGAAAACTTGAAACACAATCGCTTAAGCACAGAAAGGGCTCATATACATTTTTCTCATATATAAGACATTGTGTAGATAGGGAGTCCAAGGCTGCTATGGTTGAAGCCCTGCAAGACCATCAAGGATTCAAACTCCTATTTCCTATTCTGCCCTCCTCAGCAAGTGGCCTTCACTCTCATGATTGCATAATGGCTGCTCCATTTCCAGGCATCACATTTTGATCCCCAGTGGGAAGAAATGGAAAGATCCAGAAAAAGCCTTTCTCATAAGGTTTTGCTTTGTCTTGAGAAGGGATGCTTTCCCCAGACACATCTGCCTATATCTTATTGGCCAGAACGAGGTAACAGAGCTTTCCCAAGATGCAGTTATTTGGAGGAAGTGAATTTACATATTAAGCAGGAAACACTGATGATCATCTCCAGCAAAACTGGAGTTCTGTTAGCAAGGAGGAAGGGAGACCAGACCGTGGCGAAGTGTCAAGCAGTTTCTGCCATGTGCCTACTGTAGAAAAATCAGAAAAAACAAGAGGCATTTGTCCATTCTTTTTGTTCCATTTATTTATTCCTTTGTTTAGTCTTTCTGTTTCTGTCTCCTGATAAACACCTTATCTGAAATTAGAGACCGTCATGGTGGCCTTACCTCAGAGAGTGAAAGAACCTTTGAAATTCTATCCTTAAGTGGATAGCTTTCTGATACAAGTAACACCCTACCCCGACCCTTCCCACTCCACCTCCCACCACTGAGAATTTAGTATCACGAAGACAGAACCTTCAAGGGAAAAAACATGTAAATAAGGTTTCAGGGCAGAAAATGGTTTCGTGACAGACATTTTATCTGGGTCAGAAAACAGGCCATTTCCTGTCCTTTCAAAGCCCCATGCCTCTTCAGTCACTGCCCTGTAACCCGGGCAGGCGTGTGGAGATAGACTCAGAGGCCACAGAGGCAGCAGCCTCCTTTCCTGAGCGGTCGGCGTCTTGCTAATGGCTCTAGAAGCTGATTGCAGGGCCTGGGCCTGTTCATCATTGTCATAATCACCGTGGATTATATTTTTGAGTGCCCACAGGGGGCATGGCCCTGCACTGTGCAAAGTGTTTACTGTCCTATTTCTGCTTCTAAATCGTTAGATGTTCTGCTCGCAGTGAGCTGAGCTCTGATTGCTAGCAATACTGTCCACTGCTGTCAGCTCACCTAAAGTTGAAGCTTTTCATACTGCGGACATTCCCCGAAGGAATCTGATGAAACAGTGACACTACCAACTCTTTGGCTAAGTTTCTTCATCATTAATGGATTTTCTCAACAAGTCAATCGGCAGGTACTATTTTCTTTGTTACAGAGCTCAGCGATGGCATCGCTGACTTCAAGGTTGGCCAGGACCTTTGGGGTTTGGAGGTAAAAGAGCTAATATTGATCAGTTCTGGGGACAGTCTTACATACTACTATACACAGAATCGGTAACTAATAGGGACCTTCTGCGTAGTACTCTATTTGGTACTCTGTAACAGCCTATATGGGACAAGAATCTAAAAAGGCGTGGCTATATACATAATGTAGAACTGATTCACTTTGCTGTACACCTGAAATGAATACAACATTGTAAATCAACTCTGCTCTACTAAATTAAAAATAAATACTTTATACTTCATTCTCCAGTTATTCCTCTGAAGGCATAATCAGTACACATTTTGTAGACGAAGCAGCTGATTCTAAGAGTTTAGATGAGTTGTCCAAAGTCACGTAAGCCGTTAAAAGATCAAAATGGAACTTGAACCTGGGTTCTAATTGAATTACCTTTCAACTCCAGTATATTGTCCTTTAAGAAGAGTCATGATATTTCAGTAAGAGGTCACAAACCCAACCTTCATTAGTGAAGTGGGTTTAACCTGAATTGAAGGGTCCTCACTTACCTCTTGCTGACGTCAGTGGTTACCCTGCCTGAGGAGGAACAGGTGCTTTTACGAGGTGAGTGAAGCGACTTTAGAAGTCTAAGAGAATTCAGGAATGAGGCATAGTCTTTCTTCAGGGTGCGTCAGGTGCTGTGCACATTTACTGTAGCAGGACTGGAATCGCTCTCTGTTCCTGTTTATTGTGCTTTATTTCCCCTGCTCATGTTTACATTTTATTCTGCTTCCTGACTTTATGAGCACTCCAGCACAGTGATGATTTTCCTCAGAGTTTATCCTTGCTCTTAACTCTTCTTTCGTTGAGCAGCAGTTTCTGGTGATGCTATATTTGACTCATGCTTTCTTACTTTTGTTCGAGCGCTTTCATAATTTTCATCCTCATTCACATCAGCCTCATTCTCCTCCTGCATTATCTCTGAGTGGTACTAACTGCACGTTTATTTCCCGCGTATGTGTTAGAGCCTCCCTCTCGCCTCTGTATTTGACAATTGCAGATGGCTTTTCGGTAGCATCCTTCTTTTCCCAGAGTCTGCACTTGTTAGAGCTCAAGGCTCCCGCTCACTTAAATAAGGATTCAGTAAGAGCCTGCATCTGCACATTGAGGTTGCCATTGAATCTACTCGTGCCTTCCATTTCACAGGTATCACGGTTTTCCCTCTAGCTAATCATTTCATCTGGGATGATTTTAAGCTGTGTCATAACTTTAAAAGGAATCTTGAAGACCTTTATTTTTGCATGTCTCCTTCTTTACAGATTATGCTATAAAAGTGCTGTTCTTTCCTGCAGTCGTTCTCAGTAATGGAGACTGTGGTGATGGTATAGCTGCTAAGTCGTGTCCGATTCTTTGTAACCCCATGTAGTATAACCCGCCAGGCTCCTCTGTCCATGGGATTTTCTAGGCAAGAATACTGGAGTGGGTTGCCATTTCCTTCTCCAGAGGACCTCCCAGACCCAGGGATTGAACCCCGGTCTCCTGCATTGCAGGCAGATTCTTTACCAACTAAACTACTAGGGAAGCCCTAAAGTGTTTATATCAGAGACTAAAGCTCAGAGGTGTAGCATTCACCTCTCCTGTTTCTTACCCCACACTCTCTGACCTTGAACCCACATATCCCATCTGATAACATGAGATACACCATGTTTGCAGCTTTTTAGAGCATTTTCATTAGCCTCATGCTGTCTAGATATTCAGGCATTGACTTTAACAAACATGATTATATAATAATGTAATATTCTGGCCCATGTACTTCTCTACGATTATATGGTTAGCAGAAGAACATGATGAGCTACACAATATAAGCTGATAGAGACTAAAATAAAATATAATAGCAGATGTAAATACACTTTTGAAATAAATAGACCAATTTCAGGAAAGAAGCCTTGCATAAAAACAAACATACACAAAGAACTTTGGAAATAAATGTAAAGGAATAGTAAAGTAGTAACAGCTGTCTATAAAACACATGAAAATTAAACATCATGTTTTTGGCATATTTTTAACTCACAGAATCCTAATATAATTTTAAACCCATTTGAAAGAAAATAAGCAGCCATTAGAATTACCCACAGTAATTGAGCAAAATATGAAATTATTAGCATTTTGTTCAAGTGAGGTTCAAGCTTAGTTTTCACTATGATCTGAAATTCTAAGATTAAATTTTGAAAATAGATTCTGTATTATTTATATTTTTTGAAATATAATCTATAAGATTTAAATTAGGTACAGAAATGCAAATCCAGAGTGTAATAAACTACCACACCAGACAGAATGGCCATCATTAAAAAGTCTACAAACAACAAATGCTGGAGAGGGTGTGGAGAAAAGGGAACCCTCTTACACTGTTGATAGGAATATAAATTGGTACAGCCACTCAGAAAACTGAAAAGATAATGACCATATAATCCAGCAATCCCCCACCTGAGCATAGATCAAATGGAAGTATAATTCAAAATAACATACATGCACCTCTATGTTCATAGCAGCAATATTCACAACAGCCAAGACATAGTAACAACCTGGGAAAGGTTGGGGGCGGGAGGAGAAGGGGACGACCGAGAATGAGATGGCTGGATGGCATCACCGACTCTGTGCACATGAGTTTGAGTGAACTCCGGGAGTTGGTGATGGACAGGGAGGCCTGGCGTGCTGTGATTCATGGGGTCGTGGAGAGTCAGACACGACTGAGCGACTGAACTAAACTGAACTGAATGGGGAGGGAAATGGCAACCCATTCTGGTACTCTTGCCTGGAGAATCCCAGGGACGGGGGAGCCTGGTGGGCTGCCGTCTATGGGGTCGCACAGAGTCGGACACAACTGAAGCTACTTAGCAGCAGCAGCAGCAGTAACAACCTAAATATCTACTGACAGATGAATGGATAAAGAAGATGTGGTATATATAGGCAAAGGAATACTACTCAGCCATTAAAAAAAATGAAATAATGCCCTTTGCAGCAAAATATCATACTAAGTGAAGTAAGTCAGAAAGAGAAAGACAAATACCATACAATATAACTTATACGTGGAATCTAAAATATGGGACAAATGAACCTATCTATGAAACAGAAATGGACTCACAGATATAGAGAACAGACCTGTGATTGCCAAGGGGGAAGGTGTAGGGGAGAAATGGACTTGGAGTTTGGGGTTAGTAGATGCCAACTACTACAAACAGAATGGATAAACAACAAGGTCCTATTGTATGGCACAGGGAAGTGTGTTCAATATCCTGGGATAAACCATAATGGAAAAGAATATAAAAAAGAATGTGTATATGTGTATAACCGAGTCTCTCTGCTGTACAGCAGAAATTAACACAACACTGTAAATCAATCACACTTCAATTAAAAAAAAAAGATCTAAGTTAGGACAAAAATAGCTGTACATGGCTTTAGGAGAGAAACTGTCCTTTTACTCTTTGGTACGAATACATACATGTATTTGGTAGAAATACAACATACTTGGTATATGAATACTAAGTTCTATTAAACTATTTCCTTGAGTTTCTCCTTTTTTTTTTAATATACCATCAGCACCCTAATTTGATGCATACTTGAAATTCAGCACTGGGCTCTTTAAACCACATTTTCGAATTTCACTGCCTGTAAGACCAGGGTCTGGACTGTGGCTTTACAACTGTGTAGTCAGGAGCCAAAACAGAAAGGACCAATCAGACTGACAGGAAGAACCAAGTTAATTTATTTATGATTTCCTAGAAATGTGCTTTATCTGAGGAACCTCATATAATGAAAGAAAAGTTTAATCCGGGGTGTGCACGTTTCTCCTTTAATCATCCCAGAGATGAATCATGACTTTTGTTACAGATTACCAGAAAAGGAATTGGGTATCCGCCTCCAATACACTGCATCTTCTCCTTAGGAGAGTCACCAGCTTGTGTGGATTGCTTTTCCATGTTCAAGATCTTCTCCCACCCTACAGCACGACTGGATCCTATGTTTTCCCAGACTCTAGCATAGAGCCTGGCACATAGTCCCCGACTCAAATAAACACTCGCCAAAGGACAGAATGAACAAACGGATGGTCATATTAGACACTCACAGTGCTATCCCCATTAGACAGATGAGGAAAGAAAGGACCAGACAGCTTAATCAAGGGGCATTTCACAAGGTCACAAGGTGACAGCACTAAGCCCTAAACCAGACCTAGAGCCATGATCTTTTCAATGACTCCAGGCTGCTGCTTCTTCAAATTATTAAAGCTGTACAACTTTTTAAACCTGACCTATGACGTCACATTACTTTCAGCAGGCTGTATTATGAATATTTCATACTTTGGTCTCTAGCACTCTTGGGGTGTTTGGAATCATGAAAAAGCATTACATTTCCTCAGCACAAAAGAAACTTTGCCACAAACTTTTCACGCTTGTCTGTAGAGGATTAGGGTCCCCATAAACATTCCGGGGCACTCCTCAGGAGTTTGGGGGCATACAGTTTCCCACAGCTGTCCAGTCCACAAGGTCCATGAGATTAGGAGCAGTTCTGTGCCGCTTGGGGAAGTGTGGTGTCTGCAGACTCTGATTTTCTAGGTATAAGCCAGGAAAGTGTTGGGGAGGGAAACTGTCTTTGGGGGCTTCGTCTATAGAAAGCAAGCTCACTTATCACAAACAAACCATTTCTAAGAGATCAACAATTTTGTTGACTGCATTTAAACATGGAACATGCAGTTCCCGAGTGCAATTTAGTTTTTCAAAGGACAGTTTTATTCTTTCTCAGAAATGCCAGGGTGATTATTTTTTGTTGTTTTGTTTTGCTTAGAAGGGCCGCTTAGCGTACCTCTTTAGTCAACATGTAAAGGAAAAGAACAAACAACCGAGTGATCCCCTGTCAGCCTCAAGGCAGCGTATTGAGGACTTAAACACAAACAGGTTCCCTAGGTGATGCTGGCAAAGACTTTCAAATCAGGCGAAAATACTCATTGAACTCTGACCCAGTCAGATTCAGATTAAATGTTTTATTTTTTCCTTGAGAATGTCTGTTTTCTGCAATGTTTTTAAGAAATCTCTTAAAAAATACTGAGATCTCAGTAATATGATATTAATCTCTTACATTAAGAATTGGATTAAATTTACTTACAGCAGCCAGTCTTGGCTTTTATTACATTTGGTATATGATTTTTATTTTCTTCTCACAACTACTGTTATAAAAATTACTGATTCTTTTCTAAATTTGTGCTATAAGGTGTTAGTATATGTATATACAGGTTTCCCAGGTGGCGTAGTGGGGAAGAATACGCCTGTCAATGCAGGAGACACAGGAAGAATGGGTTCAAACCCTCGGTTGAGAAGATACTCTGGAGTAGGAAATGGCAACCCACTCCTGTATTTTTTGCCTTGAAGATTCCATGAACAGGGTAACCTGGTGGGCCATGGTCCTTAGGGTCACAGAGTCAGACACGACTGAGTGGCTGGGCGCACACACACATATGTATATACACGTATACACGTACTTATTTGTTTTTAGACAAGGAATTTATAATGGGGCTTCCCAGGTGGTGTTAATGGTGAAGAACCTGTCTGCCAATGCAGGAGACACAAGATGTGGGTTTGATCCCTGGGTTGGGAAGATCCCCTAGAGAAGGGCATGGCAACCCATTTGGCACTGGAACCAGCAAAGGCATCAATATTTGAGGACATCTGTATACAGTTTCAGAGAAGGCAATGGCACCCTACTCCAGTATTTTTTCCTGGAGAATCCCAGGGACGGGGGAGCCTGGTGGGCTGCTGTCTATGGAGTCACACAGAGTTGGACACGACTGAAGCGACTGAGCAGCAGCAGCAGCAGTATACAGTTTGGCTATGTAGGGGAGGAAAATAGTTTTCTTTACCCTTCTGAGTTCTTAGCTGAGACCCCTTTAATGAAAGACAGGCTAATAGGAATAAAACACACAGGCATTTGATTAACGGGTAGACCTCAGTGTATACGTGGGAGATGGCCAGGGGAAAGTGAGTGACTCTCAAGGTGGCTTTGGAGAAGACACTGGCTCCCCACTCTAGCACTCTTGCCTGGAAAATCCCATGGACGGAGGAGCCTGGTAGGCTACAGTCCATGGGGTCGCAAACAGTCGGACACGACTGACCGTCTTCACTTTCACTTCTCACTTTCATGCATTGGAGAAGGAAATAGCAACCCACTCCAGTGTTTTTGCCTGGAGAATCCCAGGGGCGGGGGAGCCTGGTGGGCTGCCATCTATCGGGTCGCACAGAGTCAGACATGACTGAAGTGACTTAGCAGCAGCAGCAGCAAGGTGGCTTAGAGCGCAGGCTTCAATACCATCTTAACAGAGAGGGAGGATGTATGGACCTGTTCAGTTCAGTTCAGTTCAGTCGCTCAGTCGTGTCTGACTCTCCGCGACACCATGAATCACAGCACGCCAGGCCTCCCTGTCCATCACCAACTCCCAGAGTTCACTCAAACTCATGTCCACAGAGTTGGTGATGCCATCCAGCCATCTCATTCTCTGTCGTCCCCTTCTCCTCCCTTCCCAGCATCAGAGTCTTTTCCAGTGAGTCAACTCGTCGCATGAGGTGGCCAAAGTATTGCAGTTTCGGGGAGAGGAAATGATTTTTAGAAAAATGAAAGCCTTTAGGAGAGTCTATAGGAGGTGTGCTTGTCTGTGACAAACCGTGTCTGGGTATAGTGACTCCTTCTAGTCTCCTCTCCGGTGACAGAAGTCCACCTTCCCTGCCTGATGAAACTCCTGGGAGGGGATTTATGGCAATTGGTTGCTTTTGGAGCATCTGTCGTGAGGCAGATAACGGAATTCAGAGAAAGCCTTTCCTTGCATTGCTGTTTTCCAAGTTCCTACAGCTCCCAGGAACCAACACGCCAAAGTAGTGGACTTCAGGGTGGCCTGTTTTCAACCCTCTGACTGCTGTGCATCTCTCCTATATCCCTCGTAGGTAGGATGTCAATGGTCAAATATGTGCAATCCCTTAGAAACGATACGATTTTCCCAGTTTAGTTAAAAGCTTATAAGTAAGGTCATGACTATTTTTATCTGTCACAGATAAAATTTATACTCTATAAAGTTGCAAAAATATCTTTTCAGGATAATGATTTTGGTAATATTAAGGATGGGTTTAAATCCAGGTTTGTTTACTGTGAGCATCCCACCAGATTAGGAGCTTTGCTAGGGAATACGTTTTCTATCGTTACGGCTATATCCTCCACACTTTGTCGGATGACCTATTATATTAAACATCCAGTAAGGTTTTGTTGACAGGAAGATCATTAAATTATACACTTTATGTGTCTATCCAGGGGTCAGCACACTGGGGTCCAATTTGGCCCGTAGCCTATTTTCATACGTCTTCTGAGCTGAGAATGTTTCTATATTTTTAACGGGTTTTAAAAATCACAAGGAAGAATATGCGATGGAAACTCTATGACCCACAAAGTCTAAAATATTTACTACCTGTCTCTTTACAGAAAAACATCTGCAGATGAGTCTTCATTCTTAAACATACAGCTGGTTTTTAGACATGCTTTAGCGAGGACTCAGACCACTTTGCAGAGTGAGGTTATCCAGGGAGGGAGATCCTGGTCACTGCCTACTCAAAGTCATTCTCCTTCCTTTTTAGTAACAGAACTCCTATTTTTGTACCCACCTCTAGGGATGAAATGCGGTATGTCAAAGCCAGTCTGGGCAATCTCACTCGATTCTCGTAGGAACCTGTTTGGGGTAGATATGCGATTCAGTCCTGGAAGATGAAACAGAAATGGAACTATTCAGGGAGATATCTGGGAAGGATCTTACTGTGAAAGCAAACATAAAGGAACATACCTGCTTGCTTTCACTCCTTTCTTCCTTGGGACACAGTTATGTGCTGATGACGCGCTTTGAGTCCTTAGCCGTCCCTTTTTAACCAGGACTGGAAGACCAAAGAGCTCACAGTGATGCTGCCCTTCTGTCACTGTTGGGCCGGCACCTTGACCTCAAAAGTACCCACCTCCAGTTTCCTTGTGTTATAAAACACATTATGGTTCAGGCCATTAACTGTGTGTTCTGATACTTGCTGCTAAAATATTCAGATTCATTCAAGTTGTAAGTCTGTTCTATTAATGATCTAGATTGCATTATTAGAAGTTTGGAATGAGGAGTTTTCTCAAATGACCTTGCAAGTCTTGAATGAAATTATAGGATAACTCAGATAGGGATTAACATAACCTGGTGTGAACATCATCTTGGACATAACTATTTAGGCTTGAACTTGGACGAGAAGAAACCACTTGGAGAGCAGAGTGAATTCAACCGTGAAATCAATTTAACTTTCCTATCTGATAAAGAAGCAAGTTTGGTATGTATTTATGTGTTCTGTGTGAATATAGAAGGTATGGATTACATTGAACTAGATATCATTTAGAACATATCAGACTAGGAAAAAGGAGAGAAACACCTCTGACCTCAGTAAAGACATTACAAATTTCATTCTCTAAAGTTCAGGCTTCTGAATTTCATTAAGAACCCCAAGTTTCTCCCTCAATGCTTGTTTCAAAATGGATAAAAGTGCAAGGTTATCTTGCAGCTGTTTTACCCTATTTCCCTATATATTTTGACATCCCAATTTGTGAACTGCATTTTCACTGCCACACAGGAAACTTCTCAGGGCTCCCAAGTGCAGAGTGACACTCTTCAGACTCTCCTTGATGCTACATTAGCTTCGTTAACAACTGCAAAGCCTGCTGCAAACTAACGTTCTTTTTAGTTGGACTGCATATTTTCTGAAAGCTTTCAAGTAATTTTATGATTGGCATGAATCGAATAACACTTTGGATAGACATTCTACATCCTCATCCATCTCTGACTTGTTATTACTTTCTATTATTGGTTAATATATGAAATTTCATGCATTATTTTATTTCTGTCCATTCTTGTGAGCTTTTAACTACCTGGCAGGGTTCCGTACTTCCTGAATTTGTGAGGAGACAACTCCCTATCTTCCACTAAACTGTTCTCATGTAATGAACTAAGGATAGAAAACTTCTTTGGCTAAAGGAAAAAAGGGGGACTTCCCGAGTGGCACAGTGGATAGGAATCTGCCAGTCAAGGTAGAGAACACAGGTTCGATTCCTGGTCCGGGAAGGTTCCGCATGTGGTGAAGCAACTAAGCTGCGCGCCACAACTTCTGAGCCCATATGTCTAAAGCCCGTGCTCCTCAACAAGAGAAGCCACTGCAAGGAGAAGCCCGCTCACCACAAGGCGCAGCCCCAGCTCGCTGCAACTAGAGTAAGGCCATGTGCAGCAAAGAAGATCTAGCGCTGCTGCTGCTGTTGAGTCGCTTCAGTTGTGTCTGACTCTGTGCGACCCCATAGATGGTAGCCCACCAGGCTCCCCCGTCCCTGGGATTCTCCAGGCAAGAACACTGGAGTGGGTTGCCATTTCCTTCTCCAATGCATGAAAGTGAAAAGTGAAAGTGAAGTTGCTCAGTCATGTCTGACTCTTAGCAACCCCAAGGACTGTAGCCTACCAGGCTCCTCCCTCCATAGGATTTTCCAGGCAAGAGTACTGGAGTGGGGTGCCATTGCCTTCTCCAAAATGACAAAATAATATTTTTTTAAAAACTATAAAGGAAACAAGGGGTAAATTTCTATAATGACATTCTAGCATGTATGTCGTGCTTTACAGTAAAAAGTACATTCTTATTTCTTATTTTGTCCTCATAAGAACTTCAAAAGGTCAACAAGGTATGGCTTGTTGTATCTGTTTCATATTGAAAAAGCCAATCCCAGAAAGTCTGAGACCTGCTGAAGTCACTCTCCTTTGAAGAAACAGATTCTGGCTCTAAACCTAGGTCTTCTAATTCTAACCTCTCAGAGAACTAGGCCACTTTAACTGATTTTTTTTGGTACTGCCGCCATCTTTTTGAATGACTTTTAGAAATGATTAATTTTTGAAACAGAATTTTTGTTGGAGGTGCCTAATTAATTAGGTTGACCGACATCTTTTTTCACTGAAATCAGGGAGCCTATTTAAAAATGTCTCCATCCATTTGTCTTTTAAAAGCATATAGGAGAAATGTTCATTCCTCGATAAAAACACATGGAATTATTTTGGAAATGTCTGGACACCTTGTGTCAAATCAACTGTAAATTCTATTGTTGTAATGTGTCAGATGTCAATGTCTGTGGAAGACTGTAATGAATGGTGTAAACATGAAGGTCCCCAGTTAATTTACCGTACTGTCTTTCTTCACTTGTAGTCTCAGCATATGACACAATTCTGTGTACCTGCTGGTCAGGTTTTCCTGATGGTCCACATGTGGGCAGTGTTCATTCCATTTTAATTAACCTCAAGACTCTAGTTCATGTGGCAGAGCTGAGTTCTCTAATTATTTTCATAAAACTAGTGATCTTCTCAGAAACAACGGGTGAGACATGCGGTAAGCCATCAGAGCCACTGCTAAATCTCACACAAATAGGCAAGGGTACTAGAAGATGTAATCAACTACTGCTGATTTTTAAAGACTCTCATGGTATTTAATTTTTGTTGAATGGTGTTACAGTTAACTCGAGAAATGATTCAGGGGCTAATTCTTTCTCTTTCTGGACATCTGTCTATTTATCTATCTATATATACTTAGAGTATATTAAAGAACATATGCCCAACAGATAATAGTTTTCATCTCCATAACATATGTGGAAAATTATTCTTGTTTTATCCTCTCAGGATAGCTGAAATGGAGTTGAATTTACTGTTGCTCACATGCTGGCCTTGACAAAGAAAGGCCAGGATTATCTTCAGAATCAAAGCTTCATTACTGAGATAAAATGAAAAGAGACCTTACCGCTCTTTATGTAATTAAATGCAATCATTATTATGAAAATTTTTCTGCACAGCTGCTACGCTGAAAAAAATTTGCATTAACAGTAATCCCTTTATATCTTTGACACGATTCATAGCTCTTCACGTATTCCCTGGTCTGAAAATGAAAGAGAATTTGAAACCTTCCATAGGTGTATTGCTTATTTGTTGCCTGAATAGCAATTCTATACCTTGTTTTTATTAATTCAGGGAACGATTCAAATGGTTAAGATGCCATGTTCTTACAGTTCATCCACTTAGTGGCTTGTAGATAAAGGATCAAATGGCCAAGCAGGTCATAGAATAGTCAATTCAGTTTAGCCTCAAACACTGACAACTGAAGTAGTAGCCTCCATTGAGGCTATTTATTAGGCAACTCTAATGTCATAACATATGTGTGTGGGTGGAGGTTATGTTCTGTCTCAACATAAAGGTCTAGGAAGGTCCATGGTTGGGGGTCTGGGATGACTGATATATTATCTAACCTACCTGACCACATCTGAAAAACTTTTTCAATATATTTGTTAGTGTTGCAAATATATTTAGATCTCCTTTGACTGTCTAAATCTTGAATGATTCTGAACTCAGGTAGGGAAGATAGAGATAAAATATACTAGGATCCTTACAAACCTGTGTATTAATCCAAGCTCCATAATGAGTCTAAGCTGAGACCTGAAAGGTCTGGGAATTTCCCAGTCCAGTCCCATGATAAATGGTCCTATGTCCTTTTGGGAAAGACCAGAAGGAAACCAGCAGTCACAGGTCCTTCCTTAAGGGAATCTGTCTTACTTATTTCTTCTCACTCCTGGGTTTGAGAAGTGATTTACACCTAAGAATTAGATGAGGGAGCCTTCTACTCCTTTATGGTGTCAAAGTCAGTCTTTTGATTACGACACTCGAGATTTGTAAGCTGACTCAGACCAAGTTGGACTCTGTCTGCCCAACCATTCAGTCCAAGAGGGCCCCTGGTAAGTCAGAAGCTACTAGAGATGTCTATGGCACAGATTATCCTGATTATCTTTCTGTCCCCACTGCCTAGTTTTGTGATCATGAGCACCTTGTTTCTAGCAGTTCATTGCTGCTACTTGGTCTTTTCCTCTCTCAGATCCAGTCCTCCTCATGGAAATCAGTGAGCCTATATCAATGGCTGCATTTCCACCTTCTTATATAAGGCCTGCGGGGGTATCTTTCAGAGTGCTGGCTGTATTTCTAAAATAAAATATATATTAATTTTTAAATTTGGAAATAATTTCAAACTTACAGCAAAGGTGCAAAAATAAGCCTATACGAAGAACAATAAATGCCCCTTTACCTGGTTCACTTGTTTATGGTTTATGCCATTTGCTTTATCAATGGATTCTCCTCTGCAACACTGGGAAGTAAGTTGCCTACCTCTGGGTCTTTTGCCATGAAAAAGATATATTCTCATGTAACAGCTGTTCTGTTATCATCTTCAGTAAGTTTAACTCAAATTTCTATGTTTGTTTTCTCTGTCATGCATGTTTCTCTTTGGTCTGTTTACCCAGTAATGTCCTGTTGAATTTGTTTGTATAAGATGCAGTCAAGGGTTAGACATTACATTCAGTTGGCATTTTTTTGAGACTCATTTAATTTAGAACATGTCTAAAGCCCTTCTTGTCTTAATATTTCTACTATTTACTACTATTAGCATTCATGCAGAACACAAACCTCCCCTACTTTTCATAACACAGGAGGAAATGTTCCTGTTTTGTGTTCATTTGGTGTTTCCTCATGATTAAATTTGGAGAAGGCAATGGCAAGCCACTCCAGTACTCTTGCTTGGAGAATCCCATGGATGGAGGAGCCTGGTGGGCTGCAGTCCATGGGGTCGCTAAGGGTCGGACACAACTGAGCGACTTCACTTTCACTTTTCACTTTCACACATTGGAGAAGGAAATGGCAACCCACTCCAGTGTTCTTGCCTGGAGAATCCCAGGGACGGGGGAGCCTGGTGGGCTTCCATCTATGGGGTCACACAGAGTCGGACACGACTGAAGTGACTCAGCAGCAGCAGCAGCATGATTAAATTTAGGGTATGTATTCCTAGCCAGAACACTACATAAAGGACACTGTGATGTGACATCCTTCTCAAGGTATCAACTCAAGAGAAATACAGTGTCAAGGTACATCTTTATCACCCTGAGAACGTGTTGACTGATTTCTTCACCATATGTTGCAGTGACTAAACAATCTACAGGGACAATTTAAGATCACACAAATATTTTGCTTCTTATCAAAATCTGTCCCTCTGGTTTCAGCATCAATTGATGATTCTTGCCTGTATCAATATTTACTATAACCAAATTTACTATAATTCCAGCACTCCCGCACACTTACCAATCAACACTTGGTATTCTCCTAAAGCAAGAGCACTTGTCCCATTTTCTTTCTTTCCTTCTTTCTTTTGTATATATTAGTATAAATATTTATGTTTCATAAGTAACAATGCATATTTTCTGTATGTCTATACCTATATATATATATAAAGGTGTGTGTGTGTATATATATATACACTTACTTAATTTGGTCTTCCTCGGTGGCTCAAATGGTAAAGAATCCTCCTTCAATGTGGGAGACTGGGATTTGATCCCTAGGGTGGGAAGATCCCCTGGAGGAGGGCATGGCAACCCACTCCAGTATTCTTGCCTGGAGAATCCCCATGGACAGAGGAACCTGGCAGGCTGCAGTCCATGGGGTCTCAAAGAGTTGGATACAACTGAGCAACTAAGCACATATACTTAATTTATATATTTTATATATTTTGGTGTGGACTCATATTTTCCCATTATTTCCTCCAGTGGTTTATAACCAATTTATTTCTAAATGCTAGGTAACAGGAGACTCCTTTAGGCACCTTCAAGAGAAACTCTTGTAGACTGAGTGACTTAGGGGCACATGTAAGTTTTAGAATTCTTTTTTTATATTACCCTAATAATTTTAGATATCTCACCTTCATTTAGTGCAGGCCACTGACCAACCAAGCCAATATTTAATACCATATTGGGAAATTTGTGTTGGCACCTTTAGCATATAATCTCTGGTAGATGCACCCATGTTGATATATTTGATCTAATCAATAGTTATATTTCTTTTTCCTATGTTTAGCCCTCTGAGAACCTATCCTCACATACAGTCTTTAGATTTCCCTCAATAAATATTAGCAATATCATGGATCCATCTGGATAGATCTTGCTGGGACAACCTGGGAGCCCACTCTTGTCACAGGTATTGTGTCTACAAGGTACAGAAGAGGCAGAGGTAAAGACGAGGTGCTGTCCTCCCTTTGAGTGGTGAAGTATCAGAGGATCCACACGATCAAGGCTTGTTTCATTAGAGCGGGGGCCTGCTGGCAGAGGCACTTTCACTGGTCTTTGGAAATACAGAGTGATCAAATGCATCTGAATCCACCAAAATGTCCTTTAGGATTCCACTTTGTCTTAATAAATGTTCCTGCTTTAATGTATGCGCCATAGCAAGGCTTTGAATTCAATTTACGTTGCAGTTTTGGGCTTCCCTGGTGGCTCAGAGGTTAAAGCGTCTGCCCACAATGCGGGAGACCTCGGTTCGATTCTTGGGTCGGGAAGATCCCCTGGAGAAGGAAATGGCAACCCACTCCAGTATTCTTACCTGGAGAATCCCATGGAGGGAGGAGCCTGGTGGGCTACAGTCCACGGGGTCACAAAGAGTCGGACACGACTGAGTTACTTCACTTCCTCCTTCCTTATGTTGCAGTTTAGCAAATTATTGGAGCTGATTCTGTGTCTGATCTCTAGCTATGTCAGTTCTGTGGCTGCAAGAGATCATGCTAAACGTTCCTTAATTTTCTAACCATGTCTTGGGCTGAGAATTTAAAACTCAGAGAGAGTGTCCTTTTTCCTGTCTTCTTCTTTAAACACTCCAGTGTAATGAGAAGTAGCCGGGGTTCTGTGCTCGTTATTCCCTCGACATGGTCTATCCCAACGTGGTCTCTCAAAGCTTTCCCTCCAGTCTGCCCTTCATCTCAAGTGTCTGAATGTGGTAATATGGCTAACTGGGTGCTGTGAGCACGCACGTGTTTTCCATTCATTAACGGTTTGGGGCATCAACTTTGCTCCACACCCAGACAGGTCTCACAATTACCCCGACCACCCACCCCTGAGGACTTCTGCTTGCAACTGCTTCCACTACTAGACACTGTATCAGTCAGAACCCAATGTAAAAACCATCCACCCCAAATATTTCGGTGAGGAAAAGATGAACACAGAGAACTACAGGCACCTTAAGGAAGACAGATTCTTACCTTAAGGAGGGACAGATTCTAGTTGAGGCACCAGAAATACTTCCACAATCGAGGGCAGATCCCTGGGGACCAGTTCTCGGGGACAAACACTGAATCTGAGGCTGGTCATGGACCGGCGATGCAGCCCCATGAAAGCTGACTCCACACGGCCTCTGATGCAACTTCTATGGAGACAAAAGAAGCAGGAAAAGGGGCAGTTACCGAGGCAGAAAAATCTTCAATTTCCATGACATTGCTTTGTCAGGTAAACATGGTTTTGAGCTCATTTTCACTTTACAAAGCTCACTCAAGTACATTTAATGAGGAACCTGATATGCAGCCAGAACCCTAGATTACATGGATCAATGCTGTTTCCAGTTTTCCCACATCTCAATCAGAGAGAGGGTGGGATCTAGGCTGAACAAGCCAACCACAGTGTTTATTTAGCGTGGACCACCATCGACGGAGAACTGCCACACTTAGATTTGCAATCAAAACCCGTTTATCTATTTTTAATGAGAGTTGTAAGCAGCAGATACTTGATTCAATTCTCAAAGTGTGTACGTATAAACCGTATGTCATGAGACTCATAAAACAGATGATGCCCACTCCCCCAGACTGACATCTAAGACACCTCTTCTCCTTGTTTAATATTCTTAAATTATGAAAATAAATGGCACCCAGCTCATGGATAAATGGATTTTGATTTTGTGTTATACTTAATGGTAATGCATTTGTCTCTTCTAATAAAGCCTTGATTATATTGAAGTCAGTCAACCAATAATTGCATTTATTGCAATTAATATTTTTGCAATTAATTAATATAAACTGCAATGAATATATTTGCACTTCCAGCAGAGCAAGACCTGCCTTATCTTTCAATGGTATGGTATGGAAGGTCCAGTGTACCCAGAGGTAAGAAGAGTCTTATCTCCTCACAGGGGCAGCTGGGCCAAGTGTGCGATAGCCTCTTGACTGCTAACTAAAGGCTCTCCTCACTTGATGTGTGTGTTGATATAGGTCCGATGTAAACATATCCTGTATGTCATTTTTGCTCTTTTTATCAGTAACTGTATTTTAAACTAAAGCAGAAATTCATAGGGAAGAAAGGAAAAATACAACTGTAGGCTAATTGGCTTTGAAGCTCTGGGGGATTCATTTTATTATGGAAGACTCAACTGAGAGATAAACTTACATACACAGCATGAACAGTATCGACCCCACGGAAACCACAGGAGAAAGCTCCACTGGCTCCCGAAGCTATCTGAGGCAGAGGTGCAGAGACATAAACTAACTTCCACTGTGTTTGTTTTATTTATACTTGTTTATCTCTTTGAAGCAAGGACTTATTATTTTGAAAAAGAATTCATTGAAAGGGGAAAAAAAAAGACTAAGTAAGAGAAGAAACTTTTAAAAAAGTGTCTTTCTGATATCTTGTTTCAAGGTTTTCACTTTGTGGTAAATTATTTTATTGCATTTTACACTTACTTGTGCTTGCAAAATTTTATTAGTTAATACATTAACCTTTGTCATTTTTGCCTAAACATATTTATTTCCCAGGCTCTGTTATGAAAAGAATCTTCTTCAATACAGTAAGGTGGCTACATATTAGAGTCCAGTTTCAATTATTATCTGGCCTTTTGTGTAGGAGTAGTTGACACGTAAGAACACCTTTCCAAGGCAAAGCCCTCTGACTGCTTTGAAGCAATCTGTCCATGCTGGGGTTGCAAGTATCAATGGTGTCACAGGGAAAAAGCACAACTTTACTTCTGATTGAGTGTCTAGAAGATTCACTTTGCTCTCCAGATTTCTCTGAGCTATGCAGATGGATCTTTGGAAGAGATAATCTTAAAGCTATATGGTGCAAAATTTTAAACATTCCTTCGCATGGGATTTTTTAATTTACTGAAAATCAGTATTTTCAGTTGTATCACAAAAATAAAAACTCTGACCCCAACTACAGATACAGAGGATGACATGTAACAAATATCATTTTACAGAATAAGAAGCGGTAGCTGGGTTTGTCACTGCAGAAGTTAGATACACGTGGCGTGTAAGTATAAACGGCATTCCTAATGGATGGGGCTGGAGGACCATCATATCTCACCCTGGAAATGAGCCATGAGAAGAAATGCTTCAGCTGAGTCAGTGCTGTGATGACACTGGGGTGCATATTTTAAAGGGTGACACGTACCCAGTGGATGCACGCATGTGAGGCTTTAATACATGTAAAGGGTGTGGTAGACAGAAGACTTCACAGGCAACCGCCAACCACAGAGACGCCTGAATCCGTGCAGACACAGGCCCTCAGCGACCCTCCTCAGTCCCACAGGATGCACCTCATCTCTCGACGTGAATCACCAAGACACGTATGAGCTATCTCAGCATCAGGGGACTTTGATAACCGCACCTCATGCGGGCAAAACGGGAGGGATAACTAGCTTAAACCAGGTGCAAACTATCAGCTGAACCTGCTTTACAAACCCTATGAGCACACATAACCAAGCCCCCACCTCTACCATTTTTGAATTTTTACTTCTCTTTTCTTGTTTCCTAATATATCGGTATCCAAATTTCTGATTGCTTATCTGACTTCTGGTCTTGAAATCATTGAGTTTCCTTGACCCCTTTTCCCCATCAACATTGCTCATCAGCCTAGTGAAGGGCTTGGCAGAGAAAATAAGATCAAGGACATAAAACTTGACAATTTTTCTGTCTGCAAGACTGTTTTTGATATTAATGATATTTGCTGGTTCATTTGGCTGGTTAAGTTGATAGGATGGGGATTTGTGAGTAAAGAATTTTAAATGACTTGTTTTGGAGGAAGGCATGAGCATAATTACCTTCCATGATATTTAACTATAGGGCATTCAGTGTAAAGTTATCAACTGTATATGGAAAAAGAGCTTTTGGTTAGATGGCGTACACTGTGTGATAAGATTCTATCTGCATCTGTCATTTTTATATTCACAATTTCGTGTGTAGGGGGAGACCTAAGAGATCTTATTGGTAATATGAGAGCTTTTAACTTTAAGTACAGACAGGCTGAACCACCATTCACCACACAGAACATGCACATCCCATTTTCCCGTAATGTCGCCGAGGCTGTCTCAGTCGAAACAGGATTCTCCTGTCCCTGTACTGACCCGCAGTGCTCCCATGGCATGAATGACTGGTTTTTATCTCCCTGTCTTTCTTATGAAGGCTGATTTGACTGTGCCTGCTGACCCACAGCTCCTTTTGAAGTTGCCAGAGTGAACTTAATTGGCATTTTCAGCATGTTCAATGTCTTGAAGAAGTCTAATATCTCCCCAGAGCATTGTACAGAAATCGATTCCTGGATTAAAGACTCTCTTGGTTCATCAGGAGGCATATCACAATAATAAGAAGAAAACTAACATTAACTCAGAACTATACAAGTTACATGTATTGACTCATTAGTCCTCAGTAATTTTATGAGTCAATAATTGTTATTATCCCCACTTTACAGATGTGGAAACTGACACACAGATTTGCCCAAGTCTGCAAAGTAGGAAAAGTCTGATCTGGAATTAAACAGATACGTTAGTAAGAAGGTCCCACAGTCAACACAAGATGAAACAGAACAAAGCAAGAAAAGCTACAGTAGTGATAATTTTAGTTTTTAAAAAACTACTCCTCTTCATACAAATCTGTCCAAGGATTATGCGTTTGAGTAACAACCATTACTACACTGTACACTGAGAAATGCTTCATTAATTCGCTTAGATTTTCCTATGGCCTTTTCTAGGAAAGCCCCAGATCAGCTCTGAGATTCCACAAGTGCTCAAGGAAAGCTGAGTAGATAGATCTGGAATTCTCGGGGGTGGGCGGAGAAAGAGTACCAAACATTTCATGATATTTACTTTAGAAATCCACAGAGAGGTGGAGAGAAGCCGGAAGGTTTCCTTTGGTGACAGAAGGCATGTTCCATAAAGGAGGAGTTTTCTGTTTGTGTGCTTCTCTTCTATGTCCCTGACAGAATAATGCCTACAGCATAGTAGGTACTCAAAAAAATATAAATTAAATAGCTATCATGGATCGTAGCCTTTCTATACACCAGGTGTGCTCAAAAGCCTGGAGTGGAGGAGCAATGGTAAAGTAGAATGGAAAGCGATCTTAATGTTGGTCACACGTGCCCTTGCTCCTCCTACTTCTCATCCTCATTTTTTCCCCCAAATCACTGAAGAAAATTAAGATCCATGTCCCTGTGAACTGGAAGAGTTCCTTCCTTTGATATAGAGTTTTCTATGAGGACAAGGAAAAGATTTTCATTCACTAACTCAGATGGTGAATGCTTTTCAGTATTATATGTTAGCCATTGGGATATAAAGTGAAAAAGAAAGTACTGTATAAGTACTTATACAGTAATTACTATGGGCCTTTACGGCTTCCCAGGTGGCACTAGTGGTTAAAAAAAACAACCTCCCTGCCAAAGCAGGAGACACAGGAGACATGGGTTTTATCCATGGGTCAGGAAGATCCCCTGGAGGAGGGCGGAGCAACCCACTACAGTATTCTTGCCTGGAGAATCCATGGATAGGGCCTGGCAGTCTACAGTCCAAAGGGTTGCAAAGAGCCAGACACGAAGTAACTTAGCCTGCACGCACGCATGGGCCTTTTACTGAATGACTCCTCACCACATTTTACATACAAGAAATGTGGATCACAAAGGTTGTACATGGCAAAGCTGGGATCACAACTGCCTAGCCATGTTGTTAGCCAGTAAGTGAAGACCCCTACTCCAATTGTAGCTGAATCAAAAGACGCATGATCACGCAAAGCCTGTCAAACATTACAAATCTAACAAGTGCCAGGAAGATCACAGCAGAGGGTGTTGTGGGAGAGTGTGATGGAATGTGAAGCAGGGTTGGGCTCAGAAAATGACATGCAAGCTGATGTTGGACAGCAGAGTAGCAGTGAGTCAGGCAAAGAGCAGGAGGCATTCTCAATAAGGGGAGTTCTGACTGAAGGGTAAGGCCATGTGGGCATGCTTGCTATTCAAAGAAGCAAGAGAAGGGCATTGTGATGTGAGCTTAGGAGCTGGAGCAGGGCAGGTAAGAGGAAGGAGATCACATCAGGATTTGGAGCCTAACTTCTGCATTTTTATTTCAATAGGAAGTGACTCTAAGATTTTAGCAGAGATGTGACATGATCCTATTTATGTTTTATAAATATCACTCATTCTTCTTTTATACTTTTATGGCAATAAATGTCATGATGACTAATAGAGCACTTGTGACATAGTATTTATTCCTTTGAACAGTGTTTTCTCCCTGATTTCAGCTAGTTCACTTGTATCACAGACACCATGCAGAAGAAGCTTTTGAAACCGTGTTTAAAACTGTTTCTGAAAGAAGATGTGTTTTAACACAAATAAATGTGATATATATAAAAAGCAAATTTAGAACATCTGTACATGTTATTATGAAACAGAAGAGATGTGGCAGAAATATTAAGTGCTTTATAGTATTGTTGATTAAAGTTAAAATGAGCTATAGTGCTCCTTGTAGGTTAAGCACGTTAACAATATATTTAAATATTTAGACAATATTCTCTGTAAGGAATACTGATGCAGCAATATATAATTATAAGGCAGTTATAATAATATCCTTATAAACTATTATAGTTATTAATACATCATTCCATAATAGGATTAACAGACTCAGGTTTATTATTTAATTCATGGCTTAAATATAACGAATTCAAAGGCAAAAAAATACCACCATTTTCGTGTAATTCAGTAAACAGAATGCCTATACTGGCCTGTGTAATGAACTGCCAAGACTTTTGCAGAGACAGTGCATGTTTTTTTGCAAAATCATCACCAAGAAAAAGAACCTAGCTACCTTTAGGGTGCTGGGTGTTTGTATCTCATTTGTATCAACAAACTGTCTTTCGGAATCAGAGGTAAAATCCGTGGTTTATAGCAGTGGTTAAAAACGGCGCTATTGCTCTTACAGAGCGTTTCTGCTTGTGGCTGGCAGAAGGCGGGCAGGAACCCGGCGCTACACGAGAGCAGGCTCGCGGTCCAGCAGCGCCCCCTGGAGGCCAATGGCAGAGTAGCAGCCTGTCCTGCAGCAGAAGGAGAGCCAGGAACCAGGGACCCTGCGGGGCGGCAGAGGAGGGCGCGGACGGCCGGGAAGGACGGCGGGGGCTGGCGGGTGACTAGGCAGCGAGACAAACCACACGGCCGGGTGCGGTCAGTAACGGGTCCAGCAGCTTTCCGTCGCCGGGAATGTCACAATCGGTAAGGGAAGGTGGCACATGTGACTGCTGTTTTGATAACAGGGAAGTCCTTGTAAGGTTTGAATGCTCTTGCCTATCAGGACATGTGGAAATACTTCGATGGCGATAATAAAGCATTAAAGCCAGTATTTTTTTTTTTTAAAGGCTGTATTATGGAATCTGCCCCTTGTCAACTTTGAAAATGCCAATGAAAAGAAACCTAGCAATATAGCCCAGGATATGTGCTGGTGATTCTGCTGTTGTGATGAAAGGTGGCCCTGGTGGTTAATTTACAGTTGATAAATTTTTGATGCAGCTGAATGATCACTGGGCTCTCACCAAACTGTACACTTCATATTAAAGACGTTTACCCCTTGGAAGGAAAGTTATGACCAACATAGATAGCATATTCAAAAGCAGAGACATTACTTTGCCAACCAAGGTCTGTCTAGTCAAGGCTATGGTTTTTCCAGTGGTCATGTATGGATGTGAGAGTTGGACTGTGAAGAAAGCTGAGCGCCAAAGAATTAATCCTTTTGAACTGTGGTGCTGGAGATTCTTGAGAGTCCCTTGGGCTGCAAGGAGATCCAACCAGTCCATTCTAAAGGAGATCAGTCTTGGGTGTTCATTGGAAGGACTGATGCTGAAGCTGAAAAAGTCCAATACTTTGGCCACCTCACGCGAAGAGTTGACTCACTGGAAGAGACTCTGATGCTGAGAGGGATTGAGGGCAGGAGGAGAAGGGGACGACAGAGAATGAGATGGCTGGATGGCATCACCGACTCGATGGACATGAGTTTGAGTGAACTCCGGGAGTTGGTGATGGACAGGGAGGCCTGGTGTGCTGTGATTCATGGGGTCGCAAAGAGCCGGACACGACTGAGCTGCTGAACTGAACTGAACTGAAAAACACATAATACTCAAAAGACAAGAGAGGGAATATTATTAGCCAGATTCTTCTTCTTTCTAGCGATGCACAGATGGAATTATTCTTCTAAGTGGGGTTGGATAAGATATGCTTCTGAAATATTGGGAATTCTGCAAACGGGGATTTGAGACGCTGGGGACGACTGTAGTTTATCATCAAGAGGCACAGATAAACAACATTTTCAGGCCATGGCAAGGGGGTGTAAGGAAGTGTATAGACCCCTCTTTGGGGCCAGGACTGCTGAGGGTTTTTGGCTCCCTGCCAATCACTGTGACCGGGCAGCTTGCTCAGTGCTCCTTGATAACACCATGTCTTTCAGTTTGAGCTTAAAGCCTCTTGTTTAAAATGTGACTGAATACTGGTTCTAATACTAGATTCATGTGGTAATAAAAGAATACCAGATCAAGGCCCAAGGCCGTCTTTTTCACCTACCAATCTCATCAGATGTTGAATCCACAGCCTCAGAAATGTTTTCACTTAGGTAGTTGTACAATTAGACATAAGATCATAACTTTTTAACAGCTCTGAAGACTAGTACTTTATGAAGCACATACCTCTGCAGAGTCAAGGACTATGCTGAGAGAAAAGCACTGACATACATACATTACCACGGGTAAAACAGACAGCTCGTGGGAAGCTGCTGCATGACACGGGGAGCTCTGCTCACTGCTCTGCAGTGACCATGAGGGGTGGATGGGGAGTGAGGGAGGCTTAAGAGAGAGGGGATATATGTACACTTATGGCTGATTCAGGATGCAGAAACTGACATAACATTGTAAAGCAATTATCCTCCAATTACAAAAATAAAATGAAATAGACATAAACTTCCCCCTCATGGAACCTTAGAAGATAATTATTAATCTTACAGTAGTTGTTGATTTGGTTAATTTGTTGCTTGCATTTAAATTTTTTAAAAGTTTAGGGTAGGAAGTTAGAACCCCACAGATTATTTCAAGCAAGTGCAGAGTGAGGCCCGTATGGCAGTAAGTAGGCTGGAGGCATTCTAGGTAAGGCATTCTAGGTCTGGGCGTGACGTTCAGCCCCTATGGGGATTATCCAATTTGATCCTCACGTTGTTTGATGAAGTAAATGTTCTCTTTCTACCCACCCAATACTCAGGGAATTTGTGGTTGAGCTACAGTTAATTAACTGCCCAATGTCATACAACTACCAAGTGCATATTTTGGTATTTCTCACCCAATTAAAACTTTAGAAAATGGAAGATTTTTAGGAAGAATTAAAATAATTAGGCTTCAATACACACAAATGAATATTAGTAAAACCACAGATTTGCCAGTGACAGACATCATAATGGACTCTGCAATTGTGCTGCTGCTGCTACTGCTGCCAAGTCGCTTCAGCCATGTCCGACTCTGTGAGACCCCATAGACGGCAGCCCACCAGGCTGCTCTGTCCACGGGATTCTCCAGGCAAGAACACTGGAGTGGGCTGCCGTTTCCTTCTCCACAGTAATTGTGCAACACCACTATCTGTGTGCTCCTACAAACTGCCAGCTATTTCCTGCTAATGCTCATTCCAGAAGCAAGTCTTCAGAATATTAGAATGATTAGCCAGGAACCTGAAAGGTGGAACCGTCTGTCAGGAAGCATCTCCTGGTTTTAAAAAACGAGCTCTTTTAAGCTGTTTGTACACAAATCATTCAGCCAAGAGCAAGACATCAGACATTCTTAGCAGGAGGCAGATGGGAGGTCAGAGCAGATTATTGCAGCAATGAAAGAAAGCTTATAAAATGAAAAAAACAAAACAAAAAGGCTTTGCCTCCTTTTGTGCATAATAAAATGCTGACACAACTTTAATTATAGTGTTATGAACAGTGCTGTTGGGCTCCGCCATATGGGACTGAATACCATAAATATGTTATAGATTGGTTCTCAGGAAAGGAAAATTTAGAATATACTCTTTGTAAGAATCATATTTTTATGAGCCTGCTGAAGAGTAGCTGCATGTTGAATCGAGTCAGGAATTCTCAAGACCATCATAATCAGAGCAGGCAAAGTATATATTTGCTCAGGGAAACATCTGTTGAGGAATTTCTCCTGAGTCTCATCAGTGGTTGGCAAGCTTTACTGCCTTAACTGTGTTCTCATTATTGGCCTGTCGGCAGAATAGTTTACACAAGTTGTCCTTCTATCATTAATTCACTGGTAGAGAGACAGCCTTTTTAATGGCCTGTCTTTGTTGAAAATGCTTACAACAAAATTTAAACTAAATATTCACTTGTTGATTTGTATTTTATTCTTGAATTTTATGTATATGCAAAGAACTCTAAAAAGGATATAAATAACAAGCTATGAAATGAGTGTTAATCAACTGTGGTGTTAAAATCGACAACTCAGCTACTTTTAGAATATCACAGGAGCTGTGTCTTTACCTCTTTACCCGTGGCTTTGTTCATGGAGGCCACACCGTCATTTCTGAGGTTCTCAGTGAAATGATCAAAGTTGGCTAAATCATATACATAGAAAAATCTTCTTTGCTCCAAACAGGTACTTTCTGGCAAAATATACTTTCATCAGACTCTCAAATCAACAACAGGAAGTAAAGCATCTTCTGGGAAAAAAGAAGAAAGCCAAACAGATGATGGACCATCATCTTTGATCCGTTTATCTCATAGATGTGTGCTGCAGGTGGCATGCATGAACTGCAGGATGGGCTTCTGGGATATGCCTGACATTAGACACACTGTGTGACCAGGATGACGGTATTTCCTCTCTAGCTTCCATTTGGTGCTTCTCATGTGACATCTAGTCAGTAAAAGGCTGTCTTGATAAACCCATTTGTATTTTGTTGCATGATGTTACAGTTACTTAAAACCTGTTAAGAACACTTGGGGGCTTCCCTAGTGGCTCAGTTGGTAAAGAATCTGCCTGCCATGTAGGAGACCCAGGTTTGACCCCCTGGATTGGGACGATTCCCTGGAGAAGGGAATGGCAACCCACTTCAGTATTCTGACCTGGAAAATTCCATGGACAGAGGAACTTGGTGGGCTACAGTCCATGGGTTCGCAAAGAGTCGGATACGACTGATGAACACACAAGAACACTTAACATGAAATCTACTCCCTTACAAATACACAATCCAGTGTTGCCACTTACAGGCACCATGTTGCATGGCAGATCTCTGGCTGGCTCAGATGCTCAGTCATGTCCAACTCTTTGTGACTGTAACCTGCCAGGCTCCTCTGTCCATGGAATTCTCCAGGCAAGAATACTGGAGTGGGCTGCCATGCCCTCCTCCAGGGGATCTTCCCAACCCAGGGATCAAACCCACGTCTCTTGCTACTCCTGCATTGGCAAGTGGATTCTTTACCACTGCTCCACCTGGGAAGCCCAATCTCTGGAACTGACTTATTTTGTATACATGACACTTGATATCTGTAGAACAGCAATTCCCCATGTCCCCTACCCCAGCCCCTGCTAACCACCATTCTACTCTCTGCTTCCATGAAAGTGAAAGTGTTAGTCATTCGGTTGAGTCCAACTCTTTGTGACCCCATGACTGTAGCCCAGCAGGCTCCTCTGTCTGTGGAATTCTCCAGGCAAGAACAGTGGGGTGGGCTGCTCTGAGTTTGACTGTTTTAGACTCTTTATAGAGTCAGAACCATGCAGCCTCTGTCCTTCTGCAACTGGTTCATTTCACTGGGCTTCACGTTCTCCAGGCTCATCCTTGTTGCATACAGGAGGTTTTCCTTCTTTTTGAAGACTAAATAATATCCCATTGTACGGATCTACCATACTTTCTTTATCCATTCATCTGTTGATGGATATATAGGTTGTTTCCATGTCTTGGATACTGTAAATAATGCTGTTATGAACATGGAGATGCAGATATTTCTTCAAGATCTTGATTTTTATTTTAGGATGTGGAGAGACTGGAACCCTTGCACACTCTTGGTGGGACTATAAAGTGGTGCAGTTGCTATGGGAAAAGTATTATAGTTCATCAAAAAGTTAAAAACAGCAGTACCATATGATCCAGCAATCCCACTTCTGGACATATATGCAAGGGAATTATTTTTGATATGGTACTTACTAGTATCATATTAAAATATCATGTAACTACTAATACAGAATAAGATTCCAATTTTGTTTAACATTTTCTCTGGTCATAATATTAATATAACCTGGTCAACAATAAGCACAGATGACATTGAATGTACTATTTCTGTTGTGAGCAGTATTAACCTGCAGTTGCTGATGCTATTATTAAGTTTCAGTAAAATAATCGCTTAGGTCATCAATCTCTGCAAGCACCTTTCAGAGTGCTTGATGACAGTTCAAACATCAAGCTGTGCCACATTAAAAAATGATGAATCTCTGTCCAGGTAAAGTTCTGCCCTTTGGCTATCATAATGTATCACCATTTTGTTTACAAATGGGCATTCACTGTGCTAGATGGCAACAGGGTGCATGGGATTTTATAAATAGATGGAATGTTGGCGCTTGCTAATATCAGAACTTATGTGGCTGACAGTGCAACTGGAAGTCTACAGAAAATAAACAATTCCCTGAGAAATAAATGCTTTGTTAAATTAAAATCATGGTGATCATCTATTTAAGTCCTTAGAGATTATTTGTTTAAAGTATTATGCTCTTTATAGGATAACTCAATTTTTAGCTTTAGATTTTCACTCTTAAAAAATGGAGTCCATGTTTCCTACTTAAACATAACTTTACATCACAGACATAATTTTGGTAATTCATGAATTTCAGAGGAAAGTGTTTCTGATTTTTTCTATTAGATTCGTTCAGTCATTAGCCATATTATTAGTAAGGCCATATTATTTTATTATTTTAGTTTTGGACAGAAGGATTTTATTTTAAACAGGAAATATACTTCCTGAGCACAGAATGGAAATGACTGGCTTTGTCCTCTATTTACTGATCGGTTTATCAGGTGGCTGCGCTGCACTCCAGAGCAACCTTCCTTGTCAGTCAAAGGCGGCATTTCATATACACACCAGAGGAAAGTTGTATGGGGCTTGCTGTAACTCCTTTTCTACTCTTTCCTTTCCTCTTCTTTTATTTTTTAAACTCAAGTATTTTGTCCTGCATCTGTACTTCAGTTCAGTTCAGTTCAGTTGCTCAGTCGTGTCCGACTCTCCGCGACCCCATGAATCACAGCACGCCAGGCCTCCCTGTCCATCACCAACTCCCAGAGTTCACTCAAACTCATGTCCATCGAGTCGGTTATGCCATCCAGCCATCTCATTCTCTGTTGTCCCCTTCTCCTCCTGCCCCCAATCCCTCCCAGCATCAGAGTCTTTTCCAGTGAGTCAACTCATCACATGACTTACTATGATAATTATGCTGCTGCTGCTAAGTCACGTCAGTCGTGTCCAACTCTGTGCAACCCCATAGACGGCAGCCTACCAGGCTCCCCCGTCCCTGGGATTCTCCAGGCAAGAACAGTGGAGTGGGTTGCCATTTCCTTCTCCAATGTGTGAAAGTGAAAGTGAAGTTGCTCAGTCGTGTCCAACTCGTAGCGACCCCATGGACTGCAGCCTACCAGGCTTCTCCGTCCATGGCATTTCCCAGGCAAGAGTACTGGAGTGGGGTGCCATTGCCTTCTCTGATGATAATTATGCTAGTTTGGGCTATATCATCATTCTTTATTCAGTGCACGTGGTAAAAACTCCATTTTTCAGCATTTTTTTAAAGCACACAGAAAAGTATGGAGACACTACAATCATCACACAAGAAGACACAACTTAAGTCTTATCAAGTGTGTAACAATTTGATAAACTGAGTTTTTTTTTTTTTTTAAAGAAATGAGAGAGCACAGAAAGAATTGCAGTACTTGGCTACCTTTCCCAGACTGCCTCCCTCCACTCATACCCTTTTACTAGACTGCTGGTCAGTTTTGAGTATTCGTTTATACTGTTACTGCACAAGTATCTCTCCTTACACACTACGTCATATTTTACACATGTTCTGCCTTTGGGCAAATAGTTTGCCTTTATTTTTCAGTATTCTGGTTTTGAATTTTCACCACATTAATACACACATCCTGAATGATTCATTTCTAGGTCCCGCCATATGTATGCTTGACACATGTGCTAGGATTTCTCTGGAAGAGCACCCACTTGAACATTCAAATGTTTGTATTATATCTACAGCTTTACCAGGTTGGTGTCCTATTGCCCTCCAGGGTATTTGTATAACTTTACACTTCTGGCAGTACATGAAAGGTCCCTATTTTTTCACAGCCTTACCAATGATTAATATCATCACGCGCTTTCAATTTTGTCAGTCTAATGGGTGTGAACTATTCTGTGATCTTTTTTGTTTCCCTACTTAGAAATGAGTTTGAGTATCTTTTCGTATATTTATTGGACATTAGATTATCGTTGGATTACCTATTAATTTTTTTCTTACTTTTTTTGGTTGGCCTGTTCTGACTTTTAAAAAGTTAATTTCAATATACTTTCATAATACAACTACAGTAAGTATTATCCATAATAACTGCATGTTGATTAAGGATTAGAAATACTGTTTTTTGTATTGAGAATTCTTTGATAGTGTGTTATTCCATAAATCTGACAGGAAGTGCTCAACTGCACCATTTATTAGTGCTGGTAATACAGTAATCCTCATTTGAGAATATCAGAATAGCAAAGTAAATGGATATCATTCTTCACATAAGTTTAAAATGATCTTATAAATACAAGATGCTAGTAGTTATTACGTATCTTCATTTACATTGCTTAGTTTGATATAATCTGTCATAAAATATTATAACATCCAATGTAAGTGGAAAAAACAGGGAAAATAAAATTTTAGTTTATTTTATTACTGCTGCTGCTAAGTCACTTCAGTCGTGTCCAACTCTGTGTGACCCCATAGATGGCAAGCCACTAGGCTCCGCCATCCCTGGGATTCTCCAGGCAAGAACACTGGAGTGGGTTGCCATTTCCTTCTCCTAGACCTGATAAAATTAATAACATGATATTTATGAAGTCTAAAAACATTATCAATCCTGGGTGTTCATTGGAAGGACTGATGCTAAAGCTGAAACTGCAATACTTTGGCCACCTCATGTGACGAGTTGACTCACTGGAAAAGACTCTGATGCTAGGAAAGGTTGGGGGCGGGAGGAGAAGGGGATGACAGAGAATGAGATGGCTGGATGGCATCACCAACTCTGTGGACATGAGTTTGAGTGAACTCGGGAGTTGGTGATGGACAGGGAGGCCTGGCGTGCTGTGATTCATGGGGTTGCGGAGAGTCGGACACGACTGAGCGACTGAACTGAACTGAACTGAACTGAAAAACATTATGGTGACTGAAAAATTAGCATTTTTTGGTGTTAGAATATATAAAGGTTTATGTCTAAGCATCCTAAAATGCTGACAAAGAAACTTCTTTTCTTTTATGGCAAGGAAAAGTGCTGCATGGTAACTTTTACATTAAAAAAATAGTGAGTAAGAAGTAAGACCTTTAAAAATTTAAATCTCATTAGACTAGAATAGAAATTTCAACCTCAAAGAGACCTTAGAAATAATCGAATCCAATCCCTTCACTCATAATGACATTGAATTTTAAGGAAGTTAACTAACTTCTCTTAGGAAACATAGCATATTAGCCAGAACCAGAGCTACAACTGAGGCCTGCTACTCCCTGTTGGGTGTGCTTTCCACTGAGCCAGGCTGTGTCTTTAGATACTGTGTTCGCTGCGAATGCATTTTAAAGAATTTGAGATTGTACTTTTACTACAAATTCATTCCATAGCAAGTTCATGAATCTTTGGCTTAATTGCAGGACAGAATGGAGTGTATAGTATGGGCTAAATGAACGCTTTGCTGCCACTTACCCAAGAGAAAAAGAAGTATTTTCATTAACTAAATACCTTGTTCTTAACATTTCCCCCACTTCCTACTTTAATGATATTAACCCATTATTATGACTGACCATGACTGTCATCATCAACTAATGTAGAATTTTTCTTCATGAGAGGGCTTATTCATTCGATGAGATTTTATTAAAGCATCTACTTACTACTAACCATAAACTGGCCTAGGTATGGGAATGCTCCATGAAATAAAATGAAGACCCATGACCTTCATGGAAGATACATCCTGTAGTATAAGCAATCCTTACATGTTCTTTTTGTTTGAGTGCTCAGATGAGAATTGAAATTAATCTAGAAGGCAGTTGATGGTTTGCAAGAATAAAGTGACCCAGGGATGGAAGTCTCCCTGTAGACGAAGGATAGCTGGAGCCACAGTGAGAAAGTGTGTAATCTAGAAATATGACTGGGTCAGAGGGAGGGAGCTATTCTGGAGCTTAGATATTCCAGTGATGATAAGATGTACTAGTGAGATGTATTAGTGAGAGAATAGAGGATATATGTACACACACACACACACTCACACACACACATGTCTGTATGTATCTGATCGATAAGAAGAAAGTGAACACTATGGACTGAATCCAATTGTATTCCCCTCCATGCCCCAATTCGCATGTTGAAGCCTTAACCCCCAGTGAAATGATATTTGGAGACAGGGCTTTTAGGAGGTAATTTCAGTACAGTTCAGTTCAGTCGCTTAGTCGTGTCCGACTCTTTGCGACCCCATGAGGTATTAAGGGTAGGACCCTCGTGATGGGATTAGTGCTCTTATAAGAATAAACTCCAGAGAGCTTGGTCTCTCTTCCTTCCCATCATGGGAGTAGTAGATGCCATCACAGCAAGTAGGTGCCATCTGCAACCCAGGAAGAGAGTCTTCACCAGGAATCAACCCTGTTAGGACCTGGATCTTGGACTTCCAGCCTCTAAAACTATGAGAAATAGATTTCTGTTGTTGAAGCCGTAGCCTGTGGTATTTTGTTAGAGGTGCCCGAGCAGACAGAGAAAGGGTAAGAGAGACAGTGAGACAGAGAGAGAGAAGTAAAGGAATTGACCCAGGCAGTTATAAGTCTTGCAAAGCTCAATATGTAGTTCAGGCCAGCAGGCTGGATGCTAAGGTGAGAGTTGGTGTCACAGGGTTGAGTTTGAAATTCACAGGGCAGGGAGGCAGTCTAGAAACACAAGCAAGATTTGGATGCTCGGTCTTAAAGTGGGATCAAGGGGTGGGTTGTAGAGTGAAAACAAAGCATCTGCCTTTGGAGTTGGCCATGAGCACACGGACAGCTACACTACTGGGTGATTCATCCACAGAAGTCATCCACTTGGTGGTAACATTAGGTACATGAAGCAGTTAATGCACCTTTCTTATTCTTAGCACACATTCAGAATCTTTCTTGCAGTTAATATCTTCAATGGTCCAAAATGCAACGTGAAGACTGCATGTGTACGTGCGTGCTAAGTCGCTTCAGTCGTGTCCAGCTCTTTGCGACCCACTGGACCGCAGCTCGCCAGGTTCCTCTGTCCATGAGAGTCTCCAGGCAAGAATACTGGAGTGGGTTGTCAGGCCCTCCTCCAGAGAATCTTCTCAACTAAGGGATAGAACCTGTGTCTCTTAGGTCTCCTGCATTGGGAGGCAGGTTCTTTACCATTAGTGCCACACGGGAAGCCCCGAAGATTGCATAGCTGGTGATATTTCCAGTGTATCTTCAGCTTAGTCACTTTGGGCTATATTTTTTTCATTTACAATATTTAATATTTTCATATCTCCTTTTCATTGTGGCCTAACAGTAGATTATTTTCTCAAAAATACATTTACTACCGCGACTACTGTCATTTCAATTTTACTAACTGGTTAAGAATTTTCAAGGTATTAATCAGCCTCACGTTCCAATGACCAACCTCTGATTTTAAAGAGAATTTGGCTTTATTATTTGTATTACAAAAACTAAAAAGCAAAAGCAATGCACAGATGGTTATGCAGAGGGAGCCCCTGCTTCGTATTTGCAAATCCATAGATGTAGTATATGCATTGATTTTGCAGCTGGAGCATCATTAAGCCAGGTGGAAGCCATTTATTTGTACCACAGTAATACTGTTCTACATTTAAATATAGAAAGACTCTGGGCTCTCATTCCAGGTTAACGGTAGCTTTACTTGTGAAAAATATAATAGTTAAACTAAGAGAATTAAGTGTGTAAATTTTATTCATCATAAAAATAGAAAGTTAAACTGTTTGCACAGCAATTGAAGGAATGCAGTAGGACTACCAAGATACTGACTCTTTTCCATTGTACATATGTTTTAATAAAGATACGGTGATCCAAGCATACCTTCCCAACAGCTCTCTACCTGAAACAATCCAGTTAACCTTCATGCAGCAGGGACATTTTTACTTTACATATTATCTTATAAGGGCTTCCCTGGTGGCTTAGACAGTAAAGAATCTGCCTGCAGTGCAAGAGACCCTATTTTGATTCCTGGGTTGGGAAGATCCCCTGGAGATAAGAATGGCTACCCACTCCGGTATTCTTGCCTGGAGAATTCCATGGACAGAGGAGCCTGACAGGCTACAGTCTGTGGGGTCGCAAAGAGTCGAACATGACTGAGCAACTAACACACACGCATCATCTTATAAATATCCACGTAAAGTTCATGAAACCAGAGGATTTTCTAAAACATGCCTACTTGATATAGCACCACAGATTTATACTTTAGCTCAAAGCAAAGGAAAAAGAGAACTTGTATGTTCTATGAAACTCCAATTCTGGAAAGGGAAAAAAAAAAAACATTCACAGATTGGTTGATTGTAAATGGATTTTGCAGGGTATAAGGAATTCCTTTCCATCACAACTCTTCACCCTTATCCTGTTTAATCTCCACCTTCTGGGGTTCAGATGCACAAAGTGAAAGAAATGAAGATACAATTTAAGATTCCAACAACAGAAGTTCATTCTGAATATTGCAATGTCATCTCCTTTTACTATGGCTTTTTGGATGACCTTAAACATGCGGATTGTACGTACACATGGTGTGTTAAAGAAAGTACACTCCTCTTCTGCTTGATACACTCTTATAGTATTATTAATGAGTTAATCTTCCGGTACTTAAATTGTATTTTAAAAGTTTAGATGCTTTGTTTATTACAAATCTACTGGTACACTGGAAATGTGCATGCCAGGATCGTTATAACCTTCCTTTTAAATTCCCTCATATCCATCAAGTAAATGACTAAATTAGCAGATAAATACATTACACACGTCGTTACTGCCTCTAAACCTGGAGTCACCAGAGGCAAACGGTCAGGAATGACTGATTCGTGCCCTGGGGCTTCTAATCACCCCGTGATGGATAATCTGAGTCTCTAAATCCAAATTAATCTCAATTGCTTTCTGATAGCATATTTCCTTTTACATTTATGAAATATATTTGTGATAAACAAATGCAGATGAAGAAACAACTAGAAACCTGGCTTCATTTTTCCCCCACGTACGATTTTGCATTTTGAAACTGTTTGTCGCCTTTACCTCTGTGACCCTTGTCAACATTTGCTGACAGTCGGTGTGCGCCGTCATTTCTTCTACTTAATAAGTGTGCTTGTGAGTATTTCAACATTTTCTCATCAAGCAAGTGTAAATGTTAAGAGCAGTTCTGCTGCTTCTAAGCACTGCTGAGTGGCTATGAGCTGCAGGCTTTATCTGGATGGAAATATCAAAGAGTGTGTAAATGTTGTTGATATTTCCTCCAATGTTTTCCTTGAGAAAACAGAAGAAGCTACAGGCACAAGTTCTAATGTTTGATTTACTTATGTTTCCAAGTTATTCGTCCAGCAATAGTCATCACATCTATTTGCTCTCACTTTTACATATCTTTCTTTATGAACTGAAAGTGCCACCCAAAATGAATTTATAATGTCATACTATTAAGATGAGGTTTCTTTAAAAGGTTTTGTGATATTTGTCCACATTATAAATAGACTGAGATCTACTAATGGGCTCAGGATTGATCACATCAATTTCTGCCTTATATAGAATCGTGCCATAATAATGATCACCTTCATTTCTTTTCATTGCGTCCTTGTTCTTCTGAACATAGTCACTGAAGACTGTTCTTGCATCATAGTGGAAACGCTGACCCATCTCACGTAATAGTAACACTGCAGGAAGAGCTATCCAAGGAGGTAACTTTGAAAGGGAGCCGTGGTTTAGTCTGGGTCATGAGTGAGGACATTGCTGAGTTCTAAAATACTGTCAGAGGTAACACTGTAAAGTGGTTCTTACCAAAACCATTCAGTACAGCAGTACAGGCAGCAATTCAAACTAGTTTATATATCAATCACAACTGTTAAGATTATAAGTGTCAAAATTCAACTCAAATCTGCTTAATCAAAAATGGAAAAGGAATGATTCACACGCCCGGAAAGGCCAGCGGTAGAGAGGCATCAGGTGTGACTGGATGTAAGTCAGGTGAGATCAGCAGACTGTTTATTCCTATTTCTAGACTATTTCTAGGCCCTGCTTTGTCTGTGCTGGCTTTATTCCTCGGCTCTGCGTTGGGGTTCCTGGACACCTTGCTCCCATCGCAATCAGGGCTAGCAGTCGCATTCCAAAACAGCACATTTCTTTCCCCAAAGTCCCAGTAAAAAATCCTTAGCTTGACTTTTCATTGGTCCAAGCTGGGTGATAATCTCATCCCCGAATTAATCTCTGGGGATGGGGGCTGTGATAAATTTAATGTTGGTCACATGCTTTGTCTGGTGCCGGTGGTTGGATAGGCCTTGCCTAAACCATGTGCGCCAGTGTGGATGGGGCCAGTGAGGTGCGAGGGCTAAATTCTACCCAAGGTGACGTGCTGCCCGTACGTCTGGAACCAGGTGGCCTTGAGTCACTGGGCCGCAAGATCCCATCCGCGTTCTCCTCTGCAGGGAAGGTCACCGGGTCAAACAGCCGACCTCTCGAGAGGACTAGGTGCAGCTCCTGCTGATCCCGGAGTCCAGGAGTTCAGTTCCCCAGCCGCCTGTGGAATTATTCAAACAAGCTCATCACCTCCTTCCAGGGGAATGAGAGGTGCTCCACTGCCTCATTAGGACAAAGCCACAAAGCCTGCCTCACACTGTCCCGCGTCCACTCGGCTCCCAGGTGCAGCCTCCACGGCCTGCACGACCTCCCCCGCGGACTGCGTGCACACATGACTGGAATCTGTTCCAAACCTCCTCGGGGCAGTATTCTGTGTTTGGCCCTGCCCAAAGGCAAGAGTGGGGATCCTGTCTCACCAATGTGAATGAGAAGTGAGTAAAGAAAGATGATTCTCACAAAAATCAGGGGTTAATGGAACATAAGGATGAATGAATGCTGAGGGTAGGTCCACAAGCTACTAAAGTTAAGTTCGGTTTTGATTCCCAAGTCAACACACCCAGAACTCCTGGTAGGAAGACAGACTAAAACCAACAGATCTCCCGAGAGAACTTGAGAGTTTAGAACACCTTATCTGATGAGGGTCAGGATTATAGCATGAAGGGAACCGGGGCTGATTTTCTCAGCTGATGAAGCACTGCATGTTATCATCTCTTCTATTTTTTGTTTTTGGAAATTCACTGCATTCAGTAACATGTCAAGGCTCTGATAAGTCCTGTAGTAAAAGCCCCTAATCAATATTTTATATTGAGAATTTCCCAGACATATTTGACACAAAACGTTTGAATATAATCTACTAATAATGAATGAGGATATTTAATAAGATATAACACTTTTAGGGAAAGCTGACATATTCTTCATCTCTGGAATGTTATATCTTTTAATGTTTAGAATACCATGGGAATATCTCAAATCATATAATTCTACTGAATACAGTCACTGCAAAGGAATATTGTGAAAATTATTTATGTGGTCCTATCCTTGAGAGACCTATGTTATTAATAGAAGGAGAATTAGATACTCAAATATTTAAGCTGAATTTCAGTTCTTTAATTCATTTCTCTAGATTAAATCCCCTTAAAAGCTGTTTCCCCCTTCATGCAATTTTAGAATATAAATCCAATTGTTATAAAACCAAAAATATTATCAAGATAGTTATCTCTCTTTTTATCATAAACCCATGGGGGGAAAAGATTAACTTCAGACTTTCTGACCTAAAATACCAACATATTTTAAAAGACTAATATTTCAAATACTAATTTCTTTTTTGAGAAAACTATGGGAAAAAAACATTTCTAGTATGTGGCTTCTGTGGCCTTTACCACACTCCTGAAAAAGCATATTAAAAATAACATGTGATGCAAGTTATGACAAATTATTCACACAAATTTTCTGCACACTTCTTGTTACACAACAAGGAATCAAGTTATGCCAATAAAAACAACAAAACCCCACAACCCATGATCAAGTAGTGCAGATCAGTTGTGATTTTAAGTCAATTTCATTTTTTATTCACGTATTTAACTAACAGCTGTGTAAATATTCTGAGATACTTATCTTTGTTATCTTTAATCTGCACCACATAATTATGCAGAATTTGTGGTAACCTTTTTTTCTGGAAAAATGTGACTGGCTGTTAGTGAGGAAGGTGGTTTTATTTCTTACAATATAAGCAATCATGATAGTTCAGATATAACAGGAAAATACCAAGGTAGCTGTTGCTTTTGAATCAACATTATCTTAAAATAGGAAGGTAAAGAAATTTATTATCAACTCTTATGGAAGACAAAATCACAAATATTTTGATGATTTAAGAATAAAATATTCTAGATGGGAAGGAGATTAACTGTGTTCATTAGCAAAGTATTCTGACATGGGGGCCAATATTTAGGATTTGGGAGATGTTTCATATTAAATATGAAAATATTCCAGCTTTCTAAAATCTCAGATGATTCTACCTGATCCAGAAAATTTATTTTTGAAATCTCTATTAGGGTTCTACATGGACAAAACAGACAGGAAGAGGCACAAGTGACAGAATAAATGTTGCATGCAAAAATTCCCCTCTTCTTCCATCTCTTCTTGACAATTATTTGTTGGATTTATAGACATGACACAAAATCAAATCTTCTTGAAGTCTAAACAGATGACAAACTCTGTATCTATAACTTGGGACCACTGAGAAAACTGTATGTGTGTGTATAAATTTAGTCCCTGGTCTCTTGAGGGAAGTTCAGTTGAGTTCAGTTCAGTTCAGTCACTCAGTCATGTCTGACTCTTTGTGACCCCATGAACCGCAGCACACCAGGCCTCCCTGTGCATTACCAACTCCCGGAGTCCACCCAAATCCATGTCCATTGAGTCAGTGATGCCATCCTCTGTCGTCCCCTTCTCCTCCTGCCCTCAATCTTTCCCAGCATCAGGGTCTTTTCAAATGAGTCAGCTCTTTGCATCAGGTGGCCAGGCCTTCCAATGAACACCCAGGACTGATCTCCTTTAGGATAGACTGGTTGGATCCCCCTGCAGTCCAAGAGACTCTCAAGAGTCTTCTCCAACACCACAGTTCAAAAGCATCAATTCTTCGGCACTCAGCTTTCTTTATAGTCCAACTCTCACATCCATACGTGACCACTGGAAAAACCATAGCCTTGACTAAATAGACCTTTGTTGACAAAGTAATGTCTCTGCTTTTTAATATGCTGTCTAGGTTGGTCATAACTTTCCTTCCAAGGAGTAAGCATCTTTTAATTTCATGGCTGCAGTCACCATCTGCAGTGATATTGGAACCCATAAAAATAAAGTTAGCCACTATTTCCACTGTTTCCCCATCTATTTCCCATGAAGTGATGGGACCAGATGCCATGATCTTAGTTTTCTGAATGTTGAGTTTTAAGCCAACTTTCTCACTCTCTTCTTTCATTTTCATCAAGAGGCTCTTTAGTTCTTCTTCACTTTCATCCATAAGGGTGGTGTCATATGCATATCTGAGGTTATTGATATTTCTCCCGGCAATCTTGATTCCAGTTTGTGCTTCCTCCAGCCCAGCATTTCTCATGATGTACTCTGCATATAAGTTAAATAAGCAGGGTGACAATATACAGCCTTGACATACTCTTTTACCTATTTGGAAACAGTCTGTTGTTCTATGTCCAGTTCTAACTGTTGCTTCCTGACCTGCATACAGGTTTCTCAAGAGGCAGGTCAGGTGGTCTGGTATGCCTGTCTCTTTCAGAATTTTCCACAGTTTATTGTGATCCACACAGTCAAGGGAAGCCTGGGTGTTAAAGCACAGAAGGCTATACATCTCAGCACCCACCAGTTATAAATATGTGATGATTTGTGTATATTTATAATTGTCTCACTCTTCCTCTAGAGTCTTACTCAAAGGACAGGCAACAGTGTTGGAGGGCTGGCAAATACAATATAGACATGAATCTGTATTATGTACCTATCTTACACATGTAACACTTTTTATTGCTGCAGTGACAAATAATCAAAAATGTCCACCTTAAGACAACACACACTTATAGCTCATAGGTCAGAGGTGTCACTGGGCTGCAATGGAGGCATTAGGCAGGCTGTGCTCTCTCTGCAGGCTCTCAGGAGGACTTACTTCCCTGTCTTTTTATAAAGGCCTCTTGCTCCCCTGGTTCCTGGCCCTTCCTCCATCTTCAAAGCCAGCTGTGTAGCCTCTTCCCATCACCCCTGACTCTGACACTGTTGATTCCCTTCCATAAGGATCCTTGTGATTTCACAGGGTCTACCCAGACAATTCAGAATAATCTCTCATCTCAAGATCCTTACCTTAACCACATCTGCAAAGTCCCTTTTGCTGTAACAGTATCATATTCACTGGGGGTTAGGTTGTCAGCACCATTGGATGACCACTATTCTATCTGCCACAGGTACGGTATATACCTAAACACCTTTGTCTATATCTAATGGATATAATTCTCAGCCTACACATTTAGAATTAAAATAAATATAACTTTATTCTTCATAACTAAGTTCAAATTATCTTTTGATCACTGATTTAGTAAGAGTCTCAAACACAGTTTCAGCCAGGTTGGAACTGCATCCATAGAATGTCAAGGTCTAGGGTGTGGGTATGTGACGAATGCCCACAAGGACCCAGTTCTCTAGTCCATACAGCTTTGCCACTGAGGAGTCCTGCATCCCCATCACAGAAGATGTATCACTTAGTAGCAAGAGGTCATCTAATTCTTATTTGCTATGTATTCATCCATCCGTTCATTCAGTAAATAGTCATCAAGTATGTATGTGTGTTGGTCCTTTGTACCTTTGGAATATAAAACATGAATAAGGCATCAAAGCCACTCCCAACAAACTACTGTCTAATAAGATGAATCCATAAATAAATAGCCGTAATACATCTTAGTAAGTGCAATGATGGAAATGTTCATGAGGTATTACGAGAGTACTGAGAACAGGGATCCAATCTTGCTGAGAGTGGTGTAAATTTTGATTAGCAAGGGCTCCTTGAGTTGCTGACAGTTGAGACTTAAAAATGAGAAAGAGTTAGCTAGGGGTATACAGGAACTGCTAGAGCTGAACCTCAACATTCCTTGAGGACTGAAGATACATTTTCAATTCAGCTCAACAGATACTTATTGAACTGTGATCCATGCTAAGGAGAAGCATGATGACCTAGGAGAATGTTTAATACCGATACTTCCCTTGTCAGGGGGATTAGGGAGAGCCTCTCTGAGGAAGTTACAGACATTAAACACATAATTACAAGTGTGATGAGTGCTATGGAGCAACACTATGGTGATGCAGGGAGAAATAATTTAACCCCGCCAAGGGGGTCAGGGACTGCTGCTCGAAGAAATTAATGTTTAAACTGAGACCTGAGTGGTCGGTAGCGTTTAACAAAGGAAAGTAGGAAGAGCTGGGAGTTGGAAGAAGAGGAAGCTGTTACAGGATCCAGACAGAGTCCCGACTTGGGATGAATGGTGGCAGCGGTCCATCTATTCAAGAAATATTTAGGACACACAATATTTATTAAGCTCCTTTTACATTGAAGGCATTATGCTAAATGCTGGAGCAACTATAATGAATGGAACAATGCTAAGTATTTTCAAAGTGATTCATGTTTGAGACACAGAGCAAGCGAGACACAAAGATAGGGGCTAGATCACAGCAGTTTTATCCCCAAGTGTCATTTTGGTGTTTCAAACAAGGGTGCATTGACATTGGAGCGTTTGTTTCTAGTCATTGAGTGCCTGTTTGGAAGATGAATTTGAGGAGGACGAGGTTCTAGAAGGGAACAGATGTAAAGAGACCATTGAAGTAGTTCAAGTAAGTGATGATGGGACCTGAACTAGGAGATAAAAGGAGAAATACCGGTGAAAAGTAGTTGGGAGGTGAAATCAGAATTGACGGTTGAATGAGGTACAGAGAAAGAAAATCAAGAGCCAAATATGAACCACAGTTTCTGATACCAAGGACAGAGAATGACACGTGAATCCAGGGACAAACAAGGTTGAGGTGGCAGGCACAGAGTGAACATCCGGGACTACTTGTCAATGACATGTAACTACATCCTGGATTATCCTGCCAACTGAAACCCAAGTACAATCCTGCTTTAATCTTCACCTGATTTTTCCACATGATGAACCCAAGTTTTAAACTTTTATTTACATCATTGGTGACAATTGTTACACTGTCGATCTTGTTTTGATGCTTTACTATGATGCAGGGGGAATCCCAGAAAGACAACGTATTGGGAGGAAATTTCTTACTAGTCTACACATTTTTGGTAGTCAATACACTTTCTCCCTTGAGTATACATTGTTCACTTCTCTGAGCATTGGAAGAAGAGCTACTGAAGAGTTGTTTATTTTTACAGGAATAACTTTCAGACAAACTGTTTGCTGAAATTGATCAAATTACAAAGAAAACCATACAAGCAAGAACTCCTCCCACAGAGCCACTCTTCTCTGCTGGTCATCACCCAAGCAAAATGACATTCTGGGTAAAAAGTAGGAATACATGAAACAGAATCTCCAGAGACCACCAACAACAAAATAACTTCCAAATCCCAGACTCAGTATCATGTAACACTGTTCATGCCATTTGGGGGTTCCAGTACTTGACTAGCTATCGCTGACTGCACTGTGTCACATAGCTTGTGACACATCAAATGGTTTTGTGACTTTGTTTGTGACTTTATTTCATAAAAGAGGTGACTTTAATTTTGCAATAATATATTAAGTATTGTTGATATTCACATAGAGAAAGAACTGCAAATAGAGGTATCAATAATGAAAAAAGAAATACCCTTCATAGATGTGCATTCTTGTTTCTGAGGCCATTTCTTCTAAAAAATCACATTTTTTGTTTGGCTATAGTTCACTCTTGCTATAACTTTTATAAAACTTGACTTTCTATTCCTCCTACATATTGTATTGACTTTAATTTGATTAACGTATATAATAAATTAGTTAAATTTTTTTTATAAAGTCAGAATTTAAGGCATATACATTTATCATAAATGGCTAAGAGACCTAGAGAGTGTCCTATAGAGTGAAGTAAGTCAGAAAGAGAAAAACAAGTAGCATATATTAATGCATGTGTGTGGAATCTGATGAAAATGGTATAGATGATCTTATTTGCAAAGCAGAAATAGAGACACAGATGTAGTAAAGTTCATCGCAGCACTGTTTATAATAGCCAGGACATGGAAGCAACCTAGATGTCCATCTGTAGACGAATGGATAAGAAAGCCATGGTACATATACACAATGGAGTATTCAGTTCAGTTCAGTTCAGTCGCTCAGTCGTGTCCGACTCTCCGTGACCCCATGAATCACAGCACGCCAGGCCTCCCTGTCCATCACCAACTCCCGGAGTACACTCAAACTCATGTCCACAGAGTCGGTGATGCCATCCAGCCATCTCATTCTCTGTCGTCCCCTTCTCCTCCCGCCCCCAACATTATTACTCAGCAGTTAAAAAGAATACATTTGAATCGGTTCTAATGAGGTGGATGAAACTGGAGTCTATTACACAGAGTGAAGTAAGCCAGAAAGAAAAACACCAATACAGTATGCTAATGCATATATATGGAATTTAGAAAGATGGTAACGATAACCCTGTATACGAGATAGCAAAAGAGACACAGGTGTATAGAACAGTCTTTTGGACTCTGTGGGAGAGGGTGAGGGTGGGATGATTTGGGAGAATGGCATTGAAACATGTATATTATCATATATGAAACAAATCGCCAGTCCAGGTTCGATGCATGATACAGGATGCTTGGGGCTGGTGCACTGGGACAAACCAGAGGGATTGGATGGGGAGGGAGGTGGGAGGTGGGTTCAGGATGGGGAACACATGTACACCTGGGGCAGATTCATGTCAATGTATGGCAAAACCAATACAATACTGTAAAGTAATTAGCCTCCAATTAAAATAAATAAATTAAAAAAAAAAGAATTACCATGCAAGCCAAGAAGCAGCATGCTGGTAAAAAAAAAAAAAAGAAGCATATGGACACCAAGGAGGGCTATGAGATGAACTGGAAGATTGGGATTAACATATATACACTATTGATACTATGTATAAAATAGATAACTAATGAGAGCCTACTGTACTCAGTGCTCTGTGGTGATTTAAAAGGGAAGAAAATACAAAAAAGAGGAGATATATATATATGTACACACACACACATATATATGTAACTGATTCACTTCACTGTACACTAGAGACTAACAGAACATTGCAGAGTGACCTCATGGATTATAGCCCTCCAGGCTCCTCTGACTGTGGAATTCTCCAGGCAAGAATATTGGAGTGGGTTGCCATGCCCTTCTCCAGGGGATCTTCCTGACCCAGGGATAGAACCCAGGTCTCAAAGCAACTATATTCCAATAAAATTTAATCTTAAAAAATGGATAGGAGAGAATGACAAGCAAAACCTTTTTTATGTAGACCCTTTTTAGACCACAAAAAAGATAGATATTTTCGGCTTGCCAGCATTGCTAGCCAAGTTAATAACTCATCCTGACCTGTGGGCCCAGCAGACTAATCCCACCGCCTTTCAATTTGGTTAAACAATAGCAATAGAGGCCCACACTGCTCAAGCAAGTCTGAATGGAGCTATCTTGCTCTTTAACATGGATCTAAAACTGATATGTAAGAAATCTTATGCCCAACTTAAGCCATTTGATCAAGTAAACTTCTGGGAGTATCTTGTTTCTTTGGAGGTTTTCTGAAACTATCTGTCTTCTTGATCAGGCAGATATAAAACAAAAAAAAAAAAACCCCAGAAAGTCTAGTTTATCATCTGGTAATGACTTAAGAAAAAACAAAAACAAAAAACAGAGCCACAGGTTAGTGTCCCTCCTTTCCAGACACAAACTTTCAGGCCACTCATTAGAGTTTTCAAAATCAAGAGGAGACTCAGGTCCTCCAACTTGAACATTTTCCACAGCTCTGAGAATTCAGGGGATTTGCAAAGTGCCCATAGTTTCAGGAAACAGTTTTCCCAGCTGGATTTGAGCATTTTCTTTGTAAGTAAACTGGTTTATTTTAAAGGCTGGGTAGGAAGTTGTCACATGGTAAAAATTTCTCCCTGCACTGCAGGAGACCTGGGTTTGATCCTTGGGTTGGGAAGATCCCTTGGAGAAGGAAATGGCTACCCACTCCAGTACTCTTGCTTGGAGAATCCCATGGACAGAGGAGCCTGGCAGGCTACAGTCCATGGGGTCACACAGAGTCAGACATGACTGAAGTGACTTAGCACACACACAAGAACTGAAATACAATTGAGGTTCTCTAACACCTATTCTATGAGCAGACAGTCTGTGAACTTAATAACCTAAAGCTTCCTCTGATCTCTCCAGGCAGTAGTCCTGATTACTATTGTTTTATACAGTTAGGAGCTTCACTGGTGGCTCAGCGATAAAGAGTCTGCCTGCTAAGGCAGGAGCCGCAGGTTTGAGCCCTGGGGTGGGAAGATCTCCTGGAGGAGGAAATGGCAACCACTCCAGTATTCTCACTGGTATAATCCCATGGACAGAGGAGCCTGGCGGCCTACAGTCCATGGGGTTGCAAAAGAGTGGGACATGACTTACAGACTAAACAACAACATACAGTTAGGAAGGAAGGCAGGGAGGGAGGGAGGCAAGGATAGGAAGACAGAAAAGAAGGAAGCTTCCCACTGAGCGGACTGCTCGGTAAGGCGGCTCCTGCCCCCGCGGTCAGGACTCACAGGCCTGCAGGACCCTGTGGTGGGTGAGGCGGGGTGGCCCTCGCCTTGTCCTACCGACTGGTGGGGAGCCGCCTTCCACTAAGGGCTGGGCTGTGGGCCTCAGCAGGGAAGAAGAATGCCTCTTTCCTGGTGTTAAACTGACCATACTGTCCCTCCAGGCTCAAAAGACTGGGGTTCCCAGGACTCACGTTTTATGACACCATGGTTGGAGTTGCTCACAGCCATTTTCAGTGGTTCAAAATCCGCAGCTCAGAGACAAGAGTTGGAGCCACAGCCAAGTGTGCGACTAACCAAGAAACAGCTTCTGTCAGCACCTCAGTCTAGGATTAGGGGCCATCACTCCCGCCCTGACTCTGACTTTCACAGGCTTTTATCTTCATCTCGGGAATCTGCTGTCCTTCACTGTCCTTCTCGCCCTCTTCCACCAGGTCTTGGAAAGTCCCTTCTCCATCCATCCCAGCTGACCTGAAAACTCGGAGAAGAGAGTTTTGATCTCTTCCACAAGGTCTGGGGGTCCTTTTCAAATCTGTTCCTTCTTCAGTCACCTTTGAGCTCTCATTATTAATGCTTTCTTGGAAAGAATAAAGATGTCTCTTATCAGTGAGATATGGAGTATTTCCTGCCACATCAGTAAACAAAGATGTCATACCCATCAGTGATTCTGGCCTCGAAATGTGAGTTTCTGCACCTGCAGGCTCCCAGGAAGAAGAACAGTATCTGCAATCAGGCAGCTGTTAGACCGCAGCCACTCCCTATGATGAGCTCTGAGGAGCTCAGACAGTGAAAAACACAGGACACTGTGTTTCATATGCCCCAGATAGCTGAGGGGCATATGAAAAGAATGATTTCAGTGAGCCCAGACTCTTGCATCTTCCTATACATAGAAAAACACTAAATTCCTTAACTTGAGATATCTGGTTTTCTTTAACTTACAAAAATACTTTGGATGTTCAGACCACATGCCCTCTGTTGCAAACTTCAATATAACCTGACTCCCTCCCCTGCCTCCTTGGAGCAGTCCTCTCAGTTACTTGAGATGCTGCCTCCTGGGCTTAAGTCCTAAAAATTTCCGCTGAATAAAACATAATCCTCAACTGTTAGGTTGCAGCTATTTTTAAGTTGACATCAGCTATATTTGCTACAACTTTGTAGGTACCAAGCTGTTGAAAAACCTTCTACTCAATCTGTATCTGTACCGTAGCTGTGTCCCAATCTTCCCCATCTCTATTTTTATTTCTCTTTTCATCCTTCATTATATCTCCATCTTTCCCCTTTTCTCTTTATATTTCTTTAGCTCACTGGAAAAGACTCTGATGCTGGGAAAGGTTGGGGACAGGAGGAGAAGGGGACGACCGAGAATGAGATGGCTGGATGGCATCACCGACTCGATGGAGGTGAGTTTGAGTGAACTCCAGGAGTTGGTGATGGACAGGGAGGCCTGGCATGCTGTGATTCATGGGGTCGCGGAGAGTCGGACACGACTGAGCGACTGAACTGAACTGAACTGAACCTATTAATTAAATTTACCTGTTCCTCTGCTTAGTTCTGTTAAATATTACTAACAATAATTCATTGATCGATGAAGAAACTGGTGTGTCGGGACCTTGATGGGTTCTTGGATTTGAGCTCACATGGTGGTTGGAAAAGGAATCTGGAGAAGACACGGGGGCATCCTGAGGAGAGGTGTGAGGGCTTGATGAGCAGTGATGTGAACAATGGAGGAAAGACTGACATTCAAGAAGACTCCATGCATAACCACCTGACTGATTTAAAGAGTACCGGTGGAATGAACACCATTAGGAGGGTGAAAAGACATGAACTATTCTGTAGGGAAGGCACAGCTTCAATTTGAGAATACAGTTAGATATCTAAGTGTAAAAGGCCGTCACACTGATAGAACTTCCATGACCAAAGATGACCAAAGCATCCTGGTAATATCTTTGTCATTGTTCACAGATGGTAAAATTAATCCTTCATTCTCATTTAGAAATAAAAGAATCACCATCAGTAAAAGTAAATTTTTACTCTCTTTCAAAATAGAAAATGCTGAAGAATATTAAGGTTCTCATATATTTTACATGAAGCAACAGGAAGAGTGTATACTGAGTCTTAGTGGGCTTCTGTGATTCTACTGTTCAGGAGACTCTGCCTGTGAAATATTTTCAGGGCCAAAGAAATCTTAGACGCATGCAGCAGGTCTTGGACACATCTCATCAGACTGGAAAATCTAAACCTGTTGTAAAACACACTGGAAATAACATTTATCAAAGAACTTCATAATTCTGGCCCAAGTCCTAACACTGAAAAAAGGAGGAGAAGGAGAACCCTTTGCAAAAACGAACCCAACACTGTTCCATCAACCTCCATTCTCTTAATGCTTTTGTTTTTTACTTTCAAATTTATGTCCAGTCACATGATTATATTTTCAAGCCAATTAGGATGAAAGACTGTATAAAAATGGAGATGGGGAAAAGGACAAAAAGTCTTTCATAAAGCCTAGTTTGATGAAATGTTATCAGCCATTAGAAAAAAAGGAAGAAAGAAAGTGAAGTCGCTCAGTCGTGTCTAACTCTCTGCAACCCCATGGACTGTATGTAGCCTACCAGGTTCCTCTGTCCATGGAATTTTCCAGGCAAGAGTACTGGAGTGGGTTGCTATTTCCTTCTCTAGGGGATCTTCCCGACCCAGGGATCGAACCTAGGTCTCCCTCATTGTAGGCAGACGCTTTACCATCTGAGCCACCAGGGAAGCCCCATTAGAAGGGCTTTACCATCTGAGCCATTAGAAGGCACAGCTAATGAATAACTTTTTGTGATTCAATTATAAACAAAATACTTCCTCTACTTCTTTTTTCTTGTCTTCTGATGAAACTTCATTAATTATAGGTTTAACGCTCATGAAAGAGTTTTAGGACGTGTCTTTCTAAACATATCAGTTCAGTTCAGTTCAGTCACTCAGTCGTGTCCAACTCTTTGCGACCCCATGGATCACAGCATGCCAGGCCTCCCTGTCCATCACCAACTCCTGGAGTTCACTCAAACTCACCTCCATCGAGTCAGTGATGCCATCCAGCCATCTCATTCTCGGTCGTCCCCTTCTCCTCCTGCCCCCAATCACTCCCAGCATCAGAGTCTTTTCCAGTGAGTCAACTCGTTGCATGAGGTGGCCGAAGTATTGGAGCCTCAGCTTTAGCATCAGTCCTTCCAATGAACACCCAGGATTGATCTCCTTTAGAATAGACTGATTGAATCTCCTTGCAGTCCAAGGGACTCTCAAGAGTCTTCTCCAGCACCACAGTTCAAAAGCATCAATTCTTCGGCGATCAGCTTTCTTCACAGTCCAACTCTCACATCCATACATGACCACGGGAAAAACCATAGCCTTAACTAGATGAACCTTGGTTGATAAAGTAATGTCTCTGCTTTTGAATATGCTATCTAGGTTGGACATATAGGTCCCTATCTAAACATATAGGATGGTACAAAACTGGGCAGCTAGACACACTGAAGTAGTTAATATCACCTGGCACTTCCAATTTTCAGCTTGAGAGTCAAACTTCTTTTTCTTTCTGCAATTCTTGATATGGGTAAACTGATTAACACCACTGTCTCGTATTTGTAGAATTATTTTTAACCATTTCTGATAAAATAAATATAAAGCCAAGGTTCAAAACTTATAAAACATTGTAAGGGAATACATTCCCACAAAACTAAAATGTCAATTCCTATTGTCTGTAAATAAGCAATTTAAATTCACAGTCATTTTTTAAAAAACTGAACTGTACATTAGAATTTATCTACTTACAAATTCTCATTTTACAGTTAACAAATCAGAGGCCAAAGAGGTTAAGACACTTGCCCACTAGCATTGGAAATATTCAATATTGAATCAGAGATGTCAAAGTCACTGGCTTGGGGGTGGGGATGGGGTGGGGGTGGGATGGAAGTGGGGATGTGATCTTCACAAATGATTTAGTAAAAGCCAAAGAAAACAGACAATGATCAAATTAACTGAGCTCCACAGCTCTTCAAATATCCTACTTTTTATAAAATCAAATGAAAAGATTAGTACCGTGTAGCTTTAAAATATTTTCTTATTTAAAAATCACTTTCAGTAATGTCACAACTGAAGTACACTTGGCAATGTTTTATTTTTCAGGTTCACACAAGTTCATTATGTTGACCAGAAATCATGTGACAGTTATTACAAGTTTTGGCAGAAACTGCTAGGAAAAAAAGTCCCTTTATAGTCAGAAATGACCCTTTCACTCCCTCAATCAGAGACTTAAAGAGCGGGAATATTGGGGAATTAACATTTGGCTCAGAACTCTTATGACTTCTCCAGGCTGGCCGTCACCACAAGGTATTGCTTATCTTAGCTCTCATAAGATTTTCTAGCTCAGTGGGTCAGGAATGCTCAGATCACTTTGGCTAAGCACCCACATTAATTTCTTCCTTCCCCATCATTTATAGACTGGAAACCCCCTCTTACTTTTCAATTTATGAATATGAAACAAATGTCAACATTTTAGTTTGAAAAAGATACTATTATTCAACCCTCATGGCATATTCAGCAAATTTTACCTGTAAGAAAGCTAATGTTGCTAATAAGGGAAGAAGATACAGTTATTTAATATCCAGTTTTGCTTCTTTTTTACCTCTATTTTTATATGTTGCTTGCTGTAGTGATGCGGACCAAGTACTTTTACCCTCAGATTCCTCCTTAATGTGTACTGAATAATTATGTTGAAGCACAACACTGAGATAGCAATTATAGGCTGCTTGTGTAGAAACCTTGCACATGCTACTTCAGAAATGTAGGATTACTGAGGGCTTTATATACATGGAGCATACCTTCAAATAACGCAGGTATGAAACACAAAACGTGGTCTGCTAAATGGCCGCTAGTCTGTTGGCATTAATGTTTTCAGTGTGGCTCCCTCTAATACTTGATGGAGTTTATAACTGCTTGAGAGGGCCCCATTGCCCAGACAGGTTGAGGGGCCGTCCCAGCACACCTAAGGTATCAGAGTCCTCTGACTAACTCAGCTGAGCGGGTTAATGTATGGTTACCATGAGCTCAAGGTTGGGATCATTCCCTGCTTCTCAAAAAGAAAAACTGCTCTGCAACCATAAACTGGAGGCATCAGAGATGCCTGCATCTCTCCATTCCTGGCCATAGAAAGTGATAAAAGGCAAAACCTAGCATTTCCACTACAGAATAAACTTAAAGCTCAGAGATTAAAATATCACATTGCCTTGTGGCCAAGTGCACCGTTTGGAGTTTCATCAGCCTGTGCTGAAGTCACAGTTCAGGAGTCTAAAAAAAAAATCACAGTTCAACCTCTGAGTCATGTAATCTTGTGGAAATGATTTGACTGTTTGCAGAGGTCAAATATGATATTTAACTCATCAGCTTTCTGGGAGATTTAATGTACCTGGCAAATGGGAGTCAATAAACATTAACTATCTCTATTAATTATTTCATTTTTATGTACACATGGCTGATTTCATGTCCACTGTTTCAGTAAAATGGTTAACATTTATTCGTCTGTTGAGATCATTCTAGAAGCACTTCATCTGTTGACACCCAAACACAGTTTGCATTATTCAGTGCATTGCTAAATCACTTTTTGAAATGCTCTTCATTAACCTATTCTCTCCACAGTTCTTAACAAAATCGATTTTCCTCGTGATAAATTTTCTTCATATAGATTGGCTAAAAATGCTAAACAAGTAATGAGCACCCTTAAAAAAGCTTTTAAACTTATAGAGAAATTGCATATTGTGCAGAGTTTTCATATTCCTCCCTCACCTTCCCCTGAAGCTTACAAACTACATAATCATGGGATAAAAGTGGTGATATATTATTTTCAACAAAAAGGAACACTTAATGATTGAACTTAAAAAATAATAATATTCTAAAAACAATCAGTTATAAATAGATTCATATTTGTAGAGAACAAACTTATGATTGGTTACCAAGGTGGGGGAAGAGGGGATGAGGTGGATTGGGAGATTGGGCTTGACGTATATATTCACTATTACATAAAATAGATAACTATGAGACCTTGCTGTATACAGCTCAGGGAACTCTATTCAGTGCTCTCTGGTGACCTAAATGGGAAGGAAATCCAAAAAAGAGAGGATATATGTGTACATATAGCTGATTCGCTTTGCTGAACAGCAGAAACTAACACCACATTGAAAATCAACTACACTCCAGTAATATTGAATTTAAAAAATAATCAGCTATAGCCTAAAAGAGACAAAGGTATATGGAACAGTCTTTGGGACTCTGTGGGAGAGGGTGAAGGTGGGATGATTGGGGAGAACGGCATTGTAGCATGTATATTATCATATGTGAAATGAATCACCAGTCCAGGTTCGACACATGATACAGGATGCTCGGGGCTGGTGCACGGGGATGACCCGGAGAGAGGATATGGGGAAGAGGGAGGTGGGAGGGGGGGGTTCAAGAAGGGGAACACATGTACACTCGGGGCGGATTCGTGTAAATGTATGGCAAAACCAACCAATATATTAATGTAAGGTAATTTGCCTCCAATAAAATAAAAAATAATCAGCTATAGCTGAACTTATTGTGAAATGTCATATTTTTCTTTGAAAAGTTTGTATGTGTGCTCAGTCGTCTCCGACTCTTTGCGACCCCATAGATTGTAGCCCGCCAGGCTCCTCTGTCCATGGAATTCTCCAGGCAAGAATACTGGAGTGGCTTGCCATGCCCTCCTCCTCCAGGGGATCTTCCTGACCCAGGGATCAAATTCACATCTCCTGAGGCTCCTGAATTGCAGGAGGGTTCTTTACCACTGAACCTTTGGGGAAGCCCTTGAAAAGTTTGAGTGCAAAAGGCGCAGATTAGTCTCTTACTATTGATTGCTAATATTACCAAAATTGTTACAGACTTGGAACAGTAACTTTCTATAAATATATGAAGAATCCACTCATTAATGGGATCATTCATTCTTCTAGGATATATTTATTGAATTCATAGCATTTGAAGAACTAAAATTAAGTTGCATGTTTTGTATTTACAGAAAAGTAATGTTCCAATTTGTGTCATGCAAAATAGTTTCATGGTTCCTCTCTATATCATTACAAAGTTTTGTGACCCATTTACAAATTACAAAAAAACACTAACCACATGGAAGACATCCTGGAATTTTCAGCTTTTAATTAGTTGATTGAAATTTCTTTTTTTAATAATTGGGCCTTGAGTGAATTTCCTCCGTGGTACTTTTTCTGTATACCTACCTGGAATCCGGTTAAAATTCCAGGTAAAGAAATAAGCTCATTTGTAGTCACGCTTACATTTTTTACCACTAAAATATTAGTTTTCTAAATAAGTCATTACCACTGAAATATATTTTTCTGGTTCATATTCTTTATAATCCTCCCAAAATATTTATTCATGTATTTCAAGATTAATATACATTATATGTTAGCTTAGAAATATTTGGTCCAATTTCCATATTATGAAAAACATTACAAAATTTTGCTTTGGTCCAATTTTGATCCAATTTCCACATTATGAAAAATGTTCTAAAATTTGCTTTTGTCAAATTCCTGACACACTTGGTATTTGAAATGCATTTGAGTTCACTGCTATCCAGCTATTTTACTGTCGTGGAAAGAACATGTCTCCTCAGCTCTGATAATAAAATGATAAGATGGAGAGTGACTGACACAAGGATGAAAAACAGATTTCAATTCCAGTGCTAACTCTGGTCAGATAGAGCCAATGGGGATTTCTTTGGGGAAGACAGTTCAGAAACCACACCCAGGACTAGTGGGAGGGTGCTCTGCAGACATGGTGTCATGTCATGCAGTTTAACTGGAAACAACCAGTGAACAATCAGTATTTTACTAAATAACAGCAGTCAAAATCTACTAATTTCAAGGATGGGGATTAGAATTGTAAACAATTCATCTTTATTGTATATTAATACAATTTGATGATAAACCATGAGGGCATAGTCTGGTTGTATTCTAGTTTATTATTTCTCATTTTGCCATTCGTATTCTTGCAGCATCTCCAGCTCCACATATTTCTGGGAATATGTGAAAATGGTAGAGGTAGTGATCAGCACTTGGGAGGAAGTGTGGGAACAGCACAGTGAGATCACCATACAACAAACCCCAGTCCTTTGTTTTCTCATACATTTTCTCTCATGATGTATTTCAGAGAGGTCATTCTAATAGGGTAGCTTCACAACTGACTTAACGAGAAACGTGTCTGACAAACATCTGATCCTTTTTATTATTCATTCAAAAGGTATAAATGGGAACCCAGCCTGTGTCAGCTACCACGTGATGCCATGAGCCACAACAGGGGAGGAAAATCAATGTGATCTCACGGAGCTAATAGTCCAATGAAAGGAAAGACAAACAACCACTATAAAAGCAGAAACAAAACACATGCAAATTGTGATGTGTTATAAATAAGACACAGAAAAAGACATAAAACCTCATATAGGATCAACATTGTAATACATGTACCTGGGCTTTATATTTCATACACCCCATGAGTATCTTGTGTGTGCTTCATCACACAGGTGACAGACATCTCTTAAAGATAAATTTGTAATGCTATTCAATGCACAGAACCATCAGAAAGAGGTTCTAGAACACTGTTCTAGTGAATCTCTAATAAGGAAAGTATAGGTAAAGAAAAATAATTAACTTTGAAGTCATGTTTATTATTATATTGCAAGACCTGTGTTGTCACTGATTTCTATCTTTATCTGATTTACGTGGACGGGACAGTAGATAAGGGCTAATCTTTGGGTAGAATCCACTGACATTAAGTTATACCCTGATGATAGTTTTTACCTCCTAGGAGAAATGGAGTACAATTAGCTTTCACTTGTTGCTTTTCTTTAAATAAAATAGCTTATTCAAACTCAGTTCAGTTTTTTAATCTGAAGCCAAATTCACTGTTAATTAGCTACTGAGATTTTAGAAAAACTTCAATGAAGTTTCTCACTGACTTAATGTTTGATAGAAAATTTATGTAACTTAGTTAAAATCAAGAATAAAAGAAATAGTTATACTTCTGTATACAATGTGTCTCTCTTCCCCTTTTTATTTATTTTCTTTTTAGCTTTGATAGAACATGTCTGAAATGATGGAATAAGTAAAGTTATTAAGTAAAAATGGAAAATAAAGTTGTCAAACTTCAGAAGATTATAGATTACTACAGACAATGTGCCTGTAACTGGGAAACATACATTAGAGCTATCCAACAGGCACTGTAGATCAATAAACCATTTTAAAAGCTTTCAAAGCTTAAACTCTTTGGAAGCTTTTAAGATGCTGTGAATCTGAAAACGCATGCTTTACAATGACCTGAGAGCACAGGTGCAGATTTAGGAGAATGATTCCTGCAGATGGATGATGTTTTAAAATCTGTGACAATACTATATGAGTAGATTCTCATACATTTTTAAAAGCACTGGCATAAAATATTGGGTTGCCTTTGGTGAGCTGTTTTAAATAACAAAACACAATAGACAAGATAAGCCTTGGGCTGAACCTATGAGTTTGTTTGTTTTTTTTTAATTCTGAGATGGGTAAAAAATAACTCATTTCTCAATGGCAATTTAGTCAAAAGATGAAATGCCTGAAATATGTTTAACACGGACAAAAAAGAAGCTATAAAAATGGTTTTCAAAGAACATTCATACTTGGACAGTTGAATGGAAGAAGTCTTATCTGGGGACCTGAGAATTTATATTATCAGTTTATTTTCACTAAAAGACTAAATCAACAGATTATTTAATGTACCTTAAATTTCAAGACTATTTAAGCAAATAGTAAAAATGGCATGTATTTTCAGTAAATTTGAACAAAATTTTTAGGGGATCTTACCTCTTTATTCTGTTGTTGCAATTCATTTTCCCCCAGCTTCACTAAGGTATTAATGATTTATAGCATTGTGTAAGCTTAACTATAAAACAATGATTTGATATATGAATATGTTGCTAAATGATGATCACAATAAGGTTTGTTAACATCCAACACCTAAGTTACATTTTTTGTTGCTGTGGTAAAAAAGGTCTACTACCTTAGCAACGGAGAAGGCAATGGCACTCCACTCCAGTACTCTTGCCTGGAAAATCCCATGGATGGAGGAGCCTGGTGGGCTGCAGTCCACGGGGTCACACAGAGTCGGACACGACTGAAGCGACTTAGCAGCAACCTTAGCAAATTTCAAACATATGATACAGTATTGGTAATTGTAGTCCCCACGCTGTACATTACATCCCCAGAGCTTATTCTTATAATTGACTGTTTGTGCCCCTGGGTCAGGTAGATCCCCTGGAAAAGGAAATGACAACCCACTCCAGTATTCTTGCCTGGGAAATCCCATGAACTGAGGAGCCTGGTGTGCTACAGTCCATGGGGTCACAATGAGTCAGACATAACTGAAGTGACTTAGCACACACTTTTGATGAACTTCAACCTAATCCCACTCACCCTTCCTCCTGCCCCTGCTTCTATGAGGGAACCTATTTTTTAGATTCCACATATAAATGAAATCATATGGTATTTATCTTTCTCTAACTTATTTCACTTAGCATAAGGCCCTCAAGGTACATTCATGGCAATATTTCCATATTTTTTATATCTAAATAATATTTCATAGTATATATACCACATTATCTGTATCTAATTCATCATCAGTGGCGAAGGATCACTTAGGTTATTCCCCTGTCTTCACAGCAGCTAACATATACATACTGTATATGCTGTTAGGAACATGGGGGTGGAAATGTGTCTTTGAGATAGTGATATCACTTCCTTCAGATACATACCCAGAAGTGGGATTGCTGGATCTGATGGTAGCTCCATTTTTAACTTTTTGGAGAAACTCCATTCTGTTTTCCTTAGTGTTTGTACTAGTTCACATTCCCATCAACAACGCACAAGAGCTCCCTTCTCTCTCCATCCTCACTGGCTGTTATGCTTTGTCTAATTGATTGCAGACATTCTGATGTATGTGCGGTGATAGCTCACTGTGATTTTGATCTGTGTTTCCCTGATGACTGTTTATGCTGAGCACCTTTTCATGGACCTATTGTACATTTGCGCATCTTTGGAAAAAATGTCTATCAGGTCCTTTGCCCATTTTTAAATTAGAATATTTGCCTTTATTGTTATTGAGTTGTAAGAGTTCCTTACTTTTTTTTAAATATTAACCCGTTATCAGATATGTGGTTTACAAATATTTTCCTCCATTCTATAGGCTACCTTTTTATCTTCTCTCCTACACTACAGAAGCTTTTCAGTTTGATGCAGACTAACTTTTTAATTTTTGCTTTTGTTTCTTGTACTTTTGATGTCATAATCTGTAAAACCGTGCTATGACCCATGTCAAAGGACTTTTTTTCCTGATTAGGAATTTTAAAACACACTTCTAAGAGTGATTTGAGGCATTGGTACTGCACATGGTATGAAGCGGTCTCAAATTTTACAAACACTGATTGAGATTAATGGAAGCTACAAAACTCACTTTGTTTTCCTTTATAAGTGTGAAAGTTGCTCAGTCATGTTCGACTCTTTGCAACTACATGGACTGTAGCCTGCCAGGCTCCTCTGTCCATGGAATTCTCCAGGCAAGAATACTGGAGTGGGTAGCTGTTCCCTCCTCCAGGGGATCTTCCCAACCAGGGATCGAACCCAGGTCTCTCACTGCAGGCAGATTCTTTACCAGCTGAGCCACAAGTGAAGCCCTCTGCTTCAAAACCCCTTGCCACCACCACAATAGTTGTGGTCCACAGCTCCAGGCTGGGCCCCTCATCTCTGGAGTTTCCACTCTAGTTGTAGACTCACTTTGTGTGCATTAGTTGATTTCTGTGTATACACATGATGTGTTTCCAGGAATCAAGCTTAGCTGGAATATTTGCCATGGACTAGCTCCTTTATCAGAGTCGGACACAACTGAAGTGACTTAGCAGCAGCAGCAGCAGCTCCTTTATCACACTCACATGAACTGACGTTCCTTTCTCCATTTGTGGCTCTCTGAAAACCTTCAGCTGTGCTCCTTCTCCCCAGATTTCCCCTCAGATCATTCTTGCCTTATAATTGACTAAAGGAGTCATCTTGGATTCTAACCATGGACATTCAGACATGATTTTATAGTTTACCCCTGGCTCCTTATGCTTTCAGAAGGAATTCAGAGGTGATCTCTCCATCCGATCTTTCTACATTTTTAAAAAATAAAGTTTTGCTCTTGGAATTTCCTGGTACTTTTAACAATTTGGTAAATTTCCAACACTTGGGTGATGTGCAAATTATAAATTCTGAAACTTTCAACAGTCTTTTTTTTTTTTTTGACAGTTATAATGTCTGATATTTCTTCTGCATTAGTCTGTTTGTATTCATTTCCATGGTGGAAAAGTTCAGAGAAAGGCAAGGCTGAGTTGACAGCAATGTTGGGAAATGGACCGTTTTCCCCCAAAGAGGCTACACTGGTGGACTTTTATTGAATTCACCAAAAGGCGTTTTCTCTGACCCTTGGGCAGACGAGTTGTTAGCACATCAGAGTGAATCTGGCTTTCAAAAGCAGAGTCACACTAGCCACACCGCCGGCACTGTCAGAAAACCAGGAGGTCAATGCGTTCACGCGAGAAGCAGAACCGCGCTGGTGAATGACAACCCTCCTGTCAGCACTAGTTCAGTGTTTTTCAGTTGACTGAAACTGCATCGTGATCAAAAGTTGGCTTGGTGAGAAGAACAAAGGATGGGAATTTTAAGACTAAGTTTTCAGTGAATCAGGCAAGAACAGCTCGATGATACCCACAGAGATCCCTGGAGTTCTTTTGACTATGATGCTATGTTGGTCAGTGTTATCACAGAAGGATCAGAGTGTACGGAGAGGCTGTTGGTTAGCTCACAGGGTTACGGGAAGGATGGGGGGCGAGGACCAGGAGTGAGCAGGAATGAAGGGAGGCTTGTCGAAGCCACGCTAACAAACTCGGGGAGCAGCGTCACACTGCCCAGGGCTCCAGCTGACCCCCCGACACTGAGGTCCCTCAGAACTCCATGAGCTGTAGCAGCTCTGTGCCTGGGACAGTGTCCCCACTGTTTCTGCTTCTTCACCTTTGCGTTCCAGGCCTGGTGGGAGCCTCAGCTTGTCTGGGCCTCTTGCTAGGACACATACTGCATGAATGTCTCAAGCATAGAAACAGCGTGAGATGGTGGGTAGACAAAAAGAAAAGAAAAGAAAGGTGGTAAATACTCATCAGCACTCCTCAAGGCCACAGTAGGCACCCCATCCATGTAGACAGCGGTAGGATGGGAACTGGGATTACACTTGTATTGACACTGGGGTCATGCAGGCTTAGTATCAAGTTCCAAGTCTGCCCCTTTCTTATAGTGTTGGAAACAGAAAGAAAAGTGCTTGCTTGGCACGGGGGATGTGCTCATTAAGTAGAAGTTACTACTGTCATCTCCAGTTCCGCAAAACCCTCAAGCTCATTCATGCGTCCTCTCTGCACCGGGCCAGTCCTAGGGGCCTGGCAGGTCATTGTGAGTGGTTCTCTACTGTAATCCTTTATGTGCTGGTTTCATAGCAGTTTCGTCAAGGGCAATGCAGTCTGCCTTATTTTCAAATTCTAGGAAAAACTTGGCTTAGTACTCATGGACAACATTCATTAGGGTTGTTATAGAAAGAAGAAATGACATTACACATGAGAGAATGCCTCGCTTGTTACACAGAGCATATTAGGAATTCAAAGACATAAACTTTATACACTTTTCTCTAGAATTTTTTTAATCCTTTGCATCTCAAAACAGAAATTACAAATAAAATCAATTAATAAAATTATTGGTTGAGTTATAAGTTCGTTCAAAAACATGGCTGTATTTCTTGCCTCCTTGTACCCAGTGGTGTATCATGATCTAGGCACTGCCTTCTGACTGGGGGCAGAATATAAACCAGAGATATGCTTTCTTAGCTTAGTCCCAGGTAAGTTTCTGTTTAAATGAGATTTAACATATTATTTCAAATTTACAGCATGAGATTTATTTTCTCCCTCATTTTTGGAAGATATGAACATGTCTTTCCTAACAGGAAAGGTAAAATAAAAAGTCTCTGTAGTTTCCTTTTTATAAAGCATATACTATTTACTAAGCATCTATTCTGCTCTAATAAAGCCATTATGAGGTTATACTATCGAATGTGCTTCTCAAAACAGCTCTGCAAAGTCAGAATTATTTATTATCACTGTGAATTTTTTTTTAAAATAGGCAAATTTATTTCACTTTCTGTTCTGTTCTGTTCTGTTCAGTCGCTCAGTCGTGTCCGACTCTTTGCGACCCCGTGGACTGTAGCCTACCAGGCTTCTCCGTCCATGGGATTCTCCAGGCAAGAATACTGGAGTGGGTTCCCATTTCCTCCTCCAGGGGATCTTCCCGACTTTAAACCTGGTTAAAGAGAAAGATGACTTTTCCAGTGCCGGGAGCCAGCGAGGGAAATCCTACCCGTGGCAAAGGTCAACTGGGGAAGAGGCCTGATGGGCAAAGGCTAATCAGGACTCGAGGAACCCCCTGGACTTACCTGAGCATCTACCCCAAAGAAAACCGGAGTCTGACTGTTTTACTATCTTACGCCTCTTACCAAGTCCTCTAATACTTACGGGGGCTTCCCCCCAACCACCTTTCTCTGAAAACATTAATTCAGAGCTGTAGTTTAAAAGTTCTCCTCGGCTTAATAGGAGTGTTCCAATCCAAGCCCCTCTGATAGCTTTCTAACTTGCATGACAAGTTTGTCCGGGCTCTTACAACTATGAGTGTGATTGTTTATAGCCTCCCAGCCATGCAAGGACAGAAAGCCCAATATTCTAAAATACAGGGATCTGTTGAAGAAGTTAAAATCATTAGAATAGTACTAAAAAAGATTTCATTGTTGAATCAATGCTTGCTGCAAAGTTTCCTTTATCTATTGTATCCTTGGAAATATATTAATCACATATAGAGAATAGAAGTAGTAGCCTTTGATTTAACCACATCAGATCTTAAGTTAATAAATTCCTTTCTTGCAGCTCACTACACCTGTGCCTTATAGGAATGTAACTTTGTTATGTGTCTAGCACCTGACTTTAGGAAAGTCACTCTCCTAACTAACCTATTGTTAGGAGAGAGGGCCATAAACTGTTAGCAGGTCCCCTGGCCAGAAGATGATGTAAACCACCTAAAACTTTTATCACGAGACACACAAAAATAAGCCCTGATCCTGATAAGGATCAAGACTGCTGACCCCATGTGATTTTGGCGTGACTCTATACCTCCCTTTCTCTGTTTCTAATGCGCATAACTTAGGGTAAAAAAGCAGCACTGGAAAATAAAGTTTTGGGCCTTGCTCACTGAAGCTTGGTCTCCCCGTGTCGTTCTTTCTCTTTTTCCGTCCTTTTCTCTATTCTCCTTTTTCTGGTTGAGATCCTTGGAGCGCTGGGCCCTCTGAGTTTACTTATCTGCCTGGGCTTCTAAGACCCACTCGAGGGGGTGCCCTGGTGGGGTGCCTCCAGTGATTCGAGAGGGCACCTGCGGCCTACATAAACAGAGCAAACCCCGTGCTGGGGTTTTATTGGTTTCCAGCGTAAACCAAGGAATCATCAGCCCCTGTCTCTCTCTCTCTCTCTCTCTCGCTGACGCCGACGCCGTTCATCCCGAGGATACCCTGGGCCATATCGAGGCTGGTCCCCGATATTCCAGGTCCCTGTGTGCTTTGACTAACACATAAGACATTTCACCAGTTTTTTTAAGCATGACACCAACAACTCCAAGACTCACTAATAGAGTAAAAAGAGAGCTGGTACCCCGTATGCATCAGAACTAAAAAAAGCCAGCGTCACCCCACTTTGCAGGGTGGTGTGTACAGATGTTCATGCAGGCAGCTCACCACAGTGGCTGAGAACCCACAGCAAAGCCAGACTGCCTGAGTTCAAACCTCAGTTCTACCACTGATCAGCTATACAATGTTGGAAAGTCACTTAACTTCTCTGTGCCTTAGTTCTCTCATCAGTAAAAGGGGGATAAAAATAATAACTATCTGGAAGAAAGTAAATGAGGCAAGTGCCTCAAGTTTACTTTTTTAACAGGTGAGGAAACAAATAATCAATTGGGGGAAGAAGCAAAGGAAAACAGTATTTTCAAGTCAGAGCCCATATTTCACCCTTAGGTTTCCTCAGCATCTCCAAGGTGTTATTAGCAGGTAGATGTCTGATAAATGCTTCTCAGATCAACAAATAAGTAAATCACCCTAAGTTGATTATGTTGGCTTTTTGGGGGAGGGGAGAAGAAAATAGTGTAAGAGAAAATATGCGCAGTATTCATTTAGAAGTTCCCAAACTTTATAATAAATAAGGCATTGAAACCTTTCTCCTAAATGCTTATAACAGAGGTGAGGCAGTATCTTTCTCTTTAAGGAGACAGAGCCCTCTTAGAAACAGTATGGGATTTTATTTAATTTTTTAAAGTCTTTATTGAATTTATTAAAATAATGCTTCTGTTTTACAATTTGGTTTTTTGGCCACAAGGCACGTGGGATCTTAGTTCCTCAACCAGGGACTGAACCCGCACCCTTTGGGAAGTCTTAACTACTGGACTGCCAGGGAAGTCCCTAGATACAGTGCGGTATTTTAAAGGCAGATCTAGAAGAGCTTAATTAATAGATCCACTACTTACTCTACTTATGACCTTGGGGAAATAACTACTCAGCTTCTATCTTATCTGAAACATGGAGACAGTAATACAGAAACAGAAAATCAGATTGTGACTGAAATCACCTGATGCCCCTGTGGCATGCAGATGCACACGCTCTTCCTGTTTGGTAGATAAGCTCTTTTAAAAGAAGAAGAAGGTAGAAGTGGAATGAAATTTGTGGTGTGACTCTGCCACCTTTTAAACAATGAATAGAAGGACTGAAAGAACAGAATAGAAAAAAATATAGAACTTCAATCTTCTGTTACACTGTGATGACTATGTAGAGGTCAAATCACTTTTTAAAACTGAAGTATGGGTGCTTTAGGATACTGTGTTAAGTTTTGAGTGTACAGTGATTCGGCATTTTGCACCTTTAATATGTAAGGGCATTGCCACTGTTACCTTGAGTGTCTAGATATAAGCTGTCATATTGTGACACAGACAAATGTGAGGCAACCCAAATTTGAAACAGATGGGCCAATCAGATACCAACAGTCAGTAAGAAGTAATTTTTAGTAGAAGATAGAGAAAATGCTAATCTCAGAAACCCAGTAATGAGCTTTCACAGATCAGAGAAAAAGAAAATGTCGAATTAGTTAAACCTAAAATGGAAAAAGAAATATGAGGATCATTTACAAAGTTGATAATAAAGCAAAGAGAAAAATAAAAAAAATTGGATAACAATAAATTTCTCTACTAGCTTCCTGGGTTTTTGTTTATGTTCTATTTGTAATCAATACTGCAGACAGAAACAGAGGTGCGAAATGTAACAAAAAGAAAAAGAAAAATCCAAAACTTGGAAGTAACAGGAAGAGAGATAATATCATAAAATTTAGGGCTTTGGGCAAAGAGCCTAAAGAAATCACAGTTTAAATTCTTGCAGGTAGAAAAGGAAAAAAGTTGGTGGAAAGTACTGAGCAGATTTGTGAGATCTGGAAAAATAATATTGAGTGTAAAATTTCTTCAGACCAAGGATATATTTTCTCAGCCAAGATGCTTTACATAAGACATTATTTACACTGCTCCTACAAAAAACTACATATAAGGAAAGGAAGGTTGAAGGTTTAAGCTTCCTTGGCAGTAACTAGAACTGAGTTTCAATTAGCATTCAAACTCTTTATCTCAGTATAAAGTGTGAAATAAAAAGAATTAATTGACATTATAAAAGTCCTATATAAAAAGAACCTCAATTCTTTAACCCCAAGAAATCATTCTTGGATTTTTCGTGAACCAGAATAGAATGTTAAATCTGTGAAATCCTCTGAAAACTGAAATAATCTAATTTATGTTGTTATTCATCTTGCTCTCAGAAGAATGCAGTGTTTCTTAAGGACAGAATTATGAAAAATTAAGCTTGTATACACAGTGGGGAGATGTGTGACTACACTACCTTGTTAAAAATAAGGCACAGAAACAGAAGAATAGCTTCCTGGATTGATGCTACAGGCTCCAATGCAGGCAGAGTGATATTTGGCAAGATTTTTAATGGCGTGCATTTAAAATATTGATTCCATTTATTATCTATCTTTTATCCAAGGAAAATATTTCAAAGATAAAAAGTTAACCGAATGATTATTTTCTCCTCTAACCTGCTGAAAGTCTCCTTGAAGTCTCGTGAAGTCTCCAAAGGCCTAAGCAATAGAATAGACCTCATAACTACTCATATGTCTGGTTGTAAAATCTGCAGTGACTACCCATTTTTTAAAATTATGAATTTAGATGAACCAAATTGACAGCAAGGTCTTGAAGTAAATGTCTATTCTAACATACCTTCTTTCTTTCTTTTCTACATTATAGAACTTTTTTTAAATAGGGGTCTAGTTGCTTTATAATGTTGTGTTAGTTTCTGCTATACAGCAAAGTGAATCAGTTATACATCTACATCCGACACACTTTCATGAAGCAAAGAATAAATAAAATTTGGATGCAATCTTAAATATGAATAATTTGGATTCAATTACTAAATTTTTGGAATCGGTCATTCTAACATAGCTAGCAAGTACCATGTATTTTTAAATAAAAAGACATCCTTTTGGCGGTTATTCTCAACTATACACTTGCATAATGAAATAAGGAATTTAAACTGTAGATATTGTTAGATCTCAATGTTAGGAGGAAAAAAATTAGACTATTAATATTGTGGTACCTCAATTTTATGGTGAAGTATTAAAAAGAATGTTAGGAAGAATTGTATGAGAAGTTTAAAAATGAATCAATATAGTTTTTTCAGTAATCATGTACAAATGTGAGAGTTGGACCATAAAGAAAGCTGAGCACTGAATGAATGATGCTTTTGAATTGTGGTGCTGGAGAAGGACTCCTAAGTCCAAGGACTCTTGAGAGTCCTTGGACGCAGAGAGAGTCCTTGGACGCAGAGAGATCAAACCAGTCAATCCTAAAGAAAATCAGCCCTGAATGTTCATTGAAAGAACTGATGCTAAAGCTGGTCACCTGGTGCGAAGAGCTGACTCACTGTAAGGGACCCTGATGCTGGGAAGCATTGAAGGCAAAGGGAGGAGGGGGCAGCAGAGGGTGAGATGGTTGGATGGTATCGCCGACTCAATGGACACGAATCTGAGCAAACTCTGGGAGATAACGGAGGACAGAGGAGCCTGGCGTGCTGCACCCATGGGGTCACAAAGAATTGAACATGACTTAATGACTGAACAACAACAATGGCGTGGCCTCGGGCAGTTTGACTTGCCTCACATTAGTGGTCTACAGAAACAGTTAATAATATTTCCCTCATTGGATTTGTTGGAAAAGTTAAAATATCAAGAAAAAATTTTAGTGTGGAACTTATGACGTAGCAAGTGTATGACTGATGGTGGTGATGGTTATTATTACTAGTGTAATTATTATCTAAGTATGGATAATAGCAGCAGGGACAATCCAACCCTTCATCTACCCCTGGGGAAAAAAATATAGTGAAAATGAGTATACTACCCAAAGCAATCTATAGATTCAATGCAATCCCTATCAAGCTACCAACGGTTTTTTTTCGGAGAACTAGAAAAAAATACAAAGCCCAGAGATAAATCCATGCACCTATGGACACCTTATCTTTGACAAAGGAGGCAAGAATATTCCATGGAGAAAAGACAATCTCTTGCTGGGAAAACTGGTCAACCACTTGTAAAAGAATGAAACTAGAACACTTTCTATCACCATGAACAAAAATAAACTCAAAATGGATTAAAGATCTAAATGTAAGACCAGATCCAAATGTAAGATTAAAGATCTAAATGTAAAACTCCTAGAGGAAAACATAGTTAAAACACTCTGTGACATAAACCACAGCAGGATCCTCCGTGACCCACCTCCCAAAATATTGGAAATAAAAGCAAAAATAAACAAATGGGACCTAATTAAAATTAAAAGCTTCTGCACAACAAAGGAAACTATAAGCAAGGTGAAAAGACAGCCTTCAGAATGACAGAAAATAATAGCAAATGAAGCAATGGACAAAGAATTAATCTCAAAAATATACAAGCAACTCCTGCAGCTCAACTCCAGAAAAGTAAACGACCCAATCAAAAAGGGGGCCGAAGAACTAAACAGACATTTCTCCAAAGAAGATATACAGATGTCTATTATCAGAGAAATGCAAATCAAAACCACAATGAGGTACCATTTCACGCCAGTCAGAATGGCTGTTATCCAAAAGTCTACAAACAATAAATGCTGGAGAGGGTGTGGAGAAAAGGGAACCCTCTTACACTGTTGGTGGGAATGCAAACTAGTACAGCCACTCTGGAGAAGAGTGTGGAGATTCCTTAAAAAACTGGAAATAGAACTGCCATACCACCCAGCAATTGCACTCCTGGGCATACACACCGAGGAAACCAGAATTGAAGGAGACACATGTACCCCAATGTTCATCACAGCACTGTTTATAATAGCCAGGACATGGAAGCAACCCAGATGTCCATCAGCAGACAAATGGATAGGAAAGCTGTGGTACATATACACAATGGAGTATTACTCAGCAATTAAAAAGAATACATTTGAATCGGTTCTAATGAGGTGGATAAAACTGGAGCCTATTATACAGAGTGAAGTAAGCCAGAAAGAAAAACACCAATACAGTATACTGACACATGTATATGGAATTTAGAAAGACGGTAACTATAACCCTGTATACGAGACAGCAAAAGAGACACAGATGTATAGAATAGTCTTTTGGACTCTCTGTGAGAGGGCGAGGGTGGGATGATATGGGAGAATGGCATTGAAACATGTATATTATCACATGTGAAACGAATCACCAGTCCAGATTTGATGCATGATATAGGGTGCTCGGGGCTGGTGCACTGGGATGACCTGGGGGATGGGGTGGGGAGGGAAGTGGGAGGGGGGTTCAGGACGGGGAACACATGTACACCCGGGGTGGATTCATGTCAATGTATGGCAAAACCAATACAATATTGTAAAGTAAATAAATAAAACTGAGAAAATAAAAATAACCTTGACCACGAAAAAACAGACTGGTAGGGACCTCCCCACTAGTCCAGTGGCTAATACTCTGCTCCCAGTGCAGGAGACCCAGGCTCGATTCCTGGTCAGGAACTAAATCTCATATGCCGCAACTAACGATCCCGCATGCCACAGCTGAGACCTGGTGAGGCCAAATCAGTCAAAAATACAAACAAACAGACGGGCCAACCCTCCCCACTGTGTGTTTCTGTAAGTAAATTGTATTGGGACTTAGTCACACTCACGTGTTTACATACTGTATATGGCTGTTCTCATGCTAGCATGGCAGAGTTGAGTAGCTTCAGCAAAGATTATATGACTTGGAAAACCTAAAATATTTATATCTGTAGAAAATTTCACAGACTCATGATCTAAAAGATCATTGGAAACAAATCTTACAATAATTCTTAAGCCACAGAGACCTCAAAACTCAAGATTAGTGCTGACCATGTACTTTTATTCAGATTTATTATTGAATTTCTTCATTATATGGAAAAAATTATTTTTCTCTAATAAACCTCTCTGATTGATTCAAAAGTTAAAAATTTTGTGAAGAATTGGAGATGAGAAAAACTAGCATATTGTCTAAGGACTCAATCTAATCAGCTTCAAAGAGTCCATAACCTGTTCAAATATATAATGTTTTTCAGTTTGTTATGTCTGAGCATAATAATTGTGTGAAGGTTTGCAGTTTTTGAAGAATGTAAAGATTCAAATCATTTTCATTGCAGTTCAGACTCAAAATATTTAAGAATAACTGATTTAGACAAATCTTAATATTTTAAAATATTGATTATAAAGCCAAGAAAGTTAAAATACATTTTTCCCCAAAACTATATAACCAGAATGAAAAGCTAGAATTTTTTGCTCCAAGATTAGAGGTTTTTATTCATGTTGCTGCCAATTTTCTGGAACAAAAGTTATTGTGACAGAAAACTCAGAGTTCAATCTTTTGGGAATTAAATACAATAAGCAATCAGACTTTGTATTCTCTCTTAAGATAAATGCCTTGTACTTTCATGATTTAAAGACAAAGATGGGGAGGTGAGATTGTGGTATTGGGCCTTGGTCTCTTCAGGTCCTGGTGCTTTATGTGTGCAGCTGATCCAGTTTGCTATGAAGCCAGTTGAGTTTATTGATCTGAAGCCAAATATAGAATATAAAGTGCAGAGATCACGAGGCAGATCAGTTGACCCCAATACTACAGCCTCCTGAGATTCCAGCATTGGAGGCCTTGTGGTGTGAAACACTGTGGACAGTGTTTCCACTTTTCCTGTGTGCTAGCTCTTGCATTTTTGAGTGGGGAGAAGAAAAAGGGAAACAAGCGAACAAACCTTTATTAATGATCGTCTGCAGCTGCAGCTCTCTTGTTGGTGGGCTGCATGGCTTCATAATCTTGCATGTGGACGGCCTACAGGCGTCATGCCCCCAAGAGGTCGTACCTCAGTGCAGCTCCTCTGGGTACTGCTGTTTGCATGCGAGATCTGCTCACCACCTCCACCTGTCCTGTAGATGGCCTCCACCAGCATCCTTCCACTGGGATGGCCTCTTTCCCTCATGTTGGCCAATCCTGGAAGAGCCCTCACCCCCCCACCCCCATCACCGACTTCAGGTATTGTCCCTGTGCACCCCTCTCTGCAGTCCTCAGAACTGGGAATGCCGGGACACTGTCTGGGCTTCCTCTGTCCTCACCGGTATTATACCAGGCCACTTCTCTCCAGTTCTCCTTTCCCTTCTTCAAAGTTTAAGGGTAGTTTCACATATGTTGTGGAGAAGAGCATGGAAACCCACTGCAGTGTTCTTTCCTGGAGAATCCCATGGACAGAGGGGCCTGGTGGGCTACAGTCCACAGGGTCAGGAAGAGTCAGTTATGATTGAGTGACTAACACTATCACATACGTTGTGATTATGGAAATTCTAGCTAGAGCACAACATTCCAGTTCTCTCTCTTAATAAACATGTTCTATCTTTAAATATGGTTCTTCTGGAACCCCAAGAGTGAAAAAGTTGGCTTAAAACTCAACATTTAAAAAACCAAGATCATGGCATCTGGTCCCATCACTTCATGGCAAATAGATGGGGAAACAATGGAAACAGTGAGAGACTTTATTTTGGGGGGGCTCAAAAATCACTGCAGATAGTGACTGCAGCCATGAAATTAAAAGATGCTTGCTCCCTGGAAGAAAAGGTATGATCAACCTAGACAGCATATTAAAAAGCAGAGACATTACTTTGCCAACAAAGGTCCTTCTAGTCAAAGCTATGGTTTTGTCAGTAGTCATGTATGGATGTGAGAGTTGGACTATAAAGAAAGCTGAGCTTCAAAGAATTGATGCTTTTGAACTGTGGTGTTGGAGAAGACTCTTGAGAGTCCCTTGGACTGTAAGGAGATCCAACAAGTCTATCCTAAAGGAAATCAGTGCTGAATATTCATTGGAAGGACTGATGCTGAAGCTGAAGCTCCAATACTTTGGCCACTTGATGCGAAGAACTGACTCATTAGAAAAGACCCTGATGCTGGGAAAGATTGCAGGTGGGAGGAGAAGGGGACAACAGAGGATGAGATGGTTGGATGGCATCACTGACTCAATGGGCATGAGTTTGAGTAAGCTCTGGGAGTTGGTGATGGACAGGGAGGCCTGGTGTGCTGCAGTCCATGGGGTCACAGAATTGGACATGACTGACTGAACTGAACTGAATATCTGGAACCTCCATATTTTTATCACATTGGTGAGGATAGGCTGATAACTGAAACACTTCATTCCTGATAAACTGTGTACATTACTTTAGACGCGCCGACTGTGACGGACCGTGCAGAAGCGTGGCCAAGAGGAGCTACCCCTCGCCCAAGGTCAGGGGCAGCGACCGCGAGTGCCAGGCTGCAATAGCGCAGGACCTGCTGAGAGGAGCTAACCCACGTCCAAGGTCAGGGGTGGCGGCCAAGAGGAGCTACTCCATGACCGAGGTCACGGGTGGCAGCTGAGAGCAGCTACCACACGCCCGAGGTAAGGGGCGGAGGCCGAGAAAAGCAACCCCATGTCCAAGGAGCAGTGGCTATGTGGGCGCAGGAGGGCAGAGAGGAGCTACTCCATGTTCAAGGTCAGGAGGTGTGGCCATGAGGAGATACACCTCATCCAAGGTAAGGAGCAGCGGCTGTGCTTTGCTGGAGAGCCGTGAAGAGATACCCCAGGTACAAGGTAAGAGAAACCCAAGTAAGACGGTAGGTGATGCAAGAGGGCATCAGAGGGCAGATACACTGAAAACATAATCACAGGAGACTAGCCAATCTGATCACACAGACCACAGCCCTGTCTAACTCAATGAAACTAAGCCATGTTGTGTGGGGCCACCCAAAACGGACAGGTCATGGTGGAGAGGTCTGACAGAATGTGGTCCACTGGAGAAGGGAATGGCAAACGACTTCAGTATTCTTGCCTTGAGAACTCCATGAACAGTATGAAAAGGCAAAATATAGGATACTGAAAGAGGAACTCTCCAGGTAGGTAAGTGCCCAATATGCTACTGGAGATCAGTGGAGAAATAACTCCAGAAAGAATGAAGCGATGGAGCCAAAGCAAAAAGAATACCCAGTTGTGGATGTGACTGGTGATAGAAGCAAGGTCCGAAGCTGTAAAGAGCAATATTTCATAGGAACCTGGAATGTTAGGTCCATGAATCAAGGCAAATTGGATGTGGTCAAACAGGAGATGGCCAGAGTGAACGTCGACATTCTAGGAATCAGTGAACTAAAATGGACTTGAAGGGGTGAATTTAACTCAGATGACCATTATATCTACTACTGTGGGCAGGAATCCCTTAGAAGAAATGGAGTAGCCATCATGGTCAACAAAAGAGTCTGAAATGCAGTACTTGGATGCAATCTCAAAAATGAAAGGATGATCTCTGTTCGTTTCCAAGGCAAAATAATCAATATCACGGTAATCCAAGCCTATGCCCCAACCCAAAGCATTGAAGAAGGTGCAGTTGAATGGTTCTATGAAGACCTACAAGACCTTTTAGAACTAACAACCAAAAAAGATGTCCTTTTCATTATAGGGGACTGGAATGAAAAAGTAGGAAGTCAAGAAACACCTGAAGTAACAGGCAAATTTGGCCTTGGAATATGGAATGAAACAGGGCAAAGGCTAATATTTTGCCAAGAGAACGCACTGGTCATAGCAAACACCCTCTTCCAACAAAACAAGAGAAGACTACACATGGACATCACCAGATGGTCAACACCGAAATCAGATTGATTATATTCTTTGTAGCCAAAGATAGAGAAACTCTATATAGTCAGCAAAAATAAGACCAGGAGGTGACTGTGGCTCAGATCATGAACTCCTTGCAAAATACAGACTTAAATTGAAGAAAAGTGGAGAAAACCACTAGACCATTCAGGTATGACCTAAATCAAATCCCTTATGACTATACAGTGGAAGTGAGAAATAGATGTAAGGCATTAGATCTGATAGGCAGAATGCCTGATGAACTATGGATGGAGGTTCATGACATTGTGCAGAAGACATGGATCAAGATCATCCCCATGGAAAAGAAATTAAAAAAAGCAAAATGGCTGTCTGAGGAGGCCTTACAAATAGCTGTGAAAAGAAGAGAAGCGAAAAGCAAAGGAGAAAAGGAAAGATATAAGCATCTGAATGCAGAGTTTCAAAGAATAGCAAGGAGAGATAAGAAAGCCTTCCTCAGCAATCAGTGCAAAGAAATAGAGGAAAACAACAGAATGGGAAAGACTAGAGATCTCTTCAAGAAAATTAGAGACACGGAGAGAACATTTCACACAAAGGTGGTCTCAATAAAGGACGGAAATGGTATGGACCTAACAGAAGCAGGAGATATTAAGAAGAGGTGGCAAGAATACACAGAAGAACTGTACAAAAAGATCTTCATGACCCAGATAATCACGATGGTGTGACCACTCACCTAGAGCCAGACATCCTGGAATGTGAAGTCAAGTGGGCCTTAGAAAGCATCACTACAAACAAAGCTAGTGGAGGTGATGGAATTCCAATTGAGCTATTTCATATCCTGAAAGATGATGCTGTGAAAGTGCTGTACTCAATATGCCAGCAAATTTGGAAAACTCAGCCGGGGCCGCAGGACTGGAAAAGGTTAGTTTTCATTCCAATCCCAAAGAAAGGCAATGCCAAAGAATGCTCAAACTACCGCACAATTGCAGTCATCTCACACACTAGTAAAGTAATGCTCAAAATTTTCCAAGCCAGGCTTCAGGAATATGTGAACTATGAACTTCCAGATGTTCAAGCAGGTTTTAGAAAAGGCAGAGGAACCAGAGATCAAATTGCCAACATCCGCTAGATCATGGAAAAAGCAAGAGAGTTCCAGAAAAACATCTATTTATGCTTTATTGACTAAACCAAAGCCTTTCACTGTGTGGATCACAATAAACTGCGGAAAATTTGAGGTGGGAATACCAGACCACCTGACCTGCCTCTTGAGAAACCTGTATGCAGGTCAGGAAGCAACAGTCAGAACTGGACATGGAACAACAGACTGGTTCCAAATAGGAAAAGGAGTACGTAAAGGCTGTATATTGTCACCCTGTTTATTTAACTTATATGCAGAGTGCATCATGAGAAATGCTGGGTTGGAGGAAGCACAAGCTGGAATCAAGATTGCCGGGAGAAATATCAATAACCTCAGATATGCAGATGACACCACCCTTTTGGCAGAAAGTGAAGAGAAACTAAAAAGCCTCTTGAGGAAAGTGAAAGAGGAGAGTGAAAAAGTTGGCTTAAAGCTCAACATTCAGAAAACAAAGATCATGGCATCTGGTCCCATCACTTCATGTAAAATAGATGGGGAAACTGGAAACAGTGTCAGACTGTTTTTGGGGGGGCTCCAAAATCACTGAAGTTGGTTGATGCAGCCATGAAATTAAAAGGTGCTTACTCCTTGGAAGTTATGACCAACCCAAATCGCATATTAAAAAGTAGAGACATTACTTTGCCAACAAAGGTCCGTCTGGTCAAGCTATGGTTTTTCCAGTGGTCATTTATGGATGTGAGAACTGGTCTGTGAAGAAAGCTGAGCGCCAAAGAATTGATGCTTTTGAACTGTGGTGTTGGAGAAGATGCTTGAGAGCCCCTTGGACTGCAAGGAGATCCAACCAGTCCATTCTAAAGGAGATCACTATTATCATATGTTAAGCGAATCACCAGTCCAGATTCGATGCAAGATACAGGATGCTTAGGGCTTTTACTGGGATGAACCAGAGGGATGGGATGGGGAGGGAGGTGGGAGGGGGGTTCAAGATGGGGAAAAAATGTACACCCGGGGCAGAGTCATGTCAACGTATGGCAAAACCAATACAGTAATGTAAAGTATTTAGCCTCCAATTAAAATGAATAAATTAAAAATAATAATAATAAAAAAATAAAGTAAAAGGAGATTTATTTTGAAAAAAGAATTAAAGGAGATCAGTTCTGGGTGTTCATTGGAAGGACTGATGCTAAAGCTGAAATTCCAGTAGAGAGATGGTAGACGTCACTGGCTTAGACTTTCTTTCAACTATGGAGTATTCAGTTTATTTTGTTGTCAGCTCTCAGTCTTTATCACAATGATGCAACATGCTGTGAATTCACAGATTAAGTGTTCATATTTTGCTGTGCCATTATTGATGGACATAATAGTAGCTCTGATTGTGTTCTGTTGGAAACAACACTGCCATGAGCATCTAGGTTTCATACCTTTTGTGGACATGAATTAATTATTTTACCTAGGGTAAATACTGAGCAGGGAGATCACTCAGTTATAACATATGAAAATTTGAAATTTTAATATATAATTGACAAGTTGTTCTCAAAAGTGAAAGACTGTTCTAATTTATTTCCCTAAATCTTTAAGAAACATAAACATATGCTCAAACGCATTGTGAGTAGGAATATGCAATCACAGCCACAATGAGGTATCTCTCAATACCCATTATATTGACAAATGTGAATATTCATATGCTGCGGGTGGGAAAGAAAGAGAGCAGGATTCAGGCAGTGTTCACATCTGTCATTTTTCTCCAAACCTCCATTATTAAAATATGAAACTACTGAAAAGTTGATACTACCATAACAAACACTTGTATCCTCACAATTTACACACACACACATGCAAACAGATATCTGAACCATTTGCAGACATCATGTCTATATTTCTAAACACATACCCCTTAGCCTGCACTATTTTTCTGTCTATTAAGTGAAGATAACTATTCATTCTATACTATGCTTGTGAAGAAAGAGCAAAATAATATATGTAAAACACCCAGCACAGTATCCAGATCATCATGAGAATGTGAGCATGCAAAAATGACACTTATTCTCATAACAGCGAAGAATGTAATGAGTATAGTGTGTGCATGTATTTTTAAATGAATATTTATATTTGTTTATACATTGTGTAAATAATCTATTTCTTCCCTGACTTCTACTGTCTCCTTAAAGAAATAAAATGAGAACTATAGTATGCTGGATGTCTGAGTGCAGATATCAAGTTTACTTTAGTCAGAATATTAACTAATATTGGAATAGCAACTTTAGCTTGCTTGGTCTTTTCCCATTTAAATTAAAAAAAAAATTAAAACCCACATGTGAAAGTCACTCAGTCATGTCTGCCTCTTTGCAACCCCATGGACTATACAGTCCATGGAATTCTCCAGGCCAGAATACTGGAGTGGATAGTCTTTTCCTTCTCCAGGGGATCTTCCCAACCCAGGGATCAAACCAAGGTCTCCCCCGTGGCAGGCAGATTCTTTACCGGCTAAGCCACAAGGGAAGCCCAAAAATACTGGAGGGGGTAGCCTATCCCATCTCCAGTGGGTCTACCTGACCCAGGAATCAAACTGTGGTCTCTTGCATTGCAGGTGGATTCTTTAACAACTGAGCTATCAGGGAAGCCTAAAACCCACATATGGAAAGCTGCTTCATAAAATAGAGACTAGAGAATTTTCAAAATGCAAAAAGTTAAATTAATATCTTCCTTTGAAAAATAAAAAAACTACTAGTTTCATATTTATTATTACTTTTTACATTTAAATATTTTGTTTCTTCATTTAATCTAATCATAGCATTACTATTTAAAGGTAAGGATGCTGTCCTGAGTATTTTCAAGTAATCTTATATGAATACACTTTAGTAATTTTGAAGACAGATTACAAAACCTTATATAGAGCATGTGTTTAGTTAAATATTAGTTAATCTCATCTGACTGCAAGTATAAATTTTTAAAAATGAATTTATAATGTTCTTTGTCAGAAAGATAAAGTCTGAATGCAACTCTTCCATAAAAAATGAACCTTTATTGCAATTATTATAATTTATAAATTTGAGTCTGTTAAAAACCTTCAAACATGCTAACCTTCTGTATTCATTACACAAACAAACCTATTTTTTATGAAGTAGTGTACTTCTCATAGGTACAAAACACAAGTTGAATCTAGGTACCAGTTAGAAACAGTTTGCAGGAAATCTTCTCATGTAAGCATTGCTGCTACACGCTGGAACATGCACAGTGTTGGTTACATACAATAAAGCCTGATTAATTAAACTTTATTTTTAAATAATTCATATGTCATAGAATGCAAGTCAATCAGAAAATTATCTTCAATAAAATTTCACTACCAGATAATATGATGAAGTCATGAAGAATCCATATGACAGACACCAAATAACAATCAAGAACCCACCCAATTTTCTTTGCTGACTTGGACTTAAATAGAATCTTCACTTAATCTTCGGAAGAGTAGCTCTTTGTTATTAATTAAATCTACAATTTCTGCTGTTGAAATCACACACTAGTTTAGTTTTATTTTTGCAAGGTTATGGGAAATGTTTTTGCTGCTTCAACACATATAGTACACAGTGCATAAAAATGTATCTCATGCTTTGTGAATAGAAACAAAAATTCTCAAGCATTAACAATTATATCAGTGGGAGTTTTGCATTAAATTAAGCTTGAGGGGAAAGAAGAAATGTAGGCTGTAAATAAGAAAAATATTTCTCTTAAGACACTTAAATGTTAACTAGGTGTATTAATCACATTGTGATGTAATGCTCTGCAGAGTCAGCTATAAAAAGTGTTTCCCATTACTTTTCTACCTTCACATTATTTTTTTGCAGTAAAAACTAACTGCCATATAGAGCAAAAGAAAAGTACCTAACTTGATGTGTAATTTCGTTTTGAACCAAAGAACCTATAAAATTTCTGTGTGAGAGGACACTAATTGCAACTTCACCTTTTATGGCAGAAAACCTTAGCACTTTGTATATATGCCTACTCTTTTTGAAGGCAAAAGTTATTATGTTCTCATTCTTTTTGCTTTTGGCAAATTTCTAGTGACAAATGCAGTTCCTGGAACATTTTTATAGGTCATTGTTTGTAGAAGGAAGGAAGGAAGGAAAGAAGGAAGGAAGGAATACATTATTGTCAGATAGTCAATTAGTAAATTCTAGAAATTCTACATATAGATGTAGAAAGTGTCAAGGCAATGTACTTTGAAGTTCATTATACTTAAATATTACGAAAAACGAACTAGTTAATATACCCCATGCCCTTTATATAATTAATTTAACAAATGCATTTAATCTATAGAAGTAATTTCTAGTTTTAATCTTGGATAAGTTACAACATTTGCTAGGATAAATTTCCTTATGTGAATGAAAATGGAATAGTTCAGTTCAGTCACTCAGTTGTGTCCGACTCTTTGCAACCCTATGGACTACAGCATACCAGGCTTTCCTGTCCATCACCAGCTCCCAAGCTTGCTCAAACTCATGTCCATCTAGTCAGTGATGTTATTCAACCATCTCATCCTCTGTTATCCCCTTCTCTTCCTGCCTTCAATCTTTCCCAGCATCAGGGTCTTTTCCAATGAGTCTGTTCTTCGCATCAGGTGGCCAAAGTATTGGAGTTTCAACTTCAGCATCAGTCCTTCCAATGAATATTCAGGACTGATTTCCTTTACGATTGACTGGTTTAATCTCCTTGCAGTCCAACAGACTCTCAAGAGTCTTCTCCAACACCACAATTCAAAAGCATCAGTTCTTCAGCATTCAGCTTTCTTCATGGTGCAACTCTCACATCCATAGATGACTACTGGAAAAACCATAGCTTTGACTAGACGAACCTTTGTCAGCAAAGTAATATCTCTGTGTTTTAATATGCTGTCTAGGTTTGTCATAGCCTTTCTTCCAAGGAGCAAGTATCTTTTAATTTCATGGCTGCAGTCACCATCTGCAGTGATTTTGGAGAAGTCAGACAGAGAAGGACGAATACTGTATGATATCACTTATAAGTGTAATCTAAAATATGACAACAATGAATATATCAGTGAAACAGAAACAGATTCACAGACAGAGAAAACAGATTGGTTGTTGCCAAGGGAGAAAGGTGGAGGTTGAAGGAGGGATGGATTGGTAGTTTGGGATTAGCAGATGCAAACTGTTATATACAGGTTGGATAAACAGCAAGATAGTGAGCCAGCTGTAGCTCAGATGGTAAAGCGTCTACCTGCAGTGCAGGAGACCTGAGTTCGATCCCTGGGTTTGATCCCCCGGAGAAGGAAATGGCAACCCACTCCAGTACTCTTGCCTGGAAAATCCTATAGACAGAGGAACCTGGTAGGCTACAGTCCACGGGGTCGCACAGAGTCGGACATTACTGAGTGACTTCACTTCACTTTTAAACAAAAAGGTCCTACTGTACAGCATGGGAAACTATATTCGACATCCTGTGATAAACCAGAATGGAAAATAATATGAAAAAGAATATATAGTTGTAAAAAAATGGAATCAGACAATAAAAACATGTCACCAAGGAGAAGCTAAAAAAAAAAAAATAGAAACTTGCATTGTTCTTTTTAAGAAGCTCTGTGTGAACAACAGTTAATTTGTCTACTTTCTTGCCTTTAATGCAAGATCAAGAAAGCTTTAGGGAAAATATTTCATTTCAATGGCTCATGAAAATTAAAAACAAACACAAGTAACATATGCAACAGATCTAGAGGTTGGAGAAATTAAAAATACAAACATACATACTGGTCAGTGTTCTTTGGTCAGGAGTCTTTTCAAGGCAGGAAGAGAGTAAGTTTCAATTTTACATCAGTGCAATGTATACTAATTTAAAAGATGACAAAAAAGCCAAAACAGTTCTGGATTTTATAGGGACTTGAATGAAAACTCAAGTGAAGAAAAGATCATGTACTTATAACTGATTTCAGAGTTCCGGTTTACCATTAAATTTGGTAGGAATTCAATAAAATTCTTAAATAATTCTAGGGGGTAACTTACTTGGTTATTTTGAAACATCTGATTAGTGAATTTACTGGATGATTTTGCCTTTTTAAAGAAAGAATATAATCTACAATTGATGTAAACCCTCTTTAGGAAGAAGTAGATTTTCTAGTCAAATGGTTTCAGGGGGCAGATATGGGAGGGTGTGGGGGTTATGAGGGGAAGACTTCCAAGTTAAGTTCCTTGAAGGCAGGCAGATACATCTGAATTTCCCATATGCCCACTAATCAGCCCAGAAATGCTCTCTAAAATTTTTTTGTTTTGATTCGCTTAGGAATTTAGATGTGTAATCTGCAATGATTGCTATTGATACAGAATAAAATGTCCTACATTTTTTCAAAATGAAATTAATTCTTCTTTAAATGAATTCAAAGAATTAATGCTTTTGAACTGTGGTGTTGGAGGAGACTCTTGAGAGTCCCTTGGACTGCAAGGAGATCCAACCCGTCCATCCTAAAGGAGATCAGTCCTGAGTGTTCATTGGAAGGACTGATGCTAAAGCTGAAACTCTAATACTTCGGCCACCTGATGCAAAGAGCTGACTCATTGGAAAAGACCCTGATGCTGGTAAAGATTGAAGGCAGGAGGAGAAGGGGACAACAGAGGATGAGATGGTTGGATGGTATCACCAACACAATGGACATGAGTTTGAGTAAACTCTGGGAGTTGGTGATGGAGAGGGAGGCCTGACATGCCATGGTCCATGGGGTTGCAAAGAGTCAGACACACTGAGCAACTGAACTGAACTGAAATGAATTCAGAATTCTGGGGCCTCAATTGGAATTTATCAGTGTTCATGTATCTTTAAAAGACCCTTTTTGAAAAAATATTTTAAATTATTTTCAAAAGGTCTGTAGCCAATCTCAGATGGAAGTGTGATGGCTCCCAGGAGCTGTAATTTGTCAAATGCCAAAACCTATACAGTGGAATGAAATTCTGCTTTCTGACAGCCTGATATTTAGAGCATATGGGTCTCATGTCAGAGCATTCAAATATGCATTGAATACGATCCAGGACTTCCTGAAAGCCTATTTGAGATACACGGTATTAGGAAATTATCTAGGATTGTGTGTTTCCCTCGATTTTCTAATATTTGTCATTGGAAAGCAATGAACCTGGAACTTACTTTCCATGACCTCACAGCTATGTGTAAACTATTTTAAGTTAGCCATGTTGCATAAATTAGCTAAGGGTATGATAAACAGTTTGTTTCAGAGAACGTATTTATTTTCATGGAATTTCCCAAGTCCTCTATTTTACCTTTTACAGAACCAAGCAAAAGAGATAAAAGAGCTGTCCTTTAAAATAATTCATTCCTTCTCTGTACTTCACTTTTCATTGAAATGTTAAGCTGATGTAAGGTAAGTTTTCCTCCTGCTCCACAGGTTCATGCAGAAGGCTTGATAATCATGAATAAAGCTACAGTTTCTGGACATATCTCACCCTCTAGTCTCAGTTGATGTAGAACTGCCTCAGTGAGCCATCTGGGGTGGGGGACATACTAGCATTTCACTAACCACATCACACTTCAACTGCCAAGATATCTTCAACTTCTCTACAGTATCACATGCAGAAATAGCACAACCCAGTTGAACTAACTTCAAAGTTCTTTAACTGAATCCCTACTGTGTGCAATGCATGAAATACCTTCTTTTTCTTTTTGAGCCTTCCCTTGACTTTCTTAAGCTAACTGGAAATGGTTTCAACTGTTTTTGGACATTTCTCAAGCCACCAAGGCTGGCAAATGTTATAAATGTCAACATTTTTTTTTCTTACAATAATAATTCATACTCAGTTGAGAAAGGTTGAAAAACTTTCCAGGAAAAGGCACTTTGAGGTTGAAACCAAACATGGAACTATAAATCTTTTGGTAAATCTTCAGTTAGTGAAAAAGTATTCAAGTTAAATTTGCCCTCAGGCCACTGTGATGGATACTTCTGTTCACACAAGTTGAGATTATACTCCAGATAAAATCCTGCTTCTAAAAGTCTGCACCAATGCAGCACGAGTGGACTTCCATCATTTATATTATTATTACTAATTATTGCTTTTTATATGATGCCCTCTGAAGTAATAAGCCACACTCTGGAAACATAATTTCATAGAATTCTTTCCAGGTAAGCGTGGTCCTCACCTGCCATAATGCAGACGAGATATTTAAATCAAAATGACTGCATAAAGATATTTCTCAATGAGTCGATCTAGAGTCACAGTTAATCACCAAGGTAGGTGATTGATAGACTCTAAAAACTTATATTTATTACATGTTAAAAGATTGCAGTTTTTTTATGTTGATACATTTAAAACACGTTTGAAATTATATTCTAAATTCACAGATGTTCAATACTAGTTAAAACTTTGGTTGTGATCAAAATAGTTTCCAAAGATTGTTTTGCCTTTCCTATCAGTATTCAAATCAATCCCTGGGTTAAAACATCACTGAAGGACAAAACACTCACTCTGCGTTTGCTCATTCATTCATTTATCCGTCTACTGAAATTCAAATTTTTATTGAGATGGAAGTATGATTAGCACAGGGAAGATAACCAAACTAAGGCACCCAGTCTTCTGAAGCCCACAATGTAGAGATAGACATTAATCAAGTCATCACATGAATAAAGTAAAGTAGTGGAGCAAAAATTCCTGCTTCTCTGAGGTCTCGTCCAAAAATAAAAGCAAAAAAAATCAAAAAACGCATGGCTTTAGTGCAGGACTCAGTTGAGATGCAGGAGAGAGAGACAGGAAGAACCAGATACACCTAAGACCTTGAATGGGACCATTAAGGATTTTGACTTTTTTTTTCCCACAAGCAATGGAAAAGTTTTTAAGGAATTTGAGCATCAGGACTAAGATCACCGCATCTGGTCAAATCACTTCACAGCAAATAGATGAGGAAACAAGGGAAACAGTGACAGACTTTATCTTCTTGGGCTCCAAAATCACTGCAGATAGTGACTGAAGCCATGAAATTAAAAAACACTTGCTCCTTGGAATAAAAACTATGACCAACCTAGACAGCGTATTAAAAAGCAGAGTCTTTGCCAACAAAGGTCCAGCTAGTCAAAGCTATGGTTTTTCCAGTAGTCATGCATGGATGTGAGAGTTGGACTATAAAGAAAGCTGAGCACCGAAGAACTGATGCTTTTTTGGTGTTGGAGAAGACTCCTGAGAGTCCCTTAAACTACAAAGAGATCGAACCAGTCAATCCTAAAGGAAATTCAGTCCTGAATATTCATTGGAAGGACTGATGCTAATGCTGAAACTCCAATACTTTGGCCACCTGATGGGAAGAACTGACTCACTGGAAAAGACCCCGGTGCTGGGAAAGATTGAAGGCAGGAGGAGAAGGGGACAACAGGGGATGAGATGGTTGGATTGCATCACTGACTTCATCAGCATGAGTTTGAGCAAGCCCTGGGTGTTAGTGATGGACAGGGAAGCCAGGCGCTGTGCAATCTACATGGTCGCAAAGAGTCGGACATGACTGAGCAACTGAACTGAGCTGAACTGAAGCATCAGAACATCAATAGATTTTAGTTTTTAAAGATGGGGTTTTGCCTGAGGGATGGAGAAGAGATTGGAATGGGCCTAGGTGGGGAGAGACTAGTTCCTAGGCTTGTGAATATGGTCCTGGTGAGTATATTAATAAGCAGCTTGTTTGCTACATTAGGCAGCACCCTACCTATGAGGATGGAAAGAAAAGCTGTCCTTCCTGACTCTCTCAGTAGTGGGAATAGAGCCTAACCTGAGTTACTGTTTGTTTTTATGTTATAAACACTTAATAGATACTTATCTTAGGAGTATTTGTTTTGTAAACACTCAGGAGATATTTAGAAATAACACAACTGATTACACTCTCATTTTCTCACTGGCTTCCAGAAAAGCTAATGCCAAACCTGTGGTTTTGAGAGCACTGAGCTCTAGGGTATTGAATTTTGTGTGTCCCTCATTCCTAGTTTTATCTTAATCCTTTCATTTATATTCCTTTGCCTTAATTTTAATGTTATTCTGTATCCTTGGAACAAAAAATCTTATAATTAAGCAAAACCATGGATATTTATAAATAATAATATATTTTTATTATATTAAAAATGAAGATTAGTTGTCTTGTATACAGGGTTATTGTTACCATCTTTCTAAATTCCATATATATGCATTAGTATACTGTATTGGTGTTTTTCCTTCTGGCTTATTTCACTCTGTATAATAGGCTCCAGTTTCATCCACCTCATTAGAACTGATTCAAATATATTCTTTTTAATTACTGAGTAATTTTATCTTTTTATCAATTTTATCTTTATTTTTATTGCATTAATACCTGGTATGTATTAGTTGCTTTCTTTCCTTTATGATTATTCTGTTTATTTTGCTAACTTCTTAAACTGGCTGTATACTTATATACTCATTGTTTTTCCTTTTTATGTAAGCAACTGAACTGAACTGAACCGAAAGTCTACTACATTTAAGGCCTCAGTGGATAATGTTTTCCATATCTCGTAGGTTTTAAGACGTTGTATTTTTGTTATCTTTCTGTAATGATGTTGTTTTTAAATGCCATGCACTCAGTGAGTGATATAAACACATTGTAAATTTCAGTTTTCTAATAAAAAGTGTATTAAAAAAATAAAAATGAAAATTATTACTTTCATTATATTAAAATATATGTGTTGCTACCTTAGAAGAAATATCTGAAAAACAGGAAAATGTATTGACAATATTTCTAGCATCCTATTAATATATAAGGGCAAGACACTAAGGATAGAAATAAGTATGCGTGAAAACAACATTCTTGTGTGTACCGAATTGCCACTTGAAGATTTTGAGTGCTAATCTCTCTCCACGTTGTTATGAACTGTATTATTTCAAGATGTGTAAAACTGGCAGGACCCTACATTCCACACATCATTTGCTCTTGGCTTTGGAGCTCACGCATGGTATCTGGTATTGCGCAATGTTCTTTGGAATTCACAGAAGAATTTGACTATTTCTAGCTTAAGATGCCAAAAATAAATAAATAAATAAACCTTATCTAATTTAGCAGAGTGATAATGCAGAGGTTAAACACATCACAGCTGACGTGAGACATGATACTTCCTTAAACAGTACTATCAAGCCTTAGATACGGTGATTTAATAGCAGACAAAGTTCATTTTAAGGACTGATGCTAAAGCTGAAACTCCAATACTCTGGCCACTTCATGCGATGAGTTGACTCACTGGAAAAGAGTCTGATGCTAGGAGGGATTGGGGGTGGGAGGAGACGGGGACGACAGAGAATGAGATGGCTGGATGGCATCACCGACTCTGTGGACATGAGTTTGAGTGAACTCCGGGAGTTGGTGATGGACAGGGAGGCCTGGCTTGCTGCGATTCATGGGGTCGCAAAGAGTCGGACACGACTGAGCTACTGAACTGAACTGAAAGTCAATAAAATAGATATTTAGAATTTGAAATAAAAACCTACAACTTTGCTCTTCTTTCTTACTGCTACTGCTGCTGCTGCTAAGTCGCTTCAGTCGTGTCCGACTCTGTGCGGCCCCATAGATGGAAGCCCACCAGGCTCCCCAGTACCTGGGATTCTCCAGGCAAGAACACTGGAGTGGGTTGCCATTTCCTTCTCCAGGTACTAGGAAGGTTTTTTACATTTATATCAATTTCTAACTAATGACACTGTTAAGGCTTGAATATAGTAGTCATTCTTTCAGATGACTTTACGATTAAAAGTAAGAAAGGACCAAAGAGGGTTACCCATTCATTTGTGGAGTCTTAAAACTCTAAAAGACAGTCATGAGATGATTAGTCTTTGGGTTGTCAAGCTTAATAATAGAACATGGGCAACAGAAAGCTACTCAACTGAGTAGGTACAAGTGAGGACTCACCAAAGAAACATTCTCCTCTGCAATCAGCAGTCTATGTTTCCCATCGCCTCTGGCTTAAGTTGGCTTCATCTGGTCCACACCTGTTACTTCTCCCACAATAGTCCAGGAAGGGTACTGAAAACTGGGCAGATGGATTTGGTCTCTAATGATGCTCTGTTTCATTGTACAGACCTCTTCACGATACTGATTTCCCAAAGTGCATGTTCCTCTCAACCCATGTTTCCAAAACTGGCTTAAAGACAGTAACTTATATCTGAGCACTTCGCCATCACTGCTGCCTGTGGCTTTTCTGTTCTGTGTGTTCCTTTCATAGCTGTGTACCTGCACTGTGTTTCTGACTGGGCCAGCTGTTAGGCTTGACTCTTTATAATGCCTACTCCTGCTGTATATCCAGGCTTGCCGTACTGACAGTTCATCTACATTGACACTTAGCTCTTAGTTTTGTTCTCTTAGGACTCAGGGTTACTGCATTTCTTTCCAGGCTTTCCTCTAGGCCAAATTCTTGTCCCTCACCTGGTCTCACCTGCTCTACCCAAGCCCCCGGAACATCACAACTAACTGTCAAATAAAGGAAAGAGAAGCAGATTGAGATATTTCCCAAATGGGATCCTGGATATGAGAATTGAGGAACAAGACAGACTCAGCACATTCGTTGGTCTAAAGACCAAAAGAGTCGATATTCAGCACTATGCTCATTACACGTCACCTGATACCTTTTTGCGCACAAAATATCCAGCCTGCTGCTCATTCTGTGAAAAACTGTGGAACTCAGGCATTCTTCCAGAGCCTTCGGGGACAATGCAAGACAAAATATATAAACTATGGGATGGTCATAAAATTGAACCCTAGTAAGTTTGAATAATGAGCCTATTTTTTTTTTCTACCACCTGCGTCCTGATCCCAGTTTCTCTGCAAAGGCAGTCAGTGGTTCATTGTTTGATTATCTGTTTCTTATCCTAGCATTCACATCTACTTGTATCTATTTGCTTATGATAGTAACCAGGAAGTCATATCTGTTTCTATATCTAATCCATGGCATTCTGATAAAAATATACTTTGTATCCACCTCATTATTTCCTTCTCAACAGTCACCACCCAGGTCACATGTGTATGTCACATTGTCTTCTTACTGGTACTAATACCAGTGAATTCTGGCTGACCTTTCTGCTTCCACTTCTGTCTATTTTAAGTCATCCTGAACACACAAGAGGCAGAATGATAGTGCAAATTACAAAATGTCATTACATTGTTACCCTGCTTAAGTCTCTTCAAAGTCTTCTCCTTGCACCTAGGATTCTTTCACAGTCAACTAAAGCCTGGCATGTCTACATTAGCTACATCTGTGTTCTTCTCCTTCTGTTAATTATGTTCCAACAGCCCTGGCCATCTTTCCCCCTTTCTCAGCTTTTGAACTTTGCACATGTATTTCTTTCATGTATATATTTTTAACATCTCAATTGCTATTTAGCCTTTCATCTATGTTACTTCTTTAATGAGGTTTTTCTCTGAATCTGGGATTTAAGGTAGTTATGTTTCCTTATTTTATGGTATACTGTAACTTTCTATTTAGGCACTTGTTGTTTCTATGGATATTTCTATAATGGCAGTTTTCTCAATAGGCTGTGAGCCCCATAAGAGGGGGGACTATGTATCCTTTGCTTCCTACTGTATCCTAAGAGCTAGTACAGGGACTGGCAGATAGAAGTCATTCAATATACTCTAGTGAATGAATGGAAATACCATATCTCATATCTTATCTGTTCAGTTATTCAATAAGATATGTATCTTGCATAAAGCACTGTCTTCACCTCACTGGATATAGAAAAAACAAAGAGACAAAAAGAAGAAAAAAGTCCTGCTTGTGTGAAGCTTTCTTCCCAGTGTGGGAAAACCAATAATAAACCAGAAATACAATAAATCACACAGTGTTTTAGAAGGAGATATGTGTAAAAGAAAAACAATGGCGCAGGAAAACAGAAATGAAGTGTGTCAGGGGAATGTGATTTGCAGTTTTAATAAATGATCACTTTAGACCTTATTTAATAGGCTATATTCAGGGAGAGAATTGAAGCAAGTGATGGTATTAGTTATTCAGATATATAGAGAAAGAATTTTTCTGCCAAAGAAACAGCAAGAACAAGTCCGATAATGTAGGATTTTTTGACCATGGTCATTACTTTGGTTTTTAAAATGACTGAGCTGGGTGATCCATCAAATGGTTTCAGAAGAAGAGTGACAACGCCTTTCTTTTGCCTTCAGTGGATCAAGGAGGCGACTCCATGTAGAATGGATTGTCGTGAGCCATGGGCAGAAGCAAAGAGATCAGACAAGACTTCTGAAGAATTCAGGCAAGAGAAGATTGAATCAGAATATAGCAGTGAAGGTAGAAAAAACTGTTGGATTCTGGATGTATTTTGAAAGTAGAACCAAGAGGTTTTGCTGATGCATTGGATGGGAATTTGAAAAGAAGTAAGGAGTTAAAGATAACTCCAAGGATTCTGGCTTGATTAACTGGAAGATGGAGTTGCAATCAAGTCAGAGTGGGAAGAGGACAGATGAATGTGCTTGGGTGGAGCTGGTGAGATCATGTTTATTTGTAGCTGCTGGCTGAGAGGTTAAATGAGGGGGAGGATATAGGATTCAGCAAGGCTACAGGAAGGGTAAACCTATGGATGGTACTCAAAGGCAAGAGAACAGGTGAAACCGCCATGGAGGAGGTATGGACAGAGAAAAGGGCCAAGGTCTGAGCCACTGGGCACTTAAGCCTTAAAAGATCTGAAGGAAGAACTTTCTGCATAGCCAAATGCTGGATTCAAATGACTAAATCTGTTTTAAAACTGTTGCTTTTTTTAAACTTTAATATCAGCCAGAATTTTTCTGAAAGGACAATGATTTTTCCCTGTAGAAATATTAAAACAAGTCCACAAAATCCTCATATCTTACTATTTTTAATAGAAAAGTATTGTCTGATAACAGAGGCCTAAATTCTTTTGTTAAATATCAATTAATGATACTTAAAATTAATGACAGACAATATATGTTCTTCATGGAATATGACTTTATCGTTAAATAGATTCTAGCATTATTCAGTGAGATAATCAGATTACTTATGCAATCTTTGCATTTAGAATATGGCAATAGAATTGGAACAACAAAAGTTTTATATATATATATCTTCTGAATAGTAACCAAAATGTTAGATATTAGATTAAAAAAGTAGCAAAAAGGTAAGGCTAAAATTAAGCAAACCTTAATTTTAGATTCCAGTTTGTTCCAAACAACTTTGAAGGTCAAACTTTGTTCTAGATCATTCACTGATCTGAAGGAATTTGAGGAAGTTGGAGTGGTTTCAGGGTTAACAAAGGAATTCAGGCCTTTGGGTTTAGTTCAGTACGTGACCCCACAAAGCCCCTGCAGAATAACTCAGAATCAACTGAGGCTGAGCTGCTGAGGCTGACCTGGTTCATGGCAGTTCAGATTAACGTCCCCAGACCACGAGAGCATCTGTGGCATGGCTTGTCTGACAATAAACCATTCAACAGCACTCTTTTCTCTTCTACTGTGGACAGAGTTCTGGGCTATGTGGTAAATCATTTTCCTGTGAAACCTTGAGGTCTGGAATTTGTACTACACTTTGTGTTGTGTATTTCTCATGTTTGTGTCAGTTAGGACAGAGTACAAATGTTTAGCAAAGGATTCCAAACTCTTAGCAATACTTAAGCAATACTAAAAGTATGTGGAATGTAATCTTAGTTTCTCAATTGCACACTTATTTCTAAATATAAAATCCTTCTAAGATTTTTTTCTCGAGGGTTCGATTCCTCTAATGAAGACTGTAGTTTAGAGTCACACACAGCTGCAATGAAAGCTGAGCGCTGCCACACTGCTGGGTGAAATAACAGGTATGTTGTCTGGCAGCGTAAATTGTCCAGGTTTTAGTTTCCTCACCTGCAAAGTGGGATTAATGGTAATACCCTTTGGGTTAATTTAAAAACATAAAGTAAAATAATGCATTCCAGGGCTTAGCAGAATGCACCTAGTAAGTCCTAATAAACTGTAAGCATTTTTTTTTTTTTGTTACTATCAATCATTCTTTGTCTCCAGGTCTTGTTTCCATTCAAAACAATCTAATATTTTTATCAGCCTTAAATTCTGATAGTTTTTGTGTTTTCTATTTATCTAAAATCAACTTTAGTGGAATATAATTTACATACAATAAAATGTATCTAGTTTGGTATACATTTTGACAGATTTATATACACCTTGGTAACCATGACAACCATTTCTATGGCTTCAATCACATTCCTTGAGACTTTTCCAAATAATTTTCCCACTTTAGCCCTAAGGAAAGGCAACCATTGCTACCTTCTGTCACTATAGATTATATTTGCCTTTCTAGAGATTCACATAAACGGAATTCTACAATATTTATTCTCATGAAACTGGCTTTTTTCACTCAATATAATATTTTTAATATTCATTGTGTTTCTCTGGAGACCTCTGACTAATAAAGTAAGTTTTATTACTTTTAACCATTCTGATGTTTGTGTTTTGGGTATCACATTATGGTTTACTTTGCATTTCCCCCACAACTAAAGATGTTATACATCTTTGCATGTGGTTACTGATCATTCGGCTATCTTTTTGGTATATTCAACTATAAGATTATTCATAGATTGTTTCCTCCATATTACTGATGTGTAAAACTTCTTTATTCAGTTCCATTCCTTTGTCAGATGTATGTTTGTTTAGTAAACATTTTCTTGCTTGTAGTGGCAGGAACTTTCTTCATTTTGTCAATACCATATTGACGAACAGAAAATTTTAACTTACCAAGTCCAATTTATCAATTTTTTTCCTTTCATTTTAGACTTTTGGTGTCCCATCTAAGAAACAATAGATACTGAAGAGGTTCCCTATGCTTTGTTATATAAGTTTTAATATTTTAGATTTTACATTAATGTTTATGGTTGGTTTTAAAGGAATTTCGTGTTAAAGGATGAGACAACAGTCAAAGTTCATTTTGTTTTCCCAAATGGGGACCTAGTTGTTGTTGCTCCATTTGTGGAAAAGTATTTCCTCATGAAGTACCTTAGCCTATGTGTCAAAAATAAACTTGCTACTTATGAGTATATCATCTGTTCCATTAATTTGTATTTCTATCCATATAAAAATATGATGCTGTCTATACTGCAATAGCTGTACAGTAAGTGCTGGCGTATTAAAACACAATCAATTTTTGTATTAACCTTATCTTCTGCAAACTTACTAAATTCAATTTTTACATTCTAATAGCTTTTTCTAGACTTGCTAGATAATACAGGATTATTTTCAGCCTTGTCATTTTCTGCTTTCTGTATTTTGAAGCTCTGAGATTAGATGCATACACATTTAGAATTGGTGCATCTTCTGGATGAATTATGCCCTTTATCATTAGGAAGTGTCCTGCCTTTGATTTTAGTACAGTCACTCTTCCTTATGCTTAGATTTGTGTGGTATAGTTCTTTCACTAAATTTATTTTACTGTATCTGTAGCTTCTAATTAACATGGATTTCTGGTAGACAGCCTATAGATGCATTTTTCTTTTTTTTTAATTTTTAAAAAAGTGATATCTATTTAGACACCAATAATTCCATTTAGACAATGGAATTAGACAATTCCATGTTGAAATTTGCTTTATATTTAGCCCACTTTTGTTCCTTTTTCTTCCTTTTAAACCTTCTTTTAGAATGACTGATTATTTTGTTTCAGTTCAGTCACTCAGTCATGTCCGAATCTGTGCAACCCCACAGACTGCAGCATACCAGGCCTCCTGGTCCATCACCAACTCCAGAGTTTACCCAAACTCATGTCCATCGAGTTGGTAATCCCATCCAACCATCTCATCCTCTGTCGTCCCCTTCTCCTTCTGCCTTCAATCTTTCCCAGCATCAGGGTCTTTTTCAGTCAATTTTTTCAGTCAATTCTTTGTATCAGGTGGCCAAAGTATCGAAGCTTCAGCTTCAGCATCAGTCCTCCCAAAGAATATTCAGGACTGATTTCCTTTAGGATTGACTAGTTGGATCTCCTTGCAGTCCAAGGGACTCTCAAGAGTTTTCTCCAACACCACAGTTCAAAAACATCAATTCTTCGGCACTCAGCTTTCTTTATAGTCCAACTCTCACATCCATACAAGACTACTGGAAAAACCATAGCTTTGATTAGAGGGACCTCTGTTGGCAAAGTAATGGCTCTGCTTTTTAATATGCTGTCTATGTTTGTCATAGCTTTTCTTCCAAGGAGCAAGGCTTTTAATTTTATGGCTTTAGTCACCATATGATTTTTGGGCTCCAAAATCACTGCAGATGCTGATTGCTGCCAGGAAATTAAAAGACGCTTACTCCTTGGAAGGAAAGTTATGACCAACTTAGACAGTATATTAAAAAGCAGAGACATTACTTTGCCAACAAAGGTCCACCTAGTTAAGGCTATGGTTTTTCCCGTGGTCATGTATGGATGTGAGAGTTGGACTGTGAAGAAAGCTGATCGCCAAAGAATTGATGTTTCTGAACTGTGGTGTTGGAGAAGAATCTTGAGAGTCCCTTATACTGCAAGGAGATCCAACCAGTCCATTCTAAAGGAGATCAATCCTGGGTGTTCATTGGAAGGACTGATGCTAAAGCTGAAAGTCCAATACTTTGGCCACCTCATGCGAAGAGTTGACTCACTGGAAAACACTCTGATGCTGGGAAGGATTGGGGGCGGGAGGAGAAGGGGACGACAGAGAATAAGATGGCTGGATGGCATCACCGACTCGATGGGCATGAGTTTGAGTGAACTCCGGGAGTTGGTGATGGACAGGGAGGCCTGGCGTGCTGTGATTCATGGGGTCGCAAAGAGTCGGACACAACTGAGCTGAACTGAACTAAACTGAGTCACCATCTGCAGTGATTTTGGAACCCCCAAAAATTTTGTTTAGGATTTCATTTTATTTGTACTATTGGCTTAAGTATACCTCTGTAATTTTTTAAAGGGATGACCCCAACAGCTCTGGTTCCAGGTTATCTTTTCAGAGATATTGGTAGAGCAAGCAGCCTTAGAGGACAGAGATAGTGTCTTCTCCTGAAACAGGCTGATTTGTTTGCAAATTAGTATTATTACAATAAAGATAACATCTCCTTCCAGTGCAAATGTTGGGCCCCGTTGCTTGCATTCCATTAAAAAGGACTGTGGTTTCCTAATCTCATCTGTAATGCACACCTACTGTATGTACAGCTTCCACCTAGATTTACCTCTGTTTTGCCCCCATGGGATTTGGTGGGGAAAGAAAAACAGATGCAAATGTGAAACGACATGCAAAGATTAGTCTCAGTCTTTTAAAGGTTTTGTTAGTCCTATAAAAGAGAGCTAACAAGAGAAAAATCAGGAGACCCTATGAAACTACTGGGACCTTTTTTGAAGCTGGGACACCAAACTGATTTTCTACTTTTGTCCACCAACGCTCAATTTACATAATGCATAAGGTTGGATTCAACAATAAGAACTTTCTAGGTGTAGAGGAAGGAGACTTATTGTTATCTAAATGTCATGGTGCAATTTCCACAGGATGTAATACAAGAAATGATGAACATGGGACAAGGAAGTCATATGGAAACTGCTAGATGAAGAGAGTCTGGTTTTCAAAAATGTAGAAGACCAGTAGCAGAGTGGTTGGAAAGGTAATCTGGTAGTAAGGCTGGACACATGTATTCACTTTAAGTACACTCAGGTGCTAAGTGAAGTGGTTGCTATTATTGATATTTCGGGAGAAAAAAGGAAGGAGAATTTGACTGGAAGGGGTGGGATGGTCCTTCACCATGGTGTTTGATTAGAGTAGGCCAAAAGCAGGATGGTGGTGGAGAGTTCTGATAAAACATGGTCCACTGGAGAAGGGAATGGCAAACCACCTCAGCATTCTTGCCTTGAGAACCTCATGAACAGTATGAAAAGACAAAAAGATGTGACAATGAAAGGTAAATATGCTACTGGAGAACAGTGGAGAAATAGCTCCAGAAGGAATGAAAAGGCTGAGCCAATGTGGAAACAACACCTATGCGGATGTGTCTGGTGGTGAAAGTAAAGTCCGATGCTGTAAGAACAACATTGCATAGGAACCTGGAATGTTAGGTCCATGAATTAAGGCAAATTAGAAGTGGTCAAACAGAAGATGGCAAGAGTGAACATTGACATTTTAGGAATCAGTGAACTAAAACGGACTGAAATGGGTAAACTGAATTCAGATGACAATTATATCTGCTACTATGGGCAAAAATTCCTTAGAAGAAATGGAGTAGCTATCATACTCAACAGAAGAGCCCAAAATGCAGTACTTGGGTGCAATCTCAAAAAAACGAAAAAAAAAAAAAAAAAAACAGAATGATCTCTGTTCATTTCCAAGGCAAACCATTCAGTATCACAGTAATCCAAGTCTATGGCCCAACCATTAATGCTGAAGAAGCTAAAATTGAACTGTTCTATTCTGAAGACCTACAAGACCTTCTAGAATTAACACCAAAAAAGATGTCTTTTTCATTATAGAGGAATGGAATGCAAAAGTAGGAAGTAAAGAGATACATGGAGTAACAGGCAAGTTTAGCCTTGAAGTAGAAAATGAAGCAGTGCAAAGGCTAACAGAGTTTTGACAAGAGAACATACTGGTCATAGCAACACCCTTTTCCAACAACACAAGAAATGACTCTACACATGGACATCACCAGATGGTCAATACTGAAATCAAATTGATTATATTATTTGCAGCTGAATATGGAGAAGCTCTATACAGTCAACAAGACCAGGGCAGACTGTGGCTCAGATCCTGAACTCCTTATTGCCAAATTCAGACTTAAATTGAAGAAAGTACGGAAAACCATTAAGCCTTTCAGTTATGACCTAAATCAAATCCCTTATTTTGATACAGTGGAAGTGACAAATAGATTTAAGGGATTAGATCTGATTGACAGAGTGCCTGAAGAACTATGAACAGAGGTTCGTAACATTGCACAGGAGGCAGGAATCAAAACCATTCTAAAGAAATAGAAATGCAAAAAGGCAGAATAGTTGTCTGAGGAGACCTTACAAATAGCTGAGAAAAGAAGAGAAGTGAAAGGCAAAAGAGAAAAGGAAGCATATACTCATCTGAATGCAGAGTTCCAAAGTACAGCAAGGAGAGATAAGAAAGCCTTCCTAAGTGATAATGCAAAGAAATAGAGGAAAACTGTAGAATGGGGAAGACTAGAGATCTCTTCAAGAAAATTAGAGATACCAAGGGAACATTTCATGCAAAGATGGGCAAAATTAAGGACAGAAATGGTATGGACCTAACAGAAGCAGAAGATATTAAGAAAAGGTGGCCAGAATTGACAGAAGAACTATACAAAAAAGATCTTAATGACTCAGATAACCATGATGGTGTGATCACTCACCTAGAGCCAGACATCCTGGAATGTGAAGTCGAGTGGGTCTTAGGAAGCATCACTAGGAATAAAGCTATTGGAGGTGATGGAATTCCAGCTGAGCTATCTCAAATCCTAAAATATGATGCTGTTAAAGTGTTTCACTCAATATGTCACCAATTTTGGAAAACTCAGCAGTGGCCACAGGATTGGAAAAGGTAAGTTTTCATTCCAGTCCCAAAGAAGGGCAAAGCCAAATAATGTTCCAACTAATTGCACGTAATTGCACTCATCTCACATGCAAGCAAAGTACTGCTCAAAAATCTCCTTGCCAGGCTTCTATAGTATATGAACTGAGAAATTCCAGATGTACAAGCTGGATTTAGAAAAGCAGAGGAACCAGAGATCAAATCTGCAACATCCATTGGATCATAGAAAAAGCAAGAGAATTCCAGAAAAACATCTATTTCTGCTTTATTGACTATGCCAAAGCCTTTGACTGTGTGGATCACAACAAACTGTGGAATATTCTTAAAGAGATGGGAATACCAGACCACCTTACCTGCCTCCTGGGAATCCTGTATGCAGGTCAAGAAACAAAAGTTTGAATCAGCCATGGAACAATGTACTGATTCAAAACTGGGAAAGGAGCAAGTCAAGGCTATATATTATCACAGTGCTTATTTACTTCTATACAGAGTACATCATGTGAAATGGTGGGCTGGATGAAGCATTAGCTGGAATCAACATTTCTGGGAGAAATATCAATAATCTCAGATATGCAGATGATACCACTCTAATGATAGAAAGTGAAGAGAAACTAAAGAACCTCCTAATGAAGGTGAAAGAGGAGAGTGAAAACATTGGCTTAAAACTCAACATTCAAAGAACAAAGATCATGGCATCCAGTCCCATCACTTCATGGCAAATAGATGGGGAATTAATGGAAACAGTGATGGACTTGATTTTATTGATCTTCCAAAATCACTGCAGATGGTGACTGCAGCCATGTATTAAAATATGCTTGCTCCTTGGAAGCAAAGCTATGACAAACCTAGACAGCTTATTGAAAAGCAGAGACATTACTTGGCTGACAAAGGTCCGTCTAGTCAAAGCTATGGTTTTTTCAGTAGTCATATATGCATGTGAGAGTTGGACTATAAAGAAAACTGAGTGCCAAAGAATTGATGCTTTTGAACTGTGGTGTTGGAGAAGACTCTTGAGAGTCCCTTGGACTGCAAAGACATCCAACCAGTCCATCCTAAAGGAAAACAACCCTGAACATTCATTGGAAGGACTGATGCTGAAATTAAAGCTCCGATACTTTGGCCACCTGATTCAAAGGGCCGACTCTTTAGAAAAGACTCTAAAGATTGAGGGCATGAGGAGAAGGGGACAACAGAGGAAAAGATGCTTGGATGGCATCACTGACTGAATGGGCATGAGTTTGAGCAAGCTCTGGGAGATTGTGAAGGACAGGGAAGCCTGGGGTGCTGCAGTCCATGGTGTTGCAAAGAGTCCAAGACGGCTGAGCGACTGAACAACCAAACAGGATGTGTGTGAGACTGAGATGGTCCCAGTGAAGAGGAGATAATTAGTCTCTAGTAAATTCATTGTGGTCGGATGTGGTGACAGACACAGAGGAACCAGTAGGTTCCAGCTTGTTCCTGCTTCCTCTCCTTGTCCAGTTCTTCTTCCTGACCACACCAGTCCCAGCCCCGCTCCAGATGCCCCACGGCGGCCCACGGCGGCCCACAGGAGTGGTGGCAGTGCGGAAGCACAGCTCTCCACAGACCTTCCTCTGGGCCTGCATCCTCCTCACTCCCAAATGATAGCGTGTACTCTGACTCCTCGGATCACTGGTGGGTGACTGCATACTTGATCCTTCCACCCCACTGACCGCTTGCTCCTCCTCCTTCAGTTTCTCCTGCAGTTGTGTGAGGTCTAATGTTTACAGCTGATCCCTAGCCCACGTCTCACAGAGGTTCTGCTTCAGCAACTGAACCCTGACTGATACTTGCTTTTTGAAAGCCAACATTTTATTTAAAATATTGTGCATACTCAAACCAAAGTTATTTGTTTACTTCTTGGTGGAAATAACAATTCCTTAAAAATAAGAGTAAACAAAGTTTGATATATTTGTCACATATAAGATATACAGTTTACTAACTGTATTTTTGAACCAAACTGTGTTTAATTGTTGAGAAAAGAGTCATTATCATGAGCATTCTTTTTAAAAAAGCGATGCTTACAGTCTAACAAAATGTATTTTTTCAACATGTTTGTCACATGTGTGGCTTAAATGCACTGTGGAATGACATGATATTATGTTTAAAATAAACACTTTTTAAAAGCAATGCAAACATTGTGGTTTATTGGATATGTGAGATTTGAGTACCTCAAGCAGTATTTACTTTATATTGAACTTATCAAAATGGGACTTTTAAAGTAGACTTTTAAAAAAATCCTTTCTTCAGGGATTTTTGCGTCAAGTTGATGCTGGTTTCCTGGTGCTGTTTTTAAACTTGGAAAATCAAGTATTTTATTAAAGATTTCCTTTAAGATGTTTATTTTAAACTCTTGGAATGTAGACCAAGCTTTCCACTGAGAATGAAACTTAACCAAGGACTTTCCAGACAGGCTCAAAAAGACACATCCAGTCAAGTGTTCCTTGGCTTCATGGCAGATGTCACTCAGAACAGATCTGCTGGTTTATGAAAACTCTATCTCAGTAATTAAATGCAAGCAAGTCACAGAATGACAACCAGAGAAGGAACACAATCCATCATTAAACACTGTCGTTAAAATAATTAGTCTGCCTTTCATGCATATTAACTAACTCACCAATGCAGTTTAAGGACAGTGTCTCAAAGCAGCTTTTCTTATTTGCTTAGCTCCAGGCATTTCTTAAAACCTGGGACCATCTTCAGTGTCTTGGGAATTTTTAATATGTCGTCTACAGATGGCATTTCTTATAGTCCGAAGCTATTCAATCTTCATAGACCGACCACCATGAGACCAGGTTCCGTAGACCAACAAAGGAAGATGGAGCCGCCCCCAGAAATGGACCCAAGAAACTCTCAGCTGAAGGTCATGCTTGAGCGTGGCCATAATTTCAGGACACTTGTCCTTGATGTGCTGAGTGTGACCTCCAGAAAGCTAGGCTATTTTAGAGGTTGATGGGCAGCACTGCAGAATACCAAGTTATAATCTGTGTCTGAATGTGACTCAGGTTTCTTCTCTCTCCCAGAACTTTGTTCAATGAATTCCTAATTCAATGAACATTTAAGTAGTATCTATACTGTTTTAGGTCTGGTTATTCAAAGACGCATAATATATGGACTCTGTTCTCTAGGATCTCATGATCTGAGGATACATGTTTAAATAGAAATATCCTACAGACAGGCATTTAAATAGAACAAAAAGATAAAATACATTCATTTCAGTTCAGTTCAGTCGCTCAGTCGTGTCCGACTCTTTGCGACCCCATGAATCACAGCACGCCAGGCCTCCCTGTCCATCACCAACTCCCGGAGTTCACTCAAACCCATGTCCATCGAGTCGGTGATGCCATCCAGCCATCTCATTCTCTGTCGTCCCCTTCTCCTCCCACCCCCAATCCCTTCCAGCATAAGACTCTTTTCCAGTGAGTCAACTCGTCACATGCTTACAGTGTTACTAGAGAAGAAACGGCAATTTCATCTCTCTGAAGGCCTGAAAAGCCTCAAATAAAAGGTAGTACTTTGCCTGTGTCTGAAGGATTTTATGTGTGTGGTCTATTCATGGGTGTGCATCACGGTGAGGTGTCTGAGGGGTGAAAGGTTGAGAAGAGGTCAACCCACCAGATGTGGGGGTGTTTTCATGATACAGAAGACTCACTTTCATTCATAAAAAGAGTACTTGAGATTACTTTCAAGTTACATGTATATTCAACATTTAATAAATAGCTATTGGGCTCCTAATATATGCTGGGCATTATTATGAACACTTGTTCACCAGTTTACATCAGTCAACAAAACAAAGTCTTATTCTTCATGAAACTTAATTTCTAGCTGGAGAGATGCTCAACAGGAATAAACCCAACAAATAAGTCAGTTGTCTAGTTTGTTGCAAAGTGATAGATGCCCTGGAGAATAATAAAGTGGGGAGGTAGACACCCAGGATGGGAGAGGATGGAAATACGGTGATATTAAATGGGACAGTCAGGGTTCGCTTCGCAGATAAGATACAATTTGACCAAAGACCTGAAGGCAGTGAGGCATAGAAGGGAAGCAGTGGAGACTGTTAGCAGGTGTAGAGGGCTAAGTCTTCCAGGCTCAGGGGAGAGAACTCAGGTTTGGGGTGCAGAACGAGCCCTGGAGAGCACAGTATGAGGACAGGGCAGAGGTGAGGAGAGGGGCCAGCTTGGGGCCTATGGACAGACGATCACAAAGGGTGCTGAAGAGCTGAAGGCCATTAGGAGGGTTTCAGCTTTTTATCTAAGTGAAAGTAGCAACGACTGCTGGTTTCTTAAGCAAAAAAAGTGACATCACAGACAGATTTAGAAAGGGTAATTCAGCCGAATAAACTGCAGAAAGGCAAAGTTGGAAGCAGGGAGACTGTGAAAGCTTACTATTACTGAAGTAATTAACCCTCAGGTGAAAATTGCCACTTGAACTAGGGTCCTAGCAGTGGCAATGTTGAGAAAGTGGCCAAATTCTGGACTTAATCTGAAGATAGGCCTGGCGTGAATTCCTGATGTGTTGGACGGGGGTGTGAGAGAAAGAGAGGAGTCCAGCATGACTCTAGGATTGCTGGATTGAACAAATTAGAAGTTGGAGCTGCCATCAACTGAGATGGGTGAGGCTGTATTGGAGAATAGCATGGAGGCTTATCAGGAGATTGGTTATGCAGAGATTAGGTATAACACATCTATTAGCCATGCAAGTGAAAATGGCAAGTAGATGGCAGATGCATCATTGATGTTCAGGGAAGAATTCTGGGTTGGAAATATACATTAGGAAATCATCAGCATAGAGATGGTATTTATAGCCATAGGACAGGTTGAGACTTCCAGGAGAGTAAGTGTAATGAAGAGCTTGGGGCATTTCAGCATTTCACACACACACACACACACACGTATATATGTTTACATCCTAAATACTTACATATCATATAGATACCATAAAATATATAGATTCATACACAATAGAAATATATGTATATATATTTTAAGATTACTATATATTATTAATTGGAGAAGGAAATGGAAAATGAGATATTATGAAGACATTATGAAATAAAGATATTATGAAGAAGAAAATTCATGCTTTGTAATGCATGCCTGGATATGCCATGTAATCACCAAAGTTGGACCATAAGATGAGCTATGAAGCTCTGCACTTTCCAAAGACCAAAACAAGATCTACTGCACAGGGTTGGAGCACAAGGTGTGTCTGTGGAAGCAGCCTCACCCCAGTTGAAGGGGAGGCAGGAGTGAGATCACGCAGTATCTCATATTCAGGGCGTGTGAAAGCTGATTCATGTCATTAAGCTGCACTGGCTATTTCAAGGCAGCCTGTTTTCTGAATCGACTTGCAATCTGCAGATGGTTCTGTGTCCATCTTGTACTGTGTGTGTGTTAGTTGCCCAGTTGTGTCTGGCTCTGTGCGATCCCATGGACTATAGCCTGCCAGGTTCCTCTGTCCATGGAATTCTCCAGACAAGAATACTGGACTGGGTTGCCATTTCCTTCTCCACCATTGGGCAGTAGTTAAGTTTTCTATCACCCTCTTGTGAGATAGGTAAAATGCATGAATTTTGCCCTTTAGATTCAAGAGACTTGAAGGACTTGAACAATGATGTGAAAGAATTGTCTAACCTCAAACTTTTATTTACCTATTTACTCAATTGTTTGCTTGATTTTTATTTTTAAAATTATAGGGCAGTAGGGTGTAGCATAAACTACAAATGGGAAGTATTAGAAGAAGAAACATCAGCTAGAGGTCAATTGAAGGATGCAGTCTTGACCTAAGGCAGTGCAGTGGGAATGCGGACCACAGCAGCCAGACACGAGAGGGATTTAAAAGGCAGAATCACCAAATTGGACATTTATTAGATGTGGAGTGAGGCCTCTATGGCAATGTGGATGGTACTGTCACTAAGAAGAATAGAAAATATGGTTAGAAGAAGAGTTTGAGTTTAAAATTTGTGTTTTGTATACTTTGAACTTAAGAGTCTTGTCAGAGAGCCATTCATTTGTATTTTTATTTTTGCATAGTTAGTATTAAAGGATTAGCAATAAATATTTGGGAATGATCAGAGTATGCAGAGTGTCAATTAAAACTGGGAATTCAGAAAACCCTTCTATTGCTACAATTTCAAATACTTTACCAGATTAAATTTTCCTAAAGTACTGCTTCCATCTGTAAGTTCTCTCCTGATCTGTGGTAATACCCATTTCTAGGAAAGTAAACTTGCCTAGATAGTATATTAAAAAGCAGAGACATTACTTTGCCAACAAAGGTCCGTCTAGTCAAGGCTATGGTTTTTCCCATGGTCATGTATGGATGTGAGAGTTGGACTGTGAAGAAAGCTGATCGCCGAAGAATTGATGCTTTTGAACTGTGCTGCTGGAGAAGACTCTTGAGAGTCCTTTGGACTGCAAGGAGATCCAACCAGTCCATTCTAAAGGAGATCAGTCCTGGGTGTTCATTGGAAGGACTGATGCAAAAGCTGAAACTCCAATACTTTGGCCACCTCATGTGACGAGTTGACTCACTGGAAAAGACTCTGATGCTAGGAAAGGTTGGGGGCGGGAGGAGAAGGGGATGACAGAGAATGAGATGGCTGGATGGCATCACTGACTCGATGGACATGAGTTTGAGTGAACTCCAGGAGTTGGTGATGGACAGGGAGGCCTGGCGTGCTGTGATTCATGGGGTCGCAAAGAGTTGGACATGACTGAGCGACTGAACTGAACTGAACTGAACTGAAACTTGCCTGAATGTATCATAAAAGTCTCTGATCTCATCAAACTCTGTCTTTTCAGCTTTACCTCCCATTATCTGTATCTATTAGTCTGTTTTAATGAAATTTGACTTAATCTTTTGGAGTCCCTGTGATTTTGTGTGTATTATTTGATTTGCTTAGAATTCTTTGTCTTCCTCTCTCTAAAATTACATATTCCCTTTGCTCAAATTCATGCTACATCTGACAGTGACATGTTTTGTTGATTTATGTCAAACTGTAATCTGAGAATAACTCTAAAAGAGATCTGAAATATATAGTGAAAATCATTCAAATCCTATAAAACAAAATAATTTGCCTTTTCAATTGAAGGTTTTTAAGCTTTACTTAATAAAATATGGTCAAGGCACAAGTCCTGCTAGATTTTACAATAGTATTAGGTCCACACTTTCATGTAAATCTAACAAGTGGATTTCAGGCTAAATTAACTCTTCTATTTACAGCTATTCTTTACAAGACAGTACCCCTTTAGGCAGCAAACATCTGCCATGCGATTAACATGTCTGGGAAAATTTGAGTCATAGCTTATTAATTATGGCTTAGTGAGAACTGAGTAGAACTTAACCAAACAAAGGAAAGTCAATACAATTGATTCTGGGAAAGCCAGAAACACTCATCTGTTTTCAATTAATTCATAATTTGATCACTCAAGCAAATTATGGAAGAAATGAGGCATTTCTTATATTAGACTGGTTGTAAAAACAAAAGACTGGTTGAGATACTTTCTTTCAGGGATTCCTATTAAATTGTATTCACAGTGTGTTAGATTTAGAATAAACCTCAAGGAACCATCTATGGCAGCCTGTAGATTGCTAATGGTTCACCTATGACTGACTGGTTCAAGCTTAGATCACTATCATATCTGCCACCTACTGAGAGTAAAAATTTGCTCAGTTAAACAGCTGTTTAGTGATGAAAATGGAATTTTCATTAATTTATTCTCACCGATTCTAGTTTTTAAAATTATCAACCTTGTGGATTCTGTTGGGAGTTAATGGCATATGTTGGTGAATATAATGCAACCATGTGAGTAAGTTCACAGTATGGACATGAAAGGCCTAATCAAAGTCAAAAAAATAATAAATTTTAACTATGAACACTACTTAATAACAGTTAACCATGAAACTTCTGTATTTTTTCAAATTAATGAGATACAGCATAGAACCTGTTGCGAAGAACTGACTCGTTAGAAAAGACCCTGATGCTGGGAAAGATTGAAGGCAGGAGAAGGAGGCAACAGAGGAAGAGATGATTGGATGGCATCACCGACTCGATGGATATGAGTTTGAGCAAGATCCAGGTGTTGGTGATGGACAGGGAGATCTGGTGTGTTGCAGTCCATGGAGTCCCAAAGAGTCAGACATGACTGAGTGACTGAATTGAACTGAACACAGAATGATTAAACTACTTTTCAAAATAATTCACTGGAATTTATCTAATTTACTAATTAGTTTATAAACTATTTTCAAACTTAGATCTCTTTCATGTGCAGCCGCATAGGGCTTATGGTTCAGATTGGGTTGGGTTCTAAATTAAATATTGATAAGTTAAAATGTAATTCTTTAAGGACAGTTATAAGCTGTCTAATTTTTTTAGAGTCAAATTTTATCACTGAAGTATAACTGCATAACTTGCATAGATCTGAAAGAAATTAAGTAAATGTACTGCCTAACCACCACTCAGCACAACATACAGAAGGTTATCAGCACCACAGAAACTTTCCTTATGCCCCTTCTTATCATTTCCTTCCTCCCTAAAGTAATCACTATTCTGATTTCCATTGCCCAAAAATGTTTTTCTAGGTTTGACACTTATTCAAATGGCTATCATAAATAAAGCTGCCATGAAAATATATACACATCTTTTGGGAGTATTGCCAAGAGTAAAATTGTTGCATCAAAGTTTAGGGCTACTAGATAACCAAAATCATTTCCTAAGATATTTTATCAACTCAGATTCTCAATAGCAATGCACATGATTTCAGTTGCTCCAAATCCTCACACTTACTCATTATTATCACGTGTATGCTTCACATTAGTGTGCTCAGGAGCATACAGTGGTATTTTATTTTGGGTTTCATTTGCATTTCCTTGATGATTAATGATATCAAGCATACTGGGTCACTTGAGTATATTCTTTTATGAGTATATTCTTCTGTTCATATATTTTGTCCATTTGTCTATTAGACAATCTTTGCAGATTTTTGTTATATATAATGGATATGCATATATGTAAATGGCAACCCACTCCAGTACTCTGGCATGGAAAATCCCATGGACGGGGGAGCCTGGTGGGCTACAGTCCATGGGGTTTCAGAGTAGGACATGACTGAGCAACTTCACTTTAACTTTCATGTATATGCATACTATATATAAATAAAACGTCTATATCCCTTTATACATTTCCACTCTCTTAACAACGTCTTCAGGTGAACCTGGATGGTCATAATTTTAATAAAATCCAATAGGTAATTTTTTTCATTTACGGTTAGTAGTTTTTGTGTCCTATTTAAAAATCTTCCCAAGCCCCAATTCCAAGCCTCCACAATTCACCTGTTTAACCTTCAGTGCACATATGTACTTGTTCTTTGATTTTTGTTTGAAGTTTTGCTTGTGTGTAGCAGGAAAGATGGGCTATTGTGACCTGACACTTCATGCTATAACCTCAAATTCCATATATATAGTATTTTGAAATGGCCAATTGGATGTCATTGCTATCTTGGTGCTCAAATCTATTTTATGGTCTTAAAAAAAGCATGGAATATTTGGCTTTGTGTTTATTACCAAGTCAATTAAAATATATCCCCACCATCTCATTAAGTAATTCCAATTGTTTTTTGAAACTAAACTTATCTTTCCCTTGATCTGAAATATTATTTTCATGGTACCCTTTAAATAATTTTATTGGTATTCATTAATTTCTGATCTAAGAGTCATTTAGTTCAGTGTAGTTCAGTTGCTCAGTCATGTCTGACTCTTTGCGACCCCATGGACTGCAACACACCAGGCATCCCTGTCCATCACCAACTCCTGGAGCTTGCTCAAATTCATGTCCATAGAGTTGGTGAGGCCATCCAACTTATCTTTTCCTTGATCTGAAATATTTTTGAATGGTGCCTTTAAATAATTTTATTGTTATTCATTAATTTCTGATCTAAGAGTCATTTAGTTAGGTGAGGTATTTAGAGGAGACAGGCAGTGTAGATTGTTCTTCAGATTATTCACTGGCTATGTAAGTCTTCCTAAAATTCCATTTTTAGAAATAAAGAGAAAGAATGGTTCCTATGGACAGATTTAAGGAAACTGTTTCAGGACATTCATTCAGCAATTCTGGGTAAAAAGAATACATAATAAGCTGAACAGTCAGAATTTCCTTCCGTATTAAACTCTGCCCTCATGTCTTGGCTGGTTGGTGAGGATTGTGTTCCTTGATCTGCTTTTTGTGATCAGCATTTTCTTCCCTCTTCTCATCACTCTCATTTTTAACTCTTTTGCTTCCTGTTAAGCAAGTACTCTTAAAGCACAAGCCTCAAAAGCAAGTGTTAATGTGATAAAAAAAAAGTCTTTCCAGATTTTCTCAGGATATGGATGGCAGAAAGTAGGTTGGCGCTGCATAACAAGTTTCCAGTCAGACACTGCTTTATTCTTTCACAAGGAGTATATATTTCAAAGAAATGCTAGATTTTTTGGAAGAGGAAATCTGGAGATGTTAATACTTGACAACTCTTAAAACCCAGAGTGAGACCTATTTTTCTATTTGGCATAGAAGTTGATGAGTATAATAAAGAAATCACTGAAACCATATTTAACATGACATATGCTTTAAAGAAGTAAGTTTTGTTCATATTTTGTTGATATTTTCTGTAAACTTAATGATTAGTGTAAACTAACCAGAGCAATAAGATAGGTTTAAGAAACATTCAACAGCTCAAGCCAGCAATTTCTGCTGAAGATGAACTTTCTTTGCTAAGCTATAACTTTAATTTTGCCATATTTTGAAAGAAAAGGAAAATTAATCTAGTGCAAAAAAATGAAAGACAATTAACATTAGGACCTTATTCTAAGGAAGATTAAGAAGCAAAGCTATAGTCTTTTTAATTAATGGTAGTTACTACAGATCAATGACCTATGGTTCGTGGACAAGAGGTTATAGAAGCTACCTGGTGAGGAAGAGTGCAAGAAAGCAGAGGTGATGCTAATGTTACTACTGATGCCACTCTAATTAGATATTAGACAGTCAGCTTTTCTTCCAGTATGCTAATTTATAACACTGAAAGTCCATAGTGGGCTGTTTACATTTACAAAATCATTATTATGGAAAAGATTAAGAAGTGTTTTCTCTATCTCTCATTATTTGGAGGTACAAATGTGGGGATTAGAATGACATTTACACTGGAAATTCAGAGAAGGCAATATAAATGTTAAGATAATACAACAGTATACCAGCAAACATGTTTCAGTTAGTAGTTTTTAATTCAGAAATAAAAAATGAATAGAAGTATAGAAGAAAAGCATGCAGAAGAAGAAATACACAATTTACTTCTTCATCTTTAACAAAGGCTCATGCGATCTTGTAACCACAATGGGATCCCAATCTCTATTCTTGCTGGAACCAAGGAATTTAATTCTTTCCTTTCTAATTAAGGCCTATTTTCTGGATATGCTCCTGCTTTTCTCACAGATCTTTTGAGGTCAACTAGCAGATTTACTACAAAATATTCACTGTTAATACTATCTTTTTTTCCATTTGCTCTTGTAAATAATGCTGTCGAGAGATATCTGCAAAAGTTTTTCAGATTTTACCCAAATAAATGAGATTGTAGAGTGATTTATAAAGAGTATAAAAACAATAATTTTAAATTATTTTTTAAAATTTTATAAGTATTTACTATGGAAAGGTATGATGTTAAGTATTTTATATATGTTTAGTGGCTCATGGCTCTATTTTTGCTAATTGCCTGACCTTGGATAAGACCATTCACACTCTATTTTCTCATAAATAAAAAGAATATAACAGAATAGTGTTTTGCTATTTTGTTATTCTAATATGTAAACATTTTTTGGTTTTTTTTTGTATTTGAATTAAATAACTAACATTGATAGGCAAATATGAGTTACACATTTTAAAATACAGTATCAGTCCTCTCTGGTTTCATCACAATTTTTTAAAATTTATTTATTTTAATTGGAGGCTAATTACTTTACATTATTGTATTGGTTTTGCCATACATTGACATGAATCTGCCCTGGGTGTACATGTGTTCCCCATCTTGAACCCCCTTCCCACCTCCCTTCCCATGCCATCCCTCTGGTTCATCCCAGTACACCAGCCCTGATATGTAAACATTTTAGCCAACTGAATATTATTTAATTTTTTAGATGAATAACAACTTGTATTATGATTAATCATTATGAAAAATAATGTTGAGCATCTTTCCATGTACTTATTTGATATTCAAATGTAATTTGTGAAGTATATCTGTCACATCATTTGCCCATTGGGTTGTTTTCATATTACTGACTTTTGAAAGTTATTTACATATTATTAATTGACCCCTTTACCATTATCAGTTCAGTTCAGTTCAGTCGCTCAATCATGTCGACTCTTTGCAACCCCATGAATCGCAGCACACCAGGCCTCCCTGTCCATCACCAACTCCCGGAGTTCACTCAAACTCATGTCCATCGAGTCGGTGATGCCATCCAGCCAACTCATCCTCTGTCATCCCCTTCTCCTCCTGCTCTCAATCTTTCCCAGCATAAGGGTCTCTTCCAGTGAGTCAACTCTTCGCAAGAGGTGGCCAAAGTACTGGAGTTTCAGCTGTAGCATCAGTCCTTCCTATGAACACCAAGGACTGATCTCCTTTAGGATTGACTGGTTGGATCTCCTTGCAGTCCAAGGGACTCTCGAGCATCTTCTTCAGCAACACAGTTCAAAAGCATCAATTCTTTGGCGATCAGCTTTCTTCACAGTCCAACTCTCACATCCATACATGACCACTGGAAAAACCATAGCCTTGACTAGACGGACCTTGGTTGGCAAAGTAATGTCTCTGCTTTTTAATATGCTATCTAGGTTTGTCATAACTTTCCTTCCAAGGAGTAAGCATCTTTTAATTTCATGACTGCAGTCACCATCTGCAGTGATTTTGGAGCCCCAAAAAATAAAGTCTGACACTGTTTCCACTGTTTTCCCATCTATTTCCCATGAAGTGATGGGACCAGATGCCGTGATCTTAGTTTTCTGAATATTGAGCTTTAAGCCAACTTTTTTCACTCTCCTCTTTCACTTTCATCAAGAGGCTTTTTAGTTCCTCTTCACTTTCTGTCATAAGGGTGGTGTCATTTGCATATCTGAGGTTATTGATATTTCTCCCGGGAATCTTGATTTCAGCTTGTGCTTCTTCCAGCCCAGCGTTCCTCATGATGTACTCTGCATATAAGTTAATAAGCAGGGTGACAATATACAACCTTGACGTACTCCTTTTCCTATTTGGTACCAGTCTATTGTTTCATGTCCAGTTCTAACAATTGCTTCCTGACCTGCATCTATTTACCATTATATAAAGATCTTATTTTTGTCTTCTACTACCTTTTTGACTCAAATATATTGTTTGTTTGATAAAGGTGCCGCTAACTCTGATTTTCTTTGGTTTTCATGTGCCTGAAGTACCTTTTGCCACATCTTTACTCTAAGCCTATGTGTGTCCTTTAAGCCGAAGTGAGCCTCTTGTTGGCAGCATACAGTTGGCTCTTGATATTTTTTATTTGCTTTGGTTTTGTTATTTAATCCATCAATCCACTGTGTCTTTTACTTGGAGAATTCAATTCATTTCTACTAAGAATAATTATTGAAACGTAAGGACTTACTAATGCCATATTATTAATTACTTGCTGGATGTTTTGAAGTTCTCTTGTTCTTCCTCTCTTGCTGCCTTCCTTTGTGAATTGATTAATTTTTTATACTGCTATTCTTTGACCCCCTTCTCTACTTACGTTGTGTTTTCCTATGGCTTATTGAATTTCCTTCACACAGGCCTTTTGCAGTCTTACCTGGTTAAGCACAGATCGCCATGTGTTTGGGTTTGGGTTTGTGTGAAGGTTATTGTGATCCTTTGTGGCATCATGTTATCTGGATCATTTTCTTTAAAGTTTTGTGCTATTGTCTTTGTACTGAAGTAACAAACTTCAAATACAAATACAAACTTATATCATTTTTACTAACAATGTCATTGTATCCAAACTCCTATTTTTTGCTCCAGTGAATCGCTGGCACTCATTCTGTGGAAACTGGTCTCCCATCGAGGCTTTCTCATCCATGAAGAGCTGTCTAATGCAGTGTTCTCCATAGAACACTGCAGAATCCAAAGCCAGGGAAGAGTGCAGACTTGCCACGTAAGCAACCAGTCTCTCATTTTCCCAAACACAAGTCTACACGCTTCCCTTTAATCCTGTTCCACTCTTGTCCCATTTTGCTGATGACTCCATTCTACTCTCCCTTTGCTTTCAATGACCTTGCTCTACTGAGTGACTTTCTCCTCTCCTGTTCATTGTTTCTGTTTAATTTCATGATATATGGAGATGCATAGTGTTTGCTGTGGATTCTACTATCTCAAGACACCTTCTTATGGCCTCTGCTTTCTGGCTCCTTTGGCTCGGCTCTGATCCCAGTTACAGACTCATTCTTTTATGTATTCAGTAAAATTAACTCTCTAGTCTATTTTATTCTGCAGCTATTCAACCCCAGTCATTTGTTGTTGAATGTTACACAAACACTTTTTCATGAGGAAATGTATGTTTTTCAGCAATACTTTTAATTATACAGAAGACTCTAATCTCATACACTGGTTTTCCCTTGTGGCTCACATGGTAAAGAATCCACCCGTAATTTCATACATGAGTTTGTCCAATGGCATAAAATGATTTTACTGAGGAAACAAAAATCCCTGCTTTAACATATATGCCAGTATATAAGACACCAAGACACGAGGAAGAAAAAAAATGTGAATTTACAGTTGGTGAGACAAGTAAGTTATGTAAGGAATTATAATACAATAATCTAGATGCTAAAATCAATGCACAAACTAACCTCTCAGGGAATACAAAAGAAGGAGTGATTATGTGTAAAGGCGGAGAAAGGATGATTACAAGAGACAGTGCTGGAGTTTCTGACAGTGAATAGAAGGGAGGAGGGACATTAGAGGCAGAGGCAGTATCTGTTCCTGTAGATTTAGGGACATTCTCTTTTGTTTTTGCTCCTGCTAGTATAAGTCATTACTTCTTTAGGGACCCAATTATCCTTTCACATGATATAGAACGTAAACTATTATGAGGATATTCAACATGGGAAAATAACTGAGAAATGTGTAACCTTGTAGGCCACCATTTAAAATAGTCATCCTTATTTTAGGTGACAAAACTATACACTGTCTCCAGATGGAAATGTCAATTAAGAATATCATTTTAACATCCTCATAAGCATCTGGTCATTGAAGCCACTTGACCATTTCCTAGTTTTATATTAACACATATGAAGGAAATAATTGTACTTCACAGATGGTTTTATTCTAGGGTATGTGAATTTATGACTTTGTAGAGGGAGGGTCATATGTTTAAAACTTTTCTAAAGCTTCAGATGAGCCAGACTTATTAATGTATTATTGTTGCAATCTACTATTTTCAAAATCTCCCTATACTAAGCAAAGACTTGTTAGTCATCTGTCTTGTTAAAACTTACTGCAATTGAAAAAGCAATCATTGAGGGATTCTTTATGTAGTTGATTTATATAATGATTAGAAGCTTAAATTCTAGAGGTTGGGCTTAGGCAAGCAATTCCTAAAAATCAAGTCTGATTCAAGAAGAAATTTTCCAAAAAACCCCCAAAGGATCTTTAAAAAATAGTCCCATGAAGGTACAACAAGTATGTTTGCAATTACCCCACCAGCTTCCTGTTTCATCCCTTTTGGAGGTAAGTTTTTCAAACAATCCAGCTGCTGCCTGTACTATCACAAAAATGTTGGCTGAGTTCTGAAAATGAGAGGAGGCCTTCACCAGATGTGATCTTGCACTGCAAGCAACTCATGTCTTCTGGGTTCTCAGACCTACATCTGGTTGCTGCATGTTTAACTGTGCTAGAATTTTAGTCTCTGAAATGAAAAATGTCCTCTTTAGCACAGCTGGAACATTCTTGTATTATTTCAGTTAATGTTAACTATCATACTACTTGAAACACTAATGCTCAGTAATTTAAAATGAGATGCATGTGTACTTCATGTTGATGGAACGTCCAAGCAGGTATTCATTTGGATGCTCCATCCACACGAACAGTTGATGGCAGGCACCTCTTTCCAAGCAGCAATTCTAGGACCCAGGCTTCCTTCAGTGTGCAGACCCACACTGTTGAGCAGGTGGCTTCCTGGGCTCCCATGCTTTTCTGCATCAGGCCCGTCAAGGACAGAGGACATCGAAATTACAGGGGAGGAGTTTAATGACTAGTTCTGGAAGCGATGCGTTTGGTTTCTCCCATATTCTACTGGCTGGGACTCAGTAACATGATCACCATAACAAGCTAGTTCTTAGGAAAAAAGTAAATGGATCTGATAAGCAGTTTGCTACTATCCTCTATAGCTTCCGTCTAGGGTCTTTCCTATGCCAGGTGTCTATTTAATCTGAAGTAATTTGGAAAATTTCTATATTCCCATGTACTTCTTTAGGCTGTCTTCTAAAGTGTTTGGTTTTTTTTTTAAATATTCTTTTTGTGTGTCTCCTGCATTGGTTGGAGTTTTAAAAAAATATCCTTCAGTTTTATTCAAAATAATAAATTGGAACAACTTGAATTCCAAAGGATTTGTTGCCCACTGAGACTCATTCCCTGTTTTAATCTCTACTAATATTCTGAGTAAGACTCAGGCTGAGGGAGAGGTTCACATATCAGTCACTCAGTCCCTGACTCAGCACATCTTTATGGTGCCTGATCTGAAGCAGGAATTTCTGGAACCCTGCGATATATTGCTGCATAAAAGAGATAAAGACCCTTTAACGTGGAGTTTCCAACTGGAAGAAATGAAAAACAGGTGAAAAAGATGAAAACCAGATCAAATGAATGAGTTGATTGTAAGGTACATGAATAAATGACAACTGAAATGGAAAAAGGAAAAAGAAAGGTCAGAGAATGACCAGTGTGGTGTTGGTGGAGGATGGCTGCACTGTCAAATAAGGTGACAGACACACTTTACTGAGTGCGACATTTGAGCAGATCCTTAACAGAGATGCTTCCTGGGAAAGAGCGTTTTAAGCAGAGGAAACAGGCTATGTAAAGACCCTGAGGTGTGATCATGTTTAATATGTTGGAGAAACAACCAGAGAGGACTTGTGGCCAGAGTGAGGAAAACGGAGATGGTAAGAGAAGAAGAGATCAGAGAATTAACGGGGCAGAATTCAAAGGACACACATTTTGAAAGAGGCTGAGAAATGCAAATTGATCTCTTTAAAACTGTGCCTTTCAGTTTCAACTGTGCCTAGTTGAAGAAACCTTATCCTCTACAGAGATAATTTGAAAAAAAAAACTGAGTAATATTTTGTAATATTTTGCTGACAAAGGTCCGTCTAGTCAAGGCTATGGTTTTTCCAGTAGTCATGTATGAATGTGAGAATTGGACTATAAAGAAAGCTGAAGAGTGCTGAAGAATTGATGCTTTTGAACTGTGGTGTTGGAGAAGAATCTCGAGAGTCCCTTGGACTGCAAGGAGATCCAACCAGTCAATCTAAAGGAGATCAGTCCTGAATATTCATTGGAAGGACTGATGCTGAAGCTGAAACTCCAATACTTTGGCCACCTGATACCAAAAACTGACTCATTGGAAAAGACCCTGATGCTGGGAAAGATTGAGGGCAGAAAAGGGGACGACAGAGAATGAGATGGTTGGATGGCATTACCAACTTGATGGACATGAGTTTGAGCAAGCTCCGGGAGTTAGTGATAGAAAGGGAAGCCTGGTATGCTTCAGTCCATAGGGTCACAAAGAGTCCGACATGACTGAGTGATTGAACTGAACTGACTATGTTCTACAAAAATAATTTGAAAAAGAACTGGGTAATATTTTGTAGCTATATTATCTACAAGTTCAGGATGTGTTGCAAGTAACCAATATTTTAGTGCAATTTTCAAACAGAAGTGAATTTAGGATTTGGTCACATAATTCAATATATATAGAGAAAACTATTCATCTGGAGGAAATAGGTGGTATAAAATTCAAAGAAATTCTATTGATTCATCAATTATCTGTATTTCTTTCCTTTGTTAATCAGGTAACCAGGTATTTGGCAATTGGTATGTAGAAACAAGTTTCCTACTCATCTTTGTATCTTCAATATATTTGCCTTGCACATAGCAAACTGTATGAGAGTTTAAACTTCTAGTTAATATCATGTTGTTTAGACTCCAGACTATATTGTTTTGTTTTGCTTGGGGAGTTTGTAATAGGAAAAATTGATGTATTTTTATGTTCTAAAATACCATTTAAAAGAACATATTGTGTAGATAATTTTTCCATATTGAATTCACCCCTCTTTTATGACAGAGGTATATCCATTTTAATAGTGATGATTAACCAAATAAATTTCCATGAGGTACTGTGCTCCAATCTGTCTTCATTTATTTTTATTAAGATGGTGCCTGGTTTCCCATTTCCCTGCATTTTTCCTTCATGACTGTATCTTGTTTTCATAATTCAGTTAACTCTATTCTCATTGTTGAAAGATTTGTACTATTCAGGTGAGATATATTTTCAAGGTTTGTTTTTTTCCTGAATGTAATAATATTTCAGATTAGTCAAATTACCTCCAATTGCCTTCAAATTACCTTCAATATTTAGGGGCAAAGAGACTTTCGAAGCAATCCTAGAGACAATACATCATTCAAAAAATTTAAAATTAATCCCATTTATCTTTACTGACAGAATAGTCATGGAAAACTTTAAAGGAGAGAATAGTATTTGGGGATGACTATGTTAGAAACTTCCCTTTTGTTATTCAAGTTGGAGTCATGATGAGTGATATATGGATCCCCAGTCAGAGGATCTGGGGTCATCCCGCAAAGTTACATTTCAGTGAACTTCTGACAAAAAAATGATGATGCCATATGAGAAAGGTTAGGGGCTTTAGAGCTTTAGTTTTCAAAGAATTTAATCTTGTCTTTGGTAGGGAGTTAATTATAGAACTAATTGTGGAATTGATTTTCTTGAAGTAAGAGTTTGACATATTAGAATTATGACTAACAATTTATCCTAATTTTCTTCTCTCGACCAATAGCTTGACTCTGTTAGATTCTGGCGTGCATCTCTGTGTACTTCTCAAATAAAGTAAATTTTTGATTAACATAATTACTCCAGTAACACTTTTGCTTCGTATTTTCTCAGTGTTAAAGGACTTATTCTCTCTACAGGCCACATCTGCCTGTATATGTATATTTAATTTGTATACATGAGTGGGCATATACATGTATATGTATATGTGTGTGCACACATTATTATTGGTTAATATACATGCATATAGAAGATATATATATGTAGAAAAAATTTAATGCTAAAATATTAAAGGTATTAAAATGTATTTAACTAATATAGTTTCTTTTAAATAATTTTATTGAGGCAATACTTTAAAGGGGCTAGTGGCTTAGTACTGTTAGAAAAATTGATCCCAGAAGAATTGATCCTGTTCTGTATTAACTTGAATGCTGGAAAAATGCACATTCTATGCTAGAAGACAGAAATGAGCAAAATGTTCATCTCCTAAGACAGTGAAAAGTTAGAGGAAAAAAACTTTATTGCAGATATAGTAAAGCAGCAAAAGAAGACTAAATTATATCAAGAAGCAGTTTGGGGAGAAATAGGATCACTGTGAAAGGTACTAAGCATGTAGAAGAAATCAATATAACCAGCTGTTTATGAGTTCTTACTCTGAGATAAAGTTAATAAGTTGCCATAATAAACCCTCTTTTTGAATCCTTTCATCAAAGTTTTACTTTGAAATAATTTCAAATTCATAGAAAGATGCAAGGATAGTACAGAGAGGGTATATTTTTATGTAATCACAGTACATCATAAAAACAAGGGGACTGATATTGGTCCACAGTGTGTGTGTAGGTCTATTCTGCTGTGTCGTCTGTAGGCATGTGTAACCACTGACTTCTGTCTCCCACTGATCAAGATGGCCTGCTTGATTCCTAACTTGTTCATTCTTTCATAACTGTACATGCATGAGTGCCAACATGGTCCATGCCCCAGAGCAAAGAGCAACAGGTGCCCAATGGAACCAAAGTGACATACAAGATACTATGCCTGCAATAAGGACTGGAGTGCTGTATGGAGTATGTCAAGGCTGTATATTGAGATCTTGCTTATTTAAATTACATGCAGAATACATCATGCAAAACGCTGGGTTGGATGAAGCTCTGCTGGAATCAAGATTGCCAGGAGAAATATCAATAACCTCAGATATGCAGATGATACCACCCTAAATGGCAGAAAGTAAAGAAGAACCAAAGATCCTCTTGATGAAGTTGAAAGAGAAGAGTGAAAAAGCTGGCTTAAAACTCAACATTCAAAAAACTAAGATCATGGCATCTGGCCCCATCACTTCATGGCAAATGGATGGGGGGGAAATGGAAACAGTAACAGATTTTGTTTTCTTGGGCTCCAAAATCACTGCAGATGGTGGCTGCAGCCATGAAATTAAAAGACACTTGCTCCTTGGAAGAAAATCTCTGACAAACCTAGACAGTGTAATAAAAAGCAGAGACATCACTTTACCGACAAAGCTACAGTTTGTCCAGTAGTCATGTATGGGTGTGAGAGTTGGACCATAAAGAAGGCTGAGCACTGAAGAATTGATGCTTTCAAACTGTGGCTTTGGAGAAGACTCTTGAGAGTCCCTTGGAAAGCAAGAAGATCCAACCAGTCAATCCTGGAAATCCATCCTGAATATTCATTGGAAGGACTGATGTTGATGCTGAAGCTTCAATACTTTGGCCACCTGATGCAAAGAGCTGACTCATTGAAAAAGACCCTGTTGCTGGGAAAGATTGAATAACAGAGGATGAGATGGTTGAATGGCATCACTGACTCAATGGACATGAGCTTGAGCAAACTCTGGGAGACAGTGAAGGACGGGGAAGTATGTGTGCTATGGCCCATGGGATCGCAGAGAGTCAAACCCAACTGAGCAACTTAACAACAAGCAACACAGACTTAGAAATATGTGGTTGGACACAACATATCCCAGCCTAGACACTCTGTTCTCTTAAGGAAAGCTATGGTTTTCAATTCCTCCATGTTAACCTGACCACTGAGAATTTCTCCAAGGGCTGTAATCTCATAGTAATTATTCTTTAGATCTCAGACACTATCGCTGTCCTGTCCTTTCAAGGAAGTTTATTCTTCTGATTGTGACCTGCAAGAGGATACCGAGGTCAGCACCCTTGGATCCTGTCAGCCTCCTCTTTCTCCCTCTGAGGGTTTACTCCCTCTCTGGGTCAGTCCTCTTCCACAGTCTTCACAAAGCAAAGAGCTCATCTCACTCCCTTCTTGGACAGTTTCACCTTCCTTATTGTGTGGATTCTTTTCAGTGGAAAACTGGGAAATCGTTTTTGTATTCCTCCAAGTTTCCTATAGCACTGAGACCAAATTCCAAATCAGTAAATAAGATTTTTGAAAGATTTCTCAGGATTAATTTGTTCCTTTGAAATGCTGAGTTGTAAAAAGTTTTCGACCTTGTAGAGATAATGCTTCACTTTTGAAAATGAGGTGCTTGTGCTTCAGGAGTTGCACTGGTGACTGATTTTCAAGGATTTGGTCCGACCACATCGAGTAGGGTCCAGAGAAATCTCCTGGCAAGTGATCTTTTTCATGAGGCCATTTTCAGGCTTGGAAAATTGGTCAAAATTTATAATAGATGAAATTATGAGATCAGAGTTACAGTGAGAATGGAATACGCTATTTTTAGAGGTAATATAAAAATGTCACTATGTCAGCCATCAATACATTTTATCTTTTCATGGATTTATTTAGCAAAGGGAACAGCATCCAGTTCTCTTTACATTATCTTTAGGGTCAGGGATTTTTTTGGTTTACAGTGCTGCCAGTATAATTAAGAGCACTTCCTTTCACACTTAAAAAAGATGCCCCGATTAGAACAATAAATTATATGGTCACTCAAATCATCATCCTTAATTGTCAAATCCAAAGCCTCCAATTGGAATTTTAAAGTGTGCATGTGTGCACGCATGTGTGAAAGTGCAAGTGTATGTGTGTGCTAGTGTATATGTGAGTGTGTATGTGTGTATGTGACTGTGTGTACATGTACAAAGTCCACATTGCTCATAAAACTATGTTTGAATGTAACATCTTTGAGAATATTTCTGAGTTTCATTGGAGCTATGTTCTATTACTTGCCAAGATTTTTCTGGCTTCCTAAAAGTGTTTTTTAATCAAACCAGGAGTGCAGATGGTCAGTTCTCTGCTCAGTGACAGGGGAGTTAAAGCTTCTTTCTACATGACTACAGTCTGCTGAAACTTAACTATGACAGGAAGCTTACCCAAAAGATTGCAGTAACAAAACGTTACAGATTCTGAAACTCCCCAAAGATTACAGATGAACTAGGAGAGAATCCTGTTTTATTTATATTTAATTTCTGTGGTATCACTGTTCTACTCATGTACAGGTCAGATTTTGTAATATGGTGAGGAAACACAAAAAAATGATCACTTTCAGCTGACTCCAAAATACTTATCTCAAAGATAGAAATATGTTGATTTGATTTGTATTTAATCAAGAAAGTGGGCTTCTTGTTTAGAGGTATAATTAGAATTTTAATCTTTATATATTAATCAAAATTTACTACCTAAATATTTTTTCATAATACAAAGTTTACCTATATTGTCTAGAAGTTGATAAATGTGATTAGATGGGGTTTGGAGTAGAAAGTAATAAAGTAATTAGCTCTGAAATTTCTTAAACCCACTATTTCCTTTTAATTAATAAGAAAAATATTTCTAAATAAAATTAAAATCCCATAATACATAATTACACACTTATTATATATTATGTAAAAATAAAATAAAAATGTAACCAATAAAAATTCCCAGTGGTTTTATGAATCCAAGAAATATTTACACTGAAATTTAGAAACATACAGATTTCTGTTTTGGACTTGTGTGATATCAGAATGTAAGTTATGTTGGATAAAATGAATTTTAACTCATGGATGTGTTAGAGAGATCATTTCATGATGAAAGAAAACAACATTTTTACCCTCTAACTTTCCTGAACTACTTTGGGAACTTTGAGAGCTGTCGTTATGGAAGAAATTCTAATGTTTAGTTTCTGAAGCAATGATTCTATTGGGGGCCTCCATTTCCACAGAGAGTGTGACTGGAAGGAGCGTGTGCTTTGGAGAGATGCCGCAGGGACAGAGAGGATGCAGTGAGACAGAGCAGGGCTGTCTGCCCGCAGGGGACCCCATCCCCCTGCTTCACGTGCCGCCCTTTTGGCTGGGCATGATGTCGCTTCAGACAACCTGTCAGACACTAATTTCTTACTCCGCTGAGCACAGGAGTTCATTGTCAATGCCTAGAGGCTGCACTGTGCCAATCTGTATTTAGGGCCAGGAGAATCTGGAGAACCGTGGGTCTACAGGGGTGGAATGACTCTTACTCCTTGCCTTTAACACGTCAGTATCATTCGTATCTCATTGTTTCAACCTTTTAGAAAAATGACAGGTTTTAAATGAATCTCTTTCTTTCTCTCCCTTCCTTCCTGATACATACATGCATCCAGAGGGCTAGTTTTCAAGATGGTTGACATAAATACAGTTGTAGCCACGGCACAGACAACTGACCTCCATACATTTACTTTGTCCCTAAGTTAAACTCATAAAACCTCATTCTTTCTCTGGTATGATAGTAACTAACTAATCATGCTTATTATGTAGCAAGACATCTTTGAGTAATTTTATGCCAACTAATTAAAGCAGAGACATTACTTTGCCAACAAAGGTCCGTCTAGTCAAGGCTATGGTTTTTCCCGTGGTCATGTATGGATGTGAGAATTGGACTGTGAAGAAAGCTGATCGCCGAAGAATTGATGCTTTTGAACTGTGGTGTTGGAGAAGACTCTTGAGAGTCCCTTGTACCGTAAGGAGATCCAACCAGTCCATTCTAAAGGAGATTGATCCTGGGTGTTCATTGGAAGGACTGATGCTAAAGCTGAAACTGCAATACTATGGCCACCTCATGCGATGAGTTGACTCACTGGAAAAGACTCTGATGCTGGGAAAGGTTGGGGGCGGGAGGAGAAGGGGACGACAGAGAATGAGATGGCTGAATGGCATCACCAACTCTGTGGACATGAGTTTGAGTGAACTCCGGGAATTGGTGATGGACAGGGAGGCCTGGCGTGCTGTGATTCATGGGGTTGTGGAGAGTTGGGCATGACTGAGAGACTGAAATGAACTGAACTGAACTGAATTATTTTACCATACAACAATTAGGTAAGAGTTGATATTATTCTGTTTTTACAGGTGAGGAAACTGAGATAAAAGGTTAAGTACAAGATCACAAAACTGGTAAGGGACAGAGCCAGGATACAACCTCAAAGAACCACTCAACTCTGCTTTGAACAGACTTCTGGCTATCCATGTATCATATCAACACACGGGATAACTTCTAATCTCCTTGATCCCAAGGTGCGTGTGTGCTAAGTTGCTTCAGTTGTGTCCAACTCTCTGCAACCCGATGTACAATAACCTACGAGGCTCCTCTGTCCATGAGATTCTCCAGGTAAGAATACTGGAGTGGGTTGCCATGCCCTCCTTGAGGATCATCTTCCTGATCCAGGGGTCAAACCTGTGTCTCTTACGTCTCCCACATTGGCAGGAGGGTTCTTTACCACTAGCACCACCTGGGAAGCCCAAGGTAGGATTTTAAAAACGTAAACTATGGGTCAGACTGATACCTACAGTAGTTTCCATCTCCTCCCTAAGAATATTCATGTTTTCATCACAGTTATTAACATAATTGACAACATATATTTTGGCAATTTAAAATATTTTATGCAATCACAAAATAATCATTCTTTTTCTTGCAACTTGAACTGTGTCTCAATCTGACATCTACAAGTGCAATTAATTATCTGTACTCAGAATGTTCGCTCAGACCTGTTGATACCATTAAAATATTTTAAACACAAGCAGTTACAAGTTCTTTAAAGAATTTTATATAATTACCTAAAAATTCCAAGAATGCGTTTACGGGGTCATTTAATGCTCATGTATTTTCCAAGGCATTTGATTCCCTGCTCCAGGAAAGAAGGACATGTTCCATTTCAACCCCCATCATTTCCCTTCACCTTCCTGCAGTTACATTTGATAGTTATTGATAATTTGTATTTTGTTTACAGGATCATTTTTAAAAGATGCATTTAAACCTCGAAATTTTATTTCAATTGATTTAAGTCATCTCTCCCTATTTCCCCATTCCAGCCATACCCTTCTAACCTCCCCTCTTTTTCCAAAAATACTTCCTAGATTCTGTCAGTTATTCCTTTATATTTACATTACCAACTTGCTGGTATTGTTTGTAGCTATACCTTCTTCTTATTTTATCTATAGGTAAAGTGCCATTAAAATGGTTGTGACTGAGTGAATGTTGCTCTCTCGAGAGCTAAGGCATGGCCAGGACTACATTTTCTTTATTTGAATCCAACATGAACGTTCCTGGATTGCCTCAAAGAATCTGTCCCGAGATCATGGTCAAAATAATTTTTAATTACAGTCCTTCAATTATGACATGTTTTAATTAGCTTTATATTTGCACCGTGATGTTCTTACATAGATTTTGATTTCTCCATTGTTTCTAAGTGTGTGCTGCTGGGGAAGCTGGGAACTCACCCACTGGCTTCTGTCGCTCTAGGCTGTGGGGGAGAGGGGTGATGCTGGCCAAGTTCCTCTTATTCTCTCCAGCGCATCCAAACTTGTATTTTTCTCTCCGGTGTCATGCTGGAGCTTCTCCTCTGACATCTGGACCTCTCCAGGGGCTCTCTGGTCCGTGGGGTTCTGCACGAGTCAGCCTTCTGAGTCTCAGATGCTCAGAGACCAGGCCCCTGCCGGCCCCGCGGCCCACATCACGGCTGTCTGGCTGTTCCCCAGGCACACATGCGTAACCTCCTCCCTGTCCCGTGGCATCTGGGGCTGCATCTCTCAACTCCCTCAGAGGCACTTTTGTTAGTGAATGGATATTGAATTCTACTTGTTAAAGGGGGATGAAAATAAACGGCACCCAGTGCTGCCACAAGGCTGATGTCACGTGGCGGCCACACTTTTCTCCTGAGAAAACATACCTGGCAGGCCAGCAGGATCAGGGGCATTCAAAGGTCAAAGTTTCAGACTGCATCTACTAAGTCATTCACGTCTCGGTTCTCAGGGTCCCGTTCTTTCTCTAGGAAGAATTGACGATTGGTGTTAGGAGACTTGCTGGAGAGAAGCACTGAATATTTTGTAGGATGGTCATTTTACAGATGGACTGTGTCAGTTTCGTGCGTATCTCTGGGGACACGAAGAAGTACGGCACTGACTCTTGGCCAGATAAGGTAGTAGGCTAACTCATGATTTATGACAGACTGTTTAAAGTTCGGAACTCCCTGGTGGAACCCGGGCTGGTTTGTTTATTGATGGCTCGCATCTGGCATAACTGGTTATGCAGCTGATTTGGCTAGGTGACTATGGGGGAGTGGTGACTGCTGAATACTTCTAGGAGCCAAGTCTGCACAAATCTCGGAGGCTCAGGCCAGAGACAAAGCCAGCCCCTTGTGAACCCTCTGCTGCTGAGCTTGGGCCGTGATGCTCCTTATACCCTCTCATTCCTTCCACACTGTGTTCTATGCCATTATTTAAAATTCATATTACATGAATATGCTCTGCAGAATTTTGTTAGTCCTTTTTCTTCTCTAACCCTGTTGTATATACTGCAGTGTTTAAATCTCTGAAACTTCTCTCCTGTGAGTTAATCTTGAGCCCAGTCCTCCATTCAGTAGGCTCTCCTTTCGCAGGAGACAGGGCTTCTTTAAAATCTGGCAAGGCAGCCCTTTGGCATTCAGATTTTGTCCTTAATTGGTGATTAATCATCTTGGGCTTGTGGTTATCTCCCGACATTGGGTGAATGGCACTCGGTCACAGACACACGATTCAACAGTCTATTCCCTTCTGCTTCTCAAGTGCAGAAATATTATCCTGTTGATGTAATCCATCCCACCATCACTGCATCCCAGTTCTCTAATGATAAATGTTTTAACAACTGCATTATTACAGCAGTCATGGGCTATCTGTTCTCCATCCACCACTGGTAATGGAGTCCTTCATAATGCCAGATTTCTGGGGACTGATTCATATCCAAAATCTCATTTTAGAATCTGTTTCCTTGTGAGAAACACAGCTGTGAGCCAATCAGCAGCAGGTACTTGTGGCAGCTTGAGGATGAGGGGATTGGCTGTGAAAAAAAGAAATCACTACATTTGCTCTTTTTTCTTAACTAGTTGTACTTCTTCCCCCCGCCCCCCCCCCCCCACACACACACACACTTATGGGATCTTAGTTCCCTGACCAGAGATCAAACCTTTGCCCCCTTCAGTGGAAGGGCAGAGTTCTAACCACTAGACCACTAGAGAAGACTCCCAATTTGCACATTTTTCATAGTTAATTAAATGTGTTTTCAGAAGGAAGATAAGGCAAATGTATGTGTTTATTCTATTATCTAGAAGTGGAAGTGGTTATTTTAAAATTTCATTTAATACTGACTTGCTAAGGTTATTATTCTATATTCTAATTAATTTCTCAATTTACCCATGGAAAGGAATTTTTCAGACACAGTAGCAAAACCACAATCTAATCAAATACACTCACATTCATTCAAATGGAAATCAACATTACTACTCAGGATGTGAAAACAAAAATTGCTAAATAAATAATTCAATATACTTCCTCAAGAATATGAAATTATTCTACCTAGTATAAATAAATTCAAATAAGACTTTAAGTCTTCACAAGGTCAGAATTTTTCCTTTTTGAAGCAAGTAGAAAATACTTACATTAGTTATTTTTAATTTTAACTGATTATCCTATTTATTGAAGAAGCTGGCAGAGTGGGTCAACTACTGAAGATGTGTTTAATCAGGAAGCTCTATAAAATCAGTCTGGGATCAGAGAAGATTGAGCTGTAATCAACATCTAGTCAACCTTAGTGGGGAGCTTACACAGTGTCACCTTTAGGTGGCAGGGTGGTCCTATTTGGGACTGAGGGGAATTACAATGTGGAATCTGCTCCCAAGATTCCATGGACCCTGCAATTACAACTCAATGAATGTACTCTCTGGGAATAATTAGAAATGCATGCAAAAATGTGTGATTCATGATCAGAGAGAACACTGAAGATCAACAAAATGCCAGTGGATTCGATAAACATATTTCATAATTATGATAGAATAATGTGGAGGTATTAAATGCATTGTAGAAAAGAAAATATTTAACCTATGACTAATTAATAGAAATTAGTTCTGAAAAACTTATTCACATGTACATCTTTGAAACATTTGCTTTGAAAACCCATATTTAGTCTTAACATTCATTTTTGTTTTCTTAACTTTTCTTACTAGTTTGTTACTGTTGCCATCACTCCCACTACCATTTTGCTCAGCATTTACCAAAAGTATTGTTTTTCCTTTTTCGATAATATCAGGAATAGTGCTGGTATACAAAAATGCCTGATAAAAGGCTCAGTTATTTGAAGTCATTGCTAAACAAATCCAGTCATGTTAATTCAGCTAATTTGAAACATGTGAAAATGAGCAGACTTTGCCAATGGCAAGGAGCAGGATGAAAAAGGAAATATATTTTGTTTTCGAGCTTCTCTCAGTATTTGACAGGTCATGGAAAGTGAAGAAAACAACAAAAATCCACACTTAGAGAAAAATTTATCTGAACATTTTCAAAGTTTTATTTCTTCCAAAGTCAAGCAACTGCTAGGTGTCCCGTATCTTCCAAACCATAACTGGTAAACATTCCACTTCTCCTTAAATGGAAAATAATAAGAATATAAGTATATGAATGCAGAGTTCCATAGAATAGCAAGGAGAGATAAGAAAGCCTTCCTCAGCGATCAATGCAAAGAAATAGAGGAAAACAACAGAATAGGAAAAACAAGAGATCTCTTCAGGAAAATTAGAGATATCAAGGGAACATTTCATGCAAAGATAGGCTCGATAAAGGACTGAAATGGTATGGACCTAACAGAAGCAGAAGACATTAAGAAAAGGTGGCAAGAATACACAGAAGAACTGTACAAAAAAGATCTTCACGACCAAGATAATCACGATGGCATGATCACTCACCTGGAGCCAGACATCTTGGAATGTGAAGTCAAGTGGGCCTTAGAGAGCATCACTATGAACAAAACTAGTGGAGGTGATGGAATTCCAATTGAGCTATTTCAAATCCTGTGAAAGTGCTGCACTCAATATGCCAGCAAATTTGGAAAACTCAGCAGTGGCCACAGGACTGGAAAAGGTCAGTCTTCATTCCAATCCCAAAGAAAGGGAATGCCAAAGAATGCTCAAACTACCACACAATTACACTCATCTCACACACTAGTAAAGTCATGCTCAAAATTCTCCAAGCCAGGCTTTAGCAATATGTGAACCGTGAACTTCCAGATGTTCAAACAGGTTTTAGAAAAGACAGAGGCACCAGAGATCAAATTGCCAACATCCTCTGGATCATGGAGAAAGCAAGAGAGTTTCAAAAAAACATATATTTGTGCTTCATTGACTATACCAAAGCCTTTGACTGTGTGGATCACAATAAACTGTGGAAAATTCTGAAAGAGATGGGAATACCAGACCAACTGACCTGCCTCTTGAGAAACCTGTATGCAGGTCAGGAAGCTACAGCTAGAACTGAACATGAAACAACAGACTGGTTCCAAATAGGAAAAGGAGTGCGTCAAGGTTGTATATTGTCACCCTGCTTATTTAACTTATATGCAGAGTACATCATGAGGAACGCTGGGCTGGAAGAAGCACAAGCTGGAATCAAGATTGCCGGGAGAAATATCAGTAACCTCAGATATGCAGATGACACCACCCTTATGGCAGAAAGTGAAGAGGAACTCAAAAGCCTCTTGATGAAAGTGAAAGAGGAGAGTGAAAAGGTTGGCTTGAAGCTCAACATTCAGAAAACAAAGATCATGGCATCTGGTCCCATCACTTCATGGGAAATAGATGGGGAAACAGTGGAAACAGTCTCAGACTTTATTTCTTTGGACTCCAAAATCACTGCGGATGCTGATTGCAGCCATGAAATTAAAAGACGCTTACTCCTTGGAAGGAAAGTTATGACCAACCTAGATAGCATATTAAAAAGCAGAGACATTACTTTGCCAACCAAGGTCCGTCTAGTCAAGGCTGTGGTTTTTCCCATGGTCATGTATGGATGTGAGAGTTGGACTGTGAAGAAAGCTGATAGCCGAAGAATTGATGCTTTTGAACTGTGGTGCTGGAGAAGATTCTTGAGAGTCCCTTGGACTTCAAGGAGATCCAACCAGTCCATTCTAGAGGAGATCAATCCTGAGTGTTCATTGGAAGGATTGATGCTAAAGCTGAAACTGCAATACTTTGGCCACCTCATGCGACGAGTTGACTCACTGGAAAAGACTCGGATGCTGGGAGGGATTGGGGGCGGGAAGAGACAGGGACGACAGAGAATGAGATGGTTGGATGGCATCACCGACTCGATGGACATGAGTTTGAGTGAACTCCGGGAGTTGGAGATGGACAGGGAGGCCTGGCGTGCTGTGATTCATGGTGTCGCGAAGAGTCGGACACGACTGAGTGACTGAACTGAACTGAATAAGAATGTCTTAGTTTTACTAAAATGACTTAATTGTTAGCATTTTGAAAACAAGCATGAATAATGCTCTTACTTTTATGTTTTATATAACTAAAATATAAAACTGTATGTGATTCTATATTGTAATAATAATTCCTCATATTAGATCCTTCATATCTAATGAATTTCATAAAAATGAGGTAGAAAAATTTGAGTGTCATTGGCCCTTCCAGTTATTTCTCAGATTACAAAGACTTATCTTCTATTACTTCCCAATCTTTAGTTGAAACTTTGATTATAGCTAGAGAAAATTATGTCAGCATTTGTTTTGGGGTCACCTTACCCTAATTATTTATTCTGGATTCTGTGTAACATATGGATTCTCGGCTTATGTAAGGAAAATAGCAAGTGAGTCAGTGTTATTTTCAATGACCAGGTTTATAATATTGTGTTCCACTGGTCATCAGCCAAATGCTGGAGGTTTCAGCAATGTTAAATCAAGGTAGTTCCTCCCTTGGATCTCTCCACTAAGAAATTTTATATTCTAATTATACAAAACAGAAGTTTTTAGATATTAAGTTCTTTTCATCATGTATGATATTTATAGTTAATTTTAAATATGTGCTGGATTTATTTTTAAGATTAGATGGATTCAATTTTTTTTAATTAAATCATCAAATGTAATATGTACAAAATATTATCACCGTGTTGTTTATCAGACATATGGCATAGTGCCCAGAGTGCCAGTAAATATTCATTAAATTAATCAATTAAGGGAATAATATACTTAGAAGGCAGTATTTTTAAATGTTTTTCAGGAGTTATTGCCTTTAATTTTCTGTAAGTATATAGGGGATTAATAAACTTCTTTTCCTGTGTGAGGAGATGTATGTTAATTAACTTGATTATAGAAATCATTTCACTATGTACATGAGCATCAAATCATCATGCTCTATAGCTTAAATATACAATAGAAATAAACTGAAAAAGGTAGGCAATGGTACTATTTATGAATTAGTGAGTGAAAAATAGGATATGTGCTCCTTGATGTTGTCAACAGAAAGCAGGATAAAAAGAATTTAAACTATGGTTTGAGATTGCTTGTAAACTATTAATCAAAGGGAAATAAAATCTTTGAGTATTCATTCTTTTCTAGATAAATCAGAAAATCTGTACAGTCAGAAATGGATAGGTAGATACGGAGGAAGGGGACAGGGCAATGGACTGAAGTCCTGAAATTCTTTTGAAAGTAAGTTCATTGGGAATTCCCTGGCAGTCAAGCAGTTAGGACTCTACACTTTCACTGCAGGGGGCATGCGTTCGTTCCTTGGTTGGGGTACTGAGATCCCACATGCTATGCAGCATGGCCAATAAAAAGAAAAAGGACCTCACTGAGAATGATAGAGCAAGTGATAGTTAAAGACTGGAGTTAATGATCAGGCAACAGGAAGTTTGGAGTTTTATTTCACAGGTGGTACATTTCTAAATGATAAGACATTCTGGGATGTACCCATGAGAGGAATAGCTGGAACGGATTATATATTAATATATGGATACAATAAATGACAAGTAGCAAAGAAACCAGGATGCTGGAGGAACTGTCTTCATACATTCTGGCTCAGAGTTATGGTGGGGGTTGGTGTAGAGGGAGATTCTGAACCAAGTATGAGTATTTTCAATACTGAGGGAGCAGGACCAGAAAGCAGGAAGAAGGCAGAGACAAATGGAAAAGAAAATGGTACAGTCAGTCAGCAAGCAGAAACCACAAGCAGCAGCGTGGAGCCTTGCTGACCTGAAAGTAGCGTGAATCACAGGGATCTGTCTACCTTTTGTTGGAGGCGAGGAGAACAGGGTGGAGGGAAGGAAAGACCATTTTCCCCTGGATGGTACAGCAGAAGCAACGGCGCCTCAAGGAAAGTCATGTTTCAATTAAAGCCAAAAGGCATCGCGAATGTCTGAAGAAAAGGGGCATGTCTTCATTAGAGATGGAGTGAAAAGGAAAGGAGGAGTGAAATGCTGGTTCAGGAAAGAGTGCTGTACTTCCCCAGGTTTTAAAGTTGGATATTATTTCATAATTTGAAGAGAGATCATTGGTTTCTAAATGTGCCAGATTAACTCAATCCAGAACTTTAGCTTTGAGAGGATCTGGCAAAATGAATGCCACTTTTTCTTTTTTATAACCTCCCGAAGTGGCAACCCAATCCAATGTTCTTGCCTGGAGAATCCCAGGGACCGGGGAGCCTGGTGGGCTGCCGTCTATGGGGTCGCACAGTCGGACACGACTGAAGCGACTTAGCAGCAATATGGATTTACGCATGCTGTCAAATCACAATCATGTGAGAAGTACTAAGCACACTTGCAATTTTGCCTTTGAACATCCAAGTTCTGGGAGTGCTGCTCTCCAGTCTTGCTTCACACTTTCATGGAATTGCTGCTAAAAAAGATGTGTAAGAAAGATGTCGATACCGTCTCCTGTTTAGCAGTATGAATATATGTCGCTAGGTGAGTTCGCCATGGGTTATTTCACTTTTAATTATTAAAATATTAGATTTTGATCTCTATCAGAAGAAGTTGCCTCTATTATTCTCCTTTGCAAAAATATTTAATCAAGAACAAAGATTAGTATTAAAAATTAACTCTTTAGATATGTTCTGGACACAATCTGTTGTTATATTTAACTTTATTCATTCCATCTTACTTGTTTCCTATTTAATTTCCTTTTCCCTTTTCATCTCCCCACACCCCCGATTTACTACTTTCTTTTAATTATTTAGGTATTTGAAAGTTCTGCAACCTATTTCTATTCTTATGGTCTCCATTATGTTTTTACCAAGTATATTTAATCTGTAATTTCTGTCACTGTAGAGAATTATTAAAATCTGTGAATTTTTCTCTAAATAAAATTAGACTGCACAGTTTTGCTTCTCTGGATTGATTTCTCCTCTAACTCTAGTGTTTGTTGACATCTTCCAGAATTTTAAATTCAAGATTCTTTTTTATATCATTTCTATTTTCTTAAAATTGTTATTCTTTATAGATGTGTTATTCCAGTTAGTTAAATTTAACTTAAAAAAATTGTTTCTTACTCAGAGTGAAATAGTGACAGTCTCTTGTATCTTAGTTTTCTTGGTGCCTGTCCCTATTTGTATTTCTCTTTTGGCCACCAAACGTGTAACTACTATATGGAATTCTGTGGCAATTATTCCATTGATTTTTTTAAATGCTTTAGTCAATGGATGCATTATTAAATGATACATGGTTTAGTTTTGCCTGATTATCAATATTATATAAAATGTATATTCACTGGCACCTGCTTCTTTCATTAAATATTATATTTTTTAAACTCATCACTGTTGATACATTTTAGGTTCATCACTGTTGATACTGTGGTTCTTTCACTTTTCCTGGCCCAGAGTAATCCATGTTATAAATATGGCAGAGGCATTTACCATTCTACTGTGGTTTTACTTCTGGTTTAGGGCAATTATGAGTAATTTTTCTATAAACATATTTGTATGTCCCTGGTGTAATATGCCTATATAGAGAAGCAGAACTGCTTTGACATTCAGTTTACTCTTGTTCAATATAAAAGGGTAAATACTAAGTATTTTGCTATTCAATTGTACCAATTTACATCCCCCTAAAAATCAAACACCCTCTTCCAACAACACAAAAGAAGACTACACATGGACATCACCAGATGGGCAACAGCGAAATCAGATTGATTATATTCTTTGTAGCCAAAGATGGAGAAGCTCTATACAGTTAGCAAAAACAAGACCAGGAGCTGACTGTGGCTCAGATCATGAACTCCTTATTGCCAAATTCAGACTTAAATTGAAGAAAGTGAGGAAAACCACTAGACCATTCAGGTATGACCTAAATCAAATCCCTTATGATTATAGAGTGGAAGTAAGAAATAGATTTAAGGGTCTAGATCTGGTAGATAGAGTGCCTGATGAACTCTGGATGGAGGTTTGTGACATTGTACAGGAGACAGGGACCAAGACCATCCCCATGGAAAAGAAATGCAAAAAAGCAAAATGGCTATCAGAGGAGGCCTTACAAATAGCTGTGAAAAGAAGAGAAGCGAAAAGCAAAGGAGAAAAGGAAAGATATAAGCATCTGAATGCAGAGTTCCAAAGAATAGCAAGGAGAGATAAGAAAGCCTTCCTCAGCGATCAGTGCAAAGAAATAGAGGAAAACAACAGAATAGGAAAAACAAGAGATCTCTTCAGGAAAATTAGAGATATCAAGGGAACATTTCATGCAAAGATGGGCTCAATAAAGGACAGAAATGGTATGGACCTAACAGAAGCAGAAGATATTAGGAAGAGGTGGCAAGAAAACACAGAAGAACTGTACAAAAAAGATCTTCATGACCAAGATAGTCACGATGGCGTGATCACTCACCTGGAACCAGACATCTTGGAATGTTAGGTCAAGTGGGCCTTAGAGAGCATCACTATGAACAAAGCTAGTGGAGGTGATGGAATTCCAACTGAGCTATTTCAAATCCTGTGAAAGTGCTTCACTCAAAATGCCAGCAAATTTGGAAAACTCAGCAGTGGCCACAGGACTGGAAAAGGTCAGTCTTCATTCCAATCCCAAAGAAAGGGAATGCCAAAGAATGCTCAAACTACCGCATAATTGCACTCATCTCACACGCTAGTAAAGTCATGCTCAAAATTCTGCAAGCCATGCTTCAGCAATATGTGAACCGTGACTTCCAGATGTTCAAGCAGGTTTTAGAAAAGGCAGAGGCACCAGAGATCAAATTGCCAACATCCACTGGATCATGGAGAAAGCAAGAGAGTTTCAGAAAAACATCTATTTCTGCTTCATTGACTATGCCAAAGCCTTTGACTGTGTGGATCACAATAAACTGTGGAAAATTCTGAAAGAGCTGGGAATCCCAGACCACCTGACCTGCCTCTTGAGAAACCTGTATGCAGGTCAGGAAGCAACAGTTAGAACTGAACATGGAACAACAGACTGGTTCCAAATAGGAAAAGGAGTATATCAAGGTTATATTTTGTCACCCTGCTTATTTAACTTATATGCAGAGTACATCATGAGGAACGCTGGGTTGAAGGAAGCACAAGCTGGAATCAAGATTGCTGGGAGAAATATCAATAACCTCAGATATGCAGATGACACCACCCTTATGGCAGAAAGGGAAGAGGAACTAAAAGCCTCTTGATGAAAGTGAAAGAGGAGAGTGAAAAGGTTGGCTTGAAGCTCAACATTCAGAAAACGAATATCATGGCATCTGGTCCCATCACTTCATGGGAGATAGATGGGGAAACAGTGGAAACAGTGTCAGACTATATATTTTGGGGTCCAAAATCACTGCAGATGCTGATTGCAGCCAGGAAATAAAAGACGCTTACTCCTTGGAAGGAAATTTATAACCAACCTTGATAATATATTAAAAAGCAGAGACATTACTTTGCCAACCAAGGTCCGTCTAGTCAAGGCTATGGTTTTTCCCGTGGTCATGTATGGATGTGAGAGTTGGACTGTGAAGAAAGCTGATTGCCAAAGAATTGATGCTTTTGAACTGTGGTGTTGGAGAAGACTCTTGAGAGTCCCTTGGACTTCAAGAAGATCCAAGCAGTCCATTCTAAAGGAGATCAATCCTGGGTGTTCATTGGAAGGACTGATGCTAAAGCTGAAACTGCAATACTTTGGCCACCTCATGTGACGAGTTGACTCACTGGACAATACTCGGATGCTAGGAGGGATTGGGGGTTGGAGGAGACGGGGACGACAGAGAATGAGATGGCTGGATAACATCACCGACACAATGGACATGAGTTTGAGTGAACTCTGGGAGTTAGTGATGGACAGGGAGGCCTGGCGTGCTGTGATTCATGGGGTCGCAAAGAGTCAGACATGACTGAGCAACTGAACTGAACTGAAGTGAACTGAAAATCATTGAGACTGAGTTTGATCCCTGATTTGGAAATGCCCTGGAGAAGGCAATGACAACCCACTCCATTATTCTTGCCTGGAGAACCCCATGGAGAGGAGCCTGTTGGGCTAGAGTCCATGGAGTCTCAAGCATTGGACACGACTTAGCGACTAAACCACCACCACCACCAGAAGTCACCGAATGTTTCTTTTGTTCCACCTCATCTACAGAATTTTATATTTTCACACTGATTTTTTTCCAAACTGATGGGCATAAAAAGCTATCTGGTTGAAATTTGTATTTCCCTGACTCCTTATATAAGGTTCCACATTTTTCAAATACTCTCCTACTGATTGTTTTTCTTATTGATTCATAGAGTTTAAAATGAATATATCAGTTATATATTTTCCAAATACATTTGCATAATTTATGTCCTATTTTTTCACTTTATGATGTCATTTAATGAACATAAGTTCTTAATGTTACTATAGTTAAATTATTTCCTTTATAGTTTGTACTTTTTATATCTTATTTAGGAAATCACTCCTACTTACCAGTAAGATTACAAAACAGTTTTCTTCTAGAAAACATTTTGCAGTTTTTGCCTTTTACATTTAGGCCTTCAATCTACTTAAAGTTAAATTTGTCATTTTTATTTGTTTTTCATGTTATCCAAATGCCCCCACCAGTATTTATTGTCTCATGTCTACCATGCCTGCTTAGTAATATATCAAATGCATGCATATCTGCACAAGTCTACTTTTCAGCTTTTCATCCTGTTTTATTAGTTTTCTACCTCAGCAAAATGCGAGACCACTTATCTACTATAGATTCATAATAAATTTTTATATCTGTTTGGGCAAATATCCTCACTTCAACATTTGCTTTCATTCATTTCTTTGATATTCTTGGACTTTTCGTGATTTCATAAAAATTGAAGAATAAGTTTGTTAAGTTTCCCAAGGAAAATTCTACTGCAATTTTGATTGGCTTACATTGTATCAAAAATTCAATTTGGAGAGAACTATTATCTTTAGAATACATAGTCTTCAATCCAAAATGAGGTCTTTTTCCATTTATCAAAATCACTGCAGATGCTGATTGCAGCCAGGAATCAGCTTACTCCTTGGAAGGAAAGTTATGACCAACCTAGATAGCATATTAAAAAGCAGAGACATTACTTTGCCAACAAAGGTCTGTCTAGTCAAGGCTATGGTTTTTCCCGTGGTCATGTATGGATGTGAGAGTTGGACTGTGAAGAAAGCTGATCGCCAAAGAATTGATGCTTTTGAACTGTGGTGCTGGAGAAGACTCTTGAGAGTCCCTTGGACTTCAAGGAGATCCAACCAGTCCATTCTAAAGGAGATCAATCCTGGGTGTTCATTGGAAGGACTGCTGCTAAAGCTGAAACTGCAATACTTTGGCCACCTCAGGCAATGAGTTGACTCACTGGAAAAGACTCTGATGCTGGGAAAGGTTGGGGGCGGGAGGAGAAGGGGACGACAGAGAATGAGATGGCTGGATGGCATCACCGACTCTGTGGACATGAGTTTGAGTGAACTCCAGGAATTGGTGATGGACAGGGAGGCCTGGCGTGTGGTGATTCATGGGGTCGCGGAGAGTTGGACACGACTGAGCGACTGAACTGAACTGAACTGAGGACATGTCCAATTTCTTTCAATAAAGTTTTGCAATTATTTCATTGATGGTTATACACACTATTTTGTTTTTGATACTTTTGAAAACATCTATTTGAAAATGTAATTTTAAAATGTTATGGTTATATTCAATTTTATTGATATATTTAATTTATTTTTCCATATTGATTTTATTCAGCATAAATAAAATTTACTTGCTAAACTTTTGCTAACCTAAATATACAGAATATAATTTCTATATTTATTTGTAGGTTCTGGGCTTCCCTAGTGTCTCAGATGGTAAAGAAATTGCCTGCAGTGCAGGAGATCAGGGTTCAATCCCTGGGTCAGGAAGATCTCCTGCAGAAAGAAACAGCTACCTGCTCCAGAATCCTTGCCTGGAGAATTTCACGAACAGAGAAGCCTGGTGAACTACGTCCATTGGGTCGCAAAGGGTCAGACATGACTGAGTGGCTTTCACTTACAAATATTTTGAATGAATATAACCATGCCATGAAGATGATGGAAGATGAAATTTGCTTTCACATTGTTTCTTCATATTGCTCTACTGTAGGGGATAGATCCTGAAGTATAACGTGTGACTAGAATTGGAGTTAGGGGACATCCTTGTCTAGTTTCAGATTTTAAAGGAAGTATTTCAATGTTTCACAATGAAATAAGGTGTCTACTATACAAGGATTTTTGTAGATACTTTTTATCAAACTAAAAAGGTTCTTTCAATTGCTAGTTTTGAAACATTAAACAAATCATGATTTGATATTTGATTTTATAAAATTCTATTTTTGAATTTAATGCAATAATAATATATATGCTTAAAAATTTTTTTGTGACAAAGTACATACATCTATCTTCAAAAATTACAGAATGTTTGTTTCTATGGTCATGAGATGAGATCAATCGATAGTTTTCCTTCTCCATTTATCCATGTGAAATTTTGTATCAAGGTTACACTTGCCTTATAAAGTTAGATGAAGATTGTTCTTCATTTTTTTTGTGCTTTGGAATAGTTTGTGAAGCATCATAATTATGTATTTCTCATTTGTTAGAATTTGCTAAATAAATTGCTATGCCTGTTGAAAAGATTTTCAACATTGCTAATCAGCAGGGAAATGCAAATCAGAGTCACAATGAGATGGCTCCTCACACTGTCAGAATGGTTGTCACCAAAAAGACCACAAACAACAAATGTGGGTGTTGGTGGGAATATAAATTGGCACAGCCATGATGGAAAACAGTATGCTGCTGCTGCTGCTGCTGCTGCTAAGTCGCTCAGTCGTGTCTGACTCTGAGCAACCCCATAGATGGCAGCCCACCAGGCTCCCCCATTCCTGGGATTCTCCAGGGAAGAATACTGGAGTGGGTTGCCATTTCCTTCTCCAATGCATGAAAGTGAAAAGTGAAAGTGAAGTCACTCAGTTGTGTCCGACTCCTAGCGACCCCATGGACTGCAGCCTTCCAGGCTCCTCCATCCATGGGATTTTCCAGGCAAGAGTACTGGAATGGGGTGCCATTGTCTTCTCCAGGAAAACAGTATGGTGTTCCTCAAAAAAAAAAAAAAAAAAAAAAGTAGAACTACCTTATGATCCAGCAATTTCACTCCCAAGTATATATCCAAAGAAAATGAAAACACTAATTCAAAGAGATAAAATATCAATACATGTAGCCCAGTGTTCACAGCAGCATTATTTACAATAGCCAAGCTAGGGAAGCCAACTACAATAGCCAACACTAGGGAAGTGTCCATCAACAGATGAACGGATAAGGAAGATGTGATACGTATACACAATACAAATACTACTCAGTCATTAAAAAAAGAATGAAATATTGTCATTTGTAACAGCATGGATGGAGGTGGAGGTTATTATGCTTAGTAAGAGAAGTCAGAGAAAGACAAATACTGTAAGGTATCACTTATATGTGCGATCTAAGAAAAAAATCAATGAACATAACAAAACATAAACAGGCTTACAGATAGAACAAATTAGTGATTACTGGTGGGGAGACAGCAGGAGAAGGGGGAAAATGGAGTAAGGGGTTAGATAATATGGTCTGTTATGTATAAAATGAATAAGATACAAAGATATATTGTATAGCACAGGGAATAGAGCCAATATTTTTAAATAACTTTAAATGGACTATAACCTATATAAATATTAAATGACTATTTTGTACATCTGAAACTAATATAATACTGTGAGTTAATTACACTTTAATTTAAAAAAATTTTGTTTTGTGCCTGGAGTTTTAATTGTATGAAGATTGTAAATTACTGTTTCAAATTCCTTGATAATGTAAAAATAGCTTCTTTTTAATAAGTTATATAATTTAAGAAGTTTGTCCACTTCACTGAAATTTTCAGTATTATTGACAAAAAACTATTTCATAATACCCTTTTATCATCTACTTAATGTCTGTATCACCAACAGTTGTATCCTCATTTCTTCATGTCATTTGTGCCTTCTTTTATTTTTAATGAGTCAAGCCAGAGTTTTGTCAATTTAACTTTTCAAAGAATCAACTTTTGTCTTTGTATCTCTCCTAATATATATTTATTTTCTACGTCATTAGTTTTTCTCTTATCTTTATTATTTCCTGTTTCTTCTTTATTTGAGCTTGTTCTGCTTTTGTTCTCATAACGCCTTTAGATGGCAATTGTCTAATTAGCTTTCAGTCTTCTGTTCTAATATAAACATTTTGGAAATGAATTTGTCTATGTGTTTTGCTTTCTCTGTATTCCACAAATTTTTATGTATTTCATCTTTGTTGCTATTGTTATCATTTCTAAACTCATTCATAATTTTTTCTTGATTCACATTTTCTTTAGAAATAAATATCTCAATTACCAAATATTTAGAACTTTCATAGGGATAATCTTTGGTATTGATTTCTAAAAAGTTTGTATTGTGAGAAAGTATATTACTTCTTCATCATTTTATGAGTCTTGTCTTATATCCCATTTGAAACATATCTAGAAGGACTTTATGTTTCATCACTTGGTCAAATTTTGTTAACATTCTACAGGGGCTTAAAAAGAATGTGTATATGTGAGTTCTTCAATTTGTCAGTTTTTTTTATTCTTTTATTTTTTTTATCTTTACTGTTTTATTCTATCTCCATGCTTTTCTCTCTTTTAATTATTATGATTGTTTCCCTCCGGAATGTACTAGATTGGCTATCTAGGATTGGCTAGACATTAGTTTAACCCCTACACACACATTTTCTTTTCTATTATCTTCTTTTTCATTCTTCTTTTATTTCCTTAATAAGCACTGGAAAACGTGCCCTCTTGAGATCAAGCATTGGCTATACCTGTGTCCTACTCAGAGATGGTTAGGATCCCAAGACAATTCTAGATCTTAAAAACTAATAGTCTCTTTTGTTCCAGGATGGTGATAGTTTTGACAATAAAATATCCTTAAAAATTTGATTGGCTTCTTAAGTATTTGATTGTCGACAGATTTATGCTTCAAAAAGAATAGTCAATTATTTCCTGGACATACTTTTGTTAAGACTGACCTTAGTCCTTTGTTCTCTTGCCCCCATGTCTTCTCTTACTCTGAGTCCACCTCTTTCTATTTTGTTGTTCTTTCTTTGGTTCAACTGGGCTTCAGTGAGAGTCCATGTGTGAATTCTCTGTCCCTGATCTGTTTTACCCTGCTGAGAACATCTGCTGGCTACCAAACCAGCAGAGGGACTTTTATTCTGAACACCATAAGCAATTAATTCTAAGAGGAATATTTTATGACGGGCCTTATGCTTACCACTAAAGAAACAGATGAAGTCTAATTTAGAGGGTTGTCATTGTTGCTGTTGTTTAGTTGCTCAGTTGTGTCCAACTCTTTGTGACTCCTTGGATGACTCCTCTGTCCATGGGATTTCCCAGGCAAGAATACTGGAGTGAGTTGCCGTTTCCTTTTCCACGGATCTTCCCAACCCAAGGATTGAACCTGCATCTCCTGCATTGGCAGGTGGATATTTTACTGCTGAGCCACTGCTGCTGCTGCTGCTGCTAAGTTGCTTCAGTTGTGTCCGACTCTGTGTGACCCCAGAGACAGCAGCCCACCAGGCTCCCTGGTCCCTGGGATTCTCCAGGCAAGAACACTGGAGTGGGTTGCCAGTTCCTTCTCCAGTGCATGAAAGTGAAAAGTGAAAGTGAAGTCAGCTGAGCCACTAGGGAAACCAATTTAGAGTTTACTATAAAACAAAATAATGGTCAATGATATTTTTCATAATTCAAGGTAGCAAATACAAAAGTTCAATGAACAATTAACAGATTACCAAATGCTTAGCCATTTACTTATAATTTCCTTTCCAATAAAATTTCATTTTAAAAGAAATACATGTACTCCAACGTTCATTGCAGCACTGTTTATAATAGCGAGGACATGGAAGCAACCTAGATGTCCATCTGCACATGAATGGATAAGAAAGCTTTGTTACATATACACAATGGAGTATTTTTCAGCCATCAAAAAGAATGCATTTGAGTCAGTTCTAATGAGGTGGATGAAATTGGAACCTATTATACAGAGTGAAGTCAGCCTGAAAGAAAAACATCAATACAGCATACTAATACATATATATGGAATTTAGAAAGATGGTAACCTTAACCCTGTATACGAGACAGCAAAAGAGACATGGGTGTATAGAACAGTCTTTGGGACTCTGTGGGAGAGGGTGAAGGTGGGATGATTTGAAAGAATGGCATTGTAGCATGTAAATTATCATATGTGAAATGAATCACCAGTCCAAGTTCAACGCATGATACAGGATGCTTGGGGCTGGTGCACGGGGATGACCTGGAGGAAGGATATGGGGAAGAGGGAGGTGGGAGGGGGGTTCAAGAGGGGGAACACATGTACACCCGGGACAGATTCGTGTAAATGTATGGCAAAACCAACCAATATATTAATGTAAAGTAATTTGCCTCCAATTTAAAAAAAAATAAAAGATGTCCATCTTTTACTATTTAAAAAAAATAATATGGAGTATTAAGAAACAATGTAGTTATAACAAAAAATTTTGTAGCACTTTTAATTTTTATGGAAGAAATATTATGAAATGTATTTGGTTCAAATTCACTTGAGAAGAGTTCAGTTCAGTTCAATCGCTCAGTCGTGTCCGACTCTTAGTGACCCCATGAATCACAGCACGCCAGTCCTCCCTGTCCATCACCAACTCCTGGAGTTCAACCAACCTCATGTCCATCGAGTCAGTGATGCCATCCAGCCATCTCATTCTCTGTCATCCCCTTCTCCTCCTGCCCCCAATCCCTCCCAGCATCAGAGTCTTTTCCAGTGAGTCAACTCATCGCATGAGGTGGCCAAAGTATTGCAGTTTCAGCTTTAGCAGCAGTCCTTCCAATGAACACCCAGGACTGATCTCCTTAGATCTCCTTGCAGTCCAAGGGACTCTCAAGAGTCTTCTCCAACACCACAGTTCAAAAGCATCAATTCTTCGGCGATCAGCTTTCTTCACAGTCCAACTGTCACATCCATACATGACCATGGGAAAAACCAAAGCCTCGACTAGACGGACCTTTGTTGGCAAAGTAATGTCTCTGCTTTTTAATATGCTATCTAGGTTGGTCATAACTTTCCTTCCAAGGAGTAAGCGTCTTTTAATTTCATGGCTGCAATCAGCATCCGCAGTGATTTTGGAGGCCAAAAAAATAAAGTCTGACACTGTTTCCACTGTTTCCCCATCTATTTCCCATGAAGTGATGGGACCAGATGCCATGATCTTAGTTTTCTGAATGTTGACCTTTAAGCCAACTTTTTCACTCTCCTCTTTCATTTCATCAGAGGCTTTTGAGTTCCTCTTCACTTTCTGCCATTAGGGTGGTGTCATCTGCATAACTGAAGTTATTGATATTTCTCCCGGCAATCTTGATTCCAGCCTGTGTTTATTCCAGCCCAGCGTTCCTCATGATGTACTCTGCATATAAGTTAAATAAGCAGGGTGACAATATACAGCCTTGACATATGCCTTTTCCTGTTTGGAACCAGTCTGTTGTTCCATGTCCAGTTCTAACTGTTGCTTCCTGACCTGCATATAGGGTTCTCAAGATGCAGGTCAGGTGGTCTGGTATTCCCAGCTCTTTCAGAATTTTCCACAGTTTATTGTGATCCACACAGTCAAAGGCTTTGGCATAGTCAATGAAGCAGAAATAGATGTTTTTCTGGAACTCTCTTGCTTTCTCCATGATCCAGTGGATGTTGGCTATTTGATCTCTGGTTCCTCTGCCTTTTCTAAAACAGCTTGAACATCTGGAAGTTCATGGTTCACATATTGCTGAAGCCTGGCTTGGAGAATTTTGAGCATGACTTTACTAGCATGTGAGATGAGTGCAATTGTGCGGTAGTTTGAGCATTCTTTGGCATTCCCTTTCTTTGGTATAAGTTTTCCAAATTTGCTGGCATATTGAGTGCAGCACTTTCACAGCATCATATTTCAGGATTTGAAATAACTCAACTGGTATTCCATCACCTCCACTAGCTTTGTTCGTAGTGATGCTCTCTAAGGCCCACTTGACTTCACATTCCAAGATGTCTGGCTCCAGGTGAGTGATCACGCCATCATGATTATCTTGGTCATGAAGATGTTTTTTGTAACAGTTTTTCTGTGTATTCTTGCCACCTCTTCTTAATATCTTCTGCTTCTGTTAGGTCTATACCATTTCTGTCCTTTCTGGAGCCCATCTTTGCATGAAATGTTCCCTTGGAATCTCTAATTTTCTTGAAAAGATCTCTAATCTTTCCTATTGTGTTGTTTTCCTCTATTTCTTTGCATTGATTGCTGAGGAAGGTTTTCTTATCTCTCCTTGCTATTCCTTGGAACTCTGCATACAGATGCTTATATCTTTCCTTGTCTCCTTTCCTTTTCACTTCTCTTCTTTTCACAGCCATTTGAAGACCTCCTCATACAGCCATTTTGCTTTTTTGCATTTCTTTTCCGTGGGGATATTCTTGATCCCTGTCTCCTGTACAATGTCACGAACCTCCGTTCATAGTTCATCAGGTGTTCTATCAGATCTAGTCCCTTAAATCGATTTCTCACTTCCACTGTATAATCATAAGGGATTTGATTGAGGTCATACCTGAATGGTCTAATGGTTTTCCTCACTTTCTTCAATTTAAGTCTGAATTTGGCAAGAAGGTGTTCATGATCTGAGCCACAGTCAGCTCCCGGTCTTGTTTTTCCTGACTCTATAGAGCTTCTCCATCTTTGGCTGCAAAGAATGTAATCAATCTGATTTCGGTGTTGAGCATCTGGTGATGTCCATGTGTAGAGTCTTCTCTTGTGTTGTTGGAAGAGGGTGTTTGCTGTGACCAGTGCGTTCTCTTGGCAAAACTCTATTATCCTTTGCCCTGTTTCATTCTGTGCTCTAAGGCCAAATTTTCCTGCTACCCCATGTGTTTCTTGACTTCCTACTTTTGCATTTTAGTCCCCTGTAATGAAAAGGACATCTCTTTTGGGTGTTAGTTCTTAAAGGTCTTGTAGGTCTTCATAGAACCATACAACTTCAGCCTCTTCAGCGTTACTGAGTTAGATATGTATTAATAATATTATGAAAAAATGTTTTATTTTCTGTGTACCAGAGTGAATGCTCTGTCACTCTCCTAATTACTGATATTTTTGTTTACTTGAGAGGATTCCAAAGAACATCACGCTCTGGGAAAAAGAGCCAGATAATACTTCCATGTTGTCCTCTTCTGGGCAATATGAAATGAGAACATACTTGATTTTCCTCAGGCATTTACAAGGTGAAATTAATTAGGAAAGTGTCCGAATAACACTAAGATGAGGATTTTCCTCTGCCTTTGTGTGTGTGTGCTCAGTCAGTCGTGTCTGCCTCTGTGCGAACTCATGGACAGTAGCCCACTAGGCTCCTCTGTCCAAGGAATTTTCTAGGCAAGAATACTGGAGCAGGTTGCCATTTCGTGCTCTAGGGGAACTGCCCAACCCAGGGATGACCCGTGTCTCTTACACTTCCTGTACTGGCAGGCAGATTCTTTACCACTGAGCCACTGGGGATTCCCCTCTGCCCTTTAACCTCATGCTTTTATCTTTGGTTGTATTTGGGCCAGGGAAGTTATAACGAAATCTGCCAATACAATGCATACAAATAAAGGGTTAAATGCTTATTGTATGAGACTGAAATTCTTTCAACAAATCAGCTAGATTTATACCATACTGCAGAATTTTAATATTCAGAAAACAGTAAAAGACACATAGTTATGTATATGAGGCGGAAATGTTTTTGCTCAGCTTGAGGAATTCTGCGTAGGAAAGTTAGTTCTGTGTAGCTAGGACTTTATTTCCTGACTCATCCTTGGGCTCACTGGATATGGTAATTACAAGTACATTTTCTGCACTTAAAACTTCCAGCAATTTTCCACACTCTTGCTAAGAATCATTAATAGACTGGGAATGCATATGATGAGAGTGGTATGGCAGGAGGAAGTTGGACATAGCCGGACTCAGACTAGACACCCACTTTAACTGGGGAAACAAGAACAACCAAACCAATTTCTAGGCTAAAATCACCATTTCCTAAAATACCATATTAGTGACAGTAAATAGACATTTAAAAAGAAAATAACATTTGTGCTATTAAACTGTTTATGGAATAATTTGGGCTGTGCATTCTCATAAACATCAATTTCATATCTGGCTGAGGAAGCCTGAGTTCCAGCAAAAAAAAAAGTTCCTAAAATTTGGCAAAAGTTTCTTTAGAAGACCCAAGGAAGATGAACACTAAATAAATATTTAGAAGCTGAGCTGAATTAGCTTTTCATCATCTTGTTTCTGGTGATGTGCATGAAGAAAATGTTCATGGTCACTTATTTGTGAAGGAACTGATTTTTCTTTCATTTACCTTCATGTATAAATAGTTTAGAGAAACATGTAACAAATTTCAATCACAGCATCATAAGCCCATTCTTTTTCTACCACTTAAATTCATTTTAATCTCTTCTTAAAAGCTGAGGTTGAAAATTATTAATACAGCAAAGCAGGATATTGAATGAGATTTTTTCCCCTTATGTATACGTACGTGCATGTGTGTTTCTTCTGTACCAGGACCCAGGATCTTTTCTCAGTTACATATTTCAAGTGATTTTGAGATTCATTAATAGAAGCATTTGCACTAAATATAAAGGTGTTGACCTTCTATGAGATCACATCGTTATTCTCAAAAGTCTTTCCATTTTCTGGGATGACTTTTGCTCTACATCACTGATAGAAACTGTCTTTCCGTGAACAGCATGTGTAATTCTCTGCTGTCCAGGTAGCACCATGGTTTTCCCATACTGTTATATCTGTCTACTGTGGGACTGGGCAACAGACTACACACTAACAATTGTTTTATTTTTCCTAAAATTGCAGATGAAAACCTCAGCGGTTGTCAGTTCGACATTTAGCGCCAGAGAGTTTACATTTCTATGACGTCTAAGTCTATTTTAACTTTTCACTCCTTGGTTGTATATTCCAACAAAACCAATTTTTCATTGCTCTCCATAAGATGTAGAGTCATTAATGTTGAATACTTTCCTGTAGTTGATTTTGAAGCAAAGCAAGCTAATTAAATCTGTTTCATTGACTTAATGTTGACAGAAAGTGCTGGAAAAGGCCACAGCTGACTGTGTTGATTTATTTTTAAACTCTAGCAAGTGGTTGCTTTGTGTTCCAAATAGATATCTGGGAGGAAAATGAACTCATTCCGCTCATTTATAAAATTCTTGGGCTTGAGGTGAAACTATCTGAGACAAATTAATAGGTCCCTTCACGGATGTTGTTCTTCATTTCCCTAAAGAAAAACATTGAACATTCCAGAATTGTTAGAAATCTTAAAAATAACACCAGTGAGTTCAAGGCTGTTGGCTCATTCCCTTTACATGTTTCTTTCTTTTTTTATTTTGGATTTCATGATCACGGACTATTCCCTAGACCTGCTAGCCATTTCAGAAGAGTGCCTACTGCTCAAGTTTAACAACAGTTTTGACAGATAAGCACAGGTTGATCAGGGTGGAGTTACATCACTTTTATCAAGCCTTTAAGAGTGTCCATTATGCTATGGATTATATGCTAGTGTTGGGAGAAGAAAAAAAGATAAAATCCTAATCATTGATCAGTAAACTCTAGTTGATTTATTCGGTCTCATGCACCATAATGCAGAGACAGGCTTCACTAAATGCCAAATGAGTAAAGGAGGTAGCGATCACTTCAAGCAGGATCCACGGCAGTCATCCAAAGTCCAGACAGCAGGAACAGAATGGGAAGAGTCTGGGGAAGAAAATAGGAGAGATGAAGTGGTGGGCAGGAGGGGGCAAGGGGCAGGGCTCTGAAGATTAGGAAGGAAATAATACATTCGGAAGATCCTGACCAGAAAGCTGGAATGAGGCCCCGAGAGCATGGAGCAAGGCTGTGCTTGGTAAGATCTGAGGCGTTCCACAAATCGGACATGGCAGAAGGTGGAGAATGCCGTTTATGAGAATCGACATTTTATTCTGACGGAACTGAAAAGACATGTAAGCCTTCTGAATAGCCACTGCGATGCTTGGAACAGTTGTGAGGGAACACAGAAGAGCCTGCAAGGTGGGTTACCAGCAACTGCTCCCAGTTACATCAGAACATGCTCCTCTGTGACCAGAAGTCCTCCAACACTTTGCATTTCAACTGAAGCTAGGCGTGAGTCCCGACAAGCTCGACACAGCGGGTCCCCAACTGCCTTCACTCCCGTGTCTTGCTCTGTGCCGTTGTCATCGCGCTCCAGCTCTGCTGTCCTCCTCCCATCTCCAGTCAGGCCGACCTCAGGCTTTTCTCTCATCTTTTGCCCTTGACTCCCTGCCCAGGAAGACCCTTCTTCATGTTTGAACTTGTCCGGTCATTCAATGTTCATCTCAACTTGACCTCTGTTCAGAGACTTTCCACGACCCGATTATCTTATTTTGTTTGACAACCTCCCCTCCACCAACAAGCCACTCTCTGCACACCACCCTGTCTGCACTTGTGAAGACCTAAGATTTTATATTTATTTACTTTTTACTTGTCCACTGCCTCCATGATAGATTGAAAGCTTCACAAGAAATGGAGTTTGCATGTCTTTGTTCACTGCTTTATCCTTAGCACCTAGGAGAGCGCCTAGAAGATCTCCGGTAGGTATGGGTTAAGTGAGTGAATTGGAAGGGTGAGGTGATAACTCAAGGCGGAAAGGTCTGTGAGTGGTAGATAAGGCAGCACCTAGATACGCAGTCTGAGTACTGGAGCCTCTCACAGCCCACACTTCCGGTGCCCACATGCTGACAATACACTGTGTGATGATCCAGATTCTGTAATCTAACTTCACGGTCAGACGTGAACAATAGCCTTATTGTTCACAATCCCCTTCAAGAGAAAATGGGATGAATTTGGAAGGCAGAGGAGCCTGGCGGGCTATAGTCCGTGGGGTCGCAAAGAGTGGGACATGACTGAACGACTAACACGTGCACACAAGCGCGCACACACACACACTTCAATGCCATGGAAACATCTTATACTTGGTTCAAACTATAAAATTAATACTCCAATTAAAAAAAAATAAAATAAATAAAGACAAAAAAATTAATGGGAAACTTGAGGAAATTCTCTGGTTTCTTAAATTGGTTATAATCTTTGACTGTCTTTTAATAACACCCTGTTTTATGTTTTAAATATTAATGACACCACACTGGGACTATTTCATGAAACATTTTGCAAAATATTTGGAATAGGACTTAGAGTTCTCCCAAACCATCAGCATCCTCACATAAGATAATCAGAAAACAAAATAAATCCAAAATGAACTTGATAATGCTGACTGAAATTATGTAAACTCAAACCCCATATACTCCCTCAAACCCTTTTTAGGTACTTGGAGCCATTAAGACCAATTAAAAATCAACTATGAACTAATGAAGGCTTAGCTTTTCAAAAATTTAATGGAAGTATTTATAAACCTTTTCAAATATTCTAAGTTAGATAATAAACTGTCTTAACAGGCATTCCTGGCTCTTTATAACCTGGGTAACTAAATGTTTGTAAAAACAAAGAAAACTTTTGAATATAATGAAGGAAGGTAAGTTTTGGAGAAAATTGTGTAACATTTTAAAGAAACTGGAGGACATCAAAATCACAACTTTCATTGACTCATGTTTGTGTGCAATGCCAACACATTTCTGTATAGAGACAGGCATCTAGCCTTCTACTCTACATACTAACACAGCTCACTGAGCATGTTTTCTTGTGAGCAGATGAGTCTCAGATTGCCAGTGATAACTGATTTTACCAAATTTTCCATAACAGAATTACTACAGTCCAGATTAGTGGTTTGCAAACAGTATGATAAAATCCCTTAAAAACCCTTAAAAGGTAGTGCAGAAATTGATACAAAATCTAAAGTGAGATAGTCTGACTTTTTGTGAGATTTCCAGGCAGCAGAGCAGGAAAAATAGGAAAGTTGTTTATTTTGAGTGACTAACCTCTGGAAACTCACTAATAATAGCTTGTGGGCAACTGAATGAACAGAGAATGTTGCTGCTGCCACAAATGCCAATTCGAATAAGACGTGACACAGTTGGATTCCACTATCCTTTTAGATTTCAACCGCAGAAAGAAAGGCCACCCACACTCACAAGCCAGATAGAAAGGAAAGAAAAATCCCAGAAATTCTTACTAAAAAAAAAAATAAAAGCTACATCTGATACTCTGGCTTTGTCTCCAGGTCTCACAATCCTTACCAAGAGTGTTCAGTTCAACCTGCCAGGTCTTTCTTGAGCTGTGGGACTAAAGGCAAGGCTTGGTTGTCTAGTGCATGGTCAAAGGGCAGAGCTCCGGAGAATTTCTATAGAAACAGATAGGAGCAGTTATGAGCAGTGGTTTTAGTCACAAAGCAACAGATTTGATCTGTGTTAGGAATCTGTCGTGTGCATAAGTCAGCCTTCCATGCTACAGAGTGGAGCAGGTGCTCTCAGGAGAGGCCCTCCCAGGAGTGAAGGATGCTGGGTAATGACCTCTGTGTGTCCTGTGGGCAGCAGCTTCAGATGGCCAGCCACCTTTGTCCAATCCTGAAGAGGCAAGCAACAATCAGCACCTCCCACGGGTGTCTCCAGGCATCCAGAGAGTCAGGGAAGTCACAGGGGTGAAGAACCCAGAGGGTCTGGAGCTTCTGTCATGCACTGAGGTGTTTGCGGCCAGTTGGGTTTCGTCTTGACTTCCAATGACTATCAGCTCTCAACGGGAAAGGCCCAGGCCTCTCAGCAGTGTGTTTCAACTACTTACTGGTAAATAATTCTGCAAAGGAGAATCTGATCTGTGTAAAGCAGGGGGAACACTGCAGGTTTTCGACAATGTTTTCCCTTTTTCCATCATCGGGAGCACAATCTTCCTCATGATGTTTCACCATTTCAGTGACTGGCACTGAAGTGTCAGCCCATTTGTCGTGGTACATTTGTCCTCAGAATACTAGGTGGCCTGAAATTTAAAATAATTTTTTGCAAGAGACCTGAAGTAATTCTATACAAGATGCACTCAAGGAGAGACTTCAAATAGGACAGTGTAGTTTTGGGCATCCTTCAACACTCTACTGGTAAAATATATACAATTCAGAATTTTATTTAAAACTCTTTCTTGCCTGACAGCACGTAGAATGTTCCAGTGAATCCAAAGAAGGTTGGAAAGAAGGAAAATACTTATATTGTGTTATGCACACATTTCCACTATTTATGATGACTAGCCCAATTTTGTCATCAAATTCCATAAATCCAAATAAGATACACCAAAAACCTCAGGGTGCCACCAAATGCTTCACCAGCTTCTCAGTCGCACCCCAAATTGCTGCTCTGTGTCATGAAGCAGTAACTGCCCAGAAGATCGTTAGTTCAAAACCAGCCACACCAGGCCTGGAAAATACGGCGCAGAGAGCGGGGGAGGATATAAGCTTGGAAATCCTGAGAGAAACAGTTCTGTCAAACGGATATACAGATTTGCAGTCTGCAACCTGCACATGGGCCCCAGGCTGAGCTGGGAGATAAGACCACCAGAAAATCTAACCTATTGCATCTCTCCTTCCCAACATGGATGTACAATATTTGCTGTGGACAAGGCTAAACATGCCCAAGAGCTAATGCATTCTCTAAAAATGAGCAAATACCCAAAATACCTTGCCCTCCAATTGAGACGATTCTATGTCACTGAGCCTATGGCCTCCTGGAAGGCCACAGAGGACCTGTGCTCCAGTTATGGTACCAACATAAGCAATCCTCCCTTCTTAGCATCACCTCCTCACTCCCTTACTGATGTTTCTAAAAATCAGCTTCCAAATAAACTACTTGCAATCAAATTTTGTCTCTGAGACTTCTGAGAAAACCAACCTAAGTTACCAAGCACAGGTCCTGATCGTACACATATCACCATTCCATACAATGATTCCTGACATTCACCAAAGCAAGTTTGCAGTTTATTTGCAATCCTTTTTTGGAAGCAGAGAGATTTTTATTACATCCATTCTTACTGTCAAAAGGATCACAGTTTTAATTATAAATATTATTTAGCAGATATTGCTGTTGTCTGCATGAGTAATAAATAAAATAATACCCTTTAAAGTGCATTTTCCATAGGAGCAAAGGTAATGAGTAAATGCTACACAGAGGTAGGAGAATTTTTGTTTCGTTAGGAAGATAATCAATCTGACCTATCTTAGAGGACATATAGTTTTAGAGATCCAAAGGAAAAAATAATCTAACAAATCTTTAAATGTAGCTTTGAGTTTGCACTTGCAAAGGAAAAGCTAAAAAACCTTTGCATATATAGTTTTATGAGATTAACTTTGTAGTAGAAGAGTTATGGATATTTCAAAAATTACTGATTATCAAAGCAATTATAAAAATATTTTCCAATATGCTAAATAATTTCCAATCATACTAAATTCCAAATAAGCATCTTATTATACAGGAAACAGCTCTCTCAAAATAGTCAATGCATTTTTTAAAAAGTAAAGGATATTTCTGTATTAAAAGAATCCTGTCATAAAATTTAGCAGCCAGACAAACCTTTGGCAGGATTGACCATAGAATGGCACTGTGGGGAAATTGAACTGACACCACAAATATGTTTGAGTATTGTTTTGTTCCAATATTATGTAAATGCTGCAAATCTAAAACAGAAAGTTTATGTAAAAGACGCCAAGTGGATCTCTGTGTGTGCTTCATTCCTTGTTACTTAGGAAATGATGTGCTTTCTGCTTAATGATGCTGAAAATCACTCCAAGGACACAGAGCCAAATATTCAGGGGACACATTGCCTGGTGTAATTTGCAAACCATCAGTTATTTCTGTCATAGGCATGAACTTTGTTTAAAGCACTAGTAGCAGAGTGTAAGTGGTGGAGTAACTCTTAAAAATTGTAACATAAGACTCATAGGGCAGGAAGGTTTTTAACAAACTCCAGTTGGTATGACTGGTGAAACAAGCACCACTTAGAAAGTAAGCACAAAAGTCTTTGATGTAGAGATAACAGGGCAATTTAGACCAATAAACAAGCCAGTGGTATTTTCAATCTGTGTGCTGGAGGCCTTTCAGTAGAGTCTAAAACAGAATACAAGAACTAATTGGCCAACCAATAAATACAGTAGTAAGTTAGGGGTGTTCTTTCAAATTTAATCTTACCTTCATTTTATGCATGTTAACATACTCTTTAAGTTACATTTAGGAAAATCATTTTTTAAAATTTTTAATTGAAAGATAATTGCTTTACAGAATTTTGTGGTTTTCTGTCACATCAACAAGAATCAGCCACAGGTACACCCATGTCCCCTCCCTCCAGTTTAGAGTAGCAAAGCTGATTTGACATGTTGACTATATTCATAATCAATATGTATAAAGACTAAGTCAGAAATCACTCAGATGATCAGATTTTTTTTTAAAAGGAGTATTTTTTTTCCTTTTTCTCTCCAGAAAGATGCAAAGCTAAATATGACCCAATATTCGTTTGGTAATCTAAGCAAATTCCAATGGCTTAGCTATCACTATGTTGATTTTTATAACAAAATTTATGCAAGTAAATGTATTAATGGTGCTTCCAATTTATTGATGGCTTGGTAGCAATGTATTAATTTTGCGGTTAGCTGTCTATTAAGAAGACAGAAATAGCTTCTTTTTTTTTGCAAACCATAGAATATTAAGTTTAATCTTTGTGATGATTTCATTTCTGATATGAATATACTAAATTTGACCACCTATTGTGATAAAGTCAATATATTTCTCTTTGGGGGAAATTCGAAGCAGAGAAGACAAGGCATAAGCAAGATGTGTCGAATTTTCAAAGTTTTGAAGGAAAGAAAATACTTCTGCAGAAAGATAGGAAACTGAGCATATAAATTTTAGATTTTTCATGCTTAAGCCACTATTACAGTTATCCTGTTATTCTATTTATACCTTTCTTGTTTCCATTATTCACATCTTGTATATTATGGCCTAAATAATGTACGTATTTGCTTACCAGTTAGGGTGTTGTAATAATCTCAAACTATTTTCTGAGGGAAATATTGACCTTGGCTCCAGGTACTCACTTTGACAAATTCTGTAGGGAATTAAAAAGTAATCTGTTCATATACAAGTCAATTTGTCTTCTTAAATTAAAAAAAAAAATATATATATATATATATATGAACTTAAGTCTTTTAAAATCTTACCACTTTTCAAGTTCCATACCAAGGACAATAAATCTGTCCTTAATTAAAACCATAAAAAAGAACTCTACTGTAGGCACTTGCTAAAAATATATATTCTGAAATTTGCTGATGCCTAAGTCTTAATATACAACCTTGATGTACTCCTTTTCCTATTTGGAACCAGTCTGTTGTTCCATGACCAGTTCTAACTGTTGCTTCCTGACCTGCATACAGGTTTCTCAAGAGGCGGGTCAGGTGGTCTGGTATTTCCATCTCTTTCAGAATTTTCAAAGTGAAGAGGAACTAAAAAGCTTCTTGATGAAAGTGAAAGAGGAGAGTGAAAAAGTTGGCTAGAAGCTCAACATTCAGAAAACTAAGATCATGGCATCTGGTCCCATCACTTCATGGGAAATGGGGAAACAGTGGAAGCAGTGTCAGACTTTATTTTTTGGGGCTCCAAAATCACTGTGGATGCTAATTGCAGCCATGAAATTAAAAGACACTTACTCCTTGGAAGGAAAGTTATGACCAACCTAGACAGCATATTAAAAAGCAGAGACATCACTTTGCCAACAAAGGTCTGTCTAGTCAAGGCTATGGTTCTTCCCGTGGTCATGTATGGATGTGAGAGTTGGACTGTGAAGAAAGCTGATCGCCGAAAAATTGATGCTTTTGAACTGTGGTGCTGGAGAAGACTCTTGAGAGTCCCTTGGACTGCAAGGAGATCCAACCAGTCCATTCTAAAGGAGATCAATCCTGGGTGTTCATTGGAAGGACTGATGCTAAAGCTGAAACTCCAATACTTTGGCCACCTCATGTGATGAGTTGACTCACTGGAAAAGACTCTGATGATGGGAAGGATTGGAGGCGGGAGGAGAAGGGGACGACAGAGAATGAGATGGCTGGATGGCATCACCGACTCGATGGACATGAGTTTGTGTGAACTCCGGGAGTTGGTGATGGACAGGGAGGTCTGGCATGCTGTGATTCATGGGGTCGCAAAGAGTCGGACACAACTGAGCAACTGAACTGAACTGAACTGAAGTCTTCATAGAAGTTTGGTAATACTCATAGAATATCAGTTGCAGAGTATATAAAATATCTTATAGGGTATTTCATAAACATTAAATTTATCCCTGGATGAAACTGATTCACTTGAGAACCAAGCAGACTACTACCTTGACTCAACTTGTAATCAACTTTTATTAGAGAATTTCACCTTGACATATGCCACGAAAAATGACTACATTTGATCATGAAGCTGTGTCTGAGGACACTACTATACAACATAACTTTAGCTGTTTGAGGATCCACAGGAGAAATTTCTCTTAAGATGTAGTGTCACAAGTACCTATTTTCTTCTAAGAGAAAAAAGTCTTACAAAAAAGTCCTCAATCTTATATACAATGTTCTTTTTTGTGTTATGTGGTAGCTCAGGGCCAGATCTGAATCCTATCTCTATACACGTATAAATTAATTATACCTCTTACATTATCAGATTTTCTATTCAAATTTTACTTGTAACATGATAATACCTATTTATCTTCCCTGACAATATTTATTTTTGTAAACCACTTTTAATTAGACTTTTAATTTTTCTTATAGGTTACTGGGAATTCTTTAGGGGTATTAACTATTACATGTTAGCGGGTGACATGATGATGTTATAATTCTATTTTTTAATCTTTAAAAATTTTTTAAATAAAAAAGTCTTTATTATTTTTTTAGGTGCCCTGTGCTGCATGTGGGATCCTAGTTCCCTGATCAGGGATGGAAATGATGTCCTCCACTTTGGAAATGCAAAGTCTTAACCACTGGACTGCCAGGGAAGTCCAATCATGTTAGAATTTTAGACCAATTACTGTTAGTCCATGGGGTCACAAAGAATTGGACACGACTGAGAGACTGAACTGAACTAAACTGTTGGGACAACAACAGAAATAGGTTAGGGATAAATGTACTAGAGAAAAGAAGACTAAAGAGAAAATGATAACAAAATCCAGTGAATTAGAAAATTAATTCAGAGAGTAAGTGCTGGTGGACAGAGAGAGGAGAAGACAGAAGTTAGAGAAGTTTATGGGATAGCAATCAAATTGTTTGGGTGCCCGTTGGATGTGTTTATTCAAGATAAAGGAAATGAAGGAAGACAACTCTAGTGTCTGCCTTGGAAAATCTAGTGGGTGGCAGATCAGGGACATGGAGGGGTTAATGTGGGAAGAGCATTTGGAGCTTGAGATGGTCTGGAACAAGTCAGTAAATACATTCATTGGGAAGCTGGATATGCAGAATGGGAACAGGTAGAGCCATCCTGGAGATACAGAGTCACCATCCTATGATTAGGAATCAAAGTTATGATAGTGGATGAGGTTGTCCAGGGAGACCAAGTAGAATTAGTGCAGGACTGTGTTTTTGGGGAAATTGATATTTAAGGGATTGGCAGACAGAGCTGACTTCATGATATATAACTTAAAAAATAAAAAGACCAAAGAAAGAAAGTCTAGACAAAATCAAGTTTCAAGAAGAAAAGGGCTCTTAAAAATATCAGCCAGTAGACAAAACAAGTAGGAGGAAAGGTGAATGGGGTCTATTTGATGATTAGAAGACTGTGCATAACTTGGACCACAGTGGTTCTATCGATTGGTGACCAAAAAAAGACTGATTACATGAATGTGAAGATAAATTAGGCACTCAGTGCACTTATTTATAGAACCTCTTGAAGACAATTACAAATCTAGACCGAGATCAACATTAAAAAAAGAAAACTTTTGACCACTATAACATGAAATCGATACAAAATTATCCTAATAAGATATGATTTAAGATCCTTTAAAAGTATAATCTTAAGGTACCTATTACTCAAATACTGCATACAGTGGGCCAAAGGAGAAACATCATAACCACTTTAGTTTCAAGAAGACAATAACGTCACTAAGTTTCTCTCATAAAAATTCTGAGTAAATCTGAATGAACTTAGATTTGAAGGAAAATTCTTTAACATCAAAAGGGGAATAAGTCAATCCCCAAACCTGATAATTCGATAACATATTTAATAGCAAATATAACCTGGTTTTATAATATTAAATCACTGAAATAAAGTGATACATATTAACAGAAAGAAAGCTGAATATAATTCCACTTTCTGGAAACACAACTATTTTCTCAAATAAAGAAGACTGAGCGTTTACTTTCTATGGAGGCTTCATTTGGTTACCATTTGATGTTGGTGTAGATAGTTCTGTTCATGTTTTTCTGGCCAGGGATGAAAGACTTAATATCGTCTCTTCTATTACCATGCCTGCTTCAAGACTCTTTTTCACAAAGAATTTATTTTAATCATTTAACGTGCAAATGTTAACTATCTTGGAGAAATTCTCATACTGTAATTTACTCTCACATTATTGAAAATTTTAGGGCCATATTTTGTAATATCTTTTCATGCAAGCAATATGTGTATGTGTCAGCGAATGGGGCTACCATGTAATTTTAATTTCTGAAATAAAGTTGTCATGCAGAATATCCCTTTCCAATATTGTTTTCATTTCCTTGGTTTTAGCCATATAAAAAAATACCTAAAATTAACCTTTCCTGGTTAGCTACTATTTCAGTGCACTGCAAATCTATTTAGAGATAATTTTTTGGAGTTCTTCTCCCAGTTCCTTATATAAAGTTTTTCTAATCTCCAGAAGCACACAGTACATAACAAATGACTCTATGAAGTCAGGATACTTTTAAATTAATTTTACTAATTAAGGCCAATATATAATTTGTAGAACAGAAGATAGGATCAATCAGACTGTTATTATTTTTTTCCTCTTTTTTTTTATTTGAGGCTAATTATTTTACAATATTATATTAGTTGGTTTTGCCATACATTGACATGAATCCGCCCCGGGTGTACATGAGTTCCCCCTCCCGAACCCCTCTCCCACCTCCCTCCTCCCTTTATCCTCCCTCTGGATCATCCCCGCACACCAGCCTCGAGCATCCTGTAATTAATACAAACTAATGTATTTAAACTTTGTTTACTGATTGAGAAAGTAAAATACATATACATTGTGGTGAGGGGGGTCATTCTGGAAATGCAGACTTGGGTGTTGCCAGGATGTCACTATGAAATCTGAAAGGTATTTGTTTTGAATTCTGTCACAGTCAATTTAAAGGCCAGATATAAGGGAGATTTTTGACATAAATACTCTTTGCCCTTTGTACAGTATATGTTTTTGAAGACTTTAATACAGCAGAATGTGAGAAAGATACAAGAAATGTGTCTTCTGGGCCCTAAGGTCTAGGAATGTTTTAACAAATGCATACACTTTTGTTAAGAGTTTTCTCACTTTCTCAGTGTTAACATTTTTCTATTTGTAAGCTGCTCTGAAGATTCAAGACATGAGGATTTTTGCAAGAATACTGAGACAGGAGGCCAGGTATTTCTGCCGCCTGGATGGAGTGAGAGACATCGCTGAGCTGCATGCACAAGTGCACCTTCTGAGAGTCTGTGGGCTGGGTGTGCAAATGCTGGTGTCTGGCTGTATTAGCTGCAAGGCGTCTGACTTTGAGCAAGTTGCTGCAACTTCCTCATCCATAAAATCGGGTGGTATTATCTATGTTTCACTATTGCTGTGAAATTTGATTTATATATGCATGCTTAGTCACTTCAGTCTTATCTCTTTCTTTGCGACCCTATGGACTGTAGCCCACCTGGCTCCTGTGTTCATGGGATTCTTCAGGCAAGAATAGTGGAGTGAATTTCATTTCCTTCTCCAGGGGAGCTTCCTGAATGAGAGATCAAACCTGTGTCTCCTGCGTCTACTGCATGCAGGTGGATTCTTTACTCACTGAGCCGCCTGGGAAGCACCTTGAAACATATATAGTAATCTACATATTACATATAAAATTAATTGATATATATATAAGATTAATGTATATGTGTGTGTCTATACACACAACAACAATTATAAGGCTATATTTAAAGTTATATATATATGTGTGTGTCTATACACACACACACACACACATATATATAACTTTAAATATAGCCTTATAATTGTTGTTGTTCAGTCACTAAGCTGTGTCCAGCTCTTTGCAACCCCATGGATTGCAGCACGCCAGCCTTCCTTATGCTTTTCTATCTCCTGGAGTTTGCTCAGATTAATGTTCATTGAGTTGGTGCTGCTATCCAACCATTTCATCCTCTGTTGTCCCCTTCTCCTCCTGCCATCAATCTTTCCCAGCATCACGGTCTTTTCCAGTGAGTCAGCTCTTTGCATCAGGTGGCCAAATATAGGAGCATCAACCTCAGCATCAGCCCTCCCAATGAATATTCAAGGTTGATTTCCTTTAGGAAGACTGATTGGATTTCCTTGCAGGACAACAGACTTTCAAGAGTCTTCTCCAGCACCACAATGTGTAAACATCAATTCTTCAGTGCTCAGCCTTCTTTGTGGCCTTATAATAAGCACTAATAAATTCTCTGTTCTAAATGGTGTTGATTCAGTCTAACTTCAGATATTGGTTAGTGAAAGGGAAAAAAATGAGTAAAATTTCTGGTGATCTAATAAGATAACCTGAATGGTTTAGTGGTTTCCCCCACTTTCTTCAATTTAAGTCTGAAATTGGCAATAAGGAGTTCATGATCTGAGCCACACTCAGCTCCTGGTCTTGTTTTTGCTGACTGCATTGAGCTTCTCCATCTTTGGCTGCAAAGAGTATAATCAATCTGATTTCGGTGCTGACCATCTGGTGATGTCCATGTGTAGACTCTTCTCTTGTATTGTTTGAAGAGTGTGTTTGCTATGACCAGTGCATTCTCTTGGCAAAACTCTGTTCACCTTTGCCCTGCTTCATTCTGTACTCCAAGGCCAAATTTGCCTGTTACTCCAGGTGTTTCTTGACTTCCTACTTTTGCATTCCAGTCCCCTATAATGCAATGAACATCTCTTTTGGGCATTAGTTCTAGAAGGTCTTGTAGGTCTTCATAGAACCATTCAACTTCAGCTTCTTCAGCATTAATGGTCGGGGCATAGACTTGGATTACTGTGATATTGAATGGTGTGCCTTAGAAATGAACAGAGATCATTCTATCTTTGAGACTGCATCCAAGTACTGCATTTCGGACTCTTTTGTTGACTATGATGGCTACTCCATTTCTTCTAAGGGATTCTTGCCACAGTAGTAGATATAATGGTCATCTGAGTTAAATTCACCCATTCCAGTCCATTTTAGTTCACTGATTCCTAGAATGTTGATGTTCACTCTTGCCATCTCCTGTTTGACCACATCCAATTTGCCTTGATTCATGGACCTAACATTCCAGGTTCCTATGTAATATTGCTCTTTACAGCATCAGACTTTACTTCCATCACCAGTCACATCCACAACTAGGTGTTGTTTTTGCTTTTGCTTCATCCCTTCATTCTTTCTGGAGGTATTTCTCCACTGATCTCCAGTAGCATATTGGGCACCTACCCACCTGGGGAGTTCATCTTTCAGTGTCCTATCTTTTTGCCTTTCATACTGTTCAAAGGGTTATCAAGGCAAGAACACTGAAGTGGTTTGCCATTCCCCTTTCCAGTGGACCACATTTTGTCAGAACTCTCCACCACGACTCATCTGTCTTGGGTGGCCCTACACAGCATGGCTCATAGTTTCATTGAGTTAGACAAGGCTGTGGTCCATGTGATCAGATTGGTTAGTGTTCTGTGACTGTGGTTTTCATTCTGTCTGCCCTCTGATGGAGAAGGATAGGAGGCTTATGGAAGATTCCTGATGGGAGCTTCCTAATGGAAGCTTTCTGATGGGAGAAACTGACTGAGGGGGAAAATGGGTCTTGTTCTGATGGGTGGGGACATGCTCAGTAAATCTTTAATCCTGTTTTCTGTTGACAGGTGGAGCTGTGTTCCCTTCCTGTTATTTAGCTGGGGCCCAACTATGGTGGAGGTAATGAAGATAATGGTGACCTCCTTCAAAAGGTCCCACGCATGTACTGTTGCACTCAGTGCCCCCACCCCTGCAGCAGGCCACCACCGACCCATGCCTCCACCAGAGACTCCTGGACCCTCTCAGGCAAGTCTGGGTCAGTCTCTTGAGGGGTCACTGCTCCTTTCTCCTGGGTTCTGGTGCACACAAGTTTCTGTTTGTGCCCGCCAAGAGTCTGTTTTCCAGTCCTGTGTAAGTTCTGGCAGCTCTATGGTCGGGTTAATGGTGACCTCCTCCAAGAGGGCTTATGCCATATCCAAGTCTGCTGCACCCAGAGCCCCTGCCTCTGCAGCAGTCCACTGCTGACCCGTACCTTTACAGGAGATACTCAAACACAATTCTTAGTCTCTGTGGGGAATTATAGAGTGGAATTATACAGATTATACAGTGGAAGTGACAAAAAGATTCAAGGGATTAAATCTGATAGAGTGTCTGAAGAAATAGGGACAGAGGTTCATGAAATTGTACAGGAGACAGGAATCAAGACCATCTCCAAGAAAAAGACATGCAAAAAAAAGCAAAATGTTTGTCTGAGGAGGCCTTACAAATAGCTGTGAAAAGAAAAGAAGTGAAAAGGAAAGGAGAAAATGAAAAATATACCCATTTGAATGCAGAGTTCCAAAGAACACCAAGGAGAGATAAGAAAGCCTTCCTCAGTGATCAGTGCAAAGAAATAGAGGAAAACAATAGAATGGGAAAAACTAGAGATCTCTTCAAGAAAATTAGAGATACCAAGGGAACATTTCATGCAAAGATGGGCTCAATAAAGGACAGAAATGGTAGGGACCTAACAGAAGCAGAAGATATTAAGAAGAGGTGGCAAGAATACACAGAAGAACTATACAAAAAAGATCTTCATGACCTAGATAATCAAGATGATGTGATCACTCACCTAGATCCAGACATCCTGGAATGTGAAGTCATGTGGGGCTTAGGACGCATCACTGCAAACAAGGCTAGTGGAGGTGATGGAATTCCAGTTGAGCTATTTCAAATCCTGAAAGATGATGATGTGAAAGTGCTGCACTCAATATGCCAGCAAATGTGGAAAACACAGCAGTGTCCACAGAACTGGAAAAGGTCAGTTTTAGTTCCAAACCCAAAGAAAGGCAACATCAAAGAATGCTCAAACTACCACACATTTGCACTCATTTCACATGCTAGTAAAGTAATGCTCAAAATTCTCCAAGTCAGGCTTCAACAATATGTGAACTGTGACCTTCCACATATTCAAGCTGGATTTAGAAAAGGCAGAGGAACCAAAGATCAAATTTCCAATATCCTTTGGATCATCAAAATAAGCAAAAGAGTTCCAGAAAAACATCTATTTCTGCTTTATTGATTATGCCAAAGACTTTGACTGTGTGGATCACAACAAACTGTGGAAAATTCTTCAAGAGATGGGAATACCAGACTATTTGACCTGCCTCTTAAGAAATCTATATGCACGTCAGGAAGCAACAGTTAGAACTGGACATGGAAGAACAGACTGGTTCCAAATAGGACAAGGAGTATGTTAAGGCTGTGTATTGTCAACCTGCTTCTTTAACTGATATGCAGAGTACATCATGAGATATGCTCGGTTAGATGAAGCACAAGCTGGAATCAAGATTGCCAGGAGAAATATCAATAACCTCAGATATGCAGATGATACCACACTTATGGCAGAAAGTGAAGAAGAACTAAACAGCCTCTTGATGAAAGTGAAAGAAGAGAGTGAAAAGTTGGCTTAAAACTCAACATTCAGAAAACTAAGATCATGGCAACTGGTCCCATCACTCAAGGCAAATAGATGGGGAAATAATGAAAACAGTCACAGACTTTATTTTGGGGGGCTCCAAAATCACTGCAGATGATGACTGCAGCCATGAAATTAAAAGAGGCTTACTCCTTAGAAGAAAAGTTATGACCAACCTAGACAACATATTAAAAAGCAGAGACATTACTTTGCCATCAAAGTTCTGTCTAGTCAAAGCTATGGTTTTTCCAGTAGCCAAGTATGGATGTGAGTTTTGGACTATAAAGAAAGCTGAGCACCAAAGAATTGATGGTTCTGAACTGTGGTGTTGGAGAAAACTCTTGAGAGTCCCTTGGACTGCAAGGAGATCCAACCAGTCAATCCTAAAGGAAATCAGTCCTGAAAATTCATTGTAAGGACTGATGCTGAAGCTGACACTCCAATTCTTTGGCCACCTGATGCAAAGAACTGACTCATTTGAAAAGATTCTGATGCTGGGAAAGATTGAAGGCAGGAGGAGAAGGGGATAACAGAGGGATGAGATGGTTGGATGGCATCACTGACTCAATGGACGTGAGTTTGAGTAAACTCCAGGAGTTGGTGTTACACAGAAGGCCTGGCATGGTGCAGTCCATGGGATTGGAAGGAGTTGACACGACTGAGTGACTGAACTGAACTGAATAATATAACCAGTCCTTTGCCAGCTTCCCCAAGCCTTGATTCCTTCATTATCATCCCACGGTAGCTTTCTCACGAAGCACTTGTAATTATGGGCATTTTCTTCAGATCTGAGTGTTTATAGCTGACTTATGTATATTGATAGTTACATGACTACTTGGATGGACGTGAAGTCTTAGCACTGGATTGTTTTCTAGAGTTCCTCAAAATGTTTGTCTTCTGGGTTCTTTCTTTGTAAGTTACTCTCAAAATAATACCAATCTGACTTTCTGTCCCTTTGAAATGACTTCATGGATGTCTTGAAGCCTAAAGGATATTTACTTCTGCTACATATTTTTTAATCTATTAATTTTACTAAGATTAGTCTTGGAATTAATGCTTCCAGGTGAATTTTTTCCAAGTGCATATTTTGCCCTTTTAGCATACACACTCTTGTCTTTATTTCTGAGAAATTATCTTAGGCTATAGATTTAAAAGAATCTCCTCACTCCTTAAGACCCATTGAGCCCCTTTGTAGTAAATTCCTCTCCCCATTTCCAGACACAAGAAATTATTTCACTACACATCTGACATTTCTAGAAGTTTTTATAGATGACATGACAGAGTACATGACATGTTATATTTGATTTCTCTCATTTAACATAAATATTTTTGAGATTTATTGATTAGAGATAATAAAAGAGTGAAACAAAATGGGCAATATAATTTCAAGAAATGTTAAAGGCTACAAGAAAACAAGACAAGTTGAAAAGTAGAGTATGTCTTTCTCACTGTATGAAAAGATCAAGGGTTTCTTCAAGTTGAAGATCTTGAGAAACTTTTCTGAGGAAGTGGCATTCAAGTGGAGACATAAATGTCAAGTAGAGAGTGGAGGACAGAATATTCCAGACACAAGTAACAATAACCACAAAGATCAAAAATCAAGGGAAAAAAAATAACAAAGCTGCAATGGCTAGAGAGTAGTTATAGAAATAACTACATTTTCCAAAACAAAAATACTTACAGAGAGGCACTATTTTACATTATGCAAATCTTATTTGGCTAAAATTGAAGAAAGCTGAATTCTTATAACTGTTTCTATATTCAATTTTTATATCTGTTTCCACATTTTCCATATTCATAATTTCACACTTCAAATAGTCTGTGAAAAACTCCCCAGAGTTTAAGAAAGAGAGTGAAAAAGTTTAAGAAAGAAAAAGTTAAATAATATCCTTATATTTTTATGAATTTTTATTTTACAGAAGCCTTTAGAAATCTCATGGACAGCCAAAGACTCCCAGGGCAATGTGTGTGACCCAGTGAACCAACCTGTATTGAATATTCGGTGTTAGATGTGCTTCCTGTGAGTTACCTCATGCGAACATGAAGATGGGAAAGGCGTCTGACAATGGCGAGAGGTCTTTGCAAGAGCTAAGCTCAGAAAGCATGCTCCCAAAGTCCACTCTGGCCACTGCCCCATTTCACTCTTTCTATTTAGATACAAATTTTAAGCAAAAGTTTTCCCTACTTGGTATTTTTACCTTTCACTTCCTACATATCTTTGAATACACTGTAGTGTGATGTGTGCATTTCACGACCACAAACACTTGCTGCTGCTAAGTCACTTCAGTCGTGTCCGACTCTGTGCGACCCCATGGACGGCAGCCCACTAGGCTCTGCCATCCCTGGGATTCTCCAGGCAAGAACACTGGAGTGGGTTGCCATTTCCTTCTCCAACGTGTGAAAGTGAAAAGTGAAAGTGAAGTTGCTCAGTCTTGTCTGACTAGTAGCGACCCCATGGACTGTAGCCCACCAGGCTCCTCTGTCCATGGGATTTTCTAGGCAAGAGTACTGGAGTGGCTTGCCATTGCCTTCTCCGACCACAAACACTTAAAGACATATAAAATGAATTTAATGCTAAATTTTATGCTAAGTGTAACACCTCTGAGGTTCACAGGCAAGGTTTTACTCATTTTTTGAGTTAATCATTTAAAAATATTCATTATTCAAGTGAATACTTTATATCTCTGTGATAACACAGTAAGTAGGATCACAATTTCCACAATGTAAAATACAGGGGCATGATATGATGCGGTTAAGTGAAATACTTTTAGTTTGTATGAACTATTACCAACACCAAAACTAATGACAGTAACACGCAAATGTGTATGACTTACATGAGAAAGAAGCATTAATACTATGAAAATTAGAAGTGGAAAAACACCCGAGGAGGTTTCAATGATGATAACCCATTATCTTTTATCCCAACACAATATCAGAACCCAACTCATCATTGATAGTGTGTTTTTTTTTTTTTAACACTTGTAGGCTTTGCTTGGAGAAGGCAATGGCACCCCACTCCAGTACTCTTGCCTGGAAAATCCCATGGATGGAGGAGCCTGGAAGGCTGCAGTCCATGGGGTCGCTAAGGGTCGGACACGACTGAGCGACTTCACTTTCACTTTTCACTTTCATGCATTGGAGAAGGAAATGGCAACCCACTCCAGTGTTCTTGCCTGGAGAGTCCCAGGGACGGGGGAGCCTGGTGGGCTGCCATCTATGGGGTCGCACAGAGTCAGACACGACTGAAGTGACTTAGAAGCAGCAGCAGCAGCAGGCTTTGCTTCACTGCATTCCTAACCAAAAGGTTTATAATGAATTTAGAGGTATAAGAAAAATTTTTCATTAAAAAGTAGTGATTTCTGAGAGAACCTAATGAGGACATTTGGGAAACAGAATCTGCAACCTCGGATAAAGAGTGTATTATCATCGTATATGTATGAAAAGTGTAAACATATAAGGATGATTCTTGGAGTTCAAAAAGTTTGTCCATAATGATGCTGGGACAAGCTCCAGGTCTCTAACCCCTATTCTAATAAATTTTTTATCTATTAATGTCAAAGAAGATGGGTCATTCAATATTCCTCCCTTCTGTCAGAAATCATGTTAAATCTATGTAGGGCATCTTTTCAGACATGTCCAGTGTATAAAAAAAGAACTATCCTGGTTGAAAATGAGTTAGGAAGACACACACCCCCCCCTTTCCCATCCCATATAGCTAGGTGATGAGATATTTACTTCGAGGTAAAGTTTTAGGTTTGTGTTTAGATGAGTCAAATATTGGTAAACATTCTCATAAAACAGCCCTGGTTACCTCAGGGGAGTGGTTGAGTGGAGTTCGGAGGTAACAGAAGGGAGGAACAGAAGCCCCTACATAATGTCTGGAACCCTCATGGATTTTGATGTGGGCGTGAAGCAGGGGGAGTCTTAAGTTCCTTGGAGAATTTCTTAAAACCATAGATTATTCTTTGAAGAAAAAGGTATATACAGCTCAGGTTCATAACCTTACTACACTTGGAGTGGGGCCCACATCATCGAGTGACTCAGGGATGCTTAGGTTTTATTGGCTCTTTTTATTTTGTCAGGTTCCTTATCGGTAGCATTCTTTTAGACTGCAGGTTGGGGAGCTGATGTTCAGGTGGTTTTCATCAGGGGCCGATCATCTCTGCTGATTGGGAATGGCACCTCTGCTTTCTCGTTCCTTAATCTTAAGCCATTAACTCAGTCTTCCCATCTATTAGTGATGAGTCTTTTCCTTGTCTCTACCTCTCCAAGATTTTCCATTGGATCTAAGATAGCATTAAACCTTCAGGCTGACAACATCTTTGAGGTTTAGCCTTCTCATGTGTTAAGATCTGTGCTTTTTTTTTTTTTTTCCTTAGAATTTGTTTTTGGCTGTGCTGGGTCTTTGTTGCTGTGAGTGGACCTCTCATTGGGGGTGACTTCTCATGCAGAGCACAGGGTCTAGGCTTTAGTAGTTGTGGCTCCCAGGCTCTAGAGCACAGTCTTAGTAATTGTGGTACACATCCTTACTTGCTCCTAGGCCTGTGGGCGGAAAGGCAATGGCACCCCACTTCAGTACTCTTGCCTGGGAAATCCCATGGGTGGAGGAGCCTGATAGGCTGCAGTCCACGGGGTCGCTAAGAGTTGGACACGACTGAGTGACTTCACTTTCACTTTTCACTTTCATGCATTGGAGAAGGAAATAGCAACCCACTCCAGTGTTCTTGCCTGGAGAATCCCAGGGACGGGGGAGCCTGGTGGGCTGCCGTCTATGGGGTCGCACAGAGTTGGACATGACTGAAGCGACACAGCAGCAGCAGCAATGTCTGTTGCTATTTTTTTGCACATTCCCTTTCCTATCATGGTTACTGATGAGTCTTCCCTTTTCTTGCTAGATATTAATAGATAGATATAGATATATAACCACACACACGTATACACACATATAACCCACGACTCTGGGAAACTCACACGAAGGAAGTCTTACTTATTAGAAAATGAAGTTTCAGCATTTCTCAGATTTACAGGGCATGGAACAAATCAGGAAGAGGTCATTTTCCTATGATGTAAATATAGTACTAGGGTCCCACACATTCTGAATATAGTTTGAATTAAAAGCATGCTTGGCACTCTTCCAAAGTGAGAGAATATTATTTATTTGGTAACTTTCCATAAGCTTATTTCTTTACTCAATAAATAAAAATCTAAGATAAGATTGTCATTTTAATGCATCAATGATAGTGTAAAAATAGAGGAATCAAGAAGGAAATAAATGTCTCTGTGGCATGATTTTAAGGGTTCTAATAGGAAAGGTATTTTGAATCTGCTAGTCAAATGATTGGTTTTTTTAGCAAATGAGAAAATCGAAGTGAAATGCAACTGAAATGCATAAATTAAAAGTGATAGTTATTTAAAGAGAAACGAAATGCTTTTTCATTACTATTGATGTACAACTATAAGATAATACATTTAGACTCCTTATAAATAATCTGTGAAATAATTTATTTACCTGCTCCTTATGACAATTGACAAGTAACAAGAACTAGTCTTTTCACAAAGAGAAATTCATATTCCAATTCCAGAACCAATTATATGTTGAACTGTTATGTATAATTAATAGGGCTTTTTTGAATTTACTGTCAAAGCATCCCCTAGGATACCTCAGGTCTAAAAATTCATGACATAAGACTTCATTGTGTGTAGAGAATACTTCAGTCAGTACTGACAATGTTTACTCAGTGGAAATCAAGTATTAGGCGAGATAGAGAACTATCAGGTCAGTAAGGTGTAATTAGGTGCCTCTGGAAACTTTCATACAAAGTTTATGGGATACTAGCAGTAACGGTGATGCCTTCAATAAATATTTAATGTCTTGGCTCCTGAGATTAATGACACCATGAGCATATTTCCACATGGACTACTGACGTTGACCCAGAGAATTCAGCCAAAATGTTTACTATTCACTAGTATTGGTTCTGCTTCTCTAGTATTGATTGACCTAATGTACAGCCTTTTACAGTGTTCAACCCAGGTCTCAAGCGCCCTCATGACGAAATAGGACTTCGTCTAATTCACACCTGCCTACATTAAACAATGCACCAAACAAAATCGACATAATCCCAGACAAAGAAGAATCCAAATTTATTCATAGCATCCATTGTTGGTGCATAAATTCTTTTGGAAAATTTAGATAATATATATATACTTCTTTTTTCTACATTAGCTAGAGTTTAATTTGAATGAAAACTTGATATTAAGATGTAAAATATTACATGTTGTATTAAAATGCATACCTAGTTTTTTAATACTACTTCATTTTTATTGTAAAAATATGATATGATTGTTATTCATGACTCAAAAATCAAAAGCCCATATTGGCATATGATATGTTAAGAATAACTGTGATTGGTACATCAGTTCAGTTCAGTTCAGATCAGTCGCTTAGTCGTGTCCGACTCTTTGTGACCCCATGAACCACAGCACGCCAGGCCTCCCTGTCTATCACCAACTCCCGGAGTTCACTCAAACTCATGTCCATCGAGTCGGTGATGCCATCCAGCCATCTCATTCTCTGTCATCCCCGTCTCCTCCTACCCCCAATCCCTCCTAGCATCAGACTCTTTTCCAGTGAGTCAACTTGTCGCATGAGGTGTACATAAACCTCTGTAAATTCTAGGGAATAGGTCATATTTATCAAAATATTATATTGCTGGGAAATGTACAGAGAATTTGAAGCCAGTAAAAGAAGACAAGCAATGTATTTACTAAAGCTAGTGATTTGAATCATTCTTTTTTCCTTTGCCAAAGATTGGAAAATAGCAATGAATTCTGATCTTGTACTACTTTTCATTTTCTCCTTTGGGAATTACTTTAAAATGGTGATAGTAATACTAATATGATATATAATCATGACTGAAATATTGAAAATGCATTTCTGGATACTCATATATTTATATTATTACCAAAATAAAGAGTATATTTCATTTAATTGTATAATACAAACTAACTCATAATGCTAAGGGTTTATTTATTACACTATTTTTTTTAATTTATTTATTTTAATTGGAGGCTAATTACTTTACCGTATTGTAATGGTTTTGCCATACATTGACATGAATCCACCCCGAGTGTACATGTGTTCTCCTTCTTGAATCTCCCTCCCACATCCCTCCCCATATCATCCCTTGGGGTCATCCCAGTGCACTAGCCCCGAGCATCCTGTATAATGCATCGAACCTGGACTGGTGATTCGTTTCACATACAATAATATACATGTTTCAATGCCATTCTCCCAAATCATCCCACCCTTGCCCTCTCCCACAGAGTCCAAAAGACTGTTCTATACATCTGTGTCTCTTTTGCTGTCTCGTGTACAGGGTTATCGTTACCATCTTTCTAAATTTCAAATATATGCGTTAGTATACTGTATTGGTATTTTTCTTTCTGGCTTACTTCACTCTGTATAATAGGCTCCAGTTTCAGCCACCTCATTAGAACTGATTCAAATGTATTCTTTTTAAAGGCTGAGTAATACTCCATTGTGTATATGTACCAAAGCTTTCTTATCCATTCGTCTGCAGATGGACATCTAGGTTGCTTCCATGTCCTGGCTATTATAAACAGTGCTGCAATGAACATTGGAGTACATGTGTCTCTTTCAATTCTAGATTCCTCAGTGTGTATGCCTAGGAGTGGGAATGCTGGGTCATATGGCAGTTCTATTTCCAGTTTCTTAAGGAATCTCCACACTGTTTTCCATAGTGATTGTACTAGTTTGCTTTCCCACGAACAGTGTAAGAGGGTTCCCTTTTCTCCACACCCTCTCCAGCATTTATTGCTTGTAGACGTTTGGATACCAGCCATTCTGATTGGTGTGAAATGGTACCTCGTTGTGGTTTTGATTTGCATTTCTCTGATTATGAGTGATGTTGAGCATCTTTTCCCGTGTTTGTTAGCCATCTGTATGTCTTCTCTGGAGAAGTGTCTGTTTAGTTCTTTAGCCCATTTTTTGATTGGGTCGTTTTTTTCCTGGGATTGAGCTGCAGGAATTGCTTGTATATTTTTGAGATTAATTCTTTGTCAGTTGCTTCATTTGCTATTATTTTCTGCCATCTGAAGGCTGTCTTTTCACCTTGCTTTTAGTTTCCTTTGCTGTGCAGAAGCTTTTAACTTCAATTAGGTCCCATTTGTTTATTTTTGCTTTTATTTCCAATATTCTGGGAGGTGGGTCATGGAGGATCCTGCTGTGATTTATGTCGGAGAGTGTTTTGCCTATGTTCTCCTCTAGGAATTTTATAGTTTCTGGTCTTATATTTAGATCATTAATCCATTTTGAGTTTATTTTTGTGTATGGTGTTAGGGAGTGTTCTGATTTCATTCTTTTACAATTGGTTGACCAGTTTTCCCAGCACTACTTGTTAAAGAGATTGTCTTTTCTCCATTGAATATTCTTGCTTCTTTGTCAAAGATAAGGTGTCCATAGGTTTGTGGATTTTTCTCTTGGATTTCTATTTTATTCCATTGATCTATATTTCTGCCTTTCTGCCAGTACCATACTCTCCTGATGACTGTTGTTTTGTAGTAGAGCCTGAAGTCCAGCAGGTTGATTCCTCCAGTTCCATTCTTCTTTCTCAAGATTGCTTTGGCTATTCGAGGTTTTTTGCATTTCCATACAAACTGTGAAATTATTTGTTCTAGCTCTGTGAAAAATACCGTTGGTAGCTTGATAGGGATTGCATTGAACCTATAAATTACTTTGGGTAATATACTCATTTTCACACTATTTATTCTTCCAATCCACAAACATGGTATATTTCTCCATCTATAAGTGTCCTCTCTGATTTCTTTCACCAGTGTTTTTTAATTTTCTATTTATAGGTCTTTTATTTCTTTCAGTTCAGTTCAGTTCAGTGACTCAGTCGTGTCTGACTGTTTGTGACCCCATGAATCACAGCACGCCAGGCCTCCTTGTCCATCACCAACTCCCAGAGTTCAACCAACCTCATGTCCATCGAGTTGGTGATGCCATCCAGCCATCTCATTCTCTGTCATCCCCTTCTCCTTCTGCCCCCAATCCCTCCCAGTATCAGAGGCTTTTCCAATGAGTCAACTCTTCGCATGAGGTAGCCAAAGTATTGGAGTTTCAGCTTTAGCATCAGTCCTTCCAATGAACACCCAGGACTGATCTCCTTTAGAATAGACTGGTTGGATCTCCTTGCAGTCCAAGGGACTCTCAAGAGTCTTCTCCAGCACCATAGTTCAAAAGCATCAATTCTTCGGTGATCAGCTTTCTTCACGGTCCAACTCTCACATCCATACATGACCACTGGAAAAACCATAGCCTTGACTAGACGGACCTTGGTTAGCAACGTAATGTCTCTGTTTTTTAATACGCTATCTAGGTTGGTCATAACTTTCCTTCCAAGGAGTAGGTGTGTTTTAATTTCATGGCTGCAATCAGCATCTGCAGTGATTTTGGACCCCCCAAAAATAAAGTCAGCCACTATTTCCACTGTTTCCCCATATATTTCCCATGAAGTGATGGGGCCAGATGCCATGATCTTAGTTTTCTCAATGTTGAGCTTAAGCCGACTTTTTCACTCTCGTCTTTCACTTTCATCAAGAGGCTTTTGAGTTCCTCTTCACTTTCTGCTATAAGGGTGGTGTCATCTGCATATCTGAGGTTATTGATATTTCTCCCAGCAATCTTGATTCCAGCTTGTGCTTCTTCCAGCCCAGCGTTCCTCCTGATGTACTCTGCATATAAGTTAAATAAGCAGGGTGACAATATACAGCCTTGACGAATTCCTTTTCCTATTTGGAACCAGTCTGTTGTTCCACGTCCAGTTCGAACTGTTGCTTCCTGACCTGCATACAGCTTTCTCAAAAGGCAGGTCAGGTGGTCTGTTATTCCCATCTTTTTCAGAATGTTCCACAGTTTATTGTGATCCACACAGTCAGAGGCTTTGGCATAGTCAATAAAGCAGAAATAGATGTATTTATGGAACTCTCTTGCTTTTTCCATGATCCAGCAGATGTTGGCAATTTGATATCTGGTTCCTCTGCCTTTTCTAAAACCAGCTTGAACATCTGGAAATTTACAGGTCACGTATTGCTGAAGCCCTGCTTGAGAATTTTAAGCATGACTTTACTAGCGTGTGAGATGAGTGCAATTGTGTGGTAGTTTGAGCATCTTTAGGTAGATATATTCCTAAGTATTTTATTCTTTTCGTTGCAATGGTGAATGGAATTGTTTCCTTAATTTCTCTTTCTATTTTCTCATTATTAGTGTATAGGAATGCAAGGGATTTCTGTGCGTTGATTTTATATCCTTCAACTTTACTATATTCATTGATTAGCTCTAGTAATTTTCTGGTAGAGTCTTTAGGGTTTTCTGTGTAGAGGATCATGTCGTCTGCAAACAGTGAGAGTTTTACTTCTTCTTTTCCAATTTGGATTTCTTTTACTATGTCTTTTTCTGCTCTGATTGCTGTGGCCAAAACTTCCAAAACTATGTTGAATAGTAGTGGTGAGAGTGGGCACCCTTGTCTTGTTCCTGACTTTAGGGGAAATGCTTTCAATTTTTCACCATTGAGGATAATGTTTTCTGTGGATTTGTCATATATAGCTTTTATTATGTTAAGGAATGTTCCTTCTATTCCCGCCTTCTGGAGGGTTTTTATCATAAATGGATGTTGAATTTTGTCAAAGGCTTTCTCTGCATCTATTGAGATAATCATATGGTTTTTATTTTTCATTTTGTTAATGATGTTCTAGAGTTGTGTTTCCATTCTGGCTGGGTGAAGTTTCATATGTGTATTGATTTATTCATAAGTAACATTATGTCTTTCACTTTACCCTCACGTATATCTATAAATTCATGCTTTTAGCATTCACTGCATCCATGCCCAAATGTGTAAACCAGCCAGAACTGAATTATCTACATAAGACATGTCTGACAAACTAGGCATTATTGACATTTAAAAAGTAATAGGATGAACAGCAGGGCTACATGGAAGAGACGAGTAGGATGACAGGCCGCTAACTTCCTTGACATTAAAAAGTTTTCTTTTACATTGTCTTTTACATCTTAATATTTCATACCTTCTTTTATATCTTCTTCAAGACTGGGATATTGTGACACCATAAATGCTCTGAAAACAGGTTAAGAAGCCAGACTTTATACCCAGAGCCAAACTTCTCAGTCTGTTTATCAAATACCGATATGATTAGAATAGCTTTCTTATGCCTGAAGGCATTTGAGTGATCAAACACAAATATTCAAAACTATGAATGTGGTGGACTGAAGCATGGCCATCACTGTCTTTCATCTGTATTTTGTAACTAATATGATGGTTTCACACTGCAATAACGTGAACAGTTGGAAAGCACAGCTTAATTTTCTGTTCTGAAGAGATATTATCTGGGTTGGTGGTCCAGAAGTATCACTTCATGAATTAATTTAAGCAGAGGCTTTTTCTGTCAGTATCCAAGGCACTTAGTATATAAGCTGGAATGGGCAACTCTTTATCTGTTGGATGACTGGAGTAATGATAACCATGTGTGTTTGCTTTTTGTCTATCAGCTGGGTGAATACTATTGTTACCATCCTATCTTAGCAACTAACAGCTACACACTAGTTGGAGACATCGCATTCAAAATTGAAATGCCCACTCAAACTGAACCATTTGTTGTGCAAAAGCCAAATTTAACTGGTGAAAGCAAAAGATGTGAAACATAGTTTAGTCAATAGCCCCTGACTGTGCTCCTCTTGACTGGCTGCCACTGATGCATGCCCTGTATGGTACATGCTATACCGATACTCGCCACACTGATAAATGCTACACTGACACTCTTGGCCACTGACCACGATCGCAAATCCAGCCATAAGAATAAATAGGAATGTCTAAAGAAAAAAAAAATCTGTTCCATTTACAGAAGCAGATGCTGGGGAGTCAATACAAGGCAATGAGTAGTTCTGGTTCCCCAGGTTAAGAGAATGATGAGCATTTCCAGACTTTAAATGTAGATCTTACAGCATTCATCACTGCTGTTTCCAAAAGCTAAATATGTAAGTGCTTTTGTAAACAGCTGTGCATATACTAAATTTTAAGTAAACTTTTAATGGAAGTATACAAAACTGCATGAATCACAACTCTATAGCAGGAAGAATTTTGGCAAAATGCACCCCTGTAATTAGCACTCAGGTCAAGTGACAAAACTTTACTCTCACTTCAGAAATGGCTTGAAGGACAATTCATTCCCACCTCTCCCTTAAGGGTAACCATAATCCTGATTTCTAAGACTATAGATTGGTCAGTCTTGTGGCTGTATAATTTATTAATTCAAGGGTGTTTGGTGGGGAGTCCATTTTATTTGATGTAGATGTACGTTAACTCATTTAGGTTTAACTAGTGTGACTAATCGGAGGTTCAGTTCGGTTCAGTTCAGTCGCTCAGTCGTGTCCGACTCTCCGCGACCCCATGAATCACAGCACGCCAGGCCTCCCTGTCCATCACCAACTCCCGGAGTACACTCAAACTCATGTCCACAGAGTCGGTGATGCCATCCAGCCATCTCATTCTCCATCGTCCCCTTCTCCTCCCGCCCCCAACCTTTCCCAGCATCAGAGTCTTTTCCAGTGAGTCAACTCGTCGCATGAGGTGGCCAAAGTATTGCAGTGTCAGCTTTAGCATCAGTTCTTCCAATGAACACCCAGGATTGATCTCCTTTAGAATGGACTGGTTGGATCTCCTTGCAGTATAAGGGACTCTCAAGAGTCTTCTCCAACACCACAGTTCAAAAGCATCGATTCTTCGGCGATCAGCCTTCCTCACAGTCCAACTCTCACATCCATACATGACCACGGGAAAAACCATTGCCTTGACTAGACAGACCTTGGTTGGCAAAGTAATGTCTCTGCTTTTTAATATACTATCAAGGTTGGTCATAACTTTCCTTCCAAGGAGCAAGCGTCTTTTAATTTCATGGCTGCAATCAGCATCTGCAGTGATTTTGGAGCCCAAAAAAATAAAGTCTGACACTGTTTCCACTGTTTTTCCATCTATTTCCCATGAAGCGATGGGACCAGATGACATGATCTTTGTTTTCTGAATGTTGAGCTTCAAGCCAAACTTTTCACTCTCCTCTTTCACTTTCATCAAGAGGCTTTTGAGTTCCTCTTCACTTTCTGCCATAAGGGTAATGTCATCTGCATATCTGAGGTTATTGATATTTCTCCCAGCAATCTTGATTCCAGCTTGTGCTTCTTCCAGCCCAGCGTTCCTCATGATGTAAGTTAAATAAGCATATAAGTTAAATAAGCAAGGTGACAATATACAACCTTGACGTACACCTTAGGCAATGGCAAACCACTCCAGTACTCTTGCCTAGAAAATCCCATGGATGGAAGAGCCTGGTAGGCTGCAGTCCGTGGGGTCGCTAGGGGTCGGACACGACTGAGCGACTTCACTTTCACTTTTCACTTTCACACATTAGAGAAGGAAATGGCAACCCACTCGAGTGTTCTTGCCTCGAGAATCCCAGGGACGGGGGAGCCTGGTGGGCTTCCGTCTATGGGGTCACACAGAGTCGGACACGACTGAAGTGACTTAGCAGCAGCAGCAGCAGTGTGACTAATGGAGGATACAGAAATCCTGTGGGAAAAAAGTGAAAGTGTTAATCACTCAGTTGTGTCTGACTCTTTATGACTTCATGGACTGAAGTGGGTAGCTGTTCCTTTCTCCAGGGGATCTTCCCAACCCAGGGATCAAACCCAGGTATCCCACTTTGCAGGCTGATTCTTTACTGTCTGAGCCACCAGGGAAGCCCATGGATATTCTAGCACTTCAGAAAACTGTGGCGTTTTACCAAAACTTATGATTTCATTAATGCATAATCACATTGCTAGGAACATAATTGGAAAAAAGAAAAACTTCCCATCTTCATTTCAGACAATGTCCCAGATATTAGCACTGTATATATTGAGCTGATTAAGAAATAGCAAAAAAAACTTTAAAAGTAAGAATACAGTGCTAAAAACTAAGCACACAAAAAAATGACTTTCAATAGAGTAAGACTGAGGTAACAACAGTTAGCAACAGTTAGAATCAGACATGGAAAAATGAACTGGTTTAAAATTGGGAATGGAATACGTCAATGCTATATGTTGTTACTCTGCTACTTGAACTTCTATGCAGACTACATCATGCAAAATGCCAGGCTGGATGACTCACAAGCTAAAATCAAGATTGCCTGGAGAAATATCAACAACCTCAGATATGCAGATGATACTACTCTAAAGTCAGAAAGCCAACAGGAACTAAAGAGCCTCTTGATAAAGGTGAAAGAGGAGAGTGAAAAAGCTGGCTTAAAACTCAGCATTCAAAAAACTATGATCATGGCATCCAGTCCTATCACTTCATGATAAATAGAAGAGGAAAAAATGGAAACATTGGCAGATTTTATTTTCTTGGGCTCCAAAATCACTGTGGACTGTGATTGCAGCCTTGAAATTAAGACACTTGCCCCTTGGAAGAAAAGCTATGACAAACCTAGACAGCTTTTTAATAAAAAGCAAAGACATCACTTTTCCCACAAAGGTCCATCAAGTCAAAGCTACGACTTTTCCAGTAGTCATGTATGGATGTGAGAGTCGGACCACAAAGAAGGCTCAGCACCAAAGTATTGATGCTTTTGAATTATGGTGCTGGAGAAGACTCTCAAGAGTCCCCCAGACTGCAAGGAGATCAAACCAGTCATCTTAAAGGAAATCAACCCTGAATATTCATTGGAAGGACTGATGCTGAAGTTGAAGCTTCAATACTTTGGCCTCCTGGTGTAAAGAGCCAACTCATTGGAAAAAATACCGATGCTGTGAAAAATTGAAGGCAAAAGGAGAAGGGGGCTGCAGAGGATGAGATAGTTGGATAGCATCACTGACTCAGTGGACATGAATCTGAGCAAACTCTGGGAGATAGTGGAGGACAGAGGATCCTGGTATGCTGTGGTCTATGGGGTTGCAAAGAGTTGAACATGACTGAACAACAATGAAGAAGACTTGAGGCAAGCATCTGTTTTAGATAAAGTAGCACATTTCCATGCACACACAAAAAGAACTAGTGCTATTAAGTCAGACATGACCTCAATGGTTGTTACCAACATGCTTGCATTTGGTCTTAGAGATTTTGATGTTAATTTCTAACTTTGTGCTCATTTTTAGAAAATGGCAGAACAGAAAATTTTCAGTTGGCTCACTTTTTTTAATCTATGGGAAGGTTTTTAATTTTTTATATTTTCCTTTATAGTACTTCCTACTACTTCATCTCTCTTACAACTCTGACAATTTTGTAGTCTAATAGAAAGTGGTTTGTGATATCAACTATACATTGAAAGAGTTACACTGAATAATTCCTTAGTTATTTGTACTGGTCAAGCACAAAATACAAAAGTTTCTAATTCAAGAGAAAATTGTGATTGCTGTTTTTACCATTGATTCATTCATTCTTCCTGGAAACACAGAAGGACCATCACTTAATATAATTCTCTGGTCTAGATGGATGGATAAAAACTAAGAGAACTGACGTTCTGTCTTAGCAAGCCGAGCCCTGGGCTGATTTTATACAGGATATAAAACCACTGCTTAGTGAGTTATTGAGGCAGCACCTAAGTCACTGTCGAGGTGTAAAGGCCTGCCTCCATAGCTGCCCAGAAAGCCATCTGGAGGTCAATCTAGCTATTTCGGCTATATTAATGAACAACTTAGATACAACGCACTGCTTTGCCACTGCATGCCATCATAAAAACAGAATTTAAAATTCCCAAAGCTTGACTCAAAGTTCCATATTAGCTTTTCAGGGAAATACTGTAACTATTTCAAGTCAGCCTTGGGGCACTGCTACCATTTACATCTTCTGTAATTCATAATTTTTCTTTCCCTTTCTTCAAAATCCTTGACACTAAAGCACATTCTTAGAAAGTTTACTTGTTTGAATTTTTAAGATAATATGTGTAGTAAACGTTTTACTAAGGTTGTCCTTATGTCAATAACAACATCAATAGATATGATACCAGATCAGTTTTTCAAATAGCAAAAATAGTGTTCTTTTAGTTTGATAAATACACTTCCAAGACTTCTGTATCATTTTAATAAGATAAATTATAACTAAAAGTGACATCTAGATATCCTCCATTAGCAATAGAAGAATTATTAAAAACTGTCACATGTTAACAGATAATTCAAGAGAGAATGGATTACATGATTATAAATGATAAAGCAGAACTTAGGCTTTAGGAGAATCAACTAATTAAAAGGCTGACTATGAATTCTTAGGCTTTTCCTGAAAGCAGAATATAAAATGTCAGTCACTGAACTTTTCAAGTTTAGATATCTTTTGTCTTTCCCTTTTAATTGCAATTTCTTATTCTTTTTTTTTAATTTGATACATAAAACAGGCTCATCTTCTTTCTATAGGGCTCACCATCTGATTTGGGTGTCACTTTCTGTCTGATATCATCTTGTAATAATGCTGTGATATTTACCATGGTTTCTTTTTCCTTTTAGAGTATCAGTCCAATTCAGTTGCTCAGTCGTGTCCGACTCTTTGCGACCCCATGAATCACAGCACTCCAGGCTTCCCTGTCCATCACCAATTCCCGGAGTTCACGCAAACTCATGTCCATCGAGTTGGTGATGCCATCCAGCCATCTCATTCTCGGCCGTCCCCTTCTCTTCCTGCCCCCAATCCCTCCCAGCATCAGAGTCTTTTCCAGTGAGTCAACTCTTCGCATGAGGTGGCCAAAGTATTGGAGCTTCAGCTTTAGCATCAATCCTTCCAATGAACAGCCAGGACTGATCTCCTTTAGAATGGACTGGTTGGAGACGGAACAAGATGGCGGAGGAATAGGACGGCGAGGCCACTCTCTCCTCCACAAATTCATCAAAAGAACATTTGAACGCAGAGTAAAGTCCACAAAACAACTTCTGAATGCTGGCAGAGGACGTCAGGCACCCAGAAAAGCAGCCCATTGTCTTCGAAAGGAGGTAGGAAAAACATAAAAGATGAAAAGCGAGACAAAAGACGTAAGGACGGAGCTCCGTCCTGGGAAGGGAGGCTTTAAAAAGAGAGAAGTTTCCAAACACCAGGAAACACTCTTACTGGCGAATCTGTGGCGAGCCTTGGAAGATCAGAGGGCCACATAACCCTCTTTTTTTTTTAAGATTTTTTTAAAACCCACAGACTACCCACCAAACAGTAACTCCCAGCGGAGAAGCAGCGCAGACGCCTGCATACGCCATTAGCAAGCGGGGGCTGGGCAGGGAGGAGCCGGCTGAGGCTGAACTGCTTAGAGAGAGGACTGGTCTTAAATGCCACGAGAACAATTTGAGAGAACTGGGGAGAGCAAAGCAGACTGTGGGATAGCTTCCCCACGAAAAGGCGGAAAGCTCTAACCTAAGACTCAGCCAGCCCCACTCACAGAATAAAGGACTGAGCAGAGCGAGCCGGCTGCGGTCGGCCCATCCCCCATCCCCCACCGAGACAGGCAGGGAGTGCAGCCAGAGCCGGAGTGGGCAACCGCGGCACCAGAAAGGCATCTGATACAAACTGCAGACAGGCTTGTTGCTAATCAGGACTTCTTGGGCTTGGGCCGGTCAATATCCCCCTGAGAAGGTGTGCCGGTTGTTCATCCAGAAAACTGAGTGGTGGGGACTGGGGAGGCGATAAGTCACAGAGACAGCACTCGCCAAACACCTGGTCCCCTGAACTGCTCGGACCAGTGAAGGCACAAAACGCAGGCCCAACCAAGTCTGTGCCTTTGTCGAGTACCTGAGAACCTGAACTTGAGCCGCTCAGACCTGGGAAGTGCATACAACCCGGCACCGGCCTCGGACAGTTCCCGGCAGAGCAACCTAGAGCCTGTGCAGTGTAGACTGGGACAGCACACGCGCTGTGAGTGGGGGCAAACCCAGTGTGGCCGAGTCGCTGCGAAAACTCCCCACAGACGCCAGAGATATTCGTCTGCATCGTTCCTCCCTTCCCAGAACAGGACTGAACAACTGAGCGTTAAAGTGTCCACCCACCCCCTAGTATCAAGGCGGAAATTAGACACTGAAGAGACCAGCAAACAGAAGTTAAAACAGAGGGAACCACCTTGGAAATGACAGATAGAGACGTCTAGAGGCTACTCCAAGAATAAGACCAAAAACCAGAGGCAAGAGGCTTAAGCCCGAATCCTGAGAACACCAGAGAACTCCTGACTCCAGGGAACAATAATCGATAGGAGCTCATCATACGTCTCCATACCTACACTAAAACCAAGCACCACCCAAGGGTCAACAAGTTCCAGAGCAAGACATACCACGCAAATTCTCCAGTAACACAGGAAACTAGCCCTGAGCTTCAATATACAGGCTGCCCAAAGTCACTCCAAACCCACTGACATCTCATAACTCATTACTGGACACTTCATTGCACTCCAGAGGGAACAAATCCAGCTCCACCCACCAGAACACCGACACAAGCTTCCGTAACCAGGGAACCTTGACAAGTCACCTGTCTAACCCCACACACAACGAGGAAACTACATAATAAAGAGAACTCCACAAACGGCCAGAAGAGGGAAAGGCCACCCCAAGCAAAGCATTATAAGCAAGATGAAGAGGCAGAGAAATACCCAGCAAGTAAAGGAACAAGATAAATTCCCATCAACACAAACAAAAGAGGAAGATATAGGGAATCTACCTGATAAAGAATTTCGAATTTTGGTGGTGAAAATGATTCAAAATCTTGAAAGCAAAATGGAGTTACAGATAAACAACCTGGAGAAAAAGATTGAGAAGATGGAAGAAAGGTTTAATAAGGACTTAGAGGAAATAAAAAAGAGTCAATATACAATGAATAATGCAATAGATGAGATCAGAAACACTCTGGAAGGAACAAACAGTAGAATAACAGAGGCAGAAGACAGGATAAGTGAGCTAGAAGACAGAATTGTAGAAATAAAAGAAACAGAGAGGAAAAAAGAAAAACAAATTAAAAGAAATGAGAACAATATTAGAGACCTCTGGGACAATGTTAAACGCTCCAACATTCGAATCATAGGAATCCCAGAAGAAGAAGACAAAAAGAAAGACCATGAAAGAATACTTGAGGAGATAATAGTTGAAAACTTCCCTAAAATAGGGAAAGAAATAATCACCCAAGTCCAAGAAACCCAGAGAGTCCCCAACAGGATAAACCCAAGGCGAAATACTCCAAGACACATATTAATCAAATTAACAAAGATCAAACACAAAGAACAAATATTAAAAGCAGCAAGGGAAAAACAGCAAATAACACACAAGGGGATTCCCATAAGGATAACAGCCAATCTTTCAACAGAAACCCTTCAGGCCAGGAGGGAATGGCAAGACATACTTAAAGTGATGAAAGAAAATAACCTACAGCCCAGACTACTGTACCCAGCAAGGATCTCATTCAAATATGAAGGAGAAATCAAAAGCTTTACAGACAAGCAAAAGCTGAGAGAATTCAGCATTACCAAACCAGCTCGCCAACAAATGCTAAAGGATCTTTTCTAGACAGGAAACACAGAAAGGGTGTATAAACTCGAACCCAAAGCAATAAAGAAAATGGCTACGGGATCATACTTATTAATAATTACCTTAAACGTAAATGGGTTCAATGCCCCAACCAAAAGACAAAGGCTGGCTGAATGGATACAAAAACAAGACCCCCATATATGTTGTCTGCAAGAGACCCACCTGAAAAAGAGGGACACATACAGACTGAAAGTGAAGGGCTGGAAAAAGATATTCCATGCAAATAGAGACCAAAAGAAAGCAGGAGTAGCAATACTCATATCAGATAAAATAGACTTTAAAACAAAGGCTGTGAAAAGAGACAAAGAAGGAAACTACATAATGATCAAAGGATCAATCCAAGCTGAAGATATAACAATTATAAATATTTATGCACCCAACATAGGAGCACTGCAATATGTAAGACAATTACTAACAAGTATGAAAGGGGAAATTAACAATAATGCAATAATAGTGGGAGATTTTAATACCCCACTTACATCTATGGATAGATCAACTAAACAGAAAATTAACAAGGAAACACAAACTTTAAATGATACAATAGACCAGTTAGACCTAATAGATATCTATAGGACATTTCACCCCAAAACAATGAATTTCACCTTTTTCTCAAGCGCACACGGAACCTTTTCCAGGATAGATCACATCCTGGGCCATATATCTAGCCTTGGTAAATTCAAAAAAGGTGAAATCATTCCATGCATCTTTTCTGACCACAATGCAGTAAGATTAGATCTCAATTACAAGAGAAAAACTATTAAACATGCCAACATATGGAGGCTGAACAATACGCTGCTGAATAATGAACAAATCATAGAAGAAATCAAAAGAGAAATCAAAATATGCATAGAAATGAATTAAAATGAAAACACAACAACCCAAAACCTCTGGGACACTTTAAAAGCAGTGCTAAGGGGGAAGTTCATAGCAATACAGGCACACCTCAAGAAACAAGAAAAAATTCAACTAAATAACCTAACTCTACATCTAAAGCAACTAGAAAAGGAAGAAATGAAGAACCCCAGGGTCAGTAGAAGGAAAGAAATTGTAAAAATTAGGGCAGAGATAAATGCAAAAGAAACAAAAGAGACCATAGCAAAAATCAACAAAGCCAAAAGCTGGTTCTTTGAGAAGGTAAATAAAATTGACAAACCGCTAGCCAGACTTATCAAGAAACAAAGGGAGAAGAACCAAGTCAATAAAATTAGAAATGAAAATGGAGAGATCACAACTGATAACACAAAAATACAAAGGATTATTAGAGAATACTATCAGCAATTATATGGCAATAAAATGAATAACCTGGAAGAAATGGAAAAATTCCTAGAAAAGTACAACTTTCCAAAACTGAACCAGGAAGAAATAGAAAATCTGAACAGACCCATCACAAGCACGGAACTAGAGGCTGTAATCAGAAATCTTCCAGCAAACAAAAGCCCAGGTCCAGACGGCTTCACAGCCGAATTCTACCAAAAATTTAGAGAAGAACTAACACCTATTCTACTCAAACTCTTCCAGAAAATGCTGCGCGAGGGAAACTTCCAAACTCATTCTATGAGGCCACCATCACCCTAATCCCAAAACCTGGTAAAGACCCCACAAAAAAAGAAAACAACAGGCCAATATCACTGATGAACATAGATGCAAAAATCCTTAACAAAATTCTAGCAATCAGAATCCAACAACATATTAAGAAGATCATACATCATGACCAAGTGGGCTTTATCCCAGGAATGCAAGGATTCTTCAATATCCGCAAATCAGTCAACGTAATACACCACATTAACAAACTGAAAAATAAAAATCATATGATTATCTCAATAGATGCAGAGAAAGCCTTTGACAAAATTCAGCATCCATTTATGATAAAAACCCTCCAGAAAGTGGGAATAGAAGGGACATACCTCAACATAATAAAAGCTATATATGACAAACCCACAGCAAACATTATCCTCAACGGTGAAAACTGAAAGCATTTCCCCTAAAGTCAGGAACAAGACAAGGGTGCCCACTCTCACCACTACTATTCAACATAGTTCTGAAAGTTTTGGCCACAGCAATCAGAGCAGAAAAAGACATAAAAGGAATCCAAATTGGAAAAGAAGAAGTAAAACTTTCACTGTTCGCTGATGACATGATCCTCTACACAGAAAACCCTAGAGACTCTACCAGAAAACTACTAGAGCTAATCAATGATTACACTAACGTTGCAGGATATAAAATCAACACACAGAAATCCCTTGCATTCCTATACACTAATAATGAGAAAATAGAAAGTGAAATTAAGGAAACTATTCCATTCACTGTTGCAACGAAAAGAATTAAATACTTAGGAATATATCTACCTAAGGAAACAAAAGACTTGTACATAGAAAACTATAAAACACTACTGAAAGCAATCAAAGAGGACACTAATAGATGGAGAAATATACCATGTTCATGGATTGGAAGAATAAATATTGTAAAAATGAGTATACTACCCAAAGTAATTTATACATTCAATGCAATCCCTATCAAGCTACCAAAGATATTTTTCACAGAACTAGAACAAATAATCTCACAATTTGTATGGAAATACAAAAAACCTCGAATAGTCAAAGCAATCTTGAGGAAGAAAAATGGAACTGGGGGAATTAACCTGCCGGACTTCAGGCTCTACTACAAAGCCACAGTCATCAAGACAGTATGGTACTGGCATAAAGACAGAAATATAGATCAATGGAACAAAATAGAAAGCCCAGAGATAAATACACGCACCTATGGACACCTCATCTTTGACAAAGGAGGCAAGAATATCAAATGGAGAAAAGACAGTCTCTTTAACAAGTGGTGCTGGGAAAACTGGTCAGCCACTTGTAAAAGAATGAAACTAGAACACTTCCTAACACCATACACCAAAATAAACTCAAAATGGATTAGAGAGCTAAATGTAAAACCAGAAACTATAAAACTCCTAGAGGAGAACGTAGGTAAAACACTCTCCGACATAAATCACAGCAGGATCCTCCATGACCCACCTCCCAGAATATTGGAAATAAAAGCAAAAATAAACAAATGGGACCTAATTAAAATCAAAAGCTTCTGCACAGCAAAGGAAACTATAAGCAAGGTGAAAAGACAGCCTTCAGAATGGGAGAAAATAATAGCAAATGAAGCAACTGATAAAGGATTAATCTCCAAAATATACAAGCAGCTCCTGCAGCTCAATTCCAGAAAAATAAATGACCCAATCAAAATATGGGCCAAAGAACTAAACAGACATTTCTCCAAAGAAGACATACAGATGGCTAACAAACACATGAAAAAATGCTCAACATCCCTCATAATCAGAGAGATGCAAATCAAAACCACAATGAGATACCATTTCACACCAGTCAGAATGGCTGCTATCCAAAAGTCTACATGCAATAAATGCTGGAGAGGATGTGGAGAGAAAGGAACCCTCTTACACTGTTGGTGGGAATGCAAACTAGTACAGCCACTATGGAGAACAGTGTGGAGATTCCTCAAAAAACTGGAAATAGAACTGCCATATGATTCAGCAATCGCACTCCTGGGCATACACACCGAGGAAACCAGAATTGAAAGAGACACGTGTACTCCAATGTTCATTGCAGCACTGTTTATAATAGCCAGGACATGGAAGCAACCTAGATGTCCATCTGCAGACGAATGGATAAGAAAGCTTTGGTACATATACACAATGGAGTATTATTCAGCCATTAAAAAGAATACATTTGAATCAGTTCTAATGAGGTGGATGAAACTGGAGCCTATTATACAGAGTGAAGTAAGCCAGAAAGAAAAACACCAATACAGCATACTAACGCATATATATGGAATTTAGAAAAATGCAAATGATAACCCTGTATACGAGACAGCAAAAGAGACACAGATGTATAGATCAGTCTTTGAGACTCTGTGGGAGAGGGTGAGGGTGGGATGATTTGGGAGAATGGCATTGAAACACATGTTGTCATATGTGAAATGAATCACTAGTTCAGGGTCAATGCATGTTATAGGATGCTCGGGGCTGGCATGCGGGGATGACCCAGAGGGAGGATAAAGGGAGGAGGGAGGTGGGAGGGGGGTTCAGGAGGGGGAACTTATGTAAACCCGGGGCGAATTCATGTCAATGTATGGCAAAACCAACCAATATAATATTGTAAAATAATTTGCCTCCAATAAAAAATAAATTAATTACAAAAAAATAAAAAATAAAAAAAATAAATAGAATGGACTGGTTGGATCTCTCTAACTGCTATATCAATTTCCTCTTAATTAAAACAGTGAATTATATGTAAAAAGATTAATATGTGATGGTAACCACATACACATTTATGTGGCATTAAAAATGGCTTCGGAGAAGGCAATGGCAAGCCACTCCAGTACTCTTGCCTAGAAAATGCCATGGATGGAGGAGCCTGGTAGGCTGCAGTCCATGGGGTCGCTACGAGTCATACACGACTGAGCGACTTCACTTTCACTTTTCACTTTCACACACTGGAGAAGGAAATGGCAACCCACTCCAGTGTTCTAGCCTGGAGAATCCCAGGGATGGGGGAGCCTGGTGGGCTGCCGTCTATGGGGTCACACAGAGTCGGACATGACTGAAGTGACTTAGCAGCAGCAGCAGCAAAAATGGCTTAACAGCAATTAGAGAGCTGAAAAGTAAGAATGATGGATAGAAATCACTGTCAGATAATGCAAACAGGCACTGGAAGCTGCAAAGACCACTATTCATTGGCAACTACTCATCTACAGGGTAATAACAGAATGTATAACTTGTAAGTAGCTAGATATTGTAGTGGATAGTGGGGGAGCGTGTGCCTAGAGTTTGGTAAGAGCAACACTGGACAGCTGACACATTCAATTTAATCTCTTAGGCTGAAAACTGGAAGGAAGCATGGACTCTGCAAGAGAGACTTTGCTGATTTGAGAGACAAGAATTGGATTTTCCAACAGAGACAGCAATGAATATTCAGAAATAGAGTGGGAGAATGAAAAAAAAGTTTTGGAAGCGACTCGGCTATTTTCCATCTATGTGGTGTTGGGCTACCTCAAGCCTGTTTTTCCATCTGCAGAAGGAGGTCCTGGGTGACGAGGCTCTGTAAGCACCTCCCAGCTCTACGAGCCCACTGTTATGCATTTAAGGGACATACATGGGAATCCTGTCTAATGACTGGGGCTCATCCTCAGGGAGCTTCCTCCCCCAACATCAGGACAAAATTCAAATACTGTTTTCTGATCTTCCTTCTTCTCAATTCAGCACCTGTTTCCTGCTTTACAGGAACTACGCTTGCACTCTAGTACCACTGCTTTGTGTCTCCTGGGACCCTAATTCACACTGAAGTCCTTGGACAAATGAGTCAGGACCCTGCCCACGCTCACTGACTTTTCCAGAGATGATCAGGTGGAAAGGCAGTATATAACACGAAGAAGTGAGTGGTCAGTGACAAAAATTCTGGTGTCAGAGGCAGATGGCAGGAAGATGTTTTTGAGAGGGAACCTTCCAGAGAACCAAGCCAGCTACCATACATCCTGTGGCCTCTATTTTTTCTGCTTTCCATCTCAGAGACTGAATCATAGGATCCTCCATTGGTTTAACAGTGACCAATATTTACACATCCATAATAAAGCAAACAGTAATATATGTGTATATATATATAATACATACATTAATATATATATATATTTATACATACATAATAGTGGGAGAATTGGGGAAAGCAGAGCACTGTCAGAGTTGAAGCTTCAACTAACTATATAAAAAAGTCACTAGGGGAAGTTTAAATTTGATAAATATAAAATAGCAGTATTTGTGAATTAATTTAACAGGCTTATTAAATATCTATCACATATCTAGCAGTTACAGGCATTGGAGTTACAAGTGAATGACACAGATAAAAATCCCTGCCCTCATGAAATATACATGTAAGTACAGGAAAGATATTAATCAAAAAATAAAAAATCAAAAGATAAAATACATTGGTGTGCTAAGGATGGATAAATGCAGGAAGCATTATCCCAATAAATGCCAGTTGCAAATTTAGCTATAAAGGGAAGTTTTCACTGAGTTAGTGAATTTGGAGTGAAGACCTTATGGAGGTAAGCTAAGTTTCAAAAGAAACCACACACATGAAAATTCTTATGTAGCTATCAGGATGTACTAGAATCTACATGTACAAAACACACATGGAGACAGAAACTTGAGAAAGAAAAGTTCCTGGGAGCATCTCACACTTTATTTATGATACAGAGTAACAAGAAAAGCATTTTATGCCAAGAAGGAGCCTAAAAAATAAAAAGGACACAAAAAATTGATTTATTATTGAGAATAGGTATTGAGCTTAAAAGCTTTGAAATAAATGTACATTGAGGTTTAATCTGATGAACGAAAAGCTAGTATTTTCAAACTGGAAAGCACAGTTGTTATGTGTAAACAAACACAAAATGACTTCAAGCTGATATTTGCAAATAAAAGTATCTAATATTCATCCATATTTTGTCCTATCTTTCATGATATATGGGATAATCACTTTTCTTAGCCATCTTTGCAGGTTGGGCAGTGTATCTTACTAGTTCTAAGCGCTGGTTCCTGGACAGAAACAAAGTGTATCATGTCCAGGCCGCAGTACCAAATTGCCTCCTGTGTTATTACTCTTTCCCTGCCACCACAATCAGAGAAGGCAATAGCAAACCACTCCAGTACTCTTGCCTAGAAAATCCCATGGACGGAGGAGCCTGGTAGGCTGCAGTCCATGGGGTCGCTGTGAGTCGGACATGACTGAGCGACTTCACTTTCACTTTTCACTTTCAAGCATTGGAGAAGGAAATGGCAACCCACTTCAGTGTTCTTGCCTGGAGAATCCCAGGGACGGGGGAGCCTGGTGGGCCGCTGTCTATGGGGTCGCACAGAGTCGGACACTACTGAAGTGACTTAGCAGCAGCAGCCACCACAATTGGAGATTCATAAAAAGATGGAGCCGCTACCATCTTATATTACTGTGTCCAGGATAAATCGATTCCTCTGGTGTCCTATGTTAGACATATATCCTGAGAAATAAAGGTAAACCTTTGTTATTTTAGTCTACTAATATTTGGGGGTTACCTCTTCTGTGGGGGTTTCCATTATTTCTAAATTGTCACTGTAAATACTTTGAGGAAAGAAAAGATTCTTATCCTTTAGGAAATATTCTGCTATAATTTTGCTTGACTGGCAGTAGGCAAATATTAAAATATATCAAAACACCTAATAGCAGAACCAAAACATAGACATCAATGATTACTACCACATCAGTAATTTAATATCATGCATTGACATGAGTAAATAAATAATTAAAATGGACTCTTCAGATGAAACTGTCATACAGTCAGTACTTTCTTAAGAACAGAATATTAAGAATTATCTCAGAAGTAATATTTAATTGTAAATATGAAGAAATAAAAATGAAAGAAAGTAATGTAGATACCCCACATAAGTTATTTGTAAAGTCAAAGAAGAGAAAATCCTGTAGAATTTATCATTTTAAAGTTTAGTGTATAAAGATTTTACTAGTGTATTAATCTGTATGCTTTTTAAAAGAAAGAAATGGAAAGTACAATGCTAACTTGAGGACTAAAATCCACATATTTCAAAGATTTCAAAAATGCATATTGGAAATCAAATATTCTTTTTTATTTGAATGGAAATGAGAAATAATGATCTGTAAAACCAACAAAGCCCAAGAGGATTTAATCAGCATAAGTTTTCCTTATTTAATATTGTCTATATTTTAAGCCCTGGTTGATGGTTATTTTCCAACAGTCCATTAATAACCTAGAAAAGAATTTCAAATGGATTTTGTGATTTAGGCCTATGTTTCAGAAATGGACTATTTAATGGAGAAATAAAATGTTTAAAGATGACTACATGAACTGTGTACTATTTGTCCTTCAGAATATTGAATGTTAAAAGTTTTTGGTTAAAGGTAGACTCGGACCACAGCCGAATGTGGTCCACTGGAGAAGGGAATGGCAAACCACTTCAGTATACTTGCCTTGAGAACCCCATGAACAGTAACAAAGGGCAAAATGATAGGATACTGAATGAGGAATTCCCCAGGTCGGTAGGTACCCAGTATGCTACTGGAGCTCAGTGGAGAAATAACTATAGAAGGAATAAAGGGATGGAGCAAAAGCAAAACCAATACCCAGCTGTGGATGTGACCAGTGATAGAAGCAAGGTCCGGTGCTGTAAAGAACAATATTGCATAGGAACCTGGAATGTCAGGTCCATGAATCAAGGCAAATTGGAAGTGGTCAAACAAGAGATGGCAAGAGTGAACGTCGACATTCTAGGAATCAGTGAATTAAAATGGACTGGAATGGGTGAATTTAACTCGGATGACCATTATATCTACTACTGTGAGCAGGAATCCCTTAGAAGAAATGGAGTAGCCATCATGGTCAACAAAAGAGTCCAAAATGCGGTACTTGGATGCAATCTCAAAAACAACAGAATGATCTCTGTTCATTACCAAGGCAAACCATTCAATATTACAGTAATCCAGGCCTATGCCCCAACCAGTAATGCTGAAGAAGCCGAAGTTAATCGGTTCTATGAAGACTTACAAGACCTTTTAGAACTAACACCCAAAAAAGATGTCCTTTTCATTATAGGGGACTGGAATGCAAAACTAGGAAGTCAAGAAACACCTGGAGTAACTGGCAAATTTGGCCTTGGAGCACGGAATGAAGCAGGGCAAAGGCTAATAGAGTTTTGTCAAGAGAATGCACTGGTCATAGCAAACACCCTCTTCCAACAACACAAGAGAAGACTCTACACATGGACATCACCAGATGGTCAACACCGAAATCAGATTGATTATATTCTTTGCAACCAAAGATGGAGAAGCTGTATACAGTTAGCGAAAACAAGACCAGGAGCTGACTGTGGCTCAGATCATGAACTCCTTATTGCCAAATTCAGACTTAAATTGAAGAAAGTAGGGAAAACCACTAGACCATTCAGATATGACCTCAATCAAATCCCTTATGATTATACAGTGGAAGTGAGAAATAGATTTAAGGGACTAGATCTGATTGATAGAGTGCCTGATGAACTCTGGACGGAGGTTCGTGACATTGTACAGGAGACAGGGACCAAGACCATCCCCATGGAAAAGAAATGCAAAAGAGCGAAATGGCTGTCTGAGGAGGCCTTACAAATAGCTGTGAAAAGAAGAGAGGTGAAAAGCAAAGGAGAAAAGGAAAGATATAAGCATCTGAATGCAGAGTTCCAAAGAATAGCAAGGAGAGATAAGAAAGCCTTCCTCAGTGATCAATGCAAAGAAATAGAGGAAAACAACAGAATAGGAAAAACAAGAGATCTCTTCAAGAATATTAGAGATTCCAAGGGAACATTTCATGCAAAGATGGGCTCGATAAAGGACAGAAATGGTATGGACCTAACAGAAGCAGAAGATATTAAGAAGAGGTGGCAGGAATACACAGAAGAACTGTACAAAAAAGATCTTCACGAGCAAGATAGTCACGATAACGTGATCACTGCCCTAGAGCCAGACATCTTGGAATGTGAAGTCAAGTGGGCCTTAGAAAGCATCACTACGAACAAAGCTAGTGGAGGTGATGGAATTCCAGTTGAGCTATTTCAAATCTTGAAAGATGATGCTGTGAAAGTGCTGCACTCAATATGCCAGCAAATTTGGAAAACTCAGCAGTGGCCACAGGACTGGAAGAGGTCAGTCTTCATTCCAATCCCAAAGAAAGGCAATGCCAAAGAATGCTCAAACTACCGCACAATTGCACTCATCTCACACGGTAGTAAAGTCATGCTCAAAATTCTCCAAGCCAGGCTTCAGCAGTATGTAAACCATGAACTCCCAGATGTTCAAGCAGGTTTTAGAAAAGGCAGAGGCACCAGAGATCAAATTGCCAACATCCGCTGGATCATGGAGAAAGCAAGAGAGTTCCAGAAAAACATCTATTTCTTCTTCATTGACTATGCCAAAGCCTTTGACTGTGTGGATCACAATAAACTGTGGAACATTCTTAAAGAGATGGGAATCCCAGACCACCTGACCTGCCTCTTGAGAAACCTGTATGCAGGTCAGGAAGCAACAGTTAGAACCGGACATGGAACAACAGACTGGTTCCAAATAGGAAAAGGTGTACGTCAAGGTTGTATATTGTCACCTTGCTTATTTAACTTATATGCAGAGTACATCATGAGGAACGCTGGGCTGTGGAAGAAGCACAAGCTGGAATCAAGATTGCTGGGAGAAATATCAATAACCTCAGATATGCAGATGACACTACCCTTATGGCAGAAAGTGAAGAGGAACTCAAAAGCCTCTTGATGAAAGTGAAAGAGGAGAGTGAAAAGTTTGGCTTGAAGCTCAACATTCAGAAAACAAAGATCATGGCATCTGGTCCCATCGCTTCATGGGAAATAGATGGAAAAACAGTGGAAACAGTGTCAGACTTTATTTTTTTGGGCTCCAAAATCACTGCGGATGCTGATTGCAGCCATGAAATTAAAAGACGCTTGCTCCTTGGAAAGAAAGTTATGACCAACCTTGATAGTATATTAAAAAGCAGAGACATTACTTTGCCAACCAAGGTCCGTCTAGTCAAGGCAATGGTTTTTCCCGTGGTCATGTATGGATGTGAGAGTTGGACTGTGAAGAAAGCTGATCGCCGAAGAATCGATGCTTTTGAACTGTGGTGTTGGAGAAGACTCTTGAGAGTCCCTTATACTGCAAGGAGATCCAACCAGTCTATTCTAAAGGAGATCAATCCTGGGTGTTCATTGGAAGGACTGATGCTGAAGCTGAAGCTGCAATACTTTGGCCACCTCATGCGACGAGTTGACTCACTGGAAAAGACTCTGTTGCTGGGAAAGGTTGGGGGCGGGAGGAGAAGGGGACGACGGAGAATGAGATGGCTGGATGGCATCACCGACTCTGTGGACATGAGTTTGAGTGTACTCCGGGAGTTGGTGATGGACAGGGAGGCCTGGCGTGCTGTGATTCATGGGGTCGCGGAGAGTCGGACACGACTGAGCGACTGAACTGACTGAACTGAACAGACTCCGGTATTCACAAGAAAGCATTCTTTTTCTTTTTGAATACTAGTTTTATTCAAATGGAAAGATAAGTAGGACAGCTCTGGTGGAACTTTACTCCTCCCCTTTTCCATACCAGAGAACTAACATTCACCTATGAGTGCATTCAACCATTCTTTCATTTATCCACTGGAGAAGCAAGAACTGACCGAGCATGTACTAAGTGATAGATGGTATACCAAGTACAAGTGATACAGAAATAAAAAATGCAGCTCCTGCCCTAAAGGCACTCACTCTTTCGGAAGTCTACATGCCAAACAGCAAATGTCAAGGTGAATGAGAACAGGGGCTCGAGAATCATATGGACGTGACTGCGTTCCAATCCCTCTCTGATTTGTCCAATATTAGCTATGTGACTCTGGGGAAAAATTCCCTTGTCAATGAAATGTGGCTTTAGTTCAGTTCAGTTCAGTCGCTCAGTCATGTCCGACTCTTTGCGACCCCATGAACCACAGCACGCCAGGCCTCCCTGTCCATCACCAACTCCCGGAGTTCACTCAAACTCATGTCCATCAAGTCGGTGATGCCATCCAGCCATCTCATTCTCTGTCGTCCCCGTCTCCTCCCACCCGGCTTATATTATAATCTATTAGTTGGACTAAATTAAATCATATACATATTTGGTCACATAGATTTATGAATTATTACACAGTTGAATCTGATATATGGTAGTTATTATGATGGCTTTTAAAAAAATGTTTAAATGTAAGAATTGCTACAAAAAAGGGTTGATGAGGAACTCTTTCTTATTTAGCCGGAAACTGTTGGAATGGGGTCGGTAAGGTCCATACAGACAATAAAAGCTGGACCACAGCTCAAAACACAAGGAAAACTGAGATAGCTAAGCTGTGGAGAGAAGTCAGAGTATGACACACACAAAGGTACAGAAAAGGGCACCAGGGAAGGGTTTAAGGAGCTGTGAGTACTTAGTAAGGGAGTGTTCTTGGCAAACTAGTGGGAGATGAGGCTGGAGAAATGGAAAAGAATTTAGATTTCATTCAGAAAGATTCATAATTTATCCTGAAGATGGTAGACATTCAATCAACAATAATGAAATAATTATATATTTATCTTTGCTTTATATTACTAGCAGAATCAAGCCCTCTTTGTGGTTCACAGGTGTTGAAATGAATTAGAACACAGTTTACACTTCAATATCAGAGTATTTATATCCATGCAGTCTTTATATAAGTGAGTAAGTAATTGAGGATACATTTTTCACTTTAGGAAATAACACGAGAGTTTAAAATATAAGTAAAATATATGATATTTATTCAGCATATATTTATGAAGATTACTTGGTGACAGGTACTATGCTAGAGTCTTCAGTGATAAACACAGAAGTCTGTTTCCTTCTTTCAAGGATATTACAATCTGAGTTAGTGAAATAGATACAAAAGCAGTAAGTTTTAAGATGTGTGTGCTCTCTTAGAAGTTTATGAAAGGCATGAGTAGTATGGAGAATAAAGTGAAGTGAAAGTCGCTCAGTTGTGTCCAACTCTTTGAGACCCCATGGACTATACAATCCATGGAATTCTCCAGGCCAGAATACTGGAGTGGGTAGCCGTTCTCTGCTCCAGGGGCTCTTCCCAACCCAGGGATTGAAGCCAGGTCTCCCACATTGCAGGCAGATTCTTTACCAGCTGAGCTACAGGGAAGCCCAGTATGGAGAACAGAATGGCTAAAAGCTCTTAGCAAGACCAGCATCAGAAGGACCAGCAAGGAGGCTACCTCAGTGGTTCAAGTTAGATTACGACGGCTTGAGGAGTAACAACTGCAGTGTTGATGGGGACAAGGGACCAATACGGGGTCTATAAAATGTCCTTACCTGAGAGTCCACATTTGAAGTACAATGAAATGACAGGTTTGTCTGGGGAAATGGTGTTACACACATGGGAACCTACTCTAAAGAAATCCAAGTGCTCTGGGAGCTGAAGGATAAACTATGAGGGTCCTGAACTTGTTCTCTCATAAATTTGGACCCACCCTCAAGCAGACCTGCTCCATGCAGGGTTCAGTGGGGCGTCTGCCATTGGAGTTACCTCTGTGGTCACTGAACTGTCCCTTTGGTCATTTTGTTTTCCATGCAGAAAGTCTATTTCACTCAAAGACGAACAGGCAACGACGTCTCTTTCCATCTGGAGGTGTATATGCTCAGTGTAAACAGCTGGTGGAACAACTGTGGGTGGAAATTTTGCTCTGTAGAAAATGACCTTGAGGAGCCACCATGGTCACACTGCTCTCAGGACTCAGGCCCATCTGCGGGGCTGGCTGAGTGCCTGGTCACTTGCTAGTCAGAGTTTAGGACATAAAATGTCTCCATCAGCAAGTTCATCTCCCGCCACACCACTGCCCCCTGGGTGTTGAATGCTCCTGTATCTCAGACAAGCTGCCTGTGGTTGATTTAGATATAAATCCCTCTTCTCACTGGCTCATCAGAAAAAAAAAAATCAAAATTTCCTGGAAGGTATATATTGAAGGCCAGAGTATATTAAGTCTGTTATTGACTTGATTTTTTTCTGCTTATTCTACTCCCTCCAAAGATGAGAGAAGGTTAGTGCGGCATGCCCTGATCGCACATAGGAATCATTGCATGTGGATGCTTATTTGGTTTTCATAAAGAAGAGCTTTCATACAGATTTCCTTTCTGCACACACATAAAATCAAATAAAATACAGTATAGGAGTCTGAAAACAATTTTTTTCCTGATTTTAATTTCTTTTATTTTCTTACTATTTAAAACTTTTTTCATTTCCTTATTCCTTTATTTCCCTTGCTTCCTTTTCAGGCTTTTTTTTTTTTTTAACTTTCTGCTCTACTTCTCTCATAACATTAGGATTCTGGTTTACTTTCTCCCTGACCTGTTTTAGTTTCCCCTCAAGTCTTCAACATCTCCAAACAGTGTCTTCCTCTAATTATTTCCTTCTCCCTTAACTCAGTCTTCCAGTTTACCTGTCACTGATTCTGTGCATCTTCCAGAAGATGGAATTCTTCACATTCCTTGCCCTTTTGTGAGCTGTCTCATTTTAGTTGACCACTTTTTCTAACTCTGAGAGCAACTAGGGAATAATGCCACGCGAGTCTCCTCTTCTGCCCTTCTAATGAGCTGCCTTCCATTTGACACTCAGACAGCAGCGAGAAAGAGACTCAAAGGGAATATAACTCTAAACAAGGGGATTTCTCTGCAGGACACAGAAACACATCAGTGTCCTTTGCATAAACCCATGGAACTGAGAGGCTGGTCTATGTAACCCACTGCTGCTTGGGGACCATAAACAATCACAGGAACCTCAGGAAGAGTTGCTCAGCTTTACAAGACTGATAACATGCAACGTGAAGTGTGACTACAGAGTGAACATATACTCAATACTGTTCTCTTCTGTCTAACTGTGCCTTTTTCTCTTCCAGCCCATAACCAGGATGGCAAAATCAAGAGAGGGAGGAAATTCTGGGAGAGAGTGAATGCAAAATTGAAACAAAATGTGTCAGCTCCCTACTGTGTCCACACACAAGATATCTGGTCACCCTGGATTCACAGAAATCTATGAAGATTGTGTAATTGCATTTTATTGGTTTTTAATCGAATACATAGTAGCAAATGATATGTTGCATTCACTGTTTCTATAACTGTTTATTAAGTGGATCTACTAATGAACTGAGAAGGCAATGGCAAGCCACTCCAGTACTCTTGTCTAGAAAATCCCATGGATGGAGGAGCCTGGTAGGCTGCAATCCGTGGGGTCGCTATGGGTCAGACACGACTGAGCGACTTCACTTTCACTTTTCACTTTCACACATTGGAGAAGGAAATGGCAACCCACTCCAGTGTTCTTGCCTGGAGAATCCCAGGGACGGGGGAGCCTGGTGGGCTTCCGTCTATGGGGTCACACAGAGTTGGACATGACTGAAGTGACTTAGCAGCAGCAGCAGCAGCACTAATGAACTGTGGTGCTGGAGAAAACTCTTGAGAGTCCCTTGGACTGCAAGGAGATCCAACCAATCCATTCTAGAGGAGATCAATCCTGGGTGTTCATTGGAAGGACTGATGCTAAAACTGAAACTGCAATACTTTGGCCACCTCATGCGACGAGTTGACTCACTGGAAAAGACTCTGATGCTGGGAAAGGTTGGGGGCGGGAGGAGAAGGGGATGACAGAGAATGAGATGGCTGGATGGCATCACCGACTCTGTGGACATGAGTTTGAGTGAACTCCAGGAGTTGGTGATGGACAGGGAGGCCTGACGTGCTGTGATTCATGGGGTCGCAAAGAGTCGGACACGACTGAGCGACTGAACTGAACTGACTGACTAATGACAGGTTATGTATCAGAAGATGCAACTAAAGTTATATACATTTTTACTTAACATATTAAATTTAATAAATCCCTTGGTCAGAGTAGATTGAAACGCACACATTTACCATGTGTAAAATAGATAGTTAATGGAAAACTGCTGTATAACACAGGGAACTCAATCCAGTGCTCTGTGATGACCAAGACAGGTGGGATGGAGTGGGGGGGTGGGAAGGAGGTTGAAGACGGAGGAGATACGTGTATGCTTATGGCTGATTCATGCTGTTGCACAGAAGAAATAAGCACAGCATTGTAATTATCCTCCAATTAAAAATAAATTTAAAAAAAATCCCTTAGTCACCAAATACTGAAAACGTTATTATATATAGAAATAATTAAACTCTACTAAGAATGAGTTTGAGTGAACTCCGGGAGTTGGTGATGGACAGGGAGGCCTGGCATGCTGTGATTCATGGGGTTGCAAAGAGTTGGACACGACTGAGCAACTGAACTGAATTGAACTGAAGAATAAAAATGATCTGTAAAAAATTTATTTAAAATAAGATATAACTGGCATAAAACAATTATATAAGTATAAAGCATATGTTATATTGGCTTGCTATATTTATGTCTTGTAATGTGATTACTGCTGTCAGTTCAGTTCAGTCACTCAGTCGTGTCCGACTCTTTGTGATCCCATGGACCACAGGATGCCAGCCTTCCCTGTCCATCACCAACTCCTGAAGGTGCTGAAACTCATGTCCATTGATTCAGTGATGTCATCCAACCATCTCATCCTCTGTCATCCCCTTTTTCTCCTGCCTTCAATCTTTTCCAGCATGATGTTTTTTTCCAAGGAGTCAGTTCTTCGCATCAGGTGGTCAAAGTATTGGAGTTTCAGCTTCAACATCAGTCCTTCCAATAAATATTCAGGACTGATTTCCTTTAGGATGGACTGGTTGGATCTCCTTACAGTCCAAGGGACTCTCAAGAGTCTTCTCCAACAACACATTTAAAAAGCATCAATTCTTCAGTATTCAGCTTTCTTTATAATGCAGCTCTCATATCCATACAAGACTACTGGAAAAATCGTAGCTTTGACTAGACAGACCTTTGATGGCAAAGTAATGTCTCTGCTTTTTAATATGCTGTCTATGTTGGTCATAGTTTTTCTTCCAAGGAGCAAGCGTCTTTTAATTCTATAGCTGCAGTCACCATCTGCAGTGATTTTGGAGCCCTGAAAATAAAGTCCACTGTTTCCCCATCTATTTTCCATGAAGTGATGGGACCAGATGCCATGATCTTAGTTTTCTGAATGTTGAGTTTCAAGTCAACTTTTTCACTCTCCTCTTTCACCTTCAGTAAGAGGCTCTTTAGTTTTTCTTCACTTTCTGCCTTAAGGATGGTGTCATCTGCGTATCTGAGGTTATTGATATTTCTCCCAGCAATCTTGATTCCAGCTTGTGCTTCTTCCAGCCCAGCCTTCCTCATGATGTACTCTGCATATAAGTTAAATAAGCAGGGTGACATTATACAACCTTGACGTACTCCTTTCCCAGTTTGGAACCAGTCTTTCGTTCCAAGTCCAGTTCTAACTGTTGCTTCCTGACCTGCATACAGATTTCTCAACAGGCAGGTAATGTAGTCTGGTATTTCTACCTCTTATAGAATTTTTCACTGTTTGTTGTGATCCACACAGTCAAAGGCTTTGGCCTAGTCAATAAAGCAGAAGTAGCTGTTTTTCCAGAACTCTCTCGCTTTTTCGATGATCCAACGAATGCTGGCAATTTGATCTCTGGTTCCTCTGCCTTTTCTAAATCCAGCTTGAATATCTGGAAATTGTTGATTTACATACTGTTGAAGCCTGACTTGGAAATTTGAGCATTACTTTGCTACCGTGTGAGATGAGTGCAATTGTGCGGTAGTGTGAGCATTCTTTGGCATTACCTTTCTTTGGGAGTGGGATGAAAACTGATCTTTTCCAGTCGTGTGGCCACTGCTGAGTTTTCCAAGTTTGTTGGCATATTGAGTACAGCACTTTCAGAGTATTATCTTTTATCATTTGAAATAGCTCAACTGGGATTCCATCACCTGGAATAGCTTTGTTTGTAGCGATGTTTCCGAAGGCCCACTTGACTTCGCATTCCAGGATGTCTGGCTCTAGGTGAGTGATCACATCATCTTGATTATCTGGGTCATGAAGATCTTTTTTGTATAGTTCTTCTGTGTATTCTTGCCACCTCTTCTTAATATCTTCTGCTTCTGTTAGGTCCATACTGTTTCTGTCCTTCATTGTGCCTGTCTTTGCATGAAATGTTCTCTGGATATCTCTAATTTTCTTGAAAAGGTCTCTAGTCTTTCCATCCTATTGTTTTCCTCTGTTTCTTTGCATTGATCACCGAGGTAGGCTTTCTTATCTCTCTGTGCTATTCTTTGGAACTCTGCATTTCAATGGGTATATCTTTCCTTTTCTCCTCTGCCTTCTCCTTCTCTTCTTTTCTCAGCTATTTGTAAGGCCTCCTTAGACAACCACTTTGCATTTTTGCATTTTTTGTCGCGGGGGGATGGTCTTGATCACTGTCTCTTGTACAATGTCATGAACCTCCATCCATAGTTCTTCAGGCACTCTTGTCTAAGTGACCTAATTCCTTGAATCTACTTATCACTTCCATTGTAGAATCATAATGGATATGATTTAGGTCATACCTCAATGGTCTAGCAGTTTTCCCTACTTTCTTCAACTGAAGTTTGAATTTGGCAAATATGGAGTTCATGATCTGAGCCACCATCAGCTCCCATCTTGGGTCTTCATCACTGGTGAAAGTAATGGCAAACTGCTTCAGTATTCTTGCCTTGAGAACCCCATGAACAGTATGAAAAGGCAAAAAGATAGGACACTGAAAGATGAACTCCCCAGGTGGGTAGGTGCCCAATATGCTACTGGAGATCAGTAAGAAATAACTCCAGAAAGAATAAAGGGATGGAGCCAAAGTGAAAACAACACCTAGCTGTGGATGTGACTGGTGATGGAAGTAAAGTCTGATGCTGTAAAGAGCAATATTGCATAGGAATCTGGAATGTTAGGTCCATGAATCAAGGCAAATTGGATGTGGTCAAACGGGAGATGGCAAGAGTGTACATTGACATTTTAGGAATCAGTGAACTAAAATGGACTGGAATGGGTGAATTTAACTCAGATGACCATTATATCTACTACTGTGGGCAAGAATCCCTTAGAAGAAATGGAGTAGCCATCATAGTCAACAAAAGAGTCCAAAATGCAGTACTTGGATGCAATTTCAAAAATGACAGAATGATCTCTGTTTGTTTCCAAGGCAAACCATTCAATATCACAGCAATCCAAGTCTATGCCCCAACCAGTAATGCCAAAGAAGCTGAAGGTTCTATGAAGACCTAGAAGACCTTCTAGAACTAACACCCAAAAAAGATGTCCATTTCATTATAGAGGACTGGAATGCAAAAGTAGGAAGTCAAAAGATACCCTGAGTATCAGGCAAATTTGGCCTTGGAGCACAAAAGGAAGCAGGACAAAGGCTAACAGAGTTTTGCCAAGAGAAAGCACTGGTCATAGCAAACACCTTCCAACAACACAAGAGAAGACTCTACACATGGACATCACCAGATGGTGAATACCGAAATCAAACTGCTTACTGCTGTACCTTTAGCTAAATCTCTATCACGTCACATAATTATCATTTCTTTTTTGTTGTGAAAACATTTAAGATCTGGCGTCACAGCAATCTTGAAGTTTACTATATAGTATTGTTGACTGTAATCACTACCTTGTGCATTAGACCGCTAGAACTTCTCCATCTTCTCTCTGCAAGTTTATACACTTCGGCAGCATCTCCCTGATTCCCCTACCCCTGTCACCTGTTAACCACCATTCTACTTTTTGTTTCTACAAGTTTGGCTTTTTTAGATTCCACACGCAATATTTATACAATATTTGTCTTTGTCCGGCTTAACTCATTAAGCATAATGCCCTCACATTCCCTTCATGCTGTAGCAAATGGCAAGATTTCCTTACTTTTTATGGCTGAATAATATACTAGTGTGTGTGTGTGACAGGGAGGCCTGGCGTGCTGTGGTTCATGGGGTCGCTAAGAGTCGGACACGACTGAACTGAACTGAACTGAAGTTTGTTTTCATATCTTGGCTACAGTGACTAATGCTGTGAAAAACATGGGGGTGCAGAAATATCTGAGAGTCTGCTTCCATTTCCTTCCTGTTTACACCCAGAAGTGGGATTGCTGGATCATATGGTAGTTGTATTAACAATGCTTAATATTTGTGAGGGCTAACTATTGGTGCTATGCTCAGAACAATACAGTGAGGTAGGTTGCTCTTTAATGTAACATTTTTAAAGAAAGGAACTCAGGAAAGTGAGTATTTGCTCACAGCTAATAAGTGGAAGAGCTGGGTTTGAGAATGCTCTACTTGGGGATAGCAGGGAAAATTGGACGTGTGTGTGTGTGTGTGTCCATATGTGCATAATACATGTATATACATAGCCATATATTTTTAAACCTAGCTTTGATCACTCTTTGTATAGAAAAACCTTTGTGCAAATGTGAACATTAAAGTTTAATTTAAATCACTGTCATTCTAAAGTGGAACTGTCCATTAATCACATTCTGCAGAGTGTGGACTGATTCAATACTCAACTTGGAAATTGCTGCAGGTATCTTTCTTCCCATTTCAAGTGCATGTTCTGCAAAAACATGCTACATTATCTCTCCCATCAGCATTTGGTGTGTTGCAGCAAAATCAAAGGCATCTTAAACATTTCAGCGAGAAGAATTTCTTTGAGAACTAAACTGAAAGTTCGTTCAGACAGAAAGCTGAGCTCTATGGCAATTCTCATAAAATTATATTAAATTCTACATTTTGAGATATTCCACCTTTGTTTTCAGAATCCACTGGGCATCATTTCTTCTTTTTCATTCCCCATTCACATTGTTCCATATCTAGCAATGAACTAAGATCTTTGTCATGTTTAAAAACAATAATTTCCATCTATTACCAAAGCAAAATCTGTTAAAATCTTCCAAGATTTGAGCACTATAATAGGAGGTATGATATGTTAAGTCAAATTTGATATCATATATATCATACACATATATAACTCTATATAAATTGCACTCAGGGCAAAACAACATCCTTCTGCCTCTATTAGGAAGACCTCAAAAAATTTACATATAATAAAAAACACGGGACATAAATGTCCTTTAATATAATCATATGCATATATATGCATTATATGATAATATGTGCAACAGATGTGAAATTACATTATTTTCATATTTGTCTTGCTAATGCTGTGAATTTATTGGTCTTTAGTAAGTTCTAAAATTTATAGCTGTAAAAGCTATTTTCATAACATTTGCATCTGTAAAGTAATACAAAACTTAATACATGATCTCTGCAGGGATCTAATGATTTAAATTATATCACGGTAGCCTTCAAATAAAGTAAAACTTTCAAAATAGTGTTCTTTAAAATGCATGGCCTCATCCATTCAAACTTAAAATACTTATGCAGTATTCTCTGTGCATTTGATAAGTTACAGAAAAAGTTTATTTGGTGTGTTTTTAACATATACCAAATCAAATAAGGCTATCCTCATATTTTCAGGCTAAAAAGTGTTGGACAGTAACTTGCAAAAAGAACAAAACTAGTTTGAGAGAAAGGGTCACGCCGAGGTCATCAAGAAGCCCATCTTAAAAGGTGAGTGATGGATTATACTGTGTTAGGTAGAAGACAAGGGGGAGGTTGATAACATGAAGATTAGAAGAAGACAGATCAAGGCAACAGGTAACCTTGTTTATTTGGAATGTAAAACTTATTTGGAAGCTGTCTAAACAACTGATAGATAAATCAACGTGAAAACGTTCTTCCCAAGAATATAAAATCTAGAATAAGGGGTTTTTACAAGAGGAAATGCCAAAGGTCTTTCCAGATAATAAAACTTTCTGCTAAATTTCACTCCATTCAGTTGAGAGTGATTACAGAATTTAGGTATGTGAGATGCTCCCATTCTGAATTTCTTCTGAAAACACAGACTTATGAATGCGTTAAAATTTTTTTTCAAAAAGTATTCTATCAGTATTGAATATACATTAAGCCAGTTTATTACCTTAAGAGGCAGTCAGCAAAACAATTTTCATCTTTCTTGTACTTGTTGTTATATGACCAAAGCTTGGTTTCTGAAAACATGTGCTGTGTGCTAAGTCACTTCAGTCTTAAGACCCTTTGGACTGTAGCCCACTAGGCTCCTCTGAGCACGGGATTCTCCAGGCAAGAATAGTGGAGTGGGTTGCCATGCCCCACGCCAGCGGATCTTCTCAACCCAGGGATCGAACCCATGTCTCTTATGTCTCCTCCATTTGGCAGGCAGGTTCTTTACCAGTAATGCCACCTGTGGAGCCCTTCTGAGAACATAATACATGCAATCATATCTAAGGTTTCTAAACTAAGCACATTCTTATAAAATCATAAAAATAAATATTTTCTAAAAACCATAGGAAGACTGATGATATTCAGGTGTTTAAATTCTTTCACGCAAAATTCAACTCTACCTCTTAAGTTGTCTACATCTAAGAAGCTCAAAACAAAACAATCTGGAGAATTTTTTTCCCAATATATTATGAGGGAATAAAATATTATACTTAATCTATGTGTAAGGAGATCCAACCAGTCCATTCTAAAGGAGATCAATCCTGGGTGTTCATTGGAAGGACTGATGCTAAAGCTGAAACTCCAATACTTTGGCCACCTCATGCGATGAGTTGACTCACTGGAAAAGACTCTGATGCTGGGAGGAATTGGGGGCGGGAGGAGAAGGGGACGACAGAGAATGAGATGGCTGGATGGCATCACCGACTCGATGGACATGAGTTTGAGTGAACTCCGGGAGTTGGTGATGGACAGGGAGGCCTGGCGTGCTGTGATTCATGGGGTCACAAAGAGTCGGACACGACTGAGCGACTGAACTGAACTGAACTGAAGCTCACTAAGTTACAAAATTAGTTTCTTAAATGTATCAACACCTCATTCCCTCATTAAATTGTTTGCTTTAAATGTGTTAGTCTCAGAGGAGCTTTGGGGGTGGATGTCCATGAAATTTTGGTTGCATTTTCTTTATAAAAACATAACCTTCATGGTATTAATGAATAGCTAGTACATGCTTCTTAACAATCTGTATATAAATGGTGTATTTCTTCCTACAAGGTTTTGTCTCAGGCCGTGTTTATTTGTTACAAGCAGGAAAGATTGGTCAAAGTCAATAGCCCTGGGGAACCTGGCTAACAGAAGCCAACTGCTCTCAAGGAACACCGCTTCAAGCTAAGCTTGCCCTGCCCAGTGACGCATGTAGTGAAGAGCCAGGAACCAGCTGGAAAGCAGCCTGGGGGTGAGCGCAATGAAAGGACTCACGGTGCCCCTTCCATGATGCTTCCACAGTGAGGGCAGCAGCGTGGCACTGAGGGAGATGTGTGGGCTTTGGATTTAGGAAATCCTCAGCGTAACAGTGCTTCCCTGGTGGCTCAGCTGGTGCAGAATCCGCCTGCAATGCAGGAGACCTGGGATTGATCCCTGGGTTGAGAAGATCCCCTGAAGAACGGAAAGGCTATCCACTCCAGTATTCTGACCTGGAGAATTCCATGGGCTTGCAAAGAGTCAGACACGATTGAGTGACTTTCACTTTCAGCTTAAAAGTGAGCAAATTAGCCTTTAAGGGCCTCAATAAATGGGGATGTGACTATCTTGTTTTGTACTTTAAATAGATTAAATGAGATAAAGGATGTACAATGGTTGGCACACTGGTTTTGCCTGAAAACTAGTGGTGAACATCATCACCTTTTTAACATGGATCCTTCGATACAAATCAGCAGTTTGATTTTTGGTTGTGTATCTCTGCCTGTCTTTGTAGTCATGGAGTATAAGTGTATATACTTAAATGTAGTATATAAGCTTATTTATAGTATTATAAATACTAACTACCCCCAAAACTTAAGCCATAACATTTGAATTTATTTGACGTAGGATTCGTTCACGTAGCCAAGCGTGAAAGTGAAAAGTACTTTGACAGTCTTCTTCCCATCAAATTCCTCACATGTAAAAATCAGAAAGATTCACAACCCATATTATGTTAATGATCAGTTTCAAATGCCCTAGAGCCACAATAAATGACCTCCAATGTCCATAACCATTTTGTGACTCATCGTTCATAACCACAGGACTTCCCTGACATTTATCCACTCTGTTAAACCACCCATATCTGTGCAAAAAGAAAAAAAGGGGGCATGAGCAGGTATTTGTTAAAGTAGTCTGAACAAGGCCATTCAAGCTTATGACCCAAAGCATATCAGAAGACTCAGTTATTCAATTATGGAGAAACCAGCCTATCATTGCACATTAATTAAGTATAAAATATGAACTGTCTCTATATATCTGCATCCTGACACTGCAAACAATATTAGCTGAAGTATTATTTTTATATGCTTTAACAACTTAATATGTTTAAGGGTGGCATAAATGTCTCGACTATCTTCTATTCTGATAGAACACTGTCAGGTAATTGCGTGCTGTGGGTTATGAACTACAGTCACCTGACTCTAACCTTGTGCTCAGGCCTGCAGTGGAAGCATCCATCAGGAGAAAGCATGCCTGGCATTCAGAGAGCATTCAGCAAGCATACCACCTCCATCAAAGCTCCTGCTCCCCAAGAGGGGAGGGACCACTATGCAGGAGAGGCATGGAAGGGCAGGGAATCACATCCCAATGAGATGGTTTTAGACCTTGATTTCTTAAACTTATGTGGTCCTTTGCATTTATTATTAAAGTACAAATAACTCTGGGAGGGCTAACACCTTAATCCATTATCAGACCACAACTGGAGTGTCATTTACACACACCAGGCTGATCAGAAATATGAACTGTCAAAAAAAGTGGGGCATAACCAGAGAAAAGCAAGAGAAAGACAAAATACTTCTACTTAACTTCTCAAGTTTCCGTTCAAATTCATGCCGGTTCTATGCTTGTGAGATAACAGAAAAGGAAATAATTCTGCTTATAGATGATCCTTGTATGACTTTTTCTTCCCTCAGAAACTCAAGGTGAATGAAAATAATGTTAACCTTGTGATATTATAAAAACTGCAACTGATTTTAAGTACATCTTGAATGCTGGAATATTTTACAGAATCATTAACCCATAGAGGTGTTTGTATAACAACCAACTTAAATTTAACTAGAATTGCATCCTGCTAAAGTCTTTGGGATACTATTAACCACTTGATAATAATAATATCTTTTATAGAAGTCTCTTCAGAAAAGTGAGAAACATTTTGAACAGTGGACTACTTCTCCATCTGATAATACCAAGTGGAAATTAAAGACTAATGTCAGGGTACAAAAGACAGGACCATTAATCTAACAGAGGCATAAAGAAAATGCCAGTTTAAAAGACAAAACAGAGTGATGACAGGACCCTGCTGGCCCATAGGAAGGAAGGAAGGAAAAAAGGAAGAAAGGGAGGGAGGCAGGAGGGAAGGAAGGAAGGAGGTGATGCCTGGAGAAGTTGTCTGAGATTGTGGAGGGAAACTGAGGCTTTTAGAGGACATGTGTTTCCTTGACCTCGAATACAGAGAAAGCTGTCATGGATATAAGCCAGTTTAAATGCAATTTATATAACATCTGTATTTTTAATGAGCATCACGGTCATGATAGAACTTCAAAATGGTAAGCTGAGTGTACAGGTATTTTGGCATATTCATTTACATGACACCTTGAAAATGTGCCTTAAGTATGTCTCCAAGATGTGTAGGGAAACAAGGAAGCTGGGGTGAGTGGATATGTCTCTCTAGAACATACCACCAAGTTAGAAATCACTGAACTCTAGAGTTCACTAAAGGGCCAGTCCCCAGATGTCAATATAAGCCAGTGTGCCTGCGTGCTCAGTCGCTTCAGTCGTGTCTCTCTTTGTGACCCCATGGACTGCAGCTCGCCAGGCTCCTCTGTCTATGGGATTCTCCAGGCAAGAACACTGGAGTGGGTTGCCATGTTTTCCGCCAGGGAATTTTCCAGACCCAGGGATCGGATTTATGTCTCCTGCATTGCAGGTGGATTCTTTACCTACTGAGCCACCTGGGAAGCCCCCAAGATAAGCCTAGGGGGCTCACATAGAAATAAACAATCATCCAAAGAACTTGCTAATAAAATTTTTTATTTAACTAGTCTAATAAGGGATCAAGTAATCACTTTATCTGAAAAGTTCCCTAGAAGATTCTGACGTATAGACAACCATTAGTCGGTCTTTTCAGAAGCAAATGACTGTGTTAGCTTCAATTGCAGTTAGGTGGTTCTCAGGCTGCTTGTCCAGACTCACAGCAGACAACCATGGCTGTCCCTTACACCTGTGCCCTGTAATGCAGAAAGGGCTGTAAAGCACAAACTCAAAGAACTCCTCAAATTTACCCCAGCTCTCCATCTATTAAAACAGGAGAAGACGTTTCCCTGATCCTATATCTCCCACTTCCTAGTCCTTCAAGAAGCAGGAAAATCAAGTCCATGCTTACTTGCTTTTTGTAATTTGTTCATGCATTGGAATAAATCCTTTGCTCCTGCTTATTACTGTATAAAATTCACTGATTAGGAAAAGAAAGAAAAGAGGAAAGAAATAGATTTATTTTCAAAGATGCTCCAGGGTTTAGTTAGAGTAGAATGATGATTCTAAGTAAAGAAGAGCCTAGAACTATTTGTTCTTGGCAACAAAATAAGATACTCTGATGGATTTTCTTTTCAGTGCCTTGTAAGGCTGACTGCAGAAATATGTGTCTTATAATTCACGTCTTACACACCGTGCATGTTGCCTTAATGTTGATAACTCTTAAACAACTGATTTAAGAGATAAGCAGGTACCATTTAACTGTGCATATTTCCCCACATAACTGTTCAAATCCAGTTTTATTCTTATTCTTTTGCAGGTTTGAGTCTTATTATATTTAATAAATAGACTTATTTAGAAACACACTAAGTGACTAATATCAAGTTGGCTGGGGTAAAAATGTTAAGTAGCAGCTATTAGTAACCAGTAATGACATAATTCAAGGAGTTGAAGTTTGAGAGAAGAAAATGTTTTAACTTCTAGGTTCCTTAAAGGAAAAAGAAAAGGTAAGAGGTCAAAAAAAATTGAGAAACTATGTGGTGAAAGGAAATAAACAGCCTTTCAAGTCTGGTAATGATTCCTTTGGAATAAATAGATAAGAAAGTATTCTAGGTGACAATAACAAATACTTTTAAATCTCAGTGATTTGAGAAAAAAAGCAATGGCTTATTTCTCTTCTATCACACATCCATTATGGGGCTGAGCTGATGCTCCTCTCCTTGTGGTCCTCTCTCAGACCAATGCAACACTCACCCTGTGGAGTACTACTGGGAAATGTGACACAGAAAAAGAGGAGTGGTGAACTGTGCTCTGATGCATAAAATCTCCCATCCTGAACTGAGAGAACTCAGCTGATGTTTCATTGACTAGAGCAATTTCAAGTTGGCCAGAATGTATATAATCTGATCCTTGTGCCCAAAAGGGAGGAAAGCACTATTTGGGGCTCATCACTAATCACTACATCATCACTAGTGACTTTCTGGTCACTAACTATTTGCGTTCCTCTCTCTTGAACAATAAAATACACAGTAACTCATTGCCCAAGTAAGAGTCCCATCAAGTCATCCAAGTCATGACTCTCCTTGGAATAAATCTTAATAATCCCATGACCATTAATAAAACTCATTGGGATGCTGTGGCAAAACAATATAGAGTCTACAAATTCAAGGACTTGTGGAGGTGGGAAAAATTCCTTTGAGCAACAAAAGGCTGATTAAAACTTACCCTTGAAGTGAAGATCAAATCCAGGGTAAAGTTGTTTATTCCCATTATTAAAACTCATGAGGGACCCAGTGTCCACGCTCTCCAAGCATCTATTCATGCAGACGTATTTCTCTGTCTGGAGATCTCTGTACTAAACAGACAAGTTATCATCCGCCACCAACTGCCACCTGCCAATCCCTGTTCTCTGCAGTGGTAGAACAGGGACAGATGCTTCTCAGCACCAGAAAAAGTGAGATATGAGAAACATAGTGAAGTTACTCATATGTAGAAATCATGCCAGAAAATGTTGCAGAGCGCTTATGTTGGGAGAATGGAGCAGGTTTTTAGTTTAGACTGTGATTCTGGTTCCTAGAAGGGCCCCTCCTTCTACCTTTTCTCCACAGCTCTTGGCTACTCCTTTTGATTGTTTATTCTTTTTTTATTACTTTCCTTGGACAATAAAATATCCTTATCTGGAAACAAGACTGGGATGGTATTTTCTCTTTGGTTGCTAAGCAGCTTTCTCAGTTGGCTCTCCAGCCTACCAGAAAGTTAGGGACCAAAAGTCACTTTAACTCTTGCATATATGTGTTTGTGTGTGTGTGTGTGTCCATGCAGATGGGCAACACACTTTCTTAAAACCTTAATAGTTTTTCAAATGTTTGACTTGGTCAGTTACAAGTGCCAATAGCCACATTCAGAATTCTTTCTAGACACATATCTTAGATTTACAGTATTTCTTTCCTTCCTGCCCTATGCTTTCTTTTCCTCAACTTAATTACAAGCCTTCGGCAATCATGCCAAGGTGGGTGATGCATACTTTTTATCTCTTTTCCCTGAACTGGTTTATCCATTGAAAGGATTTACTGTGTGCTACTTTAATCCATTCAAGGTTTGTTTATTTTTTTCTCTTTCTTTTTTATTTTTCAAACTATGGAAGTAAGATAATACATTTACAGGAGACTTGAAAAATACAGAAGAAAGTAACATATAGTTCAACTAATATTACAATTATTTTTTAAGTAGATAAATTAAGATTTTTTAGTTGAAGTTTCAATATCAAACTCTCAAAAATTAATAGAAGGAATATACAGAAAAGTAGAAGGATATAGTAGAGTTGAAAAGCACTATGAACCAGTTCAACATGATTAAGATTTATACAATTTTCACACAACAGTAGGATACAAACTCTATTCAAGTTCCCACAGACTGTAAACCAGGAGACACTGAAACAAATCCAGGGACATAAAACAAGGTGCAAAAATTTCATGGTCTAAAGGTATTGAAATAGAACAGAGTCTGTTCTCTTATTAATGTAGAATTATGTTAGAAATCAATATCAAAAGATGTATTGTGCTGTGCTTAGTCGCTCAATCGTGCCCAACTCTTTGTGATCCCAGGGACTGTAGCCTGCCAGGCTCCTCTGTCCATGGGGATTCTCCAGGCAAGAATACTGGAGTGGGTTGCCATGCACTGCTATAGAGGATTTTCCCAACTCAGGGATCGAACCCAGGTCTCCCACATTGAAGGCAGATTTTTAACATCTGAGCCACCAGGTAAGCCTAATCAAAATGTACTTGAAAATAATCCACGTATTTACCAGGAGAGATCTTTGACTTAGCCTTTGAAAGCCTTAATAAAGCTAGAAGGCTGGAAAAAAAAACCTTACAGAGGAAAGAGAATTTAAATGAGAAACTAATATCAAAATGAGAAATTAATATCAAAGATACTTTCAAAACCCCAAGAATTTGGAAATTAAATGCTTACTTTTAAACTATGGGTATATCTAAAAGCCAAAACAAGGAAAATTAGAAAATATTTGTTACAGAATGAAAATGAGAAGAGAATTCACCAGAATTTATTGCAGGCAGCTGAAGCTGCTCAGTGCAACTAAATACAATGTGGAATCTTGAATAAGGTATGAAAGCAAATAACGGACACTAGCATAAAATTTTGTGAAATTTGAAGAAACTCTGTACTTTAGTTAATAATACTGTATCACATGTTAATTTTCTGCTTTCTATTTTTCTTTTACAACATAGTATTTCTTTATATCCTCTGAATTGGATGAATGTTTCAAGCCTCATTCAATTCTTTAAAATTACTAATATAATAAACTTTCAAAACCTTAAGTAGTAATACTAGATGCCAAAATACATGGAACTATATCAAACTTTGTTTCAAGAGGTTTCAATAATGGGAATAAACAGCTTTAGCCCTGATTCAATCTTCACTTCGAGGCTAAATTTTAATCAGCCTTTGTTACTCAAAGGAATTTTTCTCCTACTCCCAGAAGTCCCTGAATTTGTAGACTCTGTTTTGTTTTGCCACAGCCTTCCATGGTCATGGGACTGTTAAGAGTTACTCCAAAGAACAGTAGATTTCAGATGTAAAACTCATTACTTACTTTGTAAAGCAGGAGCCAACTTCCTTAACAGAAATCAATCTCTGCCCCTCTGTTCAGCGGTAACAGAAGTGTTAAATGGCTGGGGAGCAATCTTAGCTCCTATACTGATGAACTATGATTTTCTCCCTTGTAGAAAGGGCAGGAAGCAGATATTTTGTAAATTCCTTAGCAGGATAATTTTGTACAAAATACCACAATGGAGAAATCTTTAAAGGGGTCAAGCAATGCTAGCAGAAGCCGTGCAGGCAGTTCAGTTCAGTCGCTCAGTCGTGTCCGACTCTCCGCGACCCCATGAATCACAGCACGCCAGGCCTCCCTGTCCATCACCAACTCCCGGAGTTCACTCAAACTCATGTCCATCGAGTTGGTGATGCCATCCAGCCATCTCATTGCAGGCAAGGAAAGCTAATTTCTTATATGTGATATGCACCCATTTCCATGAGGACAAATTTGCTGTCCTCATGGTGGAAAGGGGGTGTAATCAAAGAAATCAACTTGCCACTAGATGAGTGGATAATAACTGATCTCTCCAGATAATCCCCAAGCCTCCCTGGGAAACTCCCAAACAGTCACAGGCAAGTCTGTCTTAGTCTCTTGTCCCATAACTGCTCCTTTCCCCTGGGACTTGCTGTGCAGATGGTTTTGTTTGTGACCTCCAAGAGTCTCTATTTCTCCAGCCCTGTAGAAGTTCTGTAATCAAATCATGCTGACCTTCAAAGTGTGAATCACTTTGGTCAGTATGGAAACCAGATTAATACATTCTTTACATGGAGAAGCTCTATACAATCAGCAAAAATAAGACCAGGAGCTGACTATGGCTCAGATTATGAAATCTTTATTGCCAAATTCAGACTTAAATTGAAGAAAGAAGGGAAAACCATTAGACCATTCAGGTATGACCTATATCAAATCCCTTATGATTACACAGAGGAAGTGACAAATAGAGTCAAGAAATTAGATCTGAAGATAGAGTATTTGAAGAACTACAGACAGAGGTTCATAACACTGTATAGGGGGCACTGATCAAAACCATCCCCAAGAAAAAGAAATGCAAAAAGGCAAAATTGTTGTCTGAAGAAGACTTACAAATAGCTGAGAAAAGAAGAGAGGCAAAAGGCAAAGAAGAAAAGGAAAAATATATCCATCTGAATGCAGCATTTCAAAGAAGAGCAAGGAGAGATCAGAAAGCCTTCTTAAGTGAACAATGCAAGAAAACAGGAAAACAATAAAATTGAGAAAGACAAGAGATCTCTTCAAGAAAATTAGAGATACCAAGGGAGCATTTTATGCAAAGATGGGCAAACTGAAGGACAGAAATTGTATTGACCTAACAAAAGCAGAAGATATTAAGAAGAGGTGGCAAGAATGTACAGACCAAATATACAAAAAAAGATCTTAATGGCCTGGATAATCATGATGGTGTGATCACTCACCTAGAGCCAGACATCTTGGAGTGCAAAGTCAGGTGGGCCTTAGGAAACTTCACTGTGAACAAAGCTAGTGGAGGTGATGGAATTCGAGCTGAGCTACCTCAAATTCTAAAAGATGATGCTATGAAAGTGTTGCACTCAATACACCAGCGAATTTGGAAAACTCAGCAGTGGCCACAGGACTGGAAAAGGTGTTTTCATTACAATCCCAAAGAAAGACAATGCCAAGTGATGTTCATACTACTGCACATTTGCACTTATTTCACATGCTAGCAAGTTAATGCTCAAAATCCTTCAAGTTTGGCTTCAGCAGCACATGAACTGAGAATTTCCAGATGTATCAGCTAGATTTAGAAAAGGCAGAGGAATCAGAAATCAAATTGCAAACATCCGTTGGATCACAGAACAAGCTAGATAATTCCAAAAAATCATCTACTTCTGTTTCATTGACTATGCTAAAGCCATTCACTGTATGGATCACAACAAACCATGAAAAAATCTTCAAGAGATGGGACTACCAGGACACCTGACCTGCCTCCTGAGAAACCTGTATGCAGGTCAAGAAGCAATAGTTAGAACCAGAAATGGAACAATGGACTAATTCAAATTTTGTAAAGGAGTACGTCAAGGCTGTATATTATACCTCTGCTTAAATGCAGAGTACATCATGAGAAATGCTAGACTGACTGGATGAAGCACAAGCTGGAATCAAGATTGTTGGGACAAATATTAATAACCTCAGATATGCAGATTATACCACCCTTGTGGCAGAAAGCAAAGAGAAACTAAAAAGCCTCTTGATGAAGTTGAAAGAGGACAGTGACAAAGCTAGCTTAAAACTCAGTATTCAAAAAACTAAGGTTATGGCATCCAGTTCCCTGACTTCATGGCAAACAGATAGGGAAACAATGGAAACAGTGACAGACTTCACCTTCTTGGCCTACAAAATCACTGTGGACAGTGACTGCAGCCATGAAATGAAAAGATGCTTGCTCCTTGCAAGAAAAGCTGATAAACCTAGACAGTGTATTAAAAAGCAGAGACATTATTTTGCCAACAAAGTTACATATAGTCAAAACTATGGTTTTTCCAGTAGTCATGTATGGATGTGGCAGAAGAATAAAGAATGCTGAGCACTGAAGACTTGATGCTATCGAACTGTGGTATTGGAGATGACTCTTGAAAGTCCCTTGGAAAGCAAGGATATCAAAGCCGTCAATCCTAAAGGAAATGAACTCTGAATATTCATTGTAAGGACTGATGCTGAAGCTGAATCCCCAATTCTTAGCCATCTGATGTGAAGAGCTGAGTCACTGAAAAATACCTTAACGCTGGAAAAGATTGAAGGCAGGAGGAAGGAGGAGAAGAGGACGAGATGAGAAGAGATGGGATGGATGGATGGCATCACCGACCCAGCGGACATGAATCTGAGCAAGCTCCAGGTGACGGTGAAGGACAGGGAAGCCTGGCGTGCTGCAGTCCGACTCACAAAACGTCAGACACAACTGAGTGAGTAAACAACAAAGCTGCATCCATATCAGCCCTGAAGAGGGTACTTTTCCACAGGTGAGCCTATTTCTAGCATTCCCTGAGCATCGCTGTTCCTGGTAGAGAGGGAGGTTCTCTGCATCATCAGACTGCTGAGAGCATCCTCTGTGGTTGGTGCCCCTTGTGGGCATCTAGGCACCACAAAGACTATGGATACACCACGTGCCCATCCCAGCACCCTTCCAAAGATCGCCTGTCACCAACCTTATTCTTTTTAACTGGCCAAAAACATTTCCCAATGTTCCTTATTTGGTATAAATGCATACCTCAAATTATTTTTCTACAAAACAACATGGACTGCCGGATATATGCCCACAATGATTACTACTGGGAAACTTTCATTTCGGAGACATCTCACAAAGATATTTTGTGAGATCTACTTCTAGTCAACCACAACTTATCATGCTCAAGAACAACAACAGAAAACTATGCCTGAACTTTTCGCTCTTTGGATAACTAAGTTACACTGGTCATGAGGAATTTCCCACTAAATCACAGGTGGGAGCTGAGGAAAGGCCACAAAGCAGCAAGAGTGTGTCTGGGACGCCTGCTCATGCAAGTTTCTCATATTTTCTGCACCCACTCAGGACAGTCTCATACACAGCACCCCTGTTTACAAACAGAAGATTGATGCGTATAATTTGCTGGCTCGAATAATATCCAGTAAGCAGCCTAGAAGAGCCTGAGCTGAATCATAGGCAGAGAATCCAGCAGAAGTGGGCAGAAGTCTACCAAGACTGCCACAGCAGTAATTCACAACCTTTCAGCCACTTTTTAGAATTGAGACAGTTCATGGATCCAGAGCCTACCGATTAAGGGATAACTTTGTTTGTGTGAGTTTTATTCAATTATCCCTAAGTGAGACAACTATTTTATTCTGAATTTCACACTGTGATTTGGGGATTAAATGCTCTCCATCTCCCCACCTCTTACTTTTCCTGCAGACTTGCATCATGAAGGTTTTAAGATATTTTTTATTTATTTTAAATAACTTGTAGAATAGAAGCCTGCCTGCAATTCCATTTTGGCCCAGATTTTGATTGGAAAAATCTAGTGATATATTGTAATTTTTCTTGGATCTAGCTTCTTTTTCTTCTTGCTTGGACTTAGCAATTTGGAAAGTAAACTTTTGGTCTTTACTTTTGAAAAAGAAAATGTAAATACCTAAGGAAAGATTCTTGTTTTTTTTTCTTCAAACAGAGGAGTTATGTCTAATTTATTTAATTTACTTACTTTTATTATAGCTGAATATCCCTTCTTTTTCAAAGCACTTCTTTATTTTCTGTTTCAATTGTGTAAGAACAATCTTGGAGCAATAAAATCCTTAAAGCCATAGTTTCCTTTATATTCACACTCCTTAATACACTTTTTTACTTCAGTGTTCAGAAATACAGAAGATAAAAGGACTGGGGAATATGTTTTTTCAACATATTATGTATAAGGACCAAGTTGTTAATAAATACTTCTATATCTGTAAAACCACCTCAGAACTTAATTTATTTTAGTATAAATCATATGGAGATAATCTTTACATTTTTGTGATTTACAAGGCAGGGGAAAGAGGTTCATGGCGATGTTTTGGTCAACTGTAATCTCTGGGGTTCTATATTAAATTAAAAACAAATATGTTCCTAGCCAGGAAAATTCTTAAATTAATCCTGTCATGGGAGCCCACATTCAAGATGTGTCTTGGGAGGAGATTGATTAAAATTAGATCAGAAGGTATACTTTGGTCACACTGTGGCTCCCAAGATGCCCAAATGATAACCCTAATAATGTCTACAGAACATTCTGTAGAAGTCAGGTGCTTTACTATGAAGAATAGAGAAAACATTCCAGAGTTTTCCCTTGAGATTGGCCAAAGCTTCCTGGGGCACTGCAAGAACTCAGCATGCCTTTGCTTCTTAGTTAAAAACATCTGGGGCAAGAATTTTGAGAAAGGCTTCTGGTGACAGAGAATGTAACAAACGGAAAATAACAAAGTCAGAAGATACAGGCTTAGAGAGGTCCTGCCCTTACCAGCTGCTCTTAAATCTCCAAGCCTTGTTTTCCTATTTGTGCCCTCTGGAAAGAGGACCGACCTGTCTGGCAGTTTGTTTATTTTGGTTATCAACAAAAATAACGAGTTCTTTGAGAAATGCATTGTAAACTGAATGCAATATACAAGTGACACACACTTTTGTTTATAAATAAGAAACAAAGGGTCGGATTTTGTGTGGACAATGCTTAGCTTCCACTACAGATGGAGAGACAGAGAGTCAAGAGGCTGATTCCACTGCTCAGGGTTACATAGGAGGAACGAGAATTAAAAACTAATGTTCTTTGGAAAATCAGTTATAAAACTTAGGGAGATCTGAGAAGACGGTAGGTCAGCATTAGTCAAAATGTGGTCTCTGAAAGGCCTGTCTTAGCATATGTGTTAAAAATGCAAATTCAGGGGCTTCACCCAAGACTGAGCTGGAGTCTCCGGCAATGGCCTAGCTCTATCCACACCCCCGTGGTGACCGCGTGTGCGGGGGTCACTGAAGGCAGCTTGTGCACGGAGACTGCTAGGGCGGGCTCCTCAAAGGAAGGTCAAAGGTTGCTACCATTTGCCAGTCTGTGATGTCATACAGGTAAAAATGTGATAAAGGGAGTGACATATGATTAAAAAAAAAAAAAGCACTCACTTGACCACTGGCTCCTGCACAGCAGCAAGTTCACCCGCTCACTCAGCAGAGGCAGAGGGCAGAGGGCCTGGCTATCTCGGCTCCTGCTGCAGCTGAGGCCAAGAGCATCTGAGATGCAGTCCCCTAAGCGGGAAGGAGAGAATTTATTACTGGATGAAGGAACCACTGTGTTTTTAAAAAATCTTATTTGGCTTATTTTCCAGAATAAATACTACACTCTTCCTAAGCCTTCTAAAAATTATGCTTGCACTTGCAGCCATGCCTGTGACCGGGTGCTGACAGCTCCATCACAGGCCTGTGTTATTTTTACCTCTTCCAGCACTGTATGCCGCCGTGCACAACGGACCAATTTGACTGCCTAACTTCCCGTTCGAAGGGTCTGGTGGCAAATGGGCAAAGGAAGAACAGAGAAGCGAGGAGTACACCTACCAGCGTGGTGACTGTCAGCTTGACTTTGTTGTCAATAAGGACTCAATTCCTATCAAGGGAATTGTGTTAAGCCCCTTAATACAATATAGACCAAAGACACATAATACGTCTTCTGTCATCCTAATGTTATTGATCAGAGATATAGTAACATATTTTTAGAGAGTAATACAATGAATATTCCTAAATGTTAGTTCTCTTATTAGTTGAATTCAGGACAAAAGCATTGGATTCAAACAAAACTAAAATCAGAAAATGCATATAAACTTGCCTGGCGCAAAGCAATTTATAAATTAATATTTCCTTCCTTGCAGATGTGTGTCCTTTACTGCCCTTCACCACATCCCTCTTATTATTGGATTCACTTAAATTTAACATATATTTATTTGATGCCAGGGGTACAGAAACACAGATGCACTAATATATCTGCTCTCCAACAACCGCTGAAGAATTTCACCTGGATTTCATGTAGGAATTTCATCATTAAGGTAGAGACACCGTTAGACTCTTCCATACAGTTTGGGAAAAACTGCTTCCACAAGGAATAAACGATGGTGCTCCTTTTACAGATGGAGTCACTGCTCAGGAAGGTGAGGGGAAGAAGCAAGGCCACAGAGCTCCCGCCCCGCACAACTGGGGCTTGAAGGCAACTGTGTCTCCCTCCGAGTGCACCTCTGCACTGAACCACATCCATGCCCAGTCTGAAGCCAGGTTGAAACCTCAAACCTATTCCTTCCTCTCTATTTCCAGTTTCAGAGAAGAGAATCACAATCAAGGCAGCATTCCAAAAGGAAACTTGGTACTTTTCCTTGGAACTGCCTTTTTCTTATCTCCTGCTTCTCATCATTAACTAAGGTTTCTTCATTTATGCTCTTCATATTTTAAAAATTCGCTCTTATTTTCAGACACATAACTTCTACTTTTGGAAGTTTAAGTTCCCATGATCTCAAACTTGGGTGGCAAAAATAAATCACTTCTCTTTGCCCAGTGAGAGATCTCATGTCCGAGGTGGAGTGCCCCTCCTTAAGGAGAAGCCAAAAATGTTTGCCAAGGGAACTAAGATCACCCACACTTGTCATCCAGAAACTGAATGAAATCATACAGGCAGGAGGCAAGAAAGGAACTGATCGTGCAGCCCAGATTGAGCTGCTTCAGCCGCTGGTTCAGATTGCCTCTGAAAACAACCTAGGAGAGGGTCAAGATCAAGTTCAACATCACCACTTCTCTTTATGACCACAACGCCAACCTGGCCACATACATGAAGCCTGAGATGTGGCAGAAGTGTCTGGACTGCAGCAATGAGCTGATGGACATCCTGTTTGCAAACCCCAACATCTTTGTCAGAGAGAACATTCTGGAACAGAGTGAGAACCTGCATAACGCAGACCAGCCCCTGGGTGTCCGTGGCTGATCTTAACTCTGGTGGAACGAATGGATGAAGAATCTAATAAAATAATGCAGAACACTGATCCTCACTCCCAAGAGTATGTGGAGCACCTGAAGGATGAGACCCAGGTGTGTACCATCATTGAGCGTGTGCGGCGCTTCCTGGAGGAGAAGGGCACCACTGAGGAGATCTGCCACGTCTACCCGAGGCACATTCTCCACCCCTACTACAAGTTTGATTACAAGGCCCATCAGAGGCAGCTTACCCCCCTGAGGGTTCCTCAAAGTCTGAGCAAGATCAGGCCGAAAATGAGGGTGAAGACTCAGCTGTGCTGATGGAGAGACTGTGCAAGTACATCTATGCCAAGGACTGCACAGACCGAAACTGCACGTGCGCCACCCTCTGCCATATCTACCACCATGCCTTGCACTCCCGCTGGTACCAGGCCTGGGACCTCATGCTCATGAGCCACCTGCTGGACAACATTCAGCATGCAGACCCACCAGTCCAGATCCTGTACAACCGCACCATGGTGCAGCTGGGCATCTGTGCCTTCCGCCAAGGCCTGACCAAGGATGCACACAACGCCCTGCTGGACATCCAGTCAAGCAGCCAGGCCAAGGAGCTTCTGGGCCAGGGTCTGCTGCTGCACAGCCTGCAGGAGCGCAACCAGGAGCAGGAGAAGGTGGAGTGGTGTCAGCAGGTGACCTGCCACCTGCACATAAAACTGGAACTGCTGGAAGGTGTTTACCTGGTGTTGGCCGTGTTCCTGGAGATCCCCTACATGGCCGCCCACGAGAGTGATGCCCACTGATGCATGATCAGCAAGCAGTTCCATCACCAGCTGTGGGTAGGTGAATGGCAGCCCTTGCTGGGCCCCCCGGAGTCCATGAGGGAACATACGGTCGTTGCCTCCAAGGCCATGAAGATGGGCAACTGGCACAGTTTTATCATCAATGAGAAGATGAATAGCAAAGTGTGGGACTTTTCCCCAGAGGCCAACAAAGTCAGAACCATGCTGGTTAGGAAGATCCAGGAAGAGTCACTGCGGACCTACCTGTTCACGTATAGCAGTGTCCACGACTCCATCAGCATGGATCCGCTTTCCAACATGTTTGAGCTGGACCTGCACATGGTACACTCCATCATCAGCAAGGTGATCATTATGAGGAGTTGATGGCTCCCTGGACCAGCCTTTGCAGACCATGGTGATGCACTGCACAGAGCCCACTGCCCAGCAGAACCTGGCCCTGCAGCTGGCCGAGAAGCTGCGCAGCCTGGTGGAGAACACGCGGGTGTTTGACCACAAGCAGGGTACCTATGGTGGCTACTTCCGAGACCAGAAAGATGGCTACCAGAAAAATGAGGGCTACATGCGCTGGGGTGGCTACCTCCAGCATCAGTCTCAGACGGCCTACTGATGGCTTGACTTCTGTCCCCAGTGCTCTAGACCATTCACCCTTTAGGTCCAACCACACTGCGTTAAAGGTCTGCCACTAAAGGTCTGTTTTTATATATATATATATTTAAAAAGCGCTTCTAGCATGTCAACACTCCTAGAATGATCCTTCTCTCTCCTTTTTTTTGCCCCATGGCATGTGGGATCTCTCTGGTGGCTCAGTGAGAAAAGAACTGGTCTGCCAATGCAGGAGAAGCAGGTTTGATTCCTGGATTGGGAACATCCCCTGGCGAAGGAAATGACAAACCATGCTAGTATTCTTACCTGGGAAATCCCACGGACAGAGGAGACTGGTGGGCCTCAGTCTATAGGCTCCCAAAGAGCTGGATATGACTGAGCAACAAAGCAACAGCAACAGGCCAGGTCTTAGTTTCCTGACCAGAGATCAAACACATGCCCCCTGCATTGGAAGCATGGAGTCCTAGGCACTGGACGGCCAGGTAAGTCCTGGAATGATCCTTCTAACACCTAGGTTTGAATTTGATCATGGCCCTGTTTCCTGTGTCTCTGGTTCCTCATCTCTATCCAAGCAGCCTCAGCTCCTTCCTCACGTGCCATGTTCGATTCCCGACTGGGTGGCTCTCTGTGCATGATGTGAACTTTCTTCTCTGTCCCTCTGGCAAACACTGAGGCACACTCAGGACTCACTCAAGCGCCATATCCTCTATGGACACTTCGCTAATCTCCAACTAGAACCTCCCTGTCCTGCTGCACTGTGCAGGGGTTTGTGTAAAGGGTGACTTGCTAAATGTTCCCCCTCCTGGAACACTGTCCCTTCCTTGGAGTCAGGGATGGGGACTTTTTCATCTTTGATTTCTAAGTCTGTCCAATGTGAGCAACTAGTACAGGCACTTAGTGAGTGTTTAGTGTAATAAGAACCATGTGAGTGAGTGAAGAGTATGATGCATGTATCCTGTTCTGTACTGGATTAGGGAGGTGGGGGCCAGAGGCTTCACGCAGGGTCTGTAACACTCCAAGGATAGGACTAGGTCTTTGAAACAGCCTGTCTACATGACTGAACAACAGGTCAAGTTTAATTGGTGAGTTAAGCCTTGTCTTCCTTTTTTCCTCATTATTACTTTGTGGAAATGAGAGAGTTTATTTACCTGAATAAATCAAACTTGCTTTGATTCTCCCTTTGTGACAGTGAAAACTGTTAATGGCCAGAGCTCTGAAAGGGACTGAATAATTCTACAAATACTTCTGGAGACAGATTAACCCAGCTTCACAGAGGACCCTGAAGATATCACCCTGAATGTTTACCTTACAAAGCTCTGCCCAGAAAACTGAGGTGGATCTTCATGACTTCAACGAGAGATCATTCATTATACTCCTTCAATGGGAAGAGCTAATGGGCTTCCCTGGTGGCTCAGATGGTAAAGTATCTGCCCACAATGTGGGAGACCTGGGTTTGTTTGATCCCTGGGCTGGGAAGATTCCCTGGAGAAGGAAATAGAAACTCATTCCAGTATTCTTGCCTGGAGAATTCCATGAACAGAGGAGCCTGGTGGGCTACAAAGAGTCGGACATGACTGAGGGGTTAACACACACACACACACACATACACACTACTTCAATAAAAAAGGAAAGTAAAAAGGAACACCAGAGGGCTCTGTTAAATGGCAAAGAAAACAGCTGGTTTAGTTATGGCTGTTTTCAGCTGAATGTCAAAGAAACCAACTGCAGGGGCTTATTCAAACAAAGGCTGAATTTTCTCATATTAGAGCCACCCTGGCAGGAGACAGAGAGGACTAGTGAGGCAGTTTCATTAAGTCAGCAGTGACTCAGTTTCCCTTTTCTTCTTTATCCATCATCATCATCATCATCATCATCATCACCACTGGGATTTTGTTTCCAGGTCTTAAGGTGGCTGTTCCACCTCCAGGCAGTGAGTGCACTTCACAGACAGGAAGGAGCCTCAAGAGCAGAGGGAATAAAATGGGTGGCTTTTTTTTTTCTCCTCCTGGCTCTTTTTCTCTTTTTGACTGCACCAAGTAGATGGACCTCTCCCTGGCTAGAATACATCACAGGGCTACATATACTGCAAGGAAATCTGCAAGATGTACAGTGGGCACTTAGCCTCTCTGAACAAATCATGTTTCTTTTCATGAGAAAGAAGGGAGACAGAAAATTGTCACAAATCTTTTTTTCCAGTTGTGCAACCAATAAGGAAGAAGGACACCTGACTCTGCTCTGACCTCTTGGCATATGTTCCTGTTTGGGTGACAGACAGGGACACTGAAAGAAGCGTGTGCCTCTCTTTAGGCTGACTGCACAGAGGCCTGGCCCTTCAGGCGCTGGAAGGGATATGTGGGCCCTGGCACAGCCCTGCTCTCTGCCCCTCCCTGCCAGCTGGCTCAGACTGTAGAGACTGTAGCCTGGATCCTCTTGCCCAGGCCCCATTTCTCTGCTCTGAGGTTCCTCCCCCTGCAGTTTCTTCTCTATACTCCTCTGAGAATAAACATTCTAAAATACCAACTGGTTGTGTCACTACGTGAATCTCTCTTATAAAGCTCAGCTCGTTAGAGAGCTGGCTCCTCATTCCCAGCTCTCCTCCACAGCCTCCCTTTCAGGATGGGGCACCTTGTACGTTAGCAAATCTGGCCAGATGGGACGGCTTTCAGATTTAGCACCTTCCTAGTCTGGACCTTCGGTCACCCACTTCCTTCACTTGAACTATTCTTCATCCTTCTCCAACTTTCTTGCCTGCACAGTCCCAGAAAGAAGTGACTTTCTGCAAGAAAACCTCTGGTTCCTGGGGTATGAAACTTTGATATCCTTCTTGGACATCCAGCAATGTGAAGTCAACTGGGCCTGAGGGAAGTATCACTAAGAACAAAGCAAGTGTAGGTGATTGAATTCCAGCTGAGCTATTTCAAATACTAAAACAGGATGCTGTTAAAGTGCTGCACTCAATATGTCAACAAATTTGGAAAATGCAGCAGTGGCCACAGGACTGGAAAAGGTCAGTTTTCATTCCAATCCCAAATAAGGGTAATGCCAAAGAATGTTCAAATGACCATACAATTGTACTCATTTCACAGGCTTGCAAGGTAATTCTCAAAACCCTTCAAGCTAGGTTTTAATAGTATGTGAACTGACAACTTTCAGATATACAAGTTTGATTTAGAAGAGCCAGAGGAAACAGAGATTAAATTGCCAACATCCGTTGGCTCACAGACAAAACAAGGGAATTTCAGAAAAACACCTATTTCTGCTTCATTGACTACACTAAAGCCTTTGACTGTGTGGATCACAACAAACTGGAAAATTCTTAAAGAGATGGGAATACCAGACTACCTTATCTGCCCCTTGAGAAACCTATATGCAGGTCAAGAGGCAACAGTTAGAATGGACATGGAACAATGGGCTGATTCAAATTTGGGCAAGGAGTGTGTCAAGGCTACATATTGTCACCCTGCTTATTTAACTTCTATGTAGAGTACATCTTGTGAAATGCCAGGCTGGATGAAGCATAAGTTGGAATCAAGATTGTCAGGAGAAATATCAATAACCTCAGATATTCAGATGACACCACCCTTATAGTAGAAAGCAAAGAGGAACTAAACAGCCTCTTGATGAAGGTGAAAGAGGAGAGTGAAAAAGATGGCTTAAAACTCAACATTTGAAAGATTAAAATGATGGCATCTGGTCCCATCACCTCATGGCAAATAGAAGGGGAAAAGTTTAAACAGTGACTGGTTTTATATTCTTGGGCTCCAAATTCATTGCAGACAGTGACTGCAGCCATGAAATTAAAAGATGCTTGCTCCTTGGGAAAAAAGCATTGACAAACCTAGACAGCATACTGAAAAGCAGAGACATCACTTTGTCCATAAAGGTCAGTTCAGTTCAGTCGCTCAGTTGTGTCCGACTCTGCAACCCCATGAATTGCAGCACGCCAGGCCTCCCTGTCCATCACCAACTCCTGGAGTTCACTCAAACTCATGTCCATCAAGTTGGTGATGCCATCCAGCCATCTCATTCTCTGTCGTCCCCTTCTCCTCCTGTCCCCAATCCCTCCCAGCATTAGAGTCTTTTCCAGTGAGTCAACTCTTCGCATGAGATGGCCAAAGTATTGGAGTTTCAGCTTTAGCATCAGTACATATAGTCAAAGCTATAGTTTTCTAGTAGTTGTGTATGGATATGAGAGTTGGACCATAAAGAAGGCTGAGTGCTAAAGAATTGATGTTTTGGAATTGTCGTGCTGGAGAAGACTCTTGAGCGTCCCCTGGACTGCAAGCAGTTCAAGCCAGTCAATCCTAAAGGAAGTCAAGCCTGTATATTCATTGGAAGGATGGAGGTTGAAGCTGAAGCTCCAATCTTTGGCCACCTGATGTGAAGAGCCAATTAATTGGAAAAGACCCTGATCCTGGGAAAGATTGAGGCATGAGGAGAAGAGGGTGACAGAGGATGAGATGGTTGGATGGCATCACCAACGCGATGAACATGAGTTTGGGCAAACTCTGGGAGATAGTGAAGGACAGGGATGCCTGGCATGCTGTTTTCCATGGGATTGTAAAGATTTAGACATGTCTTAGCCATTGAACAAAAACAAGAAAGCAGCTTATGCTTTTCCAACTAAAATAGAAGCTACTTTAAAAAGCAGAACCTTATATATGATAGATACCGAATTATTTGTTGATATTTAACATAAGAAAGGCAACATCATCCAAATACCACTGAGGTCTGAGCACATGGATTTGGGCCCTGTTCTCAGATCTGTGCCTAATTAGCAGGATGACGCTGAGTGATTTCACCTCCTCTGTTTGGTTTTCTCATCTACTTACACATGGCATTACCAGTTTCAGTGGATGCCAGGTTTGCATGTCCAGTCGCTACTCCTTCTTCTGATGAGCGCATCCTTGTTTTTATTATGACACAAACTCCTCTCAGGTGCTCAGTCACGTTCTTTGAGTGAGGTGAGATATCCAAGCCTTGTAGATCAGTATGTAACTCTTATGGCACTGAGGTCTGTTCCAAAATCAACAAGGACTAAGCCAAGTCAATAAAAGTTGATTGTGGGACATTTGGTAAAACTATTGAAATGCACAAATAGCTCTCTTATGGCTACACTTGAAAGGTGGAAACCTGGAATATCTGTGCTCATGAATGGACAGAGCCTGCTTGAGTGAAGCCATAACAGAAGAAAAGAGAGCAGTGAAATGAAAAAACAATGAACTCAGAAGCCCTTGTTTGAGCCATTGGATCTCTTGACACCCAAAGTCAACATTATCCAATCATTATCCAGCTATTCGGGCTTCTATCAATATTCCCATTCCCCTCATCACCACTTATCCCAGTTTGAGTCAGTTTGATGTCAGTTATAATGTAAAAAATCTGGATTTCATAACAACAAGAAATATATTTCTTTCATATATATTTTGGAAGAACTGGTATACCTTTTAAGAGTCTTTACTATGTCCATATGTTTTCCCTCCACATCTGGAAATTCATCCTAAATATGAAAAAGACTTTTTGACAAAGAAGGTAGTAAACTCCTTAAAATCAATTTTTGTTTCTTAAAAATCATTGTATACACACAGCACGTGACACAATGTTTAACATAAATTACTTGTTAAATGAATCAACCAACTAGATAATACTAACTAAAATTGTTTATCGTAATGTCAAAAACCCAAATGTAAAATCTGTAGGGAAAGAGTTAACACACACACACACAAACATACACACATTTTATGGTCTACTCTACTGTCATTAAGATATAAAGGATTTGTAGTACCATGGACAACTAAGCATGACATAACGTTAAGAGAAACAAATTTAGAAGCCTATATTTAAAGCATAAGCATTAAAGGCGTATTTCATTAAAGGCGTATTCCACAAACATAATCCAAAAACGATAATGGAATAGCACGAATATTTTTTCTTTCTCCCACTTTTCTATAACTACCAAAATGTATTAACATGTTAACATATGACAGTTTCAATATTGAAAAAAAATAAGCACCTAAAATGTCTGATTTCAACCATCTGCCCACCACCTTTATGATTCTATCATTCTGTGATTCCAAGAACTGCTCAGTTATCATGGTTTGCACAAACCTCATTGTTTTTGTAAGTGGGGAAAATTTAGTACCAAAATTAAAGGACAAAGCTGACAGAGTTATTGGTCTCAAGGAATTTGCATGTCCTTTGTTTTTGTTTTTTTAATGGTTGTTTCTAATGCTCTCCTATTCTTGTGAAATCAAACAGAAATGAAGTTGCTACAGACACACGGAAGGGGTCATGTGCTTTCTTGGAGGGATCCTTTTACTTGATTCGAGTGATCACAAATAGTGCCCACTGACTTTATATTCTCTGGCCTGACCAGAATCCGTCCGCATCTCCCTGGTCAGTTTTCTCTCCCCTTCTTTCTAGCAACCACCTCTTGCCTACGCTTACTTATCCTTTCTTACCATGTGTACCTAACCCCTGCCATGCTACTCCCTTGCTCCCCTGACCTTGTGATAAACACCTCCTCTGTGACACATCCATGCTGAACTTCATTCGGTCTTCCCCAGCCCTGTGTCTTCTTGCTTTCAGAGTATTTTTTCTCTGCCTGCTTCCCTGGAAAAATTTATACTTATTATTCTATTTCCAATAGTAGCAGTTCCCAACCTTTTTGGCACTGGGGACCAATTTTGTGGGAGACAATTTCCATGGATGGGTCGGGGGATGGTTTGGAGATGATTCAAGCACATTACGTTTATTGTGCACTTTATTTCTATTATTATTAAATCAGCATCACCTCAAATCATCAGGTATTAGATCCTGAAGATTGGAGACCCCTCAAGTATAGGATGTCTTTCTCTAAAAAGCCTTTCGTGAACCCTGCAATGGCAAGTGTTGCCTTAAAAATTATTCCTCTCAGACCCTTGGGCTCGCTGTCCATAGCTCTGACAACATGTTATTATTTAATACTAGCAGGTCATCCATGATGGAATGCAACCCTGGTGATCACAGACATAATCTGTATTTCTGTCTTGCATGTAGTCATTGCACTTGGTGCAGAGCTTGGCACGTATTAATTCTAGTCCTTCGTAAAATCAGAAAGAAAGGGTGGTTATCATACACTAGTTTAACAGCACAACCATAATTAAAAAACTGACAAGCTAGTCTTCTGGTCCCCAACTTATTCCATTCAGTGTCACTCTGCCTTCCTTGATTTCTCAAATGGGCTGTTTTCAACTTTTCAAAGTAAGTCATATAACATTATGCCTCTTTTGCTTTAAACTACAGACTTCTGAGATATGCTTCATTTGTTTCTACAAGTGGAAAAGAAGAGAGAGTGGGGGAAAAAAGGACAAAGGAGAAAAGGAACAGAACTATAAAACAGTATGTTTAGAAAGACCATGTCTTTGGAAAATCAGTATTTCCTTGTTGATCATATCTCTTTGGCAGCAGAAGGCTATGGTACAAAATTCCTTTTATTAAAAGAAAAAACTATAATATACAAACATACTTATTACTGACTTCAAATCACTTGATTGGAAGTTTCAGAGAGGAATTTATGAAAATATTTTGTTTTAAAACCATTTTTGTTATGATGTTAGTAAACTGTGGTCATTTATGAACTTTTGTAGAAAAGAGTAATATTTGGAAACTAAAACAAACAAAAGAAACAGGAAAACTAAAAAACAGAGTTTTTTCACACTTGTCCTTTTGGTGCCCTTCATATACACAGATGATAAGACAAGAGCTTCTAGACTGAGGAGTCAACTGTTTCAAAAATTAACAAGGGATTCATGAAAAACAGCAGAAAACAGGTGATATGAAAAATCTCTATAATGATCCAGCATTGAATCATAACAGATGGTAACTCCCCATGAAACTGTAGACTAAAAATAGGAAAAACAAAATAAGCTTGAACAAGTTTAAGGAAAGCTGAGAATCTTAAAACTCCATTAAAAAAAAAAGTAGCAATAATCAGACTTCAATCCAATGTGAGTTTATTTATAAGAGATTTGGTTATCTCAATAAATAACTTATTTTAAAGTTTCATATCATTTGACTGGATCTCTGCTATAGTATTTGTATTTTAGGGAAAGAAAAAATGCACAAGCTGCAAAATATGATGAAACTATTTCACTTAACATTTACTTTCTAAACAACTTGATGAAAATAATGATAAATTTTACTTTAGGGATTTCTGGTGAGCAGTTATGAGGCTGAGCTCAGCAAATCAAACGGTCTGTAATTGGGCCATGACCCTATATGCTCTTGCTTCACTGGAGGGAGGAAAACAAGTTGAGATCAATATTTACACATAGAGAAAATTTCCTAAATACTTGGAATTTTTTTTTTCCACAGTGGTTAATTTGACCACACAATGCTTTTTTATGTTCTGCAGTTGTAGAAGAAAAATGTATAAATCCTCAGATACTTGAAGAAACATATCAAATTAAAAACAACCTGTATCTTCAATGACTGATTTTATTGCCCAGATTATATGGTATAATCACTGTCAATAAATGGATACTAGTCATTATGGAGATCAGCGGGGTACTCAGTAAGACCTTGAGGGGGTTCTTTGAAGATGGTCTCTAGAGAGAAATGGATAACCCTAAAGAACTGGCCAGAAAACCAGGTGGGTTGAAAAATACCCATTTTAGAGTCAAGTACAAACCATTATTTAACTTACATAAAGGATTGTTTTCAATTTTACTGTTTTTATAGGGATGCAGAAATATCTAAATCATTTTTGGAGCAAGCTATATCAGTGGTCAAACTCATCTAGTCATAACAGATCCCTTAATGATCCAGTTAACAAATATTCATAAGGCATTTTTATGTGTTAGGTGGTATGCTAGAAATAGAAATGTAAGGCATGGGTTCTGTTCTCAAAGAATGTACACTTTAGATAGGTGAAAAAGAAGAAACCGGTGAAAAGCTAAATAAGGATACGCATTTATCAATAATATAGGCAATCATGACACTTTTGAATTTTTGGCATTACAATGGTTTAATGATGGAATCAAAGACACTTTCTCCTTCCTTCTCAGTGTTTCATCTTCCACAGTGTCAGTTCCTTCCTAAAGTGGTTTCCCCTCATGGTGGCAAGAAGGCTGCAGAAGAACGAAATGTCTCAATTGCTTAGCACATCATCCAAAAGGAGAAACAGCAATGGTGGCTGCAGGTTTGACCAGGAGAATGAGGAACATTCTCATATACCATTGCTCTGAGTCAATTCAAGTTTATTTCTGAAGTAATCACCTTGCCTATAGTAATATGCACTGATTGGCTTAGATGTAGATTTTCTGAATTTACCTCTGTGGCAAGGGGGTCGTAATCAGCCTAGAGACGGGAGGTGGCTGAATCCTGTACCTCATTCTATTCCTAAGACCATGGAGATTTGGATGGAAAAGATGTTCCAACGATAACCAACACAATGCCTAATTCTTTTTTTCTCCAACTCTCTTTCTCACTCACTTACCACCCCCCACTCTGCCCACACACAGAAATACACAATCTTATACACACTTTTCAAAAACTGCTACAACCTACAGGGGAATATTTAACTCTCCCCATAGGATAACACATTTTTGTTTGTTGCATAAAGATCCATTTGCAAGATATCTTGGTGACATGCCATCTTCTTCCTTGTGCTGTCTGAAACTTTCGAAGGTCCAGTAATCTATGGGTAAGAGACATTTTTTTCCATCCCTGTTTTTTTCATATATAATCATGGTAAAAGAATAGGAAATGCCAAAGAAAATTCTCCTTTGAAAAAGGATAAAATGGGAAATAACATATTCAATATTCCATGGCACAAAACATACACTGCTGTCCAGAAAAAGCAAGGATTCCCCTTTCCTTGAAATGGAGTAAGTCTTTTGATCAGACAGTAGCTATTCAAGAAGCTGTTTTCTGTGACAGTCTTCCTTGTCCATGGTCCTATGTGGCCACACCAGGGGACAATGTCTCTTCCAGGCAATGTACCACCTTAACTTTCCAGTGGACCATGTCAGATTTTGGGGAGACTGCTTAGGGGGATGAAGAAAGCAGTGATTGGGACAGGAGAATAAGATGGCAGAGGAGTAGGTGGATGTGGAGTGCATCTCTCTCCATGGATACATCAGAAATACACTTTCAGACACAGAAGTGCATGCAAAACACCAACTGTGAGCAGACAGGAGTACCTGACCAGTGGAAAAGAATATATAGAATCATTTATAACTTGGTAGGATGAAGGAAGTAGGGGGAAAAACAGGAGTGTTACTAGGACTGGACTTGCCCTCACTGGGTAGGGGAACTGAAGCAGGGGTCCAATCCCCACATTGGGGCAACAGTGTGAGTCACAGGAGAAACATTTAAAGATGAGAGTGAAACAGCTGATCTGTGGCAGCCTAAATGGAATGAGAATCAGAGAGTCCTTGCTGCAGCCATACATACGCTGGACAGGGACACAGGTCCCCTAGAAGGTGCAGCAGCTGAGACCTGGAGATTAGGGATTGTGGAGGGTGAGGGCTGCTGTTGACCAGGTCCTTACTGGGAAAGTAGCAAGTCCTCCAGGGCAGCCTCAAGAGCAAAACCCAAATGACAACCCACATGCAGAGGTGGAAATAAAACCACGATTGAAACCCAGGGGCAGTGTGGCCAAGGGAGAAGACCCAAAATGTTCCCACCAGTTGTATAAGCTGCAGATTAAACCCACACGATAAACTAGGCAGACTATGTGTCTATGAAATATATAAAAAGACAGTGAGATCATCCACAAAAGAAAATGCACTAGTTCTGATAGCTGTGGACATTGGAGGCAAGAACACACAGGAGTAGGACCAGATTAGAATCTGAACTATTAGACACCAGCACAGTGTTGAAGAGCATCTTAAGGAGGTGAGGTGGACTGTGACTCCCAGGGAGGGAAAGGACTCTGACAGCAGTGACACAAGAAAAACATTTATTATTCTTATGTTTTGACTTGTTCTGTAGACTCTATTGGATTTTTTTTTTCTTTTTCTTTTTCCTTTTTCCTATTTTTATCCCCTGTGTTGTAGTTGTTGATTTTATTGGCACTGTGAAATATAATTAAGCTCTTGAGCTTTTTTTTTCCCAGTCACACTTTTTATTGTTATAAAACTCTGCCTCTTCATTGGGCTTTTGCAGTGGAGTCTTCCTTTTTTTCCTCACTTTCTTTCTTCTTCCTTTTTTTTCTCATTTTTAATTTTAACTTTTTTAAACCTATTATTATTATTTCTACATTTATTCCTTTGCTTGCTTTTCCTGCTGTTCTTTTCCCCTTGCAGTTAATCTTTAATATATGTAAATCTTCTTTATTTACCTCTATATAATTTTGCATATCTATTCTTTCTTTCCTTTCCTCTCAACATATTTGCTATTTTAGTTTTCATTGCTTTATTCCCCACTTGGCACCTTGTTTTAGTTTTGCTTTCCAATTTGTGCTTTACTTAGTTTTGTTCTTAACTGGTAGATATAATTTTTGGTTTCCTTTGTTCACTGGGTCAGTCTATTATAGCTTACTTTTGTTTGACTGTTTTGATTTCACTTATGGGTGTGTATGTGCATATTCCACTATTTTAATTATAATTTGCCTGGTTTTGTAACTGCCATTTGCCTGGGGTTTATCTTTGGTTTCTCATTTTTGGCATTTGTTTTAATCTCATTTAATGTCATAGCAAACCACTTGTGGAATCTTTGTTCCTAACCAGAGATCAAGCTCTGAGCCTTTGGAGTGGGATCACTGACTCCAAGAACCCAGACTACCAGAGAATTAAGCCTAGGGAGTATCAGATAGTGAGAACTCACACAAAGGAAACTACTTGATAACAAAACACAGCATTATTCAACCACCAGTAGCATCCTCTGCAGGAAGAGTCATCTAAACAACAAACAAAATAAAAATACAAACCCAATCATCAGCAGACAGGATTACCACATCACTCAACCTTGCCCATCAGAGAGAAAACAAACAGAAAAACTCAGCACAAATTTCACCCTATATGAAGCTTACACAAACCACTGGACCAACTTTAGGAGGGCAGAAACCAAAAGGAAGAAAAAATTCAACCTTGAAGTCTTGGAAAAGAAGACCTCAAACACAATAAGTTTAAAAAAATGATGAAAAGGCAGAGAAATACTACACAAATGAAGGAACAAACTAGAAACACAGAAGTCCAAATAAATGAAGAGGAAATAGGTAAACTACCTGAAAAAAGATTCAGAATAATGATAGTAAAGATGATCAAAAACCTCGAAAACAGAATGGAGAAAATGCAAGAATCAATTAACAAAGACCTAGAAAAATTAAAGGATAAACATACAGAGGCAAACAACACAATTGCTGAAATTCAAAACACTCTAGAAGGAATCAACAGCAGAATATCTGAAGCAGAAAAGTGAATCAGTGAGCTGGAAGATAAAATGGTGGAAATAACTTCTGAAGAGCAGAATAAAGTGAAATGAATGAAAAGAACTGAGGATAGTCTCAGAGACCTCTGGGACAATATCAAGCACACAAAATTTGAATATACAGGCCCCAGAAGAAGAGAAAAAGAAAGGGTATGAGAAAATTTTTTAAGAGATTATAGTTGAAAATTTCCCAAACATGGAAAAGGAAATAGTCAATCAAGTCTAAGAGGCACAAAGAGTCCCATACAAGATAAACCCATGGAGAAACACACCAAGACACATACTAATCAAGCTAACAAAGACTAAACACAAAGAAAGAATCTTAAAAGCAGTAAGGGAGAACGAACAAGTAACATACAAGGGAAATCCCATACGTTTAACAGCTGATCTTTCAGCAGAAACTCTCCAGGCCAGAGGGAATGGCAGGATATATTTAGAGAACTGAAAGGGAAAATTCTACAACCAAGATTACTGTACCTGGCAAGGGTCTCATTCAAAACTGATGGAGAAATAAAAAGCTTTGCAGACAAGCAAAAAGTTAAGAGAATTCAGGGCCACCAAACCAGCTTTACAACAAATGTTAAAGGGACTTATGTAGCTGAGAAATACAAGAGAAGAAAAAGATCTACAAAGCCAACCACAAACAATTAAGAAAATTGCAATAGGAACATATATGTATCAATAATTACTTTAAATGTAAATGGATTAAATGCTCCAACCAAAAGACACAGACTGGATGATGGATATAAAAACAAGACCCACATATATGCTGTCTACAAGAAACTTGCTTTATGCCTAAAGACACATATAGACTGAAAGCGAGAAGATGGAAAAATATTTTCCATGCAAGTGGGAAGCAAAATAAAGCTAGAGTAGCAATCCTCATATCAGACAAAATAGACTTTAAAATAAAGAAGATTGCAAGAGAAAAGGAAGGACACTACATAACGATCAAGGGATCAATCCAAGAGGAAGACATAACAATTGTAAATATCTATGAACCCAACATAGGAGCACCTCAATACATAAGACAAACACTAACAGACATAAAAGGAGAAATTGACAGTAACACAATAATAGTAGGAAACTTTAATACTCCATTCACACCAATGGACAGATCATTAAAACAAAAAATTAATAAGGAAACATAAGTCTTAAATGATACATTAGATGAGATGGAGCTCATTGATATATTTAGGACATTGCATCCAAATGCAAAAGAATACACCTTCTTTTCAAGTGCACATGGGACATACTCCAGGATAGACCACATCTTGGGTCACAAATCAAAACTCAGTAAATTTAAGAAAATTGAAATTGTAAGAATCTTCTCTGACCACAGTGTTATGAGACTAGATATCAATTACAAGAAAAAAACTGCAAAAAAACTTAAACACATGGAGATTAAATAATACTTTCTAAAAAACCAACAGGTTACTGAAGAAATAAAAAAGGAAATCAGAATTTTCTAGAAACAAATGACAATGAAAACATGACAACTCAAAACCTATGGGTTGCAGCAAAAGCAGTTCTAAGATGGAAGTTTATAGCAATACAATCTTACCTCAAGAAACAAGAAAAACATCAAATAGACAACCTAACTTTACACCTAAAACAACTGGAAAAAGAAGAACAAAAACCCCCAAAATTAGTAGAAGGAAAGAAATCATAAAAATCAGAAAAGAAATAACTGAAAAGGCAATGAAAGTAACAATAGTAAAGATTAATAAAACTAAAAGCTGGTCCTTTGAGAGGATAAACAAAATTGACAAATCTTTAGTCAGACTCATCAAGAAAAAAAGAGAAAAGAATCAAAAGACAAAATTAGAAATGAAAAAGGAGAGGTTACAACAGACAATGCAGAAATACAAAGGATTATAAGAAACTATTATGAACAACTATATGGCAGTAAAATGGATAACCTGGAAGAAATGGAAAGATTCTTAGAAAAGTTCAATCTTTCAAGACTGAACCAGGCAAAAACTGAAATTATGAACAACCCAATGACGAGCACTGAAATTGAAGCTGTGATCAAAAATTTCCCAAAAGACAAAAACCCAGGACCAGAGGGCTTCACAGGAGAATTCTATCAAACATTTAGAAAACAGCTAATGCCTGTCCTTCTAAAACTCTTTCAAAAAATTGCAGAGGAAGAAGCACTTCCAAACTCATTCCATGAGGCCACCGTCACCCTGACACCAAACTAGACAAAGACAAAGAAAGTAACCACACGCCAATACCACCGATGAACACAGATGCAAAAATCCTCAACAGAATTTTAGCAAACAGAATTCAGCAACACATTAAGAAGTTCACATACCATGATCAATTCGGGTTTATTCCAGGGATGCAAGCATTCTTCAATATACGCAAATCAATGTGATACACCATATTAACAAATTGAAAGACAAAGACCATGTGATAATAGATATAGAAAAAGCCTTTGACAAAATTTAGCGCCCATTCGTGATTAAAACTCTTCAAAAAATGGGCATAGATGGAACCTACCTCAACACAGTAAAGGCCATATATGATAAGCCTACAGCAAACACTATTCTCAATGATGAAAAACTGAAATCATTCCCCTCAAGCTCAGGAACAAGACAATGGTGTCCACTTTCACCACTATCATTCAACAAAGTGTTGGAAGTCCTACCTACAGCAATCAGAGAAGAAAAAGAAATAAAGGAATCCAGGTTAGAAAAGAAGAAGTAAAGCTCTCAGTACTTGCAGATGACATGATACTGTACATAGAAAACCTTAAAGACAGTATCAGAAAACTACTAGAGCTAATCAGTGAATTTAGCAAAGTTGCAGGATACAAAATCAGTACATAGAAATCACTCCCATTTCTATATATTAACAGTGAAAAATCAGAAAGAGAAATGAAGGAATCAATCTCATTCACCATTGCAACAAAAAGAATAAAATATCTAGGAATAACCTTACCTAAAGATACAAAAGAACTGTACACATAAAATTATGACACTAATGAAAGAAATCAGACAACATAAACAGATGGAGAGATATTCCATGTTACTGGGTTGGAATAATCAATATTGTGAAAATGACTATACCACCAAAGGCAATCTACAGATTCAGTGTGATTCCTATCAAATAACCAATGGCATTTTTCACAGAAGTAGAATAAAAAACTCCACAATTCATATGGAAACACAAAAGACTCTGAGTAGCCAAAGCAGTCTTGAGAAGGAAGAATGCAGCTGGAGGAATCAACCTGCCTGACTTCAGATTATACTACAAAGCTACAGTCATCGAGACTGTATGGTACTGGCACAAAAACAGAAATATAGACCAATGGGACAAGATAGAAAGCCCAGAAATAAACCCATGCACCTATGGGTACTTCATTTTTGACAAAGGAGGCAAGACTATAAAATGGGTCAAAGACAGCCTCTTCAATAAATGGTGCTGGGAAAACTGGACAGCTACATGTAAAAGAATGAATTACAACACTTCCTAATAGCATACACAATGATAAATGCAAAATGGGTTAAAGACCTAGATGGAAATCCAGAAAATATAAAATTCTTAGAAAAAACATAGGTAGAACACTCATTGACATAAATCAAAACAAGATCCTCTATGACCCACCACCTAGAGTAATGGAAATTAAAACAAAAGTAAACAAGTGGGACCTGATTAAACTTAAAAGTTTTTGCACAGCAAAAGAAACTAGAAGCAAGGTGAAAAGACAACCCTCATAATGGAAGAAAATAATAGCAAATGAAACAACTGACAAAGGATTAATTTCCAAAATATACATGCAGCTCATACAACTCAATATCAAGAAAGCAAACAATCAAATCAAAAAGTGGGAAAAAGACCTAAAATGACATTTCTCCAAGGAAAACACAGATGGCTAAGAAACACATGAAAAGATGCTCAATATTGTTCTTTACTAGAGCAATGCAAATCAAAACTATAATGATATACCATCTAACATCAGTCAGAATGGCCATCATCAAAAAGTCTAAAAACAATAAATGCTGGAGAGGGTGGGGAAAAAAAGGAATGCTCTTGCACTGTTGGTGGGAATGTAAATTGATATAGCCACTATGGAAGATGGTATGTAGATTCCTTAAAACACTAGGAATAAAACCACCATATAACCTAGCAATCCCACTCCTAAGCATATACCCTGAGGAAACCAGAATTGTAAAAGACACATGTATCTCATTGTTCAGTTGAGTTCAGTCGCTCAGTCGTGTCCGACTCTTTGCAACCCCATGAATCACAGCACGTCAGGCCTCCCTGTCCATTACCAACTCCTGGAGTTCACTCAAACTCATGTCCATCGAATCGGTGATGCCATCCAGCCATCTCATTCTCTGTTGTCCCCTTCTCCTCCCGCCCCCAATCCCTCCCAGCATCAGAGTCTCTCCCAGTGAGTCAACTCTTCACATGAGGTGGCCAAAGTATTGGAGCTTCAGCTTCAGCATCAGTCCTTCCAATGAACACCCAAGACCGATCTCATTTAGAATGGACTGGTTGGATCCCCTTGCAGTCCAAGGGACTCTCAAGAGTCTTCTCCAGCACCACAGTTCAAAAGCATCAATCCTTTGGCAATCAGCTTTCTTCACAGTCCAACTCTCACATCCATACATGACCACTGGAAAAACCATAGCCTTGACTAGATGGACCTTGGTTGGCAAAGTAATGTCTCTGCTTTTTAATATGCTGTCTAGGTTGGTCATAACTTTCCTTCCAAGGAGTAAGTGTCTGTTAATTTCATGGCTGCAATAAGCATCCACAGTGATTTTGGAGCCCCCAAAAATAAAGTCTGACACTGTATCCACTGTTTCCCCATCTATTTCCCATGAAGTGATGGGACCAGATGCCATGATCTTAGTTTTCTGAATGTTGAGCTTTAAGCCAACTTTTTCACTCTCCTCTTTCACTTTCATCAAGAGGCTTATGAGTTCCTCTTCACCCTCTGCCATAAGGGTGGTGTCATCTGCATATCTGAGGTTATTGATATTTCTCCCGGCAATCTTGATTCCAGCTTGTGCTTCTTCCAGCCCAACGTTCCTAATGATGTGCTCTGCATATAAGTTAAATAAGCAAGGTGACAATATACAGCCTTGACATACTACTTTTCCTATTTGGAACCGGTCTGTTGTTCCATGTCCAGTTCTAACTGTTGCTTCCTGACCTGCATACAGCTTTCTTAAGAGGCAGGTCAGGTGGTCTGGTAGTCCCATTTCTTTCAGAATTTTCCACAGTTTATTGTGATCCACACAATCAAAGGTTTTGGCATAGTCAATAAAGCAGAAATAGATGTTTTTCTGGAACTCTTTTGCTTTTTCCATGATCCAGCAGATGTTGTCAACTTGATCTCTGGTTCCTCTACGTTTTCTGAAACCAGCTTGCTTCATTGCAGCACTATTTACAATAGTTAGAACATGGAAGCAACCTAGATGTCCATTGACAGATGAATGGATAAAGAATTTGTGGTACATATACACAATGGAATATTACTCAAGTCATAAAAAGGAACACATTTGAGTCAGTTCTAATGTAGTGGATGAACCTAGAGCCTATTAGAGTGAAGTAAGTCAGAAAGAGAAAGATAAATATCACATTCTAATGCATATATATGGAATCTAGAAGAATGGCACTGAAGAATTTATTTGCAGGGCAGCAATGGAGAAACAGACATAGAGAATAGACTTATGGAAAAGGGGTGAGGGGAGGAGAGGGTGAGATGTATGGAGAGAGTAACATGGAAACCTACATTACTGTATGTAAAATAGATAGCCACGAGGAATTTGCTGTATGGCTGAGGAAACTCAAACAGGGGCTCTGTATCAACCTAAAGGGGTGGGATGGTGAGGGAGATGGGAGGGAGTTTCAGGAGGGAAGGGATATATGTATACCTATGGCTGATTCACGTTGAAGTCTGACAGAAAACAACAAAATTCTGTAAAGTAATTACTCTTCAATTTAAAAATATTTTTTTTTTTAAAAGGAAAGCACTCATTGGTTTCAGTCAAGTTAGAGGTTTCTTTGGTGACTTCAACTCACTTTACAACACTGTCAGCATTGGTTTATTTACTTCTGGTAAAGACCATGGTCTAGAGATTGAGTCGACTCTCAGTCCACGAGTCTGTGAATTTCTGTCCTCTGTGGGGATGCTGTGTGGTAACAGGCATGTGCACAGCCCATTTGCCCTGACTGTCCCTTTAACAGACTTAACCTCACCCTGCAATCTGCCTCAGAAAAAAGGAAAAATAGCCTCTCATAGGGAGGTGATGCTAACTTTCCACTATCTCCATTCTGTATCCCAGGCACATCGTCAGGGTGAGATTGAGCTCCAATTTTTTCAGTTATTGGATACTTTATAAAGGTACTTAAGAGACTGGGGTATCTGCACCAAATTTTTCTTTTTTGTAGGATTCCTACCTGTCCATGTCTGCTCACATGGACTCCAGTTTGGGATAAAGTATTTGGCTTTAAGTTCAGTTCAGTTGCTCAGTCGTGTCGAGTCTTTGCAATCCCATGAATCGCAGCCTGTCAGGCCTCCCTGTCCATCATCAACTCCCTGAGTTAACCCAAACCCATGTCCATCAATTCGGTGATGCCACCCAGCCATCTCATCCTCTGTCGTCCCCTTCTCCTCCCGCCCCCAATCCCTACCAGCATCAGGGTCTTTTCCAATGAGTCAACTCTTCGCATGGGGTGGCCAAAGTACTGGAGTTTCAGCTTCAGCATCAGTCCTTCCAATGAACATCCAGGACTGATCTCCTTTAGAATGGACTGGTTGGATCTCCTTGCAGTCCAAGGGACTCTCAAGAGTCTTCTCCAATACCACAGTTCAAAAGTATCAGTTCTTCAGTGCTCAACTTTCTTCACAGTACAACTCTCACATCCATACATGACCACTGGAAACCATAGCCTTGACTAGACAGACCTTTGTTGGCAAAGTAACGTCTCTGCTTTTTAATATGCAATCTAGTTTGGTCATAACTTTTCTTCCGAGTTCAGACTTAAATTGAAGAAAGTAGGGAAAACCACTAGACCATTCAGGTACGACCTAAATCGAATCCCTTATGACAGTGGAGGTGAGAAATAGATTTAAGGGATTAGATTTGATAGAGTGTCTGATGAAATATGGATGGAGGTTAATGACATTGTATAGGAGACAGGGATCAAGACCATCCCCATGGAAAAGAAATGCAAAAGAGCAAAATGGCTGTCTGAGGAGGCTTTACAAATAGCTGTGAAAAGAAGACAAGCAAAAAGCAAAGGAGAAAGGAAAGATATAAGCACCTGAATGCAGAGTTCCAAAGAATAGCAAGGAGAGATAAGAAAGTCTTCCTCAGTGATCAATGCAAAGAAATAGAGGAAAACAACAGAATGGGAAAGAGTAGAGATCTCTTCAAGAAAATTAGAGACACCAAGGGAACATTTGGCTTTTCCTCTACCAAATTTCAAATTACAATTCTTCAAGCACTACAGATGATTGTTTGAAAACAGAGTACACTTTTTTTGTTTTGAGCAGAGCTATGTACATTTTTGACTCTATCCCTTCAGATTGATGGAATCAAGATTGCAGGGAGAAATATCAATAATCTCAGATATGCAGATGACACCACCCTTATGGCAGAAAGTGAAGAAGAACTAAAGAGCCTCTTGAGGAAGGTGAAAGAAGAGAGTGAAAAAGTTGACTTAAAGCTGAATATTCAGAAAACTAAGATCATGGCATCCAGTCCCATCACTTCATGGCGAATAGATGGGGAAACATTGGAAACAGTGGCTGACTTTATTTTGGGGGGCTCTAAAATCACTGCAGATGTTGATTGCAGCCATGAAATTAAAAGACGTTTGTTCCTTGGAAGGAAAGTTATGATCAACCTAGACAGCATATTGAAAAGCAGAGACATTACGTTGTCAACAAAGGTCCGTCTAGTCAAGGCTATGGTTTTTCCAGTAGTCAAGTACGGATGTGAGAGTTGGACTATAAAGAAAGCTGAGCACCAAAGAATTGATGCTTTTGAACTGTGGTGTTGGAGAAGACTCTTGAGAGTCCCTTGGACTGCAAGGAGATCCAACCAGTACATTCTAAAGGAAATCAGTCCTGAATATTCATTGGAGGGACTGATGCTGAAGCTGAAACTCCAATACTTTGGCCAGCTGATGCGAAGAGCTGACTCTTTCAAAAGACCCTGAAGCTGGGAAAAATTGAGAGCAGGAGGAGAAGGGGAAGACAAAGGATGAGATGGTTGGATGATACCACTGACTCAATGGACATGGGTTTGGGTGAACACTGTGAGTTGGTGATGGACAGGGAGGCCTGGTGTGCTGTAGTTCATGAGGTCGCAAAGAGTTGGACATGACTGAGCGACTGAACTGACTGACTGACTTCAGACTGATCTTAGATTAATCCACTTTCTTTCTTCAGTCATTTTACTGAGAATCAAAAGATAGAGCTAGCACTCTAAAATTCTGATTTTTACTATAAATTATTTTAAGGTTACAGCTAAAGCATATGCTCTTTTCCTTGGCATCTCACAAACCACAACTTACCAAAGCTGTTTATCTACCACACAATAGGTTCTAGATCCCCACACCTTTTCAGCCACTTCTTCAAGCAGAGGACATCTTCACATTTGGGTTTGTTACATGGCTCACTACAATCTAAACCCATATTTCTAAATTAGCCACCTTATAGAGATTTTATCATGGAAGATAATACAAAAAAACAGAGTGTTTCAAAATCCTACCCCTGAAAGGAACATATAGAGTTTGCATCCAAGAAAACAGATCTGTGAGAAAATGAAGAGGAGTCATCAACTAAATCCTGACTGTCCACCTTCAGGTTTGAGAAAGTCCTGCTAAGTTAGAGAAAGGGAAGCAGGCATGTGAGATTCAAAAAGGAAGTAGACATGGTATTCTGTGCACTAATTTTTTAAGTATAACATCATACACTTAATATACATAGAATATTTACATATACTTAATCTACATCATATACAAAGAAATTTCATAGGAAAATAACAAAATAATAGTAACATGAGGGAAATATAGACAGATAGAAAGCCATTAGAAGAAAAAATTTGCAGGGGAGTGGGAATTTGTACAAATGCTTGTTCTTAATCTGAAAAAGAGGATTGATAATGATCAACTAGATTTTAGAACTAACACCCAAAAAAGATATCCTTTTAATTATAGAGGAGTGGAATGTAAAAGTAGGAAGTCAAGAAACACCTGGAGTAACGCAAATTTGGCCTTAGAATACAGAATGAAGCAGGGCAAAGGCTCATAGAGTTTTGTCAAGAGAACACACTGGTCATAGCAAACACCCTCTTCCAACAACACAAGAGACAGCTCTACACATGGACATCACCAGATGGTCAGCACCGAAATCAGATTGATTATATTCTTTGCAGCCAAGGATGGAGAAGCTCTATACAGTCAGCTAAAACAAGACCACGAGCAGACTGTGGCTCAGATCATAAACTCCTTATTGCCAGATTCAGACTTAAATTGAAGAGATTCAGACTTAAATTGAAAATCACTAGATCATTCAGGTGTGACCTAAATCAAATCCATTATGATTATACAGTGGAAATGACAATTAGATCCAAGGGACTAGATCTGATAGAAAGAGTGCCTGAAGAACTATGGACAGAAGTTTGTGACACTGTATAGGAGACAGGGATCAAGACCAACCCCAAGAAAAACAAATGCAAAAAGGTAAAATGATTGTCTGAGGAGGCCTTACAAATAGCTGAGAAAAGAAGAGAAGTGAAAAACAAAGGAGAAAAGGAAAGATATACCCATCTGAATGCAGAGTTCCAAAAAATAGCAAGGAGAGATAAGAAAGCCTTCTTCAATGACCAGTGCAAAGAAATGGAAAAAAAAAACAACAGAATGGGAAAGATTAGAGATCTCTTCAATAAAATTAGAGCTACCAAGGGAACATATCATGCAAATATGGGCTCAATAAAGGACAGAAATGGTATGGACCTAACAGAAGCAGAAGATATTAAGAAGAGGTGGCAAGAATACACAGAAGAAGTATACAAGAAAGACCTTCACAACCCAGATAATCACGATGGTGTGATCACTCACCCAGGGACAGACATCCTGGAATTTGAAGTCAAGTGGGCCTTAGGAAGCATCACTACAAATAAAGCTAGTAGAGGTGATGGAATTCCAGTTGAGCTATTTCAAATCTTAAAAGATGATATTGTGAAAGTGCTGCACTCAATATGCCAGCAAATTTGGAAAATTCAGCAGCGGCCACAGGACTGGAAAATGTCAGTTTTCTTTCCAATCCAAAAGAAAGGCAATGCCAAAGAATGTTCAAACTACCACACGATTGCACTCATCTCACACGCTAGTAAAGTAATGCTCAAAATTCTACAAGCAAGACTTCAACAGTACATGAACTATGAACTTCCAGATGTTCAAGCTGGTTTTAGAAAAGGCAGAGGAACCAGAGATCAAATTGACAACATTTGCTGGATCATTGAAAAAGCAAGAGAGTTCCAGAAAATCATCTATTTCAGGTTTATTGACTATGCCAAAGTCTTTGACTGTGTGGATCACAATAAACTGTGGAAAATTCTGAAAGAGATGGGAATACCAGACCACCTGGCCTGCCTCTTGAGAAATCTGTATGCAGGTCAAGAAGCAACAGTTAGGACTGGACATGGAATAACAGTCTGAATCCAAATAGGAAAAGGAGTATGTCAAGGCTGTATATTTTCACCCCGCTTATATAATTTATATGCAGAGTACATCATAAGAAACACTGGCTGATGAAGCACAAGCTGGAATCAAGATTGCCAGTAGAAATATCAATAACCTCAGATATGCAGGAAGAAGGCACTGGCAACCCCCTCCATTACTGTTGCCTGGGAACTCCCGTTGACAGAGTAGCCTGGGGGTTACAGTCCATAGGGTCACAAAGAGTTAGACATAACTGAAGCAATTTAGAACACAAGCACACAATGATCAAAATGTTGCAGTGGGATGAGAGAAGAATACTAAGCATGCCTGTTTCTCAGCTCATGTCTGGGTCCTGAGACATATCGCATATGGAAAAATGATTAGCAGACACAAATGAAGTGAAAATATAATTTAAAAATAAAGGAAAACATGAAAAATAAAAATAAATGAAACAGAACATTTAAATGAAAGATGTATATTTTTTAAAAGTCCTAATAGCCACTGCAACATCTCACAATCTGTTTTTCCCAGCATTAATGGTGTAAAAAATTCAACACAAGCAGTGACTATGGTGTCAGGAAATAAATAAATTAAAAAAATAATAACTTAATGCAACTGTTGGTCTAAACTTGCAAAGGCATGTGCAAGTTGCTCTCATTCAGGGATAAAATCTTTTGCTGAGTTCTCGGTATACTGGACACAGAGAACCAGCCTTAGTGAGCTCTGTGGAGTTCACAGATATTTACTGCAGGAACTCTCTGGCACATACAGTCAGGTCTCACTCATTTCCGCATCATTAGACCTGGAAATATCAAAATGACATAAACCCTATCTATCAAGGAAGCAAATAATTAAGGCAAAACTTCAGATAAAAGGACTGCAAGTTATTAGAGGCTGGCATAATTTAGGAGATAAAGAAGAGTTACAAGCCCCTAATTATGGAGAACAATGGAAGACAGATGAATATTTTCCAAGAAAGGCATAACTCTAATCCCACACCTTAATTCACTCACCTCAATGCGGATTAAACATCCTTTGTAAAAATTTTCATAACAAATCCAGATAATTTTTAATTATCTACATATATTAATATCTGGCACACAGAATGCATCCAATACACATTAGCTCATAATGTGCAGCATCCAATGCACATTAACATTATGGGTTACGGTGTTGGTACCAATAATAGAATGTTTATTTTATTTGAATTGATTTGACCAATTAGATAAATGGTCATCAAAAGAAATCTGATTTGACTAGATGAGGAGAGCCACATAAAGATCCAAGGGAAAGGATAATGAGAAAATGAAGATAATATGGTGAGAAGATAAGTTGTGAGTTAGGCTGGGTAGAAACAAGGTTTGGGTTTTCATTGTTTCATGAGCTAGAGAGTGATTCATGGGGAATCCAGCATTCTTTAAAGACCACAGATAGAGTGAACAGTTCCTTCTCAACGACGGTATAACTTTTAGGCTAACCCAATATAATGCATATGTATATGTGTGTATACACACACACACACATATATATGAAAACTAACCCTGTCCTTGAAGATGTGCACATTTAAGTTGTTTAAGTAATAATAAAAATTTTGTTAACATTATTCAATTGGCTGATTGACTTAATAATAAGGAATTTATGTTAAACATCATGCTAAATGTTGTATATACATAGACCAGTAAAAAATAAAAACTTGTTTCAAGGAGTTTGCTATATTGTTTGTTGTAAAGTCCTTTTCATATTTAGAATGATTCTGTTAGGATGGATTTCCAGATGTAAAAAATAGAAGTATGAATACAGTAAAGTCTCTTGATTTCTTAAAAGGATATACCAGTTCACAATTCTTTAAAAATATATGGAATTTATTTTTTCCCATCATTCAATCCAGATTCTTATATTTAAGAAGTCAATTAACATTTAGTGAACATTTAATCTATGCTACATTTCAGTCCTACACAAAGAAATAAGAATATAAAAATTAAGAAACAATTGCCTCGCCTAATCTAGTGGGGAGAACTTATATGGAAACTGTTACTTAGTGCCATAGCTGAGCTATTTAGAACCATGGGAACCAGAAGAAGAGATGATTAATTCTATCTGACAAGTTATGGTTCATAAAGCTTATGATATTTTGAGTTTGGTCTTTGGGGATTGAGAGGGGGTTTTTCTGAGTTGGCATGGGGATAGAAATTTCATGAAAGAGTAGATAAAGTGCATGAGGTCTAAATTGTGAAAGGTTATGGCATCTTTAAGGCAACTGTGAATTGCCTGTTTTACGCGAGAGTCCAGGAGGAAGAAAGAGCAAGATGATAACAAAACTAAAACGTGTCCTCGGGCCAGATCCTGACTGAACTTATAAACATGCTAAGGTAATTGAACTTAAAAAAGGAGTTTAAGAAAGAGGGTTGCTGTAATCAGATGTGTACTTAGTAAGTTAATACTACCTTCAGTGTTGAGGATCGTCAGGAGAGAGTAAAAGGAGTCAAGGATTAGTATAAGGCACCAAGCAAGAGCGATGAGGATCAGAGCCACGTAGAAATTCTAGGAGAATCAGGACTTCTGAGCCTGAGATAATTTCTGAGGTAAATTTCAAGACTCGGGTAACAAGTGACTGCAAGTGCACTGAGAAAGGGGAGCCACTGGGATTCTGTGTCTCATTGGAAACCCCAAAGGGAGATAGGTATGCAACAGTCTTTTTAGGAACAGTACAAGAGTACAACAACAAAAATCGTTTTTCATGAGGGGGAATAAGAAGTAAGGTCACACTTGGATCTCTGGATTGTAAGATCTAGCAGACATTACACAAGGGAAGTCCAGATAAAAATTATGGTCCTGGAAGATATGAGAGAAGGATGGAGCCTGACAAACAAACTTTCATGCCATCAATGTAGGGGTGATATGTGACATTATTGGGGAAAAAAGGAAACGTTCAGTGGAAGTATGGAATGTGAGACAAGAAAGAAGCCTGAAGCCAGAATTTTGAGACCTTTACATATTCAAGGGGCTGAGTGAAGGAAGAAGGGGCAACAAGCTTGTGGGGAAAATTAGCATAACAGTCTCAGAGCCTCTCAGAGGATGGAGACTTTCAACAATGCTTTAAGACATTTTTCAGTAGTAGCTATATAAACAAGCATAGAATTATTTTTTGAGTGCAACAAAAATCTGAATGCTGAATTTAACAGGGAAAGTTCCCGTGATGGACATGATTTGAAAGGTCTCCTTGTTACAGATGGGAAGTATGCTAAGTCAACTGATTGAAAGGACAATTCCTTCAGGAACACCACCCCATGACAAATCGCCAAGGCACTGTGCCCTCAAATACGTCAGCACAGTCTCTGATACAACCTGACCACACTTCCACCCCGTAAGAAAGGCTACCTGTCAGTAAGGACTTGGGGGAAGGTTGGTGTTCCAAGGTGTTTACCTTTGCTGTGTGATGAATGCTCTCATTGTCTGAATCTATCTCCCTTTCAGATGAGTGTGAGGGCTTTCTAGTATTCTTGAGATTGGTGACTGCTGGCACTCCCTGGACAGTCTTCTCAATCTTCCCAAGTTTTCCTCATGAGAATTTCTTGGTATGGACTTGTTGGGGTACCATCCTTCCTTCCACTTACTGACTGTAAGAGTGGTGCAAGAGAGTAACACAGATTATAACTGGTTTAAGTAAACCTCCATTTCTCTGTACTATACCCTCATTACTCTTCAGCTCATCCAGGAGCTGACCTCCTCTCTTCTTAAAAAGATGGGGAGCAGATAGACACAGAAGAGATCAACCTGCAGAGTAGAAAATATCATGGAATCTGAGACTACTGTTGCCAAAAATGTCTTTAATTTCGGATGTGAGATAGGGTAAAAACTGGCATCAAAGAAATTGATGAGCAGACTCAGTATGGCGTATGGCCAGACGCCTCACCACTCCTTCATCAAGAGAGGCAGTCTGGTTGCTTTCCCTGGCAACCAGGCTGGCTGCACGCATTTGTCTGGTCAAACAAATGCAGTGGATGTGAAGCCAGGTCAGAAGATGACTTGCAGCTTCTACTCAGGTGTCTTGTGGCACTCATTTCTGATCCCCATCTGCCATGAGGATAGGGAAACCTCAGGGGAAGGAGATGATGCCTTTGCCAACAAAAGCCCAGATACCAACTGCCAGCCATGTTCAGGGCTACCGCGGAAGCGGATCCTTCAGTTCCTGCTGAGCAGCCTTGTCAGGTGATGCTGCATGGAACAAAGACACATGGATAGTTTGTTACATGGCAGTATATAACTTGGTCCAAATATTTCCAATTGCACAACAATCTTTCCAATAAATTAGAAGCTAACAGTTAAAGTTATAACTTTTCCGAAGACTAACATAATAAATCCAAAGTCATAATGAAGACTCAGCAATGAAGATGTAAGGTATGAAATATATTCTATTAATACCATTCCTTCCTAACAACTTTCCAGTTATTTTTTCTGAATGTATGTCCTGAAGGAGGAAAAATGCAGAGGAGAGCTGCTGCTGCTGCTGCTAAGTCACTTCAGTCATGTCCGATTCTGTGTGACCCCATAGACGGAAGCCCACCAGGCTCCCCCGTCCCTGGGATTCTCCAGGCAAGAACACTGGAGTGGGTTGCCATTCAGTTATTGTTCCTCTTACAAGAAAGGTCAGTTAGAAAAGTGATGCCTGGGAAGGAAAATTGTTAAATGTTCAGAATAAATGTGGACATATCTAAAACAAATCTCTGTAGGTCAAGTGAATTTTCATTACTGAATAATTTTCCAAACCTCTCTTCAAGTCATACTTACAGGAAAATATTTTATCTTAAATACCAGCTCAAACATCACAGGCATTCCTAATGAAGTTACATAAAAGAAGTATTTTTTCCTATATAAAGACAATGAAAATATTTCCACATATAAATGAGATAAAGGCACATCAGGAATGTAGCTAATAGATATTTTTAAAACATGATTTAATTGTTCTGGCAAAGCTACTCATTATGTTTTTGGTGCTTGACATCATTACAGTTCTCTCTTTACTGTGTTATACTTGAAATGAAATGATAACAAAAATCATTTTAGGATGAGAAATGCTCAATAGAAAAATAAATGAACATCATTTGAAGCACATGAAAGGATAGCAGAAAATTGCCTAGAGAAAATTTAAGGGATTATCATAAAAATAACTCTAAATTTAAGGCATGCCATTATAAGAATAAAGTCATAAGGAACTAGAGCTCAAAAGTGCCTTAACTGTGTCTTTTACTAATTAATGAAGCATTATCTGTAAGACAGCTCATCTAACACATGGAGCATAAAGCTTGTTAAAGATATAGAACACACAGCAGAGCAGGATATATTTGTAATATGTTCTCATACAAAGTTAGGCACCTTGTGAGCATCTGGTAAATATGAATTAGATTGAAATTTATGCTTCTCATACGGACGTGGACAGTTTCTCATCAGTGGAATGCTTTGAGAAACTTTACAGAGTAGAGTCCTCATAGGAAATTCCCATAGCATTGAATAGATAAGACTGTGTATATTTATGGTATAGGGTTGGGGAAAAGAGTCATATATCTAGTCATGTCAGGTTGGCACTATTTTGAGCACTTGGATTAGTATAGAAAGCTGAGAGCGTGTGTGGTTTGGAACACACCACACTCACACATACATTATTGTTTCTAATTTGACATGTGAGGTATATAATATATTCTGTGAAAAAGAAAAGACACCAGATAAAGCAAAATTACGGTCCCATATTATATAATGCAGTCCCAAACAGTTAACAAAAATACCTTCAACTCTCATAAACAGTTCCACCAGTTTGATCTTTATATTAGCTCTATCCAGATTTAGGGCTTCCCTGATAGCTCAGTGGTAAAGAGCCTGCCTGCCAATGCAGGAGACATAAGAGATGTGGGTTTGATCCCTGGGTAGGGAAGATCCCCTGGAGGAAGGCATGGCAACCCACTCCAGTATTCTTGCCTGGAGAATTCCTTGGACAGAGAAGCCTGAAGGGCTATAGTCCATAGGATCACAAAGAGCTGGACATGACTGAAGTTACGGCATGCACACACCACCCAGATTTTCTGACAGCAATCATCTTCACGGTACTTCTCTGAACAACATGCATCTGCCTAGATCAAATGATTAGTATGTAGGAAAACCAGTGGGCCTCATCAAACCTGCCAAGTTCACAGTATAAAAAAGATACAGAAGTTATCAAATTTCTCTGAGAGTCTCAATCTTTGATTTCCTTTATCCTTACTTGGCCTGGGAGTGAGGGTGGGAGAGGGTACTTTCTGTGGCTCCTGCCTGATTCTTCTGAAGCCCTGAGCATATGGTTATTTGCTCATGTGGATGATGTAATTTATGCCCCGTACAAAAATAACAAAATTCTAAGGCTTCATGCATATTTAGAACAATTAAAAACAATTGAAAGTTTATCATGCCATTTGCAGCCATCCAAACAACATTTTCTAGCCATTACAAAACATAATAAAACCAATCTCCCATCTCATCTTTGTTTTTAATGCTTTTTCTGAAAAGTTAACTTCACAAATATTCTTGGTTCTTATAATATTCTATTAAGGGGCAATTCAGATCAGAGAACAGGAACAGTTAATTCTGAGCTGAGAACTGGAATTAAAAGGGAGCATTTATCACAAAGAACAAAATGTGCTCTTACACATCAGTGTGAGAGGGGAAGATAAAAACTTTAACCAGAAAAGAAGTAGAGTACAAAAACTAAAGGCACATTCTGGAGGTTGAGAGAATAGATATGGATAAATGTAGAAATGAACATCACTGTCAGTAAAGATATCTTTTAAAAATTTACTTTCTTAAATTGGAGGATTATTGTTTTACAATGTTGTATTGGTTTCTGCTGTAGAACAAGGCTAATCAGCCATTAGTATTTGTTTCTGTTCAACAAATCTAAGTTGTTTCCAACTCTTTACAACCCCATTGACTATAGTGTGCATATATATATATATATATATATATATATATATATATATAATGAGTCAAGCATATTACATAGAACAAAGAAAACCACTGGTAAATGTCAGCAATTATTACTATAATTATCACCATAGCCCTGTTCAGATCGTCTCCCTATCTCTACTGTGCCCTCTACTATAATTTCCCATGAGGAAAGTCATTCCTTTTGATATAAAAGACTCACTGTCTATGACTCTGGCTTTCTGGCTTGACAGGTTATCAACTTGCTATTCACTGTGGTGTACGGTAAGTGCAGAAATACCCAAATTCATTGGTTGTGCAGAGGTATTTACATTAATTAACTGGGAGAAAAGATGCTACAGCATATGTAAGTTCCATTGGATTGATTAAGAGTATATTTGTTTTCTTCTGCTCTGGGTTGGCTCATAATGTGAAACTGGCAGGTGAGCCCTCTTCATAGAGGCCTCTTCGGGGCATCAGAAGACATGCTCTCATGTTTAGAGCCTGGGAGATACAACTAATGATGGGTGTGAGAACAAGAGTTCTCTAGTCTCCCCATCTTTCATCTCTCTGAGGCCCTGGCACTAAAGAGATACTTTTCATGTGTAGGTGTGAGAGCCTAAGTGTGGACAGTTGGGGAATTCTGATCCTCATTCTCCACTGAAACGGTTTCCAACTTGAAAGGACTTATACGGGGCTGTTTAGGAGGTACTTGTACTTCTTTTATTAGAATTTAATTGAAATAATTTCTCATATTTCCTTCATGCAGTTATTACACATTGCATGAAAGGAAAAAAAAATTCTGTGTGGATAAAAATGTGTCTATAATCCCTAAGTCACAGTGTTATGTTGGAGTATAAAATGGAGACTCTTCTTATTTTGTACCTGTTAAGCTAAGAAGCCAGGAAATCACTTTCTACAATAAAAAGAAACATGGATTTGGACTTCACCTTCTATTGAGTCCTTGGCCATGGTTCAGTTCAGTTCAGTTCAGTCGCTCAGTCGTGTCCGACTCTCCGCGACCCCATGAATCACAGCACGCCAGGCCTCCCTGTCCATCACCAAATCCTGGAGTTCACTCAAACTCATGTCCACAGAGTCGGTGATGCCATCCAGCCATCTCATTCTCTGTCGTCCCCGTCTCCTCCCGCCCCCAACCTTTCCTAGCATCAGAGTCTTTTCCAGTGAGTCAACTCGTCCCATGAGGTGGCCAAAGTATTGGAGTTTCAGCTTTAGCATCAGTCCTTCCAATGAACACCCAGGATTGATCTCCTTTAGAATGGACTGGTTGGATCTCCTTGCAGTCCAAGGGACTCTCAAGAGTCTTCTCCAACACCACAGTTCAAAAGCATCAATTCTTCGGCGATCAGCTTTCTTCACAGTCCAACTCTCACATCCATACATGACCACGGGAAAAACCATAGCCTTGACTAGACAGACCTTTGTTGGCAAAGTAATGTTTCTGCTTTTCAATATACTATCAACGTTGGTCATAACTTTCCTTCCAAGGAGCAAGCGTCTTTTAATTTCATGGCTGCAATCAGCATCCGCAGTGATTTTGGAGCCCCCAAAAATAAAGTCTGACACTGTTTCCACTGTTTTTCCATCTATTTCCCAAGAAGTGATGGGACCAGATGCCATGATCTTTGTTTTCTGAATGTTGAGCTTCAAGCCAACCTTTTCACCTCCTCTTTCACTTTCATCAAGAGGCTTTTGAGTTCCTCTTCACTTTCTGCCATAAGAGTAGTGTCATCTTCATATCTGAGGTTATTGATATTTCTCCCAGCAATCTTGATTCCAGCTTGTGCTTCTTCCAGCCCAGCGTTCCTCATGTTGTACTCTGCATATAAGTTAAATAAGCAAGGTGACAATACACAGCCTTGAATTACTCCTTTTCCTATTTGGAACCAGTCTGTTGTTCCATGTCCAGTTCTGACTGTTGCTTCCTGACCTGGTAATGAGTAACAATATTTTTTCCTCTTAATATATTTCTTAGTTGCTAAAACATATTACACATTTACCAGAATAAAAAACCCTCTGGTGTATATACTGTAGCTCAGTAGTAAATAAATGAGTTCAAAAGTAAAAAACAAATGAGTTAGAGGACAGATAATGGAAAATAATTTGAATGACTTATTCAATTAGAATGTTCCAAAAAAAATACGTGGGTTGTTGCATATTTTAAAATTATTGGAACATAATAATGGAAGAAAGATCTTATGTTGGAAGTTGCTAATATGTTCATAAGTCCCCAGTAGAATTTTATCAGTTTTCATAAATAACTACTTATAAAACTATAAATCACTTTCAGACCCTCTTTAAGGATGCACAAAAAGATAACAAGCATTCATTTTTCAACTAGCAACTTACGTAAGAGATAAGAACTTGGTGCTGATTATCCAGCTGCTTGCAATTCTAAAGATGAATCTCCTCAGTTACTTCCCTTTAGGTAAAAAGGAAAACGGAAATATTTAGCAACTTTTATCAGTCATATTTTTCAAGCATGAAGAGGTATGGAAAATATTTTTTGGTAAAATTTCACATTTCTAAAATATTATTCCAAAGTTACGCAAAATAATATTTATCCAATTTTATGAAAAGTAAATGTGATAACTATTCAGGACTCTCCTACAACCCAAATTAATTTGCTGATGGAATAAACAATGGCCAAAACCTAGTATTTGGTAGAAAATTTTAACTCATGTCACACTTTTGGATCAAAAGCAATTTTACATACCCTCCTTTGGAAGACCCTTGTTCTAGAAGCTTGGACCCTCCTCGTCACTATAGACTGTCTGCTGTTTTACTATTAGAATTGCCTTACACTGATTTCCTATCCTTGCATATTTTTCAAAAATTATGGCATCTGGTTGAGTGCCAGACATCTGTTAGTGGAGAAACTCTCAAGAATCAATTGCTTACGTTGTTTTCTTCTAAGCGGTACATGAACTGTGAATAGACAGTGTCAGAAACTATCCTTTTCTGAGCACATTTGTAAGTATGCAGACCATGGCCTCCTACGTACTTAGGACAGTGTCTGTTTACTGAATGGTGAGTATCTCCCTTCCTACCTCCCCCAAGTGGTGTGAGTCCTGTTGCATTGTCATTTTAAAAATTAAAGTCATCCAGCTGTAGAAAGGTTCTTAACATCACTGAGAAATTATTGTCTGTGTTTCTAAGGTATGTCTTTCTTCCATATCCCATGACTATTTTAAACCTAAACTACATTTTTAAAGCTTTCTACTGATTTTTAACACACTCTTCCAGCCATTGTATCTCCCCCTCAATTTTGCCATAAAAACACGGAGTCCAACAGGAATGAATCCCTTTACATCTGCTCTACTAATTTCTTTCTTTCTTTCTTTTTTTTTTTGAGAATCTGTAAGTATTTTATTTCCCTAAATCTAAAAGGTACAATCACTGTAGATGCTGATTGCAGCTAGGAAATTAAAAGGTGCTTACTCCTTGGAAGGAAAGTTATGACCAACCTAGACAGCATATTAAAAAGCAGAGACATTACTTTGCCAACAAAGGTCCGTCTAGTCAAAGCTATGGTTTATTCCCGTGGTCATGTATGGATGTGAGAGTTGGACTGTGAAGAAAGCTGATTGCTGAAGAACTGATGCTTTTGAACTGTGGTGTTAGAGAAGACTCTTGAGAGTCCTTTGGACTGCAAGGAGATCCAACCAGTCCATTCTAGAGGAGATCAATCCTGGGTGTTCATTGGAAGGACTGATGCTAAAGCTGAAACTCCAATACTTTGGCCACCTCATGCGACGAGTTGACTCACTGGAAAAGAGTCTGATGCTAGGAAGGATTGGGGGTGGGAGGAGACGGGGACAACAGAGAATGAGATGGCTGGATGGCATCACCGACTCGATGGACATGAGTTTGAGTGAACTCCGGGAGTTGGTAAAGGACAGGGAGGCCTGGCGTGCTGTGATTCATGGGGTCGCAAAGAATCGGACATGACTGAGTGACTGAACTGAACTGAACTGAACTGAAAAAGTACAAAATCCTTCATGGATACTTAATTTAGGGACAGATACAATTTTGATTATAAGGTATGGATAGAATAGTAGTTAAATTGATAGCTTTCCGTGAATGATGTCATATTCATGATCTCCAAAGACGATTTAGCTTTGGGGCCAGGGACCAGGCTTGATCACTCAAGAGCTTTTGTGTAGCAGAGTTTTACTCAGGTCCCAGACTTCTTCTAACAGGAGGTGCTTGTTAAGCTCAATCATTGAATTCCACGTTTGAGCTTCATTCAAACAACCGCTAGTTGAACTACTTTCTTATTACTAGTTTTAGAAGCAAAGATGTTCCTCCTTCTCTCCCCAAAGGGATGCTTATCCCTCATGTACTCATCTCCTCCCCCCAATCATGGACCTTTCTCATTTGTAAATTAATTATTAATTGAACAATCCTTTCCAGTGCATATTGTGTGCAAGACATCAAACTAGAGGTTATGAATACAGAGGTGAAAACCATCTGGATGGACAAGAGACAAGCTAACAACTGACTATAAAAAACTTTGGTAGTTTCTAAGCTGAGGAGAATAAATCAGGTACAGTGGAGGCTCAGGCTGAAGAAAGGTTCTGGGCAAGATGGAAAAGGTTTAAGAAGCAAAAGCCAATATAGAAGTTGAGACTTAAAAAGTCAGTAAGAATTTACCTGTTGGACAGGCAAGAATACGCTATATTTGTCTTTCTCTAGAAGCCCTCCTGTAAATTAAATTATTAGCTTTTAAAAATAAAATATTTTCCTACTTAATCTGAGCACACAGCAGTGATGAGTCAACAGAGAAGCACATGGAATAATGTCAGCTCTGCTGGGTGAGCCCAGAGGCTCCTCCGAAGATTTCTTGTGAAATCTTCATACCGATACTAGTATGAACCTTCTGCTTCTAAACTATGTATTATACTCAAAATATTATTAATTTAATAACACTATTACAAATAATAATAAATCATTATAATTTATAATAATTATTTTTAATTTAACATCATAATATAAATGTTCTAAATAAAATAATGTATTAAAATAATAAATTATTGATAAGAAATAAATTAAAATAATTAATATAATAACTTCTTATTTTGGCCATGCCACAGGGCATGTGGGCTCTTCATTCCCTAACCAGGCATCTAACTCATGTCCCCTGCACCGGAAGTGCAGTCTTCCAATGGACTGCCAGGGAAGTCCCCAAATAGTGTTACTTTTAAAGTTTATTTTTTAAATTCCTTGAAAACTTTTTACTTTTAGTCCTTTTGTCCTCAGGAAAGATCAATATAGAGCTCTGTTATATACAAATGCTTAAAGTTCAAGTCCTAGACCAGACTGTCAGTTTTTCCTGAACCATGGTTCAATCCACTTTTAGTTGCCCAAACGAAAGGAATCAACCTCAACTTCATTCAGCAATATAAAACTATCTTTGATATGATAATCTGATATATTAATTTTTTCTCTTTTTATTGTAGTTGCTTTACAACACTTTTAGTTACAGGTGCTCAGCATGTGGTTCAGCTATTTTTTTCTGATTATATTCAATTATAGGCTATTACAAGATATTAAACATAATTCCCTGTGCTATACAGTAAATCCTTGTTGCTTATCTATTTTATGTACAGTGGTTTTTTAGTCCCCTACTCCTAATCTGTCCCTCCCCTGAAATATTTTTGTTCTGTCTGTTACATCAGAATTCTTTCCCTGGTCTATAAAAATATTTAAGGTCCTTTCATAAATTCCTTTATCTCAGAAGTATTTGCAAAAGCTCTTCCAAGGCCACTGTTCTTACACTGGGTGTAAGCAGGGTCTTCCAGAGAGAAATACAGGAAGACGAAAACCTTGAAAACAGCTGGAGAGAAGAGGAAACGATTTCTCCCAGAAAAGGAGAGGTCTAAAGTAAGTAGGACTCATCTATTGATCTGTGGCAGATAGGAAATGGGAGACAGAAAAATGATTTGAGAGGGTTTTGTGGTGCACCCAGGAGAGCTGGACCCTGGGCCCAAGCAGGTCTTTTGAGCCATTTCAGAGATTGAGGTGACCCAAGTGGGTCACAGAAGTAGCTAATAGTCACCTGGCTGTAAGGTACCTCAACACTAGTTATAAGATGGCTGTGATTTATTTTGAAATACTCCCTAGCAGACTGTACAATACATGTAAGTGTGCTAAAGTTCTGACGCTGTCAGAAACCTGTGAGGCTGGTGTGGTGGGTGGAATTCTAGGGTAGCGCCTAAACCCTGCCAGTTCCCTAAGGAAACATTCTTCCCATTATTCCCGTATTAGTCTAGGTACTGTGGGAAGGGAGTCTACAGGCATAACTAACATTCCAAATCAGCTGATTTTACAATAAAGAGATTATATGGGAGGGCCTATAAAAATTGTGCTAGGAGGTTATAAATTAGTTCTCTTTGCCTCAAAACATTAGCATCGAAGACCTAATGATAGACTACCATGAGTTTTTGGAGACTGTACCAGTATAAATACCAGATTAATTAGAGCACCTATTTATTTACTCACTGGTTCAATAAAGTTCTTTAATATCTAGAATCAAACAAAATTAAACACAAAATACCATAAATTCATAAGAAATAAGCAAATCTATTTTTACTTTTAGCACTGCTAAGGAATGAGGTTGCTTCTTTATCGTTCACTGAATATATGCTTTAAAAGAGGGTAAAATGTCTCAGTAAAATTTACTGTTACATTTTATACAATTGTGGTTTACCTAAATAGCTGCCTCCATGACTCCTGATGGTCAGAAAACATCAGCTTCTTGTGTTTCTGCACATTTTACAAGCAGAAACTGCCCTTTTGTCCCAGATTGTCTTTTCAAAGGTGTGTGTCTAGTGAACAACCTTGAAAAATACTATGTTCCCGCCACTCAGAGCAAAGGGCAGATTTTCCTTCTGTTCAGTGTAATAAAGATAATGTCTTCTTCCTGAACAAAGCCAGGCTTGCTTGTGCCCATTATAAAAAGATTCCGGGTATGTGTCTAACTCCTCAGAGTGCTGTATCCCTGCCCCACGTGTGGAATCTACCCAAATATTCCATGTTCATGCTGTTTCCCGTGGTATGAATAGTAAGTACTTCATCTCCAATTCAGGAGTCTTGTGTCTTCTGCTAGCGTCAGTGAAACCAGCAGAACACCTGGTTAGCTGCAATTAGCATAAAACTATATCCCTCAAAGTTCTTGATACTAATTTGCTTAAAAACATAACTGGTTCCCAGCACACTCTAGGCATTTTCTAGCTTATAAAATGGGTTTTTGATAAAAAAAAAAAAAATAACCAATGTATCTTTCCTCATTGGTTTGCATAAAATAGGTAATGAGATAACTTTTCTTCATAACTTCTACATGTATGATTTATTTAAAGAAATTAAAATGGACACTTCCATAACCTTAAAACCCCAAAAAAGACCTTATCTTCTTGTCACTGGGGGAATTTGGCTTCAATCACTTCTCCTAACTTTATCAACAAAAAGAATAATAACAAAGGAATGTTCTTTGCTCATTTATTTGTAATTGCCAAAATTTGGGGGTGGAAAAAGAAATACCTTTTCAGACTGTACCTGTTTTGGTTAATTATAGAAATAAAATATTCTCATTAATTCTCCTTTCTAAATGCTCTATCAAATTCCTTGCAAGAACACTATTTTCTTCATTGTTTACCACAAGAAAGTTGTTCAGAACATTAATGAAAGAAAACTATGAAAACAAACTTTAAATAAAGTGACTTTAAGCACTTTATTCTATTAAATGTTCCCTCAGCTATACACTAATTTAGTAAATACAGACATTTTTATTTTATAAAATTTAAAAACCCTTATTTCAGAAATAGATTGTGTAAATCTCTGCACACATAATCACTTTGGACCTGTTTACTGAATCGAGCCTGTAATGGGTGGTCAGCTGACCGTGTGTATACCTGCAGCCAGTCTTTCTCTGGAACCAATTAACACCGTTAAAAAGGTGGAGAAGGTCTTTAACTGCCTGTTCTTTAACATCCTAGAGTGTTATATAGCTGGCCAATCCTTTTGATTCGCTTTGATTTCATCTTCTGGATGGTTTGTTACTGAGTCCTCTAGCATTTCTAAAGCATAATGGTTTGGGGGAAGTTTTTAAGGTCAAGAAAACAAAAAAACATGTATAACTTTTCCACTAAGTAAAAAAAAATCTTCATAGTTCAGTGTAGGTTGCATGATATACCCAATGCCTATATAGTCAAAAAGGGTTCATTTTTGCTTGTTTGTTTGTTTTTCAGGAGACAGCATTCTGCTAGAAGGAAAGTAGGGAGATAGAACAAAGAGAGATAGAGACAGAGAGGGGCAACGAGAGAGAACGAGAGAGAGACGGGAGGAGGGGAGGAGGGCCCTGGATGGCGAAGAACTGCTCAAATATTGAATGAAATAACAAACTGACTTTAAATTCTCTAGATGGCGTGAATAGCCCATTCTTCCACAAGCTGCAGAGGATAGAGATTTTAAGACATAAATCTTCAAGGAAATGGGTGCTCTTTTGGACCAACAGTTTGAAAAAGGAGTTTTGCCAGTTCTAAGGACTTCACCCTGCTTATTTAATTTATATGCAGAGTACATCATGAGGAACGCTGGGCTGGAAGAAGCACAAGCTGGAATCAAGATTGCTGGGAGAAATATTAATAGCCTCAGATATGCAGATGACACCACCCTTATGGCAGAAAGTGAAGAGGAACTCAAAAGCCTCTTGATGAAAGTGAAAGAGGAGGTGAAAAGGTTGGCTTGAAGCTCAACACTCAGAAAACTAAGATCATGGCATCTGGTCCCATCACTTCATGGGAAATAGATGGGAAAACAGTGTCAGACATTATTTTGGGGGGCTCCAAAATCACTGCAGATGCTGATTGCAGCCATGAAATTAAAAGACGCTTATTCCTTGGAAGGAAAGTTATGACCAACCTAGATAGCATATTTAAAAGCAGAGACATTACTTTGCCAACAAAGGTCTGTCTAGTCAAGGCTATGGTTTTTCCCGTGGTCATGTATGGATGTGAGAGTTGACTGTGAAGAAAGTTAACTGCCGAAGAATTGATGCTTTTGAACTATGATGTTGGAGAAGACTCTTGAGAGTCCCTTGGACGGCAAGGAGATCCAACCAGTCCATTCGAAAGGAGATCAATCCTGGGTGTTCATTGGAAGGACTGATGCTAAAGCTGAAACTCCAATACTTTGGCCACCTCATGCGATGAGTTGACTCACTGGAAAAGACTCTGATGCTGCGAAGGATTGGGGCGGGAGGAGAAGGGGACGACAGAGAATGAGATGGCTGGATGGCATCACCAACTTGATGGACATGAGTTTGAGTGAACTCCAGGATTTGGTGATGGACAGGGAGGCCTGGTGTGCTGTGATTCATGGGGTCACAAAGAGTCGGACACGACTGAGTGCCTGAACTGAACTGAACTGAAGGACTTCAAATCCTTATCTTTTTTTCAATTGGAGGAAGTGATGAGTTAAATGAACCATCAGCACACAAGACGTATCAAGGTATCTTCTGCAGCTCTGAGGCATCTGACTCTTCATCTCTTGCGTTATTCCACCCTTCTTTTACTCCTACAGCTAGGAGGAGAAGGGAGATTTGGTAGCTAAGCTACGAACACATTTGTTTTGTAGACCTCCAATCCATGATATCTCAATCAATCATTTTGGAGGTGTTGCTAATAAAGTCAAGCTTACAAATTTAGACTCCACCTGAGCAAGTTATTTGCTAGCAGACAATCTCACTGTTATGAAAAACTTTGGAAAATGTGCAAATATGCATTTACTCACGTATTAATTTAACTATATTTGTGGTTCCTGACAATACATCCTATGTCATGGCAGGCCATCACAGTACAATAATGATCAAGGTACCCATAGGGTTTATAGTGAGGGAGATAAAAATAAATGAACGTACAAATGAATAATGAGCAACTGGGTTAGAAATAATTTACTCAAAAAACAGTGACATACAGAGAGGGTAATGAAGAGGGATACTTGGACCCACATTGGATAGAATAATTTGACACATTTTGGGTGGGTGTCTACATTTAAATTGAAGCTTAAAAAATGGTTCAGCTATGAACAGAGCAGGATAAACTTTGTAGGAAGGAGTGTTCCAGACAGGTGGAAAAGACTTTGCTGTGTCAGAGAAAATAAAAGGAAGACAAGGTGACTTTCATGGGCTGATTATAAAAGGTACTGAACTGAAATGAGTCTGGGTAGGGAGGCATGGGCCAAATTATTGTGGCCCCAGTAGGGTGACACAGAGAAGGCAATGGCACCCCACTCCAGTACTCTTGCCTGGAAAATCCCACGGACAGAGGGACCTGTAGGCTGCAGTCCGTGGGGTCGGTGAGTCGGACATGACTGAGCTACTTCACTTTCACCTTTTACTTTCATGCACTGGAGAAGGAAATGGCAACCAACTTCGGTGTTCCTGCCTAGAGAATCCCAGGGATGGGAAGCCTGGTGGGCTGCCATCTATGGGGTTGCACACAGTCGGCCACGACTGAAGCAACTTAGCAGCAGTAGGGTGACAAAGAGTTTTGAATTTTAAGTTTGATAAGAAGATGGTGATTGGCTTTCAAGCAGAAGACAGGTAAGATCCATTTTGCCCTTTAGGTAGGTCACTGGAGATGCTAAAAGGATGAGGACTAAGGGTAGAAATCAGAAGTCAGAGAGAGGATTGTGGAGGATACATTTATACTGACCTCCACAGATGCAGTCTCTACCTTTCCTCAAACTATCCTTATCCTTCCCTTCCTCACTCCCTTGACATCTCCTGCCCCACAGCAGACTAGGAAATGACCTCTTTTTTATTTTTTCAGCTTATGCAACTTAAAAAAATCTAATTGGCTTTTAAGAATGGAGGGCAATTTTCAGAGATAATGAAGAGAACAAAATAGTACATATTTTAAAACAATCATTATCATATCAGTTAGAAAATTACAGTACAATCAACACACAGGAATAATGTTAAAAAGCTATCTCCCTCTTCCACAAGTGCAGCATGACCTCAGAATGGATATACAGTGTTAGAAGAGCTTTATGGGTTGTTCCATGCCCTCCTCTACATTGTAAAACAAATAACAGCAATTTTTCCTCAGTGTTCCAGGGCACATAGAAAACAGTACACATTTTCAATAACCGTGTGTTCCTCATTCGAATTTTCACTATTTCATTTTTCTATTTGCACTAGTTAGCTGTTTTTTTTTAAGATTTTTTTTTTTTTTTGGATGAGGAGCATTTTTAGTTTTCAATGCATTTGTTATAGAACTGCTTGTGCTTTAGGTTGTGGTCTTTTTTTTTTTTTTTTGCCACCATGCTTGTGGGATCTTAGCTCCCAGACAAGGGATCAAACCCACGCTTCCTGCTCTGGAAGGTGAAGTCTTAACTACTGGACCACCAGGTAAGTCCCTGGTTAGTTGTTTTGTATTTATGTCTTAGATCATATTTTATTTTTATTTTTAAATGTTTTCCAAAAAAGCTGCAAAAGAGCCACCATAATGCAAATATTGTCTGCAACTACTATCTAAGTATCAAAAGAAAAAAATCAGGAAACTTTACTTGATGCAAAGATTTTGAGCAAAAAACAAATTGTTTGGAACAGAGATACTTCAAACCCAGAAGTGGTGCGAGGCTCAGAGGTGGGTGTTCTAGGGCGGTGTATACAGAGGGGACCAGGAAGCTGCTTAACTTCTACAGTGATTGGTGGTTACTACAATGGGAGTTTCTAAACAGCAAGGGATTCATTAAAAGTGATCATCTTACACAGTTTTAGGAGGATAACTTAAGTTTCATTTATGATCATCAGAAGACTTTATAAGAAATAACCTAAGTTAAATTTTACTTGCATTCCTGAACTAAGCTAGATTAAGTTTGGCTTACATGGCTTAATTGGTTTTGTCTGGTTGGGGAATTTTCGTGTCTGATCTCTCTGTTGTTGTATTTTAATATAAGAAATATGGACAGCAAATATCCATAGGCAGGTTTTCCTTGATTTGAGTATTTATAAATTCAAGCTTATTAACATGACCTTAATTGTTTATGCTTTCTAATATTCATTTTGCTAGAAAATGGAATTCAAACTTTGTTCTTACAGTATCTTATATCTTTGGAAAACATAAAATATCCACTAGGTTATATAAAATAACCTCAACAAATGTGTTTAAGGGATGAAAATCAAATATCCATTTAAGATGAATGGTGAGATACAGAGGCAGATAAATTATATCCTTTGACAAAACAATATATCATAAAATTATAAAATAATATAACTATTAAGATTATTTTGGTAAATATTTTCTGAAGTCATTTTCCAGAAGCACAGCATAGGAGTGATAACCAGGCCTGGAGGCAGGTGGTTCTGGCTCTGAATCCCAGTTGTCACATTTATGAATCATATACTAATAATAGATGAGTGGAAATATTCAAATCAAAATATTGTTTAAGTATTGAAAGAAACCATGTAACAATAAAAACCAGCAGCATTTTGTTTTCATTTTCTTCACCCTCTATTTCCATATTTCTAGGTTTTTAATTACTTTTTTATTCTGCTAAAGTGCAAACAACATGAAATTTGGCATGTTAAAGATAGCATATTAAAAAGCAGAGACATTACTTTGCCAACAAAGGTCCGTCTAGTCAAGGCTATGGTTTTTCCAGTGGTCATGTATGGATGTGAGAGTTGGACTTTGAAGAAAGCTGATCGCCGCAGAATTGATGCTTTTGAACTGTGGTGATGGAGAAGACTCTTGAGAGTCCTTTGGACTGCAAGGAGATCCAACCAGTCCATTCTGAAGGAGATCAGTCCTGGGTGTTCATTGGAAGGACTGATGCTGAGGCTGAAACTCCAATACTTTGGCCACCTCATGCGAAGAGTTGACTCATTGGAAAAGACCTGATGCTGGGAGGGATTGGGGGCAGTAAGAGAAGGGGACAACAGAGGATGAGATGGCTGGATGGCATCACTGACTCGATGGACATGAGTTTGAGTAAACTCCAGGAGTTTGTGATGGACAGGGAGGCGTGGCGTGCTGTGATTCATGGGGTCGCAAAGAGTCGGACACGACTGAGCGACTGAACTGAACTGAATTGAAGTGTATAGTTAAGCAGATTTCAGTACATTCACAACATGATGAAACAGATCTCTGGAACTTTTTAATCCTGCAAATGTGAAATACTACTCTTATTAAACAAGAAGTGCTTTCTACCAACCCCGTCCACACACACTTCCAGGTAACCACCATTCTAGTTTCAGTGTCTTTGAATTTAACAGCTTAAAGTATCTCATATAAGTGGAAAATTTTTGTGACCGATCTATTTTACTTAGCATAATGTGTTCAAAATTCACCCATGTTGTAGCATGTTACAGGATTTCCTCCCTTCTTAAAACGGAATGATAATCCATTGTATGTATATCCTCCGATTTGTTCATCTATCAAAGGATGTTTGAGTAGCTTCCACCTACTGGCTATTGGGAACAGTGCTATTATGAACACTGATGTGCAACTACCTCTTTGAGACCCTGTTTTTAATTCTTCTGGATATAAATACACACACACACAGAAGTAAGGACTTCCCTGGTGGCTCAGAGTGTAAGGAATATGCCTGCAATGCAAGAGACCTGGGTCTGGTCTCTGGGTTGGGAAGATCCCTGGAGAAGGGAATGGCTACCCACTCCAGTATTATTAACTGGAAAATTCCATGGACAGAGGAGCTTGGTGGGCTACAGTCCATGGGTCACAAAGAGCTGGACATGACTGAAGTAATTTAGTATGAATGCAAGAATGCTGAATTGTATGATTTGTTGTTGCTCAGTCACTCAGTCATGTCCGACTCTTTCCTATCCCATGGACTGCAGCACACCAGGCTTCCTTGTCCATCACCATCTTCTGGAGTTTGCTCAAACTCATCTCCATTGAGTCAGTGATGTCATCCAACCATATCATCCTCTTTTATCTCCTTCTCTTCCTGCTCTCAATCTTTTCCAGCATTAGAATCTTTTCTAATGAGTCAGCTCTTCATATCAGGTGGCCAAAGTATTGGAGTTTCAGCTTCAGTATCAGTCCTTCCAATGAGTATTCAGTATTGATTTCCTTTAGGATTGACTGGTTTAATTTCCTTGCAGTCCAAGGGACTCTCAAGAGTCTTCTCCAACAACACAGTTCAAAAGCATCAATTCTTCGATGCTTAGCCGTCTTAACGGTCCAACTTTCATATCCATACACGACTACTGGAAAAACCGTAGCGTTGACTAGATGGGCCTTGGTTGGCAAAGTGATGTCTCTGCTTTTTAATTCACTGTCTAGGATTGTCATTGCTTTTCTTCCAAGAAGCAAATGTCTTTTAATTTCATGGCTGCAGTCATCAACCACAGTGATTTTGGAGCTCAAGAAAACGAGGTCTGTCACTGTTTCCATTCTTTCCCATATATTTGCCATGAAGTGATGAGACCGGATGCCATGATCTTAGTTTTCTGAATGTTTAGTTTTAAGCCAGCTTTTTCACTCTCCTCTTTCACCTTCATCAATAGGCTCTTTAATTCCTCTTCACTTTCTGACATTAGGACGATATCATCTGAGGTTATTGATATTTCTCCCCGCAATCCTGATTCCAGTTTATGCTTCATCCAGCCCAGAATTTTGCATGATGTATTCTGCATATAAGTTAAATAAGCAAGGTGACAATATACAGCCTTGACATACACCTTTCCGAATTTTGAACCAGTCTGTTGTTCCATGTCTGGTTTTAACTGTTGTTTCTTGACCTGTGTACAGGTTTCTCAAGAAGTAGATAAGGTGGTCTGATATTCTCATCTCTTTAAGAATTTTCCACATTTGTTTTGAACCATACAGTCAAAGGCTTTAGCATAGATAATGAAGCAGAAGTAGATGTTTTTACGGAATTTCCTTGCTGACTTTCTGATCCACTGGATGTTGGCAGTTTGATGCCTGGTTCCTCTGCCTTTTCTAAATCTAGCTTGTTCATCTGTTAAGTTCTCAGTCCACATACTGTTGAAGCCTACCTTGAAGGATTTTGAGCAATACCTTGCTAGCATTTGAAATGAGCACAATTGTGTAGTAGTCTGAACATTCTTTGGCATTGGAACGAAACTGACTTTTTCCAGTCCCGTGGCCACTGGGGAGTTTTCCAAATTTGCTCGCATATTGAGTGCAGCACTTTGACAGCATCATCTTTTAGGATTTGAAATAGCTCAGCTGGAATTCCATCACCTTCACTATAATGCTTCCCAAGGCCCACATGACTTCATATTCCAATATGTCTGACTAGCTGAGTGACCACCCCATTGTGGTATTTGGGTCATTAACACCTTTTTTTGTAGAGTTCTGTGTTTTCCTGCACCTCTTAATACCTTCTGCTTCTGTTAGGTCCAGACTGCTTCTGTCCTTTATTGAGCCCTTCTTTGCATGAAATATTCCCTTGGAGCCAGTGTAATAAACTCATTTTTCTCCAAACTTCCAACCAGGATTCGGATTTTTGATTCCACCAAGCCCACCCATTCTAGGTGTTGTTTTTCAGTTGGTGCACTTGCTAGAAGTACAATATAATGCTTGTACTTTTGAAAGAAGTTTGGAGCTTCAAAAAGTTTGGACCACTCTGCCTTACTCAGCAAAATTTCATCTGTGATAGCAAGACCTTGTTTAAACTCCTCAACCATGACCATCCGTGTTGAAACGGACACATTGTACGTGGAGTTCTGCTGTGGGTATGCTGGTGTAATTATAGGCATAAGATGGTACCTATCACTGGGGTTTACCCTTGGGTCCCATACAGGCAAATTAAGATTGCATTCTTCAGGCTGTTTCAATATGACTGGATTTGGCCATTCCCATTTAGAAAATACCAAGAAAAATTTATGTACAAGAGTTGATGCTATTGCATTTGGATAAAGCTGGCAAGTTCTTGCTACTAGCATAGCCCAGGAAACACCACCGAGGAAACCTAATATATTGGAATAGATGTTGTGGCCTTTGGCCCACAGTTTGATAGCTCTCAGGGTTAACCTGAAGTTGTCAATGTTTGGTACTAGATGTAAAATTTCATCGGTTACCCTGCAACCGTTAAGACTTCTTATACATCTTATATCTAAATTTTTAAGCAGACTGTCATCTCTTAAGTCCAAGTCTTCTGGAATAGTCTGCAGTGCTAATCTTGCAAACAAAATATCAATCTCTATCCCATCAAAACACAGTTTGATAACTGGTACAAATGCCTCTTCAACAGCTCTTAAATCTTTTACTTCTTCCTCTAATTTCAACTTATCATAGAATGAGGTGAAAAAATCACTTCGATCAACATGTCTTCGTGCAACACACAATGCATCAATATCAGCACCTTTTGTATGTACTCCTAATCTATAAGATCCAAATGTAAAAATTTTCCCACCAACATTTTCAATTACAGATTGTGGAAGATTCTTGCTTTCACTGATTTCTCGTATCCACTCTTTTACCAGGTTATTTAATTTTCCCAAAATTAAAATCCTGCGCTGCAGTTCCTCTTCCTCTTCAAAAACTCCAAAGGGCTTCAGAGTCTCAACTAGCTTCTGTGTGAGCAGGCAGTCAGTCTCCTTGGGGGCTGCTAAGCTGATGGGAGAAGTACACTGGCTCATGTGAATCCCCAGTCATTTCCAGCACCCAAAGAAAATCCCGACAAGGAAGAATTTTGCACGATGTGGGTGATTGGGTTAGTGTTTAAAAAAACCAAAAACTCTGAAAATCTCAGTGTTGATCTCACCTATGATATTCAGTCTTTCACAGATACAGTTTATAGGCAAGCAATAAACAGCAAGATGTTTGAGGTGGACATGAAAATTGTTGCAATGCATGTAAAAAGAAAGCAACTCCATCAACTACTACCTAGTCATGTGCTTCAGAAAAAGAAAAAACATTCAACAGAAGGCGTCAAGTTGACACCTCTGAATGACAGCAGCCTCGACTTGTCTATGGACGGTGACACCAGCATGTCTGTGCCTTCACCTACTAGTGCTATGAAGACCAGTCCATTGAACAGTTCTGGCAGCTCTCAGGGCAGAAACAGTCCTGCTCCAGCTGTAACAGCAGCATCTGTGACCGACATACAGGCTACTGAAGTTTCTGTGCCACAAGTAAATTCCAGTGAAAGCTCAGGGGGTACATCGAGTGAAAGCATTCCTCAAACTGCCACACAACCAGCCATTTCATCACCACCAAAACCTACGGTCTCCAGAGTTGTTTCCTCAACACATCTGGTAAACCCGCCACCGAGACCTTCAGGAAACGCAGCAGCAAAGATACCTAACCCTATAGCAGGAGTCAAGAGGACATCCTCACCTCATAAAGAGGAGAGTCCCAAGAAAACCAAAACAGAAGAGGATGAAACAAGTGAAGATGCTAACTGTCTTGCTTTGAGTGGACATGATAAAACAGAAGCAAAGGAACAACTTGATACAGAGACAAGTACAGCTCAATCAGAAACCATTCAGACAGCAACTTCTCTGTTGGCCTCTCAGAAAACATCCAGTACAGACCTTTCTGATATCTCTGCTCTCCCTGCAAACCCTATTCCTGTTATCAAGAATTCAATAAAACTGAGATTGAATCGGTAAAAACAGCCTCAGGGGTCCAGAAACAGTGTCTGCCAACTCAACCTGTTGTCTTCAAATGCTAAGAAAGGAGAACGGAGGGTGCACGACTAGACATGACTGAGAGTGGATTGAGGGTTTTTGTGACCTCCCTTACTGGGCTAATCAGCACTTGATCGGAAGTCCAGGTTAGTATGTGAAGCCAGGAGTACTATTATTATTGTGTTAGCAACAGTTGCATTAACTATTTCAAAAAATTACTGCCTTTTTTAAAAAAGAACAAACCTCAAGCTATATTTGTATTCATAATTGACATCTGGACTGGGTTTATGTTTGCTGCATTGTTTGGAAAATTTGCAATACAAACTGGCATAAGAAAAAAAAAAAAGAAATATTCCCTTGGTATCTCTAATTTTCTGAAGAGATCTCTAGTCTTTCCCATTCTATTGTTTTCCTCTATTCTTTTTTTCCTTTGCATTGTTCATTTAAGAAGGCTTTCTTATCTCTCCTTGCAATTCTTTGAACCTCTGCATTCAGATGAGCGTATCTTTCCTTTTCTCTTTGCCTTATAATAATAATGAAAGGGTATTTAAGCAGGAAAGAAATTTTCTACCAGTCTTGCTGCTGCTGCTGTTAGTCACTTCAGTCGTGTCCGACTCTGTGTGACCCCATAGACGGAAGCCCACCAGGCTCCCCCGTCCCTGGGATTCTCCAGGCAAGAACACTGGAGTGGGTTGCCATTTCCTTCTCCAGTCTGTGAAAGTGAAAAGTGAAAGTGAAGTCGCTCAGTCGTGTCCGACCCTTAGCGACCCCACAGACTGCAGCCTACCAGGCTGCTCCATCCATGGGATTTTCTAGGCAAGAGTACTGGAGTGGCTTGCCGTTGCCTTCTACCAGTCTTAAGGGTCACTATATTAACAAGTCTAGAGATCAAATTGCCAACATCCGCTGGATCATGGAGAAAGCAAGAGAGTTTCAGAAAAACATCTATTTCTGCTTCATTGACTATGCCAAAGCCTTTGACTGTGTGGATCACAATAAACTGTGGAACATTCTGAAAGAGATGGGAATCCCAAACCACCTGACCTGCCTCTTGAGAAACCTGTATGCAGGTCAGGAAGCAACAGTCAGAACTGGACATGGAACAACAGACTGGTTCCAAATAGAAAAAGGAGTACGTCAAGGCTGTATATTTTCACCTTGCTTATTTAACTTATACGCAGAGTACATCATGAGGAATGCTGGGCTGGAAGAAGCACAAGCTGGAATCAAGATTGCTGGGAGAAATATCAATAACCTCAGATATGCAGATGACACTACCCTTATGGCAGAAAGTGAAGAGGAACTCAAAAGCCTCTTGATGAAAGTGAAAGAGGAGAGTGAAAAGGTTGGCTTGAAGCTCAACATTCAGAAAACAAAGATCATGTCATCTGGTCCCATCACTTCATGGGAAATAGATGGAAAAACAGTGGAAACAGTGTCAGACTTTATATTTTTGGGCTCCAAAATCACTGCGGATGCTGATTGCAGCCATGAAATTAAAAGACGCTTGCTCCTTGGAAGGAAAGTTATGACCAACCTTGATAGTATATTAAAAAGCAGAGACATTACTTTGCCAACCAAGGTCTGTCTAGTCAAGGCAATGGTTTTTCCCGTGGTCATGTATGGATGTGAGAGTTGGACTGTGAAGAAAGCTGATCGCCGAAGAATCGATGCTTTTGAACTGTGGTGTTGGAGAAGACTCTTGAGAGTCCCTTATACTGCAAGGAGATCCAACCAGTCCATTCTAAAGGAGATCAATCCTGGGTGTTCATTGGAGGGACTGATGCTAAAGCTGAAACTGCAATACTTTGGCCACCTCATGCGACGAGTTGACTCAATGGAAAAGACTGATGCTGGGAAAGGTTGGGAGCGGGAGGAGAAGGGGACGACGGAGAATGAGATGGCTGGATGGCATCACCGACTCTGTGGACATGAGTTTGAGTGAACTCCGGGAGTTGGTGATGGACAGGGAGGCCTGGCGTGCTGTGATTCATGGGGTCGCGGAGAGTCGGACACGACTGAGCGACTGAACTGAACTGAACTGAACAGTTAATTTATATAACTACCACATGGAAGTATAGGCATAGATTTTTTTAACTTTTATAGATAGCTAAATTCATGAAATTTGTCCTGAGTTTATATAAAATGTATGGCTATAGATATCTTCTCAAGACCATCAATGCTCCCAATATCATATTTTATGTTATTATGTACAAATCAAGCAAGGTAGAATATTAAATAGCAACCTGTAAGAACTGAAAGCCAACCAACCCTTATATATTATTTAGAAATAAGAACTGAAAATTTTTCTTCAGCTTGTGGATTACAACAGTTTCAGAATTTTTATATGGATCACTTTGTCTGAAATAATTAACAAAGTCATCACCTCAACAGTGATGTGCCAATGGTATGACCACATGGGGGTAATTTTAGTTCAGTTCAGTTCAGCCACTCAGTCATGTCCGACTCTTTGTGACCCCATGAACTGCAGCACGCTAGGCCTCCCTGTCCATCACCAACTCCCGGAGTCCACCCAATATCATGTCCATTGAGTTGGTGATGCCATCCAACCAGCTCATTCTCTGTCGTCCCCTTCTCCTCCTGCCCTCAATCTTTCCCAGCATCAGAGTCTTTTCCAATTAGCCAGGTCTTCGCATCAGGTAGCCAAAGTTTTGGAGTTTCAGCTTCAACATCAGTCCTTCCAATGAACACCCAGGACTGATCTCCTTTAGGATGGACTGGCTGAATCTCCTTGCAGTTCAAAGTACTCTCAAAAGTCTTCTCCAACAGCACAGTTCAAAAGCATCAATTCTTCAGCACTCAGCTTTCTTTATAGTCCAACTCTCACATTCATACATGACCACTGGAAAATGACAGGGGGTAATTTACTGTCTTACATTATTTTATCATAAATAAGATATTTACTTATGATTGTAGATACTGTTGAATTTACAAATCCCTTAGCAACAGTCCAGTCAATTGTTTTTACAAAGCTTTGGAAACAAAATCTTAACCAATAGTGAATTTACGTTAATTAGAAATATATTGTGTCCTTCCCCTTCTAAGATCACTTTCATCTGCCCAAGATTCAGCTCCAGAAAATTTTTATGTTTAATTTTTAGTCATATTTTGGCAAAACAGTGACACTCACATGGTCGCCAAATTGGGCCAGATGGAAAAGTTGATCTGATGGCACTGCCGTTTCAATGTCTTCATTTCCAAGTATTCTGCTGTCCTTTCTTATGTCCCAATCTACTCATTCTCAGCACACACAGTCACATCAAAATACATGTCCCTCTTCATGAAGGACTTTTGAAATGTAAGAATAAAATCTCCATGTGTCAATGGAGTTTTGCTGCTGAACGTCCTCATACAATTTACAGGAATTAGTTTTATTTTTTTTTAAACAGAAACCAATAAAGCATGTAAATAATTCACATAACTTATATGTTCTGGTAGAGAAACAGAAACACTAAAAACATATTTTAGTAAAAATCTTGCATGGATTGTTGTCATTTGATAGATACAACTCAAATATCTATAAAGCTTGAACACTCAAATTTGTTTCTGTAATGAAAATAAACAGTGTGGAGTTTATAATGAATCTTCACAACAATAAGCAGTGAGGTAAAAGAAAAACACTTCAGCTGAGTATTACCATTAAATCACATAAACATATCTGTAGAATTTTGCCAAAATTCTTTGGAAAATGGATTGAATAATACATTTTACTGTTTTTAGTAAAACAAACTCTAAAAAATATAATTTTCCAATAGTAAAAATTTCCCTTCCTCTGAAATCTTGGAAAGTTTTTAAAAGTGATTATTCACAGGCACGCTTTAAAGACACATTTTTAAAAATCCATTTTTACTAGATAATTCCCCAAAGACTGTATGGACTTTATAAAGATTTTCTGAGGACTTGCTTTGAAAATCTATGCCATTTCAGTAGGCAAATTTAAAAGTTAACACAAATTTGGAATCTTACATTAAATTAATTTTATAAAATTTGTTTTTATTTTTTCTAGTTAAGAGAAATGCTTTCAGCTTTTACTTTTTTTCCCATTTTCATCATTTGTAACATTACCAAACTGGTGATTGTCAGAATCCATTCACCTCTAGTTATCAAAGCTTTAAGATTTTATCTAAAACTGTCACCACTTCAGGTTCTTCCTAGTAGGTAATCAAAGTATTTAAAATAAGACAAATTCTTTTGCAGAAAGAGTTTTCTCCAATCTGAGGATCTTCCTTCTATATAGCACAGATACAATAAAGATATTTCTGACTCTAATTTCCAGGAAAATAGAGTATATTACAGGATTGTTCAAAACAATGTTTGTTTTCTGTCATTCTTTCAACAGAAAGTCCTGCCTTCGATGGGTAGGAAACTACACCTAGCCCATCAGTGAGATTTTAATAACTTATTCACAGGCTATGTTAACTGTTCATTTGCAAAGTTTTCTTTGTTTGTATCTTTATTGTCTATTCATTTTATGTTAAAGTGGCAAGAGGTGACAAGAACGCACAGAAGAGCTATCAAAAAAGATCTTAATAACCCAGATAACCACAAAGGTGTGATCACTCACCTAGAGCCAGACATCCTGGTGTGTGAAGTCAAGTGGGCATTAGGAAGCATTGCTGCAAACAAGTTAGTGGAGGTGATGGAATTCCAGTTGAGCTATTTCAAGTCCTAAAAGATGATGTTGTGAAAGTGCTGCACTCAATACACCAGCAAATTTGGAAAACTCAGCAGTGGCCACAAGGTCAGTTTTCATTTCAATCCCAAAGAAAGGCAATGCCAAAGAATGTTCAAACTACCACACAATTGCACTCATTTCACATGCTAGCAATCTACAGCTCAAAAATCCTTCAAGCTAGCCTTCAATAATATGCGAACCAAGAACTTACAGATGTTCAAGTTGTATTTTAAAAAAGGCAGAGGAACAAAAGATAAAACTGCCAACATATGTTGGATCATAGAAAAAGCTAGAGAATTCCAGAAAAGCATCTACTTCTACTTCATTGTCTATATTAAAGCCTTTGACTGTGTGGATCACAACAAACATTGGAAAGTTCTTAAAGAGATGGGAATACCAGACCACCTCACCTGCCTCCTGAGAAATCTGTGTGCAGGTCAAGAAGCAGCACTTAGAACTGGACATGGAAAAATCAGTTCAGTTCAGTTCATTTCAGTCATTCATTCAGTCATGTCTGACTCTTTGAGACACCATGAACCGCAGCACACCAGGCCTCCCTGTCCATCACCAACTCCCAAAGTCCGCCCAAACCCCTGTCCATCAAGTCGGTGATGCCATCCAACCATCTCATCCTCCGTCGTCCCCTTCTCCTCTTGCCCTCAATCTTTCCCAGCATCAGGGTCTTTTCAAAAGAGTCAGCTCTTCGCATCAGGTGGCCAAAGTACTGGAGTTTCAGCTTCATCAGTCTTTCCAATGAACACCCAGGACTGATCTCCTTTAGAATGGACTGGTTGGATCTCCTTGCAGTCCAAGGGACTCTCAAGAGTCTTCTCCAACACCACAGTTCAAAAGCATCAATTCTTTGGAGCTCAGCTTTCTTCACAGTCCAACTCTCACATCCATACATGACCATGGGAAAAACCATAGCCTTGACTAGATGGACCTTGGTTGGCAAAGGTTGGTCATCACTTTCCTTCCAAGGAGTAAGCGTCTTTTAATTCATGGCTGCAGTCACCATCTGCAGTAATTTTAGAGCCCCCTCAAAATAAAGTCAGCCACTGTTTCCCCATCTATTTGCCATGAAGTGATGGGACCAGAGGCCACGATCTTAGTTTTCTGAATGTTGAACTTTAAGCCAACTTTTTCACTCTCCTCTTTCACTTTCATCAAGAGGCTCTTTAGCTCTTCTTCAATTTCTGCCATAAGGATGGTGTCATCTACATATCTGAGGTTATTGATATTTCTCCTGGAAATTTGATTCCAGCTTCTGCTTCCTCCAACCCAGCATTTCTCATGGAACAATGGACTGGTTAAAAATTTGGAAAGGAGTACTTCAAGGTTGTATATTGTCACTCTACTTATTTAACTTATATGCAGAGTAAAGCATGCAAAATTCCAGGGTGGATGAAGCACAAGCTGGAACCAATTGCTGGGAAAAAATATCAATAACCTCAGATATGCAGACAATACCAACCTTATGGTAGAAAGCAAAGAGGAATTAAAGAGCCTCTTGATAAAGGTGAAAGAGGACAGTGAAAAAGCTGGCTTAAAACTCAACATTCAAAAAACTAAGATCATGGCATCTGGTCCCATCCCTTCATGGCAAATAGGTGGGGAAACAGTGGAAACAGTGACAGACTTTATTTTCTTGGGCCTCAAAATCACTGTGGATCATGACTGCAGTGATGAAATTAAAAGATGCTTGCTTGTTGGAAGAAAATCAATGAAAACCTAGACAGCGTATTAAAAAGAAGAGACATTACTTTGGTTACAAAGGTCCATAGAGTCAAGCTATGGTTTTTCCAGCAGTCATGTATAGATGTGAGAGTCTCAAAAAAAAAAAAAAATGGCTGAGTGATGAAGAATTGATGCCTTTGAACTGTGGTGCTGGGGAAGACTCTTGAGAGTCCCTTGGACTGTAAGGAGATGAAACCAGTAACTCCTAAAGTAAATCAACCATGAATATTCATTGGAAGTACTGATGCTGAAACTCCAATACTATGATGTGAAGAGCCAACTCACTGGAAAAGACTCTGATGCTGGGAAAAATTGAGCAGAAGAAGAAGGAGACAACAGAGGTTGGGATGGTTAGATATGCATTACCGACTCAATGGACGCGAGTTTGAGCAAAAGCTGGGATATCATGAAGGGCAGGGAAGCCTGGCATGCTCCAGTCTATGGGTCACAAAGAGTCAGACACGAATGAGCAACTGAACAACAACAGTGCCATTGCAAGATCACTTAAAATAATATATGTCGACATACACATAGGAGTGATGAGTATGGAAAAATATGTCAGATTGGAAGATGAATTTGGCTTTAACAAGAGAGATTGATAACTTGTTCTCAATAGCGGGACACAGGAAGTAGTGGAGCACTAGACATTTTAGTATTAACACATCAGGATAGTTTATCGTGGACAAAATTTTTGGAAGAGACTCTGAGTTCAATTTATAAAGCAGTGAATGAGACCACAGAGGAAACATCTGAAATAACTAAAATTATCAAAGCATATTTATGACCTACATGTTGTCATTCAGTACCTGAATATAAAATTTATATATGCTATGCTTTGTATTGAAATTGTAATCACTACAGACTGAAAACACTGTAAGCTTACCATCTGTTCCACAATCCTACATGGGAATTTATTCCTTCTTATCTTTCTTCATGATGCTAATTTCCACCTACCATGTCTTAGACCTAACCTCAAATGTTCAAATCCCAGGCTGAGCTCACATTTTAATTCTTTCAGCCTCAACAACTACTCCATTCTGCATTACTTTTTCTCCCTCTGTTACCCAATAAATTTATCTCTGCTATACCACTGTTAGACTTTGGTGGTAGGTTAACTTGCATACTTCTTATTTAGCTAAATTGTTTCCATTTCATTGTTTTAAAGCCTGTTTCAGTTCAGTTCAGTTCAGTCGCTCAGTCATGTCTGACTCTGCGACCCCATGAATCACAGCACGCCAGGCTTCCCTGTCCATCACCAACTCCCGGAGTACACTCAAACTCATGTCCACAGAGTCGGTGATGCCATCCAGCCATCTCATTCTCTGTCGTCCCCTTCTCCTCCCGCCCCCAACCTTTCCCAGCATCAGAGTCTTTTCCAGTGAGTCAACTCGTCGCATGAGGTGGCCAAAGTATTGCAGTTTCAGCTTTAGCATCAGTCCCTCCGATGAACACCCAGGATTGATCTCCTTTAGAATGGACTGGTTGGATCTCCTTGCAGTATAAGGGACTCTCAAGAGTCTTCTCCAACACCACAGTTCAAAAGCATCAATTCTTCGGGATTCAGCTTTCTTTACAGTCCAACTCTCACATCCATACATGACCACTGGAAAAACCATAGCCTTGACTAGATGGACCTTTGCTGATTGCAGTCATGAAATTAAAAGACGCTTACTCCTTGGAAGGAAAGTTATTTTCTTGGGGATTGTCTTGATCACTGCCTCCTGTACAATGTCAAGAACCTCCATCCATTGTTCACCAGGCACTCTGTCTACCAGATCTAGTCCCTTGGATCTATTTGTCACTTCCACTGTATAATTGTAAAGGATTTGATTTAGGTAATACCTGAATGGTCTAGTGGTTTTCCCTACTTTCTCCAATTTAAGTGTGAATTTTGCAATAAGTAGTCCATGATATAGCCACAGTCAGCTCCCGGTCTTGTTTTGGTTGACTGTATAGAGCTTCTCCATCTTTGGCTGCAAAGAATATAATCAGTCTGATTTTGGTACTGGCCATGGTGATGTTCATGTGTAGAGTCTTCTCTTGTGTTGTTGGAAGAGGGTGTTTGCTAAGACCAGTGTGTTCTCTTGGCAAAACTCTGTTAGCCTTTGACCTACTTCAGTCTGTATACTCCAAGGCCATCTTTCCTGTTACTCCAGGTATCTCTTGACTTCCTACTTTAACATTCCAGTTCCCTATAATGAAAATGATATCTATTTTGTGTGGTAGTTCTAGAAGGTCTTGTAGGTCTTCTGAGGACCATTCAACTTCAGCTTCTTAGCATTACCAGTTGGGGATAGACTTGGATTACTGTAATATTGAATGGTTTGCCTTGGAAACCAACAGAGATCATTCTGTCATTTTTGAGACTGCATCCAAGTACTGCATTTTGGACTCTTTGTTGACTATGATGGCTACTCCATTTCTTCTAAGGAATTCTTGTCGACAGTAGTAGATATAATGGTCATCTGAGTTAAATTTACCCATTCCAGTCCACTTGAGTTCACTGATTCTTAAAATCTTGATGTTCACTCTTACCCTCTCCTGTTTGACCACTTCCTATTTGCCTTGATTCATGGACCTAACATTCCATATTCCTATGCAATATTGTTCTTTACAGCATCAGACTTTACTTCCATCACTAGTCACATCCACAACTGGACGTTGTTGTTGCTTTGGCTCTGTCTCTTTATTCTTTCCAGAGTTATTTCCCCCACTGAATCCATTAGCATATTGAGCACAAGCATAAGCTTGACCCTCACTGTATGAAGACATTTAGATATATATTGTGATTTCTATTCCTTAAATTGATGACGAAAATTTTTTCTTTGGAAAAGAACAATTCTATGTTGAAGAAAACATCCTATTCACTTTTTTTTTAAATTGTGAAACATCAGCACTCTCTGTGTTCCTCCTCCCCAAGACACTGTAGATAGAGGAAAATGAAAATGTTATGTATTAGTAATTATAGATCAAATGGGACAGCAAGCAGAGGATCACATAGAGAAGAGCCTATGAAAACAAGCTCAGCCTAGAGACAGTGGACACGTGTTCTTACCTGGGTACTGTAAATAGCTGATAAGTTACTTCTTACTCTTGGTTTTTGAAACTAGCAAACTTCTCACTAAATGCATAGCTGGATGTACCCAATCCTACAGCTATGTTTTCTTCATAGAGTTTGGGGCACTTGATAATCAGTTCCACCTATGAACCTGCCAGTCTGTAGACATGACACTGAAATGACAGAAAATGAGTCATAAAAACTTTGCTTTCTGTTGTAAAATAACTTAATGTAGCTTTTTACAACTGTGTATTCTATAGTATATTTTCTTTTGGTGAAATTTTAACTGTTAATGTTTTTGGCATTGTGCTTTGTATCATTTATTAAATAAAAATTAAAAAAAAAAAACTATGATACTTCTATTTGTCAGGAAAGACAGACAGTGGGGGCAAAAAATCACAAGGCACAGAAACATTCAAATAGTGAGTTTATTTCCTGTAAATCTTAGCTAATATTTTGATGTTACGGAGATACATGTCCAGTAAAAGCATGTTTGATCATTTTATCCACTCAACAAGTATTTAATAGCCACATATTTTGTGCCAGGCTTATAAAGTTTGATGGTAAAAATCTTTATGTTTTGCCTATTTCCAGAAAGATATTCAAAGTGACTTTTTCTACTCATTACAATTCATCACAATCTTACGCTATCCATACAATGAAGTTAGTCTGATGGTGGCTTTGTTTGTTTCTAAGGACTTTGTTCTCCAGGAGTGTAGTATATGTCAAATATTCTAGTTAGTCAGTTAAAATAAATCTTGTTCACAAATCAACTAATATTTACTGAGGGCCATATTTTTTTTATTTTTTATCGATTACTATTTTACACTAAAAAATGACAAAAGAATAAAAGATGTTGTCCTGCTCCTACTACAACTTCTTGCCAGGAGATACACAAACATGCAGAGAAGAAATTTCTGCCCTTGGGGACATGACATTCTCAGGCAACAAGACAACTGTGGAAAACAACTAAGGAGCAATCAGAGATGCTATTGAGCAACACTTGTGGGGTTTTAGTGTGGTTAGAATCACCTTGGGATCTTGTTAAAATGCGTATTCAGGCTGAGCAGATCTGGGGTGGAACTTGGGCTTCCACATTTTTAACAAATGTCTAAGTGATGGGGGATCCTGCCAGCTCCTACACCCCCACTCTGTACTAGGATTTGCCTCTAGCTAAAGGAGCTAGTCATTTCATCTCCTGAAATTTTATATACTACATTTGGAAGAGTTTAATACATAAAACAAACAGATTGCTAATGTTCTTTGTTGCCTTAACACTTCAATCCCCTGTGGTTTTTTTCTCTTTCAACACATTATCTCATGCAAAGACTTATGACTGGATTCCTTAATATTAGAAGAGGCAGATGAGATGGTCTACCATCTTGCTTCTAAATTAATGGCTCTTCTGGTGGCTTAGACAGTAAAGAGTCTGCCTACAATGCGGGAAACCTGGGTTTGATCCCTGGGTTGGGAAGATCCCCTGGAGAAGGAAATGGCAACCCACTCCAGTACTCTCACCTGGAAAATCCCATGGACGGAGGAGCCTGGTAGGCCGCAGTCCACGTGGTTGCAAAGAGTCAAACATGACTGAGCGACTTCAATTCAAATTCTGCTTCCCTAATTTATCTCATATTTTAATGAATTATTATATGATTTCATAAACTTCTTCAAATAGTTCATGTATTCTACACAGATTGTCTTTTGAGTTTGCTAATTTTATATTCTCATTTTTTTTTCTATTCCGACAAATTTTCTACAATGAGAATATAAAACTTTGAATGTCTTTATCTGGCACGTAGACCGCTAATATGTTTTTAAATGAGAACTGGCATTCCATAAGGTCCTAAAAGACAATATTGTGCCATTTTGGACTCAAAGACAAACGTTTTTAATTTAATATTTTACTAGGATTACTATCACATAATCTGGTGCCGAGAATTCTTGGCCAGTGAGGTAGAAATATGTCATTTAAGAAGCTCACAAAGATTTTCCCTTCAATGTCCTCTCTTTTGGTGCTGCCTCTCGGTCTTTTCCTGACCGCCACCAGCAAGCATCTGTGGGCTATCATGTACTGAGAATACACTGAGCAACACGCAAAGCACTGTTGTCTAAGTTTTCACACTATTTAAGAGTTGCACGTGTCTTAACAAAGTTCCTCTATAATTGTGAAATTGCCTTTCCCATCTGTTTATATAAATAAAAGAGCTAGGGCTGGAAATTTTTGATTGCCCAATAAAAAGATAAGAGCTTTTTTTTTTAAAAAAAGTTGATCCTCCTAAAATACTTGAAGGCCTGTCTTTTAAGACCTTTAAAATCTTTTGTTTTTCTGTAAAAAACTATATAGAGATAGAAAGAGTGTTTATCATCTCCAATAGCCATACTTCAACTAGCATCAGAAATGGAGTGTGCCTTAAACTCTCTACCAGGAATGATGATATACTTACAGTTGAAGCACTCTTTAAAATAAAAATACTATCGATATAAAGAATAAATGGTGTTGGTTGCTGGCTCACTGAGAAAAACTAATTGACTATCAGGTAAAATGTCTCACTTGTAGAATTAACTCTTCTCCTGAAACTGACCTTCAGTATTATAAAATTGGACATCTAAATATCAGTACTCACAGCGGATTTGCTTCTAAGCAGAGATCTGTTTCCAAAGCTTACTGGAGCTCAAGAATATAATTGTCCAAAAAGAATGAAATACTTACTCAAACGTAACTATAACTAGTACACTGTCTCTTTCAAGGAAATCATTTGGAAAACATTGTGACTGGAAAGTTACTCAGGGAGCACAGAATCACAGCAAGGGGGATTAAGAAATTATTAAATAGTTACTGTGCTCTGCTATTAAATCTTGATGGATCTATCACCACAGTATTAGAGAAGGACCAACGGAGGTAACAAGAACCCCTCTGAGTGTTGAACAGATATACTCTAATTTCTGGTCACACCAGTGGTGGGAAAGACTGACTAACCAGGAGATGGTGTAAACAAGAGTGGAAGGTTATTAACCTTCCTAGACAAGAGACAGACAAAAGGAGAAAGCAGGTTTCTAGAGTCTGGGGGTCAGCTGGCCAAAACTGGGACCACAACCACAATACAATACCCATGTTCCTTCTTCCTCTCTTTCAATCTCCCAGCAAATCCTCTTACTGGCTGAACCCTCCCACAAGATAGCTTTTAAAAGGTTTTTCATTCTATTTTTTTCTTTACTTTTTTGGAAGGAATTCAGCTCTACTTCTATTCTTTTGGTGGTTTCTCTAGAAATTTTACCATGCATACTTATCTAACTTGAAAATCAATCTCTCTACCCTTTTCCAAACTACATAATTATATTCACCATTCCTGGCTTTATTGCTATTATTTTTATTTAAGACCTTTTAAACCTCATACAACATTGCCACTGTTGTTTATACAGCAATAATAATAGTTGTAACACATGCTGAATGTGTTTCACATATCTTTCCAAATATTTTACCCTTTTCAGATCCTCCTAATAATAACCCATAAAGGAAACAGCATTATTATCACCAATTTATAAAGGATAAGAAAAGGGCAGACTGAGGTGAATTAATTTTCACAAGATCACACCAACTAAATGACAGAATCAGATTTTTAATGCACACAGTTGGCTTCAGAGTTCTTAATATCACATGTTAGAGCCTCAGCCTGTGAAGGCTGGCTTCAATTTCCCCATATATTCCTAAATTTCTTAGCTTTGTAATATTTAACATCTCAGCCCATCTACCTGGAAACATTATTTTTTCTGTCCACAATTTATTTAATATGGATTTATTGGTGGCATTCACAGTTTCTGATTATTTACAATTGTCTTTATTTTTCCTTCTTTCTTGAAAAGACTATACTTATTGACTACAGAGTACTAGGTCAATGGTTATATTAATTTAGTGTATTAAAAATATTATTACATTTTGCCTAAACTTTCATTTTTTATGTAAAGTCAGAAGATAGCCTAATTATTTCTGTTTCAATCTTCAGACTTTCTTTTTGGCCGATTTAAATGTCTGCCTTTGCTTCTGGTGCTTTTAATTTGACTATCATGTGCTTTAGGTAGATTCCTTTATTTGTTCCTTAGTTATTTGTTTTTATGTTATATTTATTTTTATTTATAAATCAATGGGGTTCTTGAATTAATACTTGGTGTCTTTCAAATTCTGGGAGGTTCTCAGTCATTATACCTTTAGAAAATATTTCTGTCTTGAATGCACTTACACTGTTGGTGGGAATGTAAATTGATATAGCCACTATGGAAGAAGGTATGGAGATTCCTTAAAAAAAAAAAAAAAAGAAAAACTAGGAATAAAACCACCATATGACCCAGCAATCCCACTCCTAGGCATATACCCTGAGGAACCAAAATTGAAAGAGACGTATGTATCCCATTGTTCACTGCAGCACTATTTACAATAGCTAGAACATAGAAGCAACCTAGATGTCCATCAACAGATGAATGGATAAAGAAGTGGTGGTTCATATACACAATGCAATATCACTCAGCCATACAAAGGAATGCATTTGAATCAGTTCTGATGAGGTGAACGAACCTAGAGCCTATTATACAGACTGAAGTGAGTCAGAAAGAAAAAGCTAAATATCACATTCTAACATATATATATATATATACAGAATCTAGAAGAATGGTACCAAAGAACTCATTTACAAGGCAGCAGTGAGAGAAGGAAATGGCAATCCACTCCATTACTCTTGCCTAGAGAATTCTGTGGACAGAGGAGCCTGGTGGGCTTCTGTCTATGGGGTCACACAGAGTCAGACACGACTGAAGCGACTTAGCTGTAGCAACAGCAGCAGCAGCAATGGAGAAACAGACATAACGAACAGACTTATGGACATGGGGAGAGGGAAGGAGAGGGCAAGATGTATGGAAAGAGTAATATGGAAACCTACATTACCATATGTAAAATAGATAGCCAACGGGAATTTGTCCTACGTCTCAGGAAACTCAAATAGGGGCTCTGTATCAACCTAGAGGGGTGGGATGGGGCGGGAAATGGGAAGGAGGTTCACAAGGGCAGGGATATATGTATACCTACGGCTGATTCTTATTGAGGATTGACAGAAAACAACACAATTCTGTAATGCAATTATCCTTCAATAAAAAAGTTAATTAAAAAAGAAAAAGAAAAGAAAATACTCCTGTCTCACTTTCTCCCTCATTTCCACTGGGAAATATTAGGTCTTTTAACTTTTCTTTGTGTTTAATCTTTTCATTATACTTTCTATTCTTTTATTATTCTGGGCCAAATTCCAGATATTTTCTTCAGTTTTTAATTTTATTTAATCCAATTTAAAACTTCAAGTGTTACATATACATTTTTTTTTTAATTTCCAGAAATTCTATTCTTACCCCTCAATCTTCTTGTTCTTTATAATTATTTTAGAGTTCTCTTTGCTTTTGTAAAATGCTTATAATTTCCTTGTGTGATGTCTTTGCAGGCCCAGATTTTGCTGGTGTAATTTCCTTTGGTGTTGCTTAGAGTTCTTTTTTCTTTACATGTTTCTGTGATTTTACTTCATTTTGAGGTGCTCAATTTGCCTGAAAGTTTATTTGTGAAAGTACTCTGAGGCCTGAGATATTTTTCTCCAGAACATATCAGCATTGCTTCTACAGGCATAGTCCAGACTTACTGAGCCAAATGTATACCTTTAGTTTGTGTGTATATCACTCAGATGGAGTGAATGCAGGTTGCCATCCTCTGAGAAAACATTTATCACCGCATGTTCCCAAGGGAACCTTTTTTTTCCTCTCTAGGCCTCAGTTGAGTCTCATCTGTAAAGTGAGTATGAAAATAACATTGCCAGTCTTATAGGACCATGAAATTAAGTCCATTCCCATATACGCACATTACTCAAAACTGTACCTGGTGATGGTATAAAAGTAAGTGATAGATATTAATCATTACACCCACTGAGGTAGTGTGTTAACACATTCTCACAGCCACAGTTACTCCACTGAGGGACAGGCATGTGGCCTAAGCGGGGATGTCTGAGTCTTTCTCTGTGCTTGCTGGGTCCACATGAACCTGAGGTTAACAGGTGGTGGAACCAATGTTTCCCGTCATTCTCTAGAAGCTGCACAGGAGCAGGAAAGAATAAAGTCAGCGTAAGAGATGCCAAGAGAATTCTTCTTGGTTCTCGTAGCTCCTGATTTCCAGCTGTAAGTCTACCCTCGCTTCAATCACAGGAGTGATCTTACCCTGCAAACAATTCCTTTTTCTAACCTCAACTATTTCAGGTTACTTGGCTGTCACACTATTTAATGTTACATAGGACTGTCACACAAAGCCACTGTATACAGAACTGAACTCTACAGAGTGAAGAGAAGTGCTACAGGAGTGAAGAGAAGATTTATCTTTCAACTTTGACTCATCCAGGATAGCATTCTTTCAATTACAGAGTTAACAGCAGATTCGCAAACAATGTGCTAAGATAGCACTTCCTGGTTGCATCACAGGTTTCCCAGTTATCTAAATTTTAAGATGGTTTAACCATTAATAAAGCTCAGAGATAAACCTCTGGAACAGAGTCACTAGGGCCTTGCATGGTTAGAATTCTTTTCTACTAGAAGCTTAGTATGTTTTAATGCAGACTAAGGATAGCAGTTGGCATGTGACTTTGTGTTAGAGAACAGCAAGATGATATAGCCAACAGGTGAGTATTTTACATTATACCAGTATATGATACTATGTGAAACTATATAATTAAAATATATAAATATCACTATGCTGCCTTATTTATAAACCAAAATAGATGGTGAAATTCCCGAGAAAGGAAACAACTAGCATAGTATCTGCCATTCAGGAAACCATGTTGAACCAAAGACATTTCCTACAGACATCCAGGCATCTGTTTCTAAGTTGCTAGTTCTCTAGCGTCCTCATTAATATGGTGCCCGTATGTGGCAGACATTCAGTTCGATAAGCTTGAAATGACCCTTTTCTTTTTTTTAGCTAGTATGTGCATTCATTTCAGTAGTGATATTTATCTTGGATGAGAAAGTTACTATGAAACAGACAAGAGTTTATTAAATCCTTGGAATAATCACAGCTTGCCTATAAAGTAATGATGTCATTAATCACCATTTTTAAATTTAAAACTTGAGTCAACTTTAAGCTATGCAAAAGGAATCTACATAAAAATAGTGGAATATTTTATCATTTTTTGCTCTATGTTGTTGTTTAGTCATTAAGTCATGTAGGACTCTCTGAGACTCCATGGACTGTAGCCCTCCAGGCTCCTCTGTCCATGGCATTTTCCAGACAAGAATACTGGAGTGAGTTGCCATTTCCTCCTCCAAAGGATTTTCCCAACCCAGGGATCGAACCCAGGTCTTCTGCATTGACAGGCAGATTCTTTATCACTGAGCCACCAGGGAAGCCCTATAGCTACCCATAATTATATTCTCTACTTTCTTATTCAAGTTTCTTTTGAGACCAAACATATTCAGGTGTTTCAAAGAAGAAGTTCAGTGGGGAGTTCAAAAATACACTCATGAAACCTGTGACTTGGGTAATACTGTTTTCATTCAGGCAAAAGAAAGAAATTGGGAGAGCAAGTTGTTCAGTTGCTCAGTTGTGTCCGACTCTTTGTGACCCCATGGACTGCAGCACACCAGGTCTTCCTGTCCATCACCAACTCCCAGAGTTTACTCAAACTCATATCCATTGAGTCAGTGATGCCATCCAACCATCTTGTACTCTACCGTTCCCTTCTCCTTCTGCCTTCAATCTTTGCCAGCACCAGGGTCTTTTATAACGAGTCAACTTTTCACATTAGGTGGCCAAGTATTGGAGCTTCAGGATCAATCTTTCCAGTGAATATTCAGGATCAATTTCCTTCAGGATGGACTGTTTGGATCTCCTTGCAGTCCAAGGGACTCTCAATAATCCTCTCCAACACCACAGTTCAAAAGCATCAATTCTTTGGTGCTCAGCCTTCTTTATGGACTAAATAACACATACATACATGGCTACTGGAAAAACCATAGCTTTGACTAGACAGACCTTTGTTCACAAAGTAACGTCTCTGCTTTTTAATATGCTGTCTAGGTTGATCATAGCTTTTCTTCCAAGAAGCAAGCGTCTTTTATTTTCATGACTGCAATCACCATCTGCAGTGATTGTGGACCCCAAGAAAATAAAGTCTCTCACTATTTCCATTGTTTCCTCGTCTATTTGCCATGAAGTGATGGGACCATTTGCCATGATCTCAGTTTTTTGAATGCTGAGTTTCAAGCCAACTTTTTCACTCTCCTCTTTCACCTTCATCAAGAAGCTCTTTAGTCCCTCTTCACTTTCTGCCATAAGTGTGGTGTCATCTGCATATCTGAAGTTATTGATATTCCTCCCATCAATATTGATTCCAGCCTAGCATTTAGCATGATGTACTCTGCATATAAGTTAAATAAGCAGAATGACAATATACAGCCTTGACATACTTCTTTTCCAATTTGGAACTAGTCTGTTGTTCCATGTCCCATTCTAACTGTTGCTTCTGATCTGCATACAGGTTTCTCAGGAGGCAAGTGGTCTAGTATTCCCATCACTTGAAGCATTTTCCACAGTTTGTGTGGAAAACCCACACAAAGGTTTTAGCGTAGTCAATGAGGCAAAGATCGATGGTTTTTCCTTGAATTCTCTAGTTTTTCCTATGATCCAATGGATGTTGGTAACTTGATTTCTGGTTCTTCTGCCTTTTCTGGAAGTTCTCGGTTCACATACTCTTGAAGCCTAGCCTGGAGAATTTTTAGCATTACTTTGTTAGAGTGTGAAATGAGTACAACTGTGAGGTAGTTTGAACATTCTTTGGCATCACCTTTCTTTGGGATCAGAATGAAAACTGAACTTTTCCATCACTTACCTAGAGCCACACATCCTGGAGTATGAAGTCAAGTGGGCCTTAAGAGGCATCACTGCAAACAAAGGTAGTGGAGGTGATGGACCAGCTGAGCTATTTCAAATCCTAAAATATGATGCTCTGGAAAGTGCTGCACTCAATATGCTAGCAAATTTGGAAAACTCAGCAGTGGCCACAGGACTGGAAAAGTAGTGGAAGTAGTAAGAGGTAATAAGTGAAAGTTGTGGGAGGCAGAGTTTGGGCTTTAAATTCTAACTCTGTCACTTACTAGCTGAACTACTGAGTGATTATTTAAACCTGTAAATCTCACTTTTCACAACAATGTGATGTGTAATAATGTGTAATAAAACATGAAATTGTTACAGAATTAAATGAAAAAAAATTGAGTGCTTAACACAATGCATAGTGTATAGCAAGTTTTCAATAAATGTCAGTAGAAACCAGAAGAGACCAAAATAACCTGGGAGACAATGAATAAACAAGAAAACAGGAAAAGAGGAAGATTGAAATGTGAGAAGTACCATTGGTTTCAGAAATTCCTCTGCAAGGTTATATTTTAACATATTTTAATGATACAAAAACTTGAATAAAGTAAATATGTAATGGAAAATCTGCTGCCCACAACATGTTGGCAATTGTCCTACTAATTTAAGACAATAACCTTAAAATCAGAGGCCTATCATTCTATTTACAACATCCATATGCATTCTTCCTTTAGGGACATTCATTAAAACACCCAGAGCAAAGTCTTTTCTTTGCCAACTAAAAAAATTAGGGAACAGACAAAGCTCATGGGACTGCATTCTTCTGATGTTCTTTTCACAACTACAATAATGTTCCTTGGTTTTTCTCCTCCTGTATTTCTTTCATTGTGGTGTTTTCTATCAGTCATTCCTCTGGGTTAAACACGTTGAGCTACAATGCTCTTTGAGGTTGATTATAGAACAAGGTTCAACTTCAGGAATGCTTGTCTAGTTTTCTGGTGAATTCATTTTCTTTCCTAATTATACTTGGAAGAACTTCTCAGCCTTTCATGGTGCTATGACTGGAAATCAGCTTTGGACATTATTTTCATAATGTCATTTCAGATTCCACAATATATTAAAACCGCGAATTAATGGAAGATGTTGTAGAGCTAATGTGATATGGTTCACCCTTTTAAGAAACATTTTAAATTATTCTTTCAAAAATAACCTCTAGCCCCACCTTTCCTCTAATTCTCTGCTTTGTAAAATAAGAGCCACAGAAATAATGAGTTGGTGGGGTGATTAAAATTGGAACAGTAAGGGCAAGCTACAGCTATCAGCATGTTCTATTAAACGTCCATACACTAGAGTGAGATAGGATTTTTAAACTGTTTGTAGCTGTGCTTGCCAAAACCTAATTAACAGGATTAAGCTTCAGAGTTTCTCTTTTCCCATTGGACAAACTAAAATGACACTAAGAAAGATATCCCATATCTAATCTGAAACTAGTTTTATGCTACTATGTTTCCCTCTAAACTTCAGAGTTAAGTTTAGAATACATCAACAGAGTTAAAGCAATGACATTCTCCTAAATGGCTATTCAAGATTGATAACAAAATAATGAAATGGCAAATAATTTTTACTTTGAAAGTAACAGAACTAAATACAGATTGTCTTAAGAATAGAATAATTTTCAGCTTATTATGAGAAATATGTCTGAATTTAACCATTATAACTGAATTTATCATCTTCATAAAAATATTTACTAAGTTGATTCTGTGAAATGTTATTTATGCTAACAGCATATTTTTTAAATAATAGAAAGATATAAAAATATTTCATAATGTAAATTCTTACTCTATTTATTATGCTAATCATACAGTATGCACTCTTTCTTCTAGCTTCTTTCACTCAGAGTAATGATTTTGAAATGTATCTATACTGTTGTATACATAAATAACCGTTTGTTTTTATTGCAGAGAAGTACTCCTTGGTGTAGATATGCCACTCTCCATTTGTTTATCCATTCTCATGATATATTATAAATAGATATAATGAATGCTTGTGTTATCTGCAGTTTGGGATTTGACAATTACAGCTACTATGAATGTCTGTATACAAAGCCTTGGACATGGGAGTTTTGTGTCTCTTGGGTAAAGCCCTGAGGGTAGAATGGGCGGATCCGGGGTGTTCGCTGAACTTCCTAAGAAATGGTCAGTTGTCCACTGAGATTGTTCCTGTTTACATTTCCCCCAGGAGTACATGGGAATTTCAGTTGCTCCACATTCTGTAAGGTCATACATGTAAACCATTAAAGAACTCATCACCGACAGCTTTTCACAAGAAGAAATGTTAAAGGAAGTCCTCAAAGTAGAAAGAAATGATACCAACTATAAATAGGGATTTACACAAAGCAAGAATGAGCACCAGGAGTGGTTAACCATATTGTGATCAGATTATTTTTAAGTCCTTCATCAGGTAGCATCCATATCTCAATCACCTGTAAGCCTGTTTCTAAGTTATTTATTTTATTTTTAGTTTTGATAATAACTTTGTACTCTTTTATTAAATGCTAGTTACTCTACAGTAAAACAAATTGAGAGGCTTAGCTGATAATACATTCCTCCGGACAGGACTGTATTTATCTTCGCTACTGTGCTGAAACAACAGAGGCTGAGTTAGAACTAGTCCAAGTCCCGGCTGCACTGCAGCCCTCTGGCACTTATTCCATTCGAGTTTGATTTGGACTCGACCCAGAACTTTGCGTATTCTCCTTGGTTCCTCCCCATTTCAGGCCCTGAACTGTAATTTTTGTCTTGTAAGACAGGTGATAGCTCTGTTATGCTTTTCAGAGGCTTCCCACATAACTTTTACATCTCTTGCCCCATAGAGCCCAGAATCTGGCAAATTATTTTCAGGGGAAAATTAACCACATGCTTGGGGCTGCCAAGCTCTCTGGTAACTGCAAGTTTTCCTCTGACCTAAAGCAGCACCCTCTGTGGGCGCAAAGCTAGGATTCTGAGCACCTTGTGCTTACCCAGAGCCATCCAACCAAGGAAAAAGGTGGTGCAGAAATTATTTCACCTCTGATTAAAAATGTCTGTGTGCTTTCTTGAGCCTGACCATAGGCAATTACCAATGCTTTCCCTGACAGATCTCTGCACAGCCAGGGCACTAGTCTCTGAAGGGAGTTGCAGTAAAGGACTTGGGTCCCTCTGCCCAGCCATGCACTTCACATATATAAATATCTAGCTCCAGTGTCTTCATTCGTTAGTCTCTTTATCCCAGGCCTTGCATAGCTGTGTCAAGGTCTCATTATGTGTGCAGGGGGCGCTGTTTCTCTCCAGTCTGACTCAGCACCCACTACATTCCACTCCTGCCCTTCCCCTTCACCTCCCCACAAACACACGGTCCATCAGAATGTGGGAGCCCTCCATTCAGGGCTCCTTCAACTGGGGGACACCCCCACATCTGTGCTGATCCCCCAACCTTCAGTTCAGTTCAGTCGCTCAGTCATGTCCGACTCTTTGCAACCCCATGGACTGCAGCACACCAGGCTTCCCTGTCTATCACCATCTCCCAGAGCTTGCTCAAACTCATGTCTATTGAGTCAGTGATGCCATCCAACCATCTCATCCTCGTCATTCCCTTCTCCTCCTGCATTCAATCTTCCCCAGAATCGGGGTCTTTTCCAATGAGTCAGTTCTTTGCATCAGGTGGCCAAAGTATTGGTGTTTCAGCTTCAGTTCTTCCAATGAATATTCAGGACTGATTTCCTTTAGGATTGACTGGGTTGATCTCCTTCAACGGGTGCCCATTCTGTGGAGGAAATGAAATCAGGGCAGTGGGTCTTTCCTTGGGTTTAGTCTGTTGCTGCACGCATGCTGTATGCCTACATGGCACTCATGGACATCCAAGAAAAGGATACAGAACTCTCGTCTCCCAGCACCTCTCCTCCCAGGCCTACAGACAGCACATTCAAGGACAGGAGGGGTGGCTGAGAGGAGATACCCCTCGTCCAAGGTAAGGAGCAGCAGCTGCGTTTTGTTAGAACAGCCATGAAGAGATACCCCACGTCCAAGGTAAGGGAAACCCAAGTAAGCCAGTAGGTGTTGCAAGAGGGCATCAGAGGGCAAGCACACTGAAACCATAATCACAGAAAACTAGCCAATCTGATCACATGGACCACAGCCTTGTCTAACTTAATGAAACTAAGCCATGCCGTGTAGGGCCACCCAAGATGGATGGGGCCACCCAAGACGGATGGGTCATGGTGGAGAGGTCTGACAGAAGGCAGTCCACTGGAGAAAGGAATGGCAAACCACTTCAGTATTCTTGTCTTGAGAACCCCATGAACAGTATGAAAAGGCAAAATGATAGGATACCAAAAGAGGAACTCCACGGGTTCCAATATACTACTGTAGATCAGTGGAGAAATAACTCCATAAAGAATGAAGGGATGGAGCCAAAGCAAAAACAATACCCAGTTGTGAATGGGACTGGTGATAGAAGCAAGATCCAATGCTGTAAAGAGCAATATTGCATAGGAACTTCTAATGTCAGGTCTATGAATCAAGGCGAATTGGAAGTGGTCAAACTTCCATCAAATTGGAAGATGGCAAGAGAGAAGGTCAACATTCTAGGAATCAGCAAACTAAAATGGACTGGAACGGGTGAATTTAACTCAGATGACCATTATATCTACTACTGTGGGCAGGAATCCCTTAGAAGAAATGGAGTAGCCATCATGGTCAACAAAAGAGTCCAAAATGCAGTACTTGGATGCAATCTCAAAAACAACAGAATGATCTCTGTTCGTTTCCAAGGCAAATCATTCAGTATTACGGTAATCCAAGCCTATGCCCCAAACAATAATGCTGAAGAAGCTGAAGTTGAATGGTTCTATGAAGTCCTACAAGACTTTTTAGAACTAACACCCAAAAAAGATGTCCTTTTAATTTCAGGGGACTGGAATGCAAAAGTAGGAAGACAAGAAACACCTGGAGTAATAGGCAAATTTGGCCTTGGAGTACAGAATGAAGCAGGGCAAAGGCTAAGAGTTTTGCCAAGAGAACACGCTGATCATGGCAAACACCCTCTTCCAACAACACAAGAAAAGACTCTACACATGGACATCACCAGATGGTCAACACCGAAATCAGACTGATTATATTCTTTGCAGCCAAAGATGGAGAAGCTCTATAAAGACAGCAAAAACAAGACCCGGAGCTGATTGTGGCTCAGATCATGAACTCCTTATTGCCAAATTCAGACTTAAATTGAAGAAAGTAGGGAAAACCACTAGACCATTCACATATGACCTAAATCAAATCCCTTATGATTATACAGTGGAAGTCAGAAATACATTTAAGGGACTAGATCTGATAGATAGAGTGCCTGATGAGCTCTGGACAGAGGTTCATGACATTGTGCAGGAGACAGGGATCAAGACCATCCCCATAGAAAAGAAATGCAAAAAAAGCAAAATGGCTGTCTGAGGAGGCCTTCCAAATAGCTGTGAAAAGAGAAGCGAAAAGCAAAGGAGAAAAGGAAAGATAAACCCATTGAAATGCAGAGTTCCAAAGAACAGCAAGGAGAGATAAGAAAGCCTTCCTCAGTGATCAACGCAAAGAAATAGATGAAAACAACAGAATGGGAAAGACTAGAGATCTCTTCAAGAAAATTAGAGATACCAAGGGAATATTCATGCAAAGATGGGCTTGATAAAGGACAGAAATAGTATGGACCTAACAGAAGCAGAAGATATTAAGAAGAGGTGGCAAGAATACACAGGAGAACTGTACAAAAAAAGAGCTTCACAACCCAGATAATCACAATGGTGTGATCACTTACCTAGAGCCAGACATCCTGGAATGTGAAGTCAAGTGGACCTTAGAAAGCATCACTACAGACAAAGCTAGTGGAGGTGATGGAATTCCAGTTGAGCTATTTCAAATCCTGAAAGATGATGCTGTGAAAGTGCTGCACTCAATATGCCAGCAAATTTGGAAAACTCAGCAGTAGTCACAGGACTGGAAAAGGTCAGTTTTCATTCCAATCCCAAAGAAAGGCAATGCCAAAGAATGCTCAAACTACCCCACAATTGCACTCATCTCACATGCTCATAAAGTAATGCTTAAAATTCTCCAAGCCAGGCTTCAGCAATATGTGAACCATGAACTTCCAGATGTTCAAGCAGGTTTTAGAAAAGGCAGAGGAACCAGAGATCAAATGGCCAACATCTGCTGGATCATGGAAAAAGCAAGAGAGTTCCAGAAAAACATCTATTTCTGCTGAATGACTACACCAAAGCCTTTGACTGTGTGGGTCACAATAAACTGTGGAAAATTCTGAAAGAGATGGGAATACCAGACCACCTGATATGCCTCTTGACAAACCTACATGCAGCTCAGGAAGCAACAGTTAGAACTGGACATGGAACAACAGACTGGTTCCAAATAGGAAAAGGAGAACGTCAAGGCTGTATATTGTCACCCTGCTTATTTAACTTATATGCAGAGTACATCATGAGGAACACTGGGCTGGAAGAAGCACAAGTTGGAATCAAGACTGCTGGGAGAAATATCAATAACCTCAGATATGCAGATGACACCACCCTTATGGCAGAAAGTGAAGAGGAACTAAAAAGTCTCTCGATGAAAGTGAAAGAGGAGAGTGAACAAGTTGGCCTAAAGCTCAACATTCAGAAAACAAAGATCATGGCATCTGGTCCCATCACTTAATGGGAAATAGATAGGGAAACAGTGGAAACAGTGTCAGACTTTATTTTTCTGGGCTCCAAAATCACTGCAGCCATGGTGATTGCAGCCATGAAATTAAAAGATGCTTACTCCTTGGAAGGAAAGTTATGACCAACCTAGAGAGCATATTAAAAAGCAGAGATACTACTTTGCCAACAAAGGTCCATCTAAGTCAAGTGTATGGTTTTTCCAGTGGTCATGTATGGATGTGAGAGTTGGACTGTGAAGAAAGCTGAGTGCCAAAGAATTAATGCTTTTGAACTGTGGTGTTGGAGAAGACTCTTGAGAGTCCCTTGGACTGCAAGGAGATCCAACCAGTCCATCCTAAAGGACATCAGTCCTGCGTGTTCATTGGAACGACTAATGCTGAAGCTGAAGCTCCAATACTTTGGCCACCTCATGCGAAGAGTTGACTCACTGGAAAAGACCCTGATTCTGGGAGGGATAGAGGGCAGGAGGAGAAGGGGATGACAGAGGATGAGATGGCTGGATGGCATCACCGACTCGATGGACATAGATTTGGGTGAACTCTGGGAGTTGGTGATGGACAGGGAAGTCTGGCGTGCTGGGATTCTTGGAGTCGCTAAGAGTCAGACACGACTGAGTGATTGAACTGAACTGAGTCTGTTGCTTAACCATCTCAGGAAGTGAAGAAAGGCTTAACCCTTTCATTATTGATTTGCAGCCGAATCAACTTTCTCCCTCCCAACTCAGCGGAGTTCCTGACCGCTATGGCTTCAGCTCTTTCCTCATGGCTCGTCTCTCAACTGCTGTTCCTTGTATTTTACCTGGGTTTCAGCTATTTTCCACAGAAGAACTGTTCTATTACTATCTAATCTATCCCACCCAAAGAGTCATTTCTACCCACTACGTTCTGATTTAACACCCTGACAGTAGCACATAACACCTCTGATTACATTTCATTAACTACTTCAAGTGTGTCTGGGAAAAGTGTAGTCCCGTAACTGTGAACGCCGCATTCTCGGGTCTGGTCATGAGGATGAGGGGGAAGTGGCTACGAAGGCAACTACCCATCTCCACTGCGGACTTCCCTTTTCTGCCCTGGCACCTTGTTGCCTTTTCTACCTGCCCCTCTTCATGCTCTCTTGTGCAGGCTGACCTGACTGCATAAAATGTTGAGTTTCTATTCACAGGGGGTGCCTGAAGTTGGTGGCATGGTCAGAAACCAGGTAGGGGATGAATTATCAAACCTGGTGGGATTTGAAGTGGCTAAAAACAAACAAACAAAAAACCATGTTCACAGTGGGGGAAGGTATATACCATGCAAATTAGAAGTACACTGTATTAATTTGTGTCTGAACTTTCAACAGTTAGCGTATTCTGAAAAATGGTGTAATTTTGACTACTTAGTTTTTTTCCTCTATATATGTAGACTGCTTTCAAGATAAAATTAAGTGTGCTGGTCATCCTAAGTTCAGGCAGTTAATTTTTGATCACTATAACTTCATACGTATTTATTTCTATGCCTTGGTTGTTGATAGAAAATAAAATAACTAATGTTATACAAATAATTAATGCTTCCCAATGTTTATGACCAAAATGTACAGAATGATTTGTACGCTTTACAATTGAATATTTAAATATGAGAGTGATTTCTGATAATACGTATATCTAATAGACTGGATGAATAAGTTCATTAGTAAACTCATCTTGTAAAAACCTTTTAAACTTGAACTAATACCTAATATTCTTAAAAGATGTACTACAAATAACTTTCAAATCATGCATCTAGGAGCCTCTGTCACAAAGGTCATTCCCTTAAAATATAAAAAGTGTTTACTGATAGTTGTATATCACATGTAGGTCTTATGTAGGTTATATGTAGCTGTTACAGTATCAACTCTTCAATAAATGCTAGAGGTTCTAGTCTTACATGAGAACAAAAATGCACTATGCCAGCTTTGAGTCAAGGGACAGAAAGTGTCCCATTCATTTTTCTAGGAATAATGTGACACAGAGGATTATTAACCAGATATTGAAGAAGAGAAATGGCAACAAAGGGAATACGAGAGTGTCATAGGGAGAAGGCAATGGTAACCCACTCCAGTACTCTTGCCTGGAAAATCCCATGGATGGAAGAGCCTGGTAGGCTGTAGTCCATGGGGTCGCTAAGAGTCAGACACGACTGAGAGACTTTTCACTTTCACTTTTCACTTTCATGCATTGGAGAAGGAAATGGCAACCCACTCCAGTGTTCTTGCCTGGAGAATCCCAGGGAAGGGGGAGGCTGGTGGGCTGCCGTCTATGGGGTCGCACAGAGTCGGACATGACTGAAGCAACTTAGCAGCAGCAGCAGATTGTCATAGAGAAAATAACTTCAGGATGCAACTCCTAGAGACTGGGGACTGCAGGAAAGAGTCTGGAAACATGGAAACCTGCAGGAGCTTGATTCGGACCTCCACAGTGGACACTACTGGGCTGGCGCTTGTGCTGTGGGAGCTCAGGAGGAGTCCAAGGAGCTGAATTGGAGACCTAGGAGATGGCTGAACCAGCCAACTGGGGCGGATGCTCCTTACTGAGCACACTGAGGTTCGTTCTCCAAGTGTCAGGAGATCTGCCAATCAGCCACAGCCAGGGGAAAGTGCACCGCCAGGTGACTGATAGGATGGAGGGGAAACTGGAAAACAGACCAGCATCGTCTCTCTACCACCACCTTCTGGCACAACTGGAACCGTTTGGCAAAAGGGAAGTGTGCTCTGCAGGGTACCGAGCTTAGTACCCCAGAGAGGGGCGAAAATGGACGTGACATTTCCCCTCAAGACACAGAGAGGACTTGAAAAGGAGAGGAACTAGCTTAATAACTGGCACAAAGATCTTATCATCATCCGTTCCGTTGCTCAATCGTATCCGACTCTTTGCGACCCCGTGGACTGTAGCCTACCGGGCTTCTCCGTCCATGGGATTCTCCAGGCAAGAATACTGGAGTGGGTTACCGTTTCCTTCTCCAGGGGACCTTCCTGACCCAGGGATCGAACCCAGGTCTCCCACATTGGAGGCAGACGCTTTAACCTCTGAGCCACCAGGGAAGCTAGTCACAAAGATCTTATATATGTTACCAAATGAGATGCAGGACTGCACATTGTTGAACTGGTTTGATATTCACTCTGTAAGATTTTATTTGGTGGAGGATATTATTAACATAGTTAAATGTGGACAAAATAAAACAAGTCTGAAGTCATGTCCCTAAATTTCAAATGGAAATCTATTCTCATTTTGAGAAATTGAAATAAAAAAAGAGAAAAGCCAAAGTAGGTTTAAACTCTAAAAGTCATTTGTGAACAGATATATTCTTTCTTCTGCGACAGTCTTAATTTCAAAAATGAAGTAAGAGTTTACATTTTTTTCCCCTGTAAATATATGTGTGTTCACAGGTAAGGGCGCATGCTGTATGTGTATGTGTGTGAAGAATTTTATATACATATCTAAAAATGTAACATAATCCTGACTGAGATTGAGAGGTTTTAGATTGAGGAAAAGTAGATCATCTTAAATGAGACTCCAGCTTAACTTTCTCTGGCCTCTGGCACAGATCCTTAACAAGTGAACCACAACTTTTAGTAGAGAGAAGTAAGGATGACATTTGGCTGATGCAGGAATATATTTTGGTTACATTCCACCTCATTCTGGAAGAAAAAAAATGAACGTTCAAGCAAATAATATAAATGACTTAAATATATAACTTCAGTTGTCATAGGCAACCTTTTTCTTCCAAGGGGAAGAAAGGATAAGGAACATATGGAAAAAAGACACAGGATCTAAAAGTATGCACAAGAGAAATCTCAGAATAACAAGAACACATATGCTCTATGCAACTAATCAGCAAACTACCAGCCAAAAAGCTGTGTCCCTCCATGGATTCTCATTCACTTCTGAGAGTACTTTCTGTAGACCCATTTACCCTCCAGCTGGCAAGGAACAAGTAAAGTTAAAACTGTTAGGAACACAGGATAACAAGAATAATTTCAAGTAATTCCAGGGGGGCAATGGTGGTGCTAATCACTCCTCCTGAGTTCTATTCAAACAGTCTCTATTGTCAGAGGAAAGAAAACTATTTTGTTGACTCGGTCATAAAATATATGTTAGCATTTATCATGAAAACTGTATATTATACTCACATAATTTTTTTTGTTCCAATTGGTCACCCTCTGCAGAATTTAAGATAAAAGTTGTGTATTTATTGACTTTATAAATGTATTTTTTTAAACCTTCCCATTTCCCATTATTGGTTTCAATGATAAAATTCCCACTGATGCTCTCTATATATTGTTAATTTCCTTAAGTAATTGCCTGAACTCTACAAGTTTTTGCTTTGCTTTGTTTGACTTTTCTATTCTTTGCCTTTGTTTTGATGTTAGAAACATAAGAAATCCAAACTCAGAGGTTTGTAACATTTGGAACCATTTTAATGATACTATAAATTCCTAAGTTCCTATTCTACTATTTAAAATGAAAATCAATAAAAGACTTAAAGAGGGAGACTTTGGGTGGGTTAATGGGGAGTAAAGTAATAAAGCAAGCAATACACAAATGACAAAAGGACAGATAAAAATTCTCATCATTTATGAAAAGCTGTGATAACTGTAAAACAGCAACAACAAAAACACAGAAAACAAAAATTAGTCAGTAGATTCTGGTGGTTATTACTGCACTGCATTTTCCTTAAGTTACTTTTTTTAAAATTTCATATTATTTTATTTTGTTAACCAGTAGACTAACAATGTTATGACAGTTTCAGGTGAACAGTAAAGAGACTCAGTCATACATATACACGTATCCATTCTCTCCTAAGCACCCCTTCCACACTTTCCTTAAGTTCTGAGAGCTGAAAAAGCAAAGTTACTTTTCATTATTAACTTCTGACTTGTAAAATCATGTGTGTGTTAGTCACTCAGTCATGTCTGACTCTTTGTGACCCCATGGACTGTAGCTCGCCAGACTCCTCTGTCCATGGAATTCTTCAGGCAAGAAAACTGGAGTAGGTTGCCATTCCCTTCTTCAGGGGATCATCTTGATCCAAGGATCAAACCCCGGTCTCCCACATTATAGGCAGATTCTTTACCATCTGAGCCACCAGGGAAGCCCAGCTGTATGATAATTTGAGACTCTTTGTTGCTTAGTACTGATAACTTTTTATAAGCATCCAAACAGAGGGAAAACACATAATTAAAAAGTTACTGGATGCAGAACTTTATGTATCCAGGAAGGTCACTCTTGCTAATATTTTTTAGATATTCTATTTTTTGCTTGCTTACCTGTCAGTAATTATTAAGAAAAATGTTTTAATTATAATCTCTTAGGGATTTCCTGCTGAAGTTCCATCATTTTTGCTTCATATATTTCCAGGCTTATTTAGATGCATAATCTTTAACATTGCTACATTATCTTAGTTAACAGAACATATTCTACTCCACAAGTTCTGCTATTTTTTGTTTATTTTACCTGGCTTTGAAATGAACTTCTGAAAGTTGATTTCTCTCTCTTTGAGATTCATGTCTAGATATCAGAACTTAAACTTTAATTCTTCATATCAACCTTTCTATTATATGTTCTATTTCTTTCTTTTTACCTCTTTCCCTCTAGGAGTTTTCCTAACTGGTTGTCTGATATCTTAATTAATTATTCTGCTTTTTATATTAAATAAACAGTCTGCTATTTATATTGCACTGTTTACTTACACTATTATTTTTAACTTCATATTTCTACTTTTCATTTTTTTTCTGGATTCTTCTACTGTTGTTTCATATTATTAATGTCTTCCTCTATCTTTCTTAACATGTTTACTTGGAAAAATTTAATTTCTTGGTCCTTCTCTTATAATATTTCTAGTTTGGTTGGGATCTATAGTATAATGGTACTTTTGCCTGTGAGCTCATTTTTCCTACAAAAAGTATTGATTATTCTGTTGAAATGTGCATAAAGGTCAGACAAAAGTTCGAGTCATTATTTATGAGCTCAGGAAATGCACAGTGAAGGATCCTTAGGTTTTGAGTTCTAGGCACCAGATACCATGGTCAGCTTCTCAAAGCAACTGCTTAGGTTCTGATCTCTTTTATAGGAGGGTCTGCATCAGGAAACACTCTTAGATAATAAGTCACTTGTTCGGTGATGAACCAGGAAGAGTGGTGGTAGGTGGGGTGAGAAAGTAATAACCTAAGGTAAATCAGTTTCCATCTCATTTCTCATATGGGCTTCAGGTGGCTCAGCAGTAAAGAATCTGCCTGCCAAGCAGGAGACGTGGGTTTGATCCCTGGGTTGGGAAGATCCCCTGAAGAAGGAAATGGCAACTTACTCCAGTGTTCTTGCCTGGAAAATTCCATAAACAGAGGAGCCTGGTGAACTATAGTCCATGAAGTCACAAAGGGTTGGACATGACTTAGTGACTGAGCACACATGCAGTGCCCCACTATGTAGGTGAATAAAAATTAATTTCATAGTGGACATTAGAGATATTTCTCCTAGTTGGCCCTCACACATGTCACTGCTGAAATCACACTTTTCACATCAGTTAGCTTGCATATTTTTAGTTGTGTATCAGGCATGTATTCCTAAATGTTACAGAGCTAGATGCTGGTTGAATTTTTTTAAACTCATTTTCAATGAACTTTCACCTATGTGTGTACCCTGAGTAACCACCACAGTTGTAAAATACATAACATTTCCAGGTGGGTCAGTTTTTGAGGGAAAAAAAAAAATCAGTTTAAATTTTCTTTGTGCTTTTCCTCTGTATTTTCTCCAACATTAGTACTTTTCTGTTCAAATTGCACAATTTTGATACCCAAATTTGTAAATAATTATTATAATTACTGTTCATATAACAATTGAACTTTAAAGTTACCTCTTTCCTAGAGAAAAAAAAATAATTGTATAGTTTATCACAATGCTACCTTTCTTCTGGTGAGAACTTATGAATCTGTCTAAATTAGGGGCAGTATGTAGGTTTTCTTTGAATCAATCCAATAGGAATGAATTCTTGCAGGTGGCAAAAAAAAGAGTATAAATTCTGGAGATACCTTCCTAAAACATCCAAGAAAGTGATTCACTGGCAACTAAATTTTTGAATGTGAAAATATTAACATCTTTTATCCTTACTAACAAAACTTAAAAATTTCAGTTTTGCATACCATTTAAAATTATTTGTCACTTTTACAACTGATGAAACAATAAGTCAAAGAAAAACAGGCAAAAGAAAAGAAGTAGCAGAAAGGCCAAAGTTTGAAAGTACAGAACTATTTAATAAGTCATTGCCAAAAATGCAACGCAATTATCTCCACAAGGCAGTGCTAATTCACATCCTTCAAGTATTAAGTTCTGAAGAGCAGCATAAATGATCACAAAAACAAAATTCTATTCAACTGGATAGTTGAAGAGTAGCTGCATGTGAGTGAAAGTTGCTCCGTTGTGTCCAATTCTTTGCGACCCCATGGACTATGCAGTCCATGGAATTCTCCAGGCCAGAATACTGGATTGGGTAGCCGTTCCCTTCTCCAGGGGATCTTCCCAACCCAGGGATCGAACTCAGGTCTCCCACATTGCAAGCAGATTCTTTACCAGCCGAGCCACCATAAATAAGCTAAAAGACAAAAGCCCAAGGAAGTGATATTATGATCAAATCACAAATACATATATGCTCATTTGTATAAAAATTCCAAAGAATACTTGTTTATGCAAAAGCTCATCTAAATGACAATTTATAAAAATTGAAGCCCAAGTATACTTGATGAGTAAAGATTTCAAAAGGTAAAATGAGATGAGACTGTTTAGAAAATGGAAATCAGAGGTCTAAAGAAGTTCTCTATCAAATTCAATCGAGATTCTCAGTCTTTGTTTTATTCTATTTACATAAGAACAGAGATGGACTAATAGTGCACGAGTCCTTGTAAGTTGTACCCAGGACCTTTTTACCAGATTGTTTTGTTTGCCACTGTGAGCAGAAAGGTGGCCTTGACTTTCTTCACTGCGTTAGAGCTGATGTCTATGGGAGTTAAAGGTTGAAGACAATGTCTCCACACATGAGACTGTAAATATAGAAACAATTGAGCTGCTGTTTGAATGAAGTTTAGCTTCCTGAACCCAAAACGAAAAGTCACTCTCTTTCTGAAACCTCAGCTGCTTTGGGGACGTGATGGGATGGGGTCACAGTGAAATGAATACAGAGAGAGTTATTTTGGAAATTGGCTATCAGCTCCTTAATTTCCACACAAAAGCACTGTGTGTACTTTTTCATATGAAAAGCAGGCTTGGTGCTACAAGCTTCCAGTAAAGAGTCTACTTGTTTTATTTTTCAAGATAGTACTAAGTGTAAGTTTGGCAGTATATTTCAAATGTATCTACAAAGAGCAGAGTTTATAAGAAAAGTGTATTGGAATCCTCTGGAAATCCCAGGAAACACCATCATTGTTTCTTTTATGTGTTTGTCAAGTTGTAAAGTTAAGCCTGGACTTTTTGCTATTGGCTTTAGTGCCATCAACAGTATAAAGAGGTATTGGGGGCTCTTTCTTTCAGAGCTGTGTTTAACACTCTCCAGAGGACAGCCTGCCATGGGAAGTGCTCAGTTAATCACCAGGGATGGCAAAGAGCTGACTGCAATCTTGTCAGAATCTAGCAAAGCAGCTGCAATGTCATTTCCCACAAAACTCCAACAGTCACTCTAACTTGGACTTGGTGTTATCATTGTTTATCTTTATTTTGTGTTTTTTTACTGTGAATATGCTGACACTACTGCACGGAGACTAGAGATCACCAATAGGTAGAAAGTCATAGAAAATGATATATTTAGAGGAATATTAGTGGAATGTTATTAATACAGCATTATTGCTGTACTCAGGTGATTTTTGGAAAACATCTGGAATTAGTGCGGCTAAATAGAAAGGCAAAGGAGAAAATATTGTTGAAGGTTTGAATCTAATTTTGCCTAGATATTCTAGCTCTGATTACATAATATCTAGTTACTCATTGCCACAGTTAATTTTTAACCTAAATTTTGGAGACATGGAATGGATAAACCAATTATTTCTGTTAGAAAAAGCAACTATTATATTTACATTTTAGATATTGTAGAAATCAACCCAAATCTACTTCTGTATCTCATGAAGAAACTATGGAGACACAAGCTCATATATCATACTCAAAACAACCTTATTCGAAGTATGATAAACAAACGCCTCTATTATTTTACAAGGAGTATACATAATTCAGTGTTCATTAAATTGTTTCATCTTTTTAGTGGGATTTCAGTAGAAAGAAATAACATTAGACAGGAGAGGACAGTCTTTGTCCTTGGATTTAGGTCAGTGAAATGTGAAACTTGTTAAACTATTTTCAGAAATTGAAATAAACCAGTCCAGTGAAGCATGCTTTTTTGTCTCCAGGAAATTGGAGAAACACATACCTCAGACTAATGTGTAATGACAATGTTAACTACAATTAGCCCCACAAACACACTATTGTCCATACAAAAAAAAAGTGGTAACTATTGACCTTAAACAGAGCATCTGTTTACTTTTATGTCCTCTTTTTTTGAGGATGTCAATTAATGTAATAAATATGCTGGAAACAATAAAACTAGAATGCCCTTGTACTCTGATATTCAAATACAATTATCGCCAAGTATAAGGACAATGCTGGAACATAATTAAAACAGATATACAAAAGTTCCTTTTTTTAAGTTTCCATTTAATAATAGTGATTTTCAAAGAAGTTACCAGTAATAATGTTACTGGAGCCTCCCTAGTGGCTCAGCAGTAAAGAATCTGCTGGCAGTGCAGGAGATGTGGGTTCAATCCCTGGGTTGGGAAGATCCCCTGGAGAAGGAAATGACAACCCACTCCAGTATTCTTGCCTGGGAAATCCCATGGACAGAGGAGCCTGGAAGGCTATAGTCCACGGGGTCACAAAAGAGTCAGACATGACTTAGCAACTAAACGACAACCACAATAATGTTACTTCCCCATAGTATACTGGGTAGGAAGCAACTGCTTGAAATTTCTGTTTTATATGTGACATATGCTTAAGTAGCCATGAAACAGGTTGACAGTTTAATCAACACTGTGCTATTGGAGTAGACGTGATATGACAAGGAAATACCATACACAATAGCACAGAAAATAGAAGGGCACTTATTTTAGAAGGAATTCTGACATGTGGCATGTGGTAGGCATTCGTATATGACCAACTGCCAGAATAAAAGAGAAGAAAATATGGTGACCCAGAGTGAAAAGAATTGTTTCTTTCTCCTTCTCTTGGTTAAGGAAATGGCTGTGCCAGTGCAAAAATTGCAAGCAATCGAGGAAGCTCTATGTGCAGCTGAAGACGTGTAAGACAGGTCTTGAATGGGGAGAGATGAAAACAACCTAGGCGCTGGAAATGTGTCTTATTGTTACATTCTGTCCATTTCTATTGCAGCATACTTGGGATCATCTATACTTATGGGATTTGATGTTTATTCTCTCTATTCAAGAAATTTTACCATCCTTCTCAGAGTTGTCTTCTTTTTGGCCTTTTAATAAATATGCTTGATTTTTTATGGTTTATCATATGATAATCTGTTTCTTTTAGTTTTCCCTGGTGGCAATTCACCCTTTAATGCATCCCAGGATGGATCTTCGGAGAAGGCAAATGGCAAGCCACTCCGGTACTCTTGCCTAGAAAATCGCATGGACAGAGGAGCCTGGTAGGCTGCAGTCCATGGGGTCGCTACTAGTCGGACACAACTGAGCAACTTCACTTTCACTTTTCACTTTCACACATTGGAGAAGGAAATGGCAACCCACTCCAGTGTTCTTGCCTGGAGAATCCCAGGGATGGCGGAGCCTGGTCGGCTGCCATCTATGGGGTCGCACAGAGTCGGACACGACTGAAGCGACTTAGCAGCAGCAGCAGGATGGATCTTCATTGTCTTGTATTTTATTCTTTCTTGATTTCTTTTTGTACTCTGACCACTGTTAAGGGGATGACAGAGGATGAGATGGTTGGATGGCATCACCGACTCAATGGAGATGAGTTTGAGCAAGCTCCAGGAGTTGGTGATAGACAGGGAAGCCTGATGTGCTGCAGTGCATGGGATTGAAGACTTGGACATGACCGAGTGACTGAACTGAACTGAAATGCCTTCCTTCCAGGCTGCTCTCTGCTTCTATATTTTAGAATGTAGGTACTCTTGCATTTTTATTAAGGGACAACACACAAATGTTTTCTAATATATTCTCCTAATTTTTAAGCCAAAAGATGATAATAGTATATATGCATATACATATTTATACATGTGTCAAAAATATGATTTGTTAAAGTGACCAAAGATTTGTATTATTTGTTAAAGTTTTCAAATATTATCACGTTAAATATATGTCTCCTAGCAAAACCCACTGTCTTTTGGGTAGTACTTACCAGTTTCAATTAGTGTGAAGGTTAAAAAAAAAAAGTGATAATTTGCTCCATTGAAAGCCAAGTCAAAACCAATTTATTGTATGTACTTTAGGAAGATGGGCTTCCCTGGTGGCTCAGCAGTAAAGAATCCACCTGCTGATGTAGGAGATGCAGGAGACATAGGTCCAATAGCTGCATTGGAGAACCCCCTGGAGAAAGAAATGTCAACCCACTCCAATATTCTTGTCTAAGAATCCCATGGACAAAGGAGCTGAGTGGGCTATAGTCCACAGGGTCACAAAAGTCAGACACAATTTAGCAACTATACAATAATACCTCTATGAAGGCAAATGAACATGTGGAGTCTCTTAGCATAAACAGACCCTCCAAAGTAAGGAGACAGAGATTGCCTATTTGAGACTTCCACTGGAGTAATATATTTTGGTCACCACCAATGGCAAGCCACTCCAGTACTCTTGCCTAGAAAATTCCATGGATGGAGGAGCCTGGTAGGCTGCAGTCCGTGGGGTCGCTAAGGGTCGGATACGACTGAGCGACTTCACTTTCACTTTTCACTTTCACACATTGGAGAAGGAAATGGCAACCCACTCCAGTGTTCTTGCCTGGAGAATTCCAGGGAAGGGGGAGCCTGGTGGGCTTCCACCTATGGGGTCACACAGAGTCGGACACGACTGAAGTGACTTAGCAGCAGCAGCAGCAGCAGCAGATAAAACTAGAGAATTAAGCTTGAAAACACAAACATTGGGGGTTTAGTATCCTTTTGTTTCTGTAACAAATTACTTTAAAACTAATTGCTTCAAATAATACGGATAACATCATTTTACAATTCTTGAGATTAGAAGTCTGAACAGATTTCATTGTTGTAGCTCAATCACTAAATCATGACTAACTCTTTGCAACCCCACAGACTGGAGCATGCCAGGCTTTTCTGTCCTTCACTACCTCCCTGAGTCTTCTCAAACTCATGTCCATTGAGTCTATGATGCCATCCAACCATTTCATCCTCTGTCATCCCTTTCTCCTGCGTTCAGTCTTTCCCAGAATCAGGTCTTTTCCAATGAGTCAGTTCTTTGCATCAAGTGACCAAAGTATTGGAGCATCAGCTTCAGTATCAGTCCTTCCAATGAATATTCAGGGTTGATTTCCTTTAAGATTAACTGGTTTGATCTCCTTGCAGTCCAAGGGGCTCTCAAGAGTCTTCTCCAGCACCAAAGTTCGAAAGCACCAATTCTTTGGTGCTCAGTCTTCACTATGGTCCAATGCTCACCTCCGTACAGGACTACTGGAAAAACCATAGCCTTGATTTAGATCATACCTGAATGGCCAAGTGGTTTTTCCTACTTTCTTCAATGTGAGCCTGAATTTTGTAATAAGGAGCTCATGATCTCAGCCACAGTAAGCTCCACGTCTGATATTTGCTGACTGTATAGAGCTTCTCCATCTTTGGCTGCAAATATAGAATCAATCTGATTTCAGTATTGACCATCTGGTGAAGTCCATGCATAGAGTCGTCTCTTGTGTTTAGAAGAGGGTGTTTGCTATGACCTGTGTGTTCTCTTAGTAAAACTGTTAGCCTTTGCCCTGCTTCATTTTGTACCCCAAGGCCAAACTTGTCTGTTACTTCAGGTATCCTTTGATTTCCTACTTTTGCATTCCAATCCCCTATGATGAAAAGGACTTCTTTTTTCTTGTAATCAATATTTCAGTCACTAAAAGATATAGGTAAATTTATATCAACTCTCTCTTTTTTTAAAAAAAATTAGAACTGTCTCTTACCCTTCACAAGACAACTTTCACGGATCCTTCTAGAATGATTTTAAGAGGCAACTAGCCATTACAAAATTATCAGAGATCTTCACTGTTCATCATATTTTTGAGAGAGAGAGAATCTGAATTTGTTTACCATCTGGTGAATTAGTGGCATAAAAGAAGTCAAACTTCCAGTTTCAGATTTACTGTTTCATTACTAAAGACAGGATTGGTTCACTCCTACCCCAAATCTAAACTATATTTAGCTACAAACAACTAACCAGATGCCAAAATATGTAATCTCATTTGACTATTTGACTTGCAGTATGAGATGAAAGATTTAATTAAGAGTGAGTTATGTCCTTGAGAATTCTATCTAGCCAAGCTTAAGACTTCCCTGGTGGCTCAGAGGGTAAAGCGTCTGCCTACAATGTGGGAGACCTGGGTTCGATCCCTGGGTCGGGAATATCCCCTGAAGAAGGAAATGGCAACCCACTCCAGTACTCTTGCCTGGAAAATCCCATGGACAGAGGAGCCTGGTAGGCTACAGTCCATGGGGTCACAAAGAGTCAGACACGACTAAGCAACTAAAGCTTAATACTGGTAATATAAACTTACACTATAAAGTTATGATTATTCCTCAAGTTATAGGTAATAAACTTGTTGAAGATAAAGAAAACAGAAATAACCACTATTGCCACTGACAGGCACAGATAGAATAATAATTTTAAACATAGGAGATGCCAGTAAAGTTACATGAATTACGAAATAAGAAGGGCAGAAATACAGAGATTGTTACTTCATGCTACTAACACATAGATATTCAGATATGTTGGGACACTGCCATTCAAGAAAGAAATTCAATATTTCAAACATTTGAAAAATTGAAGAATGTTCACAGATTACATAGATTTAATGCTAAAATTCCATCTTATTTTGTTGCATTATTAGACATGGTAAGCAAAGAAAGTACATAGAAATACATATAGAAATCTTAGTCTTTACCTCTTGGTGTGTAGCAATAGAGAATCATTTTCCTTTGTAATGTTCATAATTTTCTTAATTTTATGTATTAATATTTTATACTAATTAAATTAAAAATGATCATTAAAAGTTAAAGTAGCTTCTAAGGAGTAATTAACTGGGTGATATAAAATAAAACACTTTTTAAAAATAACTCTGTTATTTTTAATTTGAAAAGATAGATTCACTTTAATGTTCATAGTAGCATTATTTATAATTGCTAAGATATAGAAGCAATCTAAGAGTCTTTATCCAGGTGACTGGATAAAGTAGATGTGGAAAGTACAAATCACTGGGTGTAAGCAGGCTACAGGGATTTATTGTACAACACAGGGAATACAGCTAATATTTTTTATTAATTGTAAAATACAGTATAATCTTTAAAATTGTATTAAAACATTTTTAAATTTAAAAAAGCATTTAGAAAAAAATCCATTGTGTAAAAGCCCGTATTACTGGGACTGTAATACTAATTATATATAGCTTCTAGGCCAAGACTATTAGGTGTTTGTGTTTACTTGATAAGCTCTGATAACCAGAATGCAGAGAAAGAAACCCTGAAATAAGACATAATGTGAACAACTAAGATTATTCCTGAAACCATAGCAATATGTAATGGTAATTTATTTTAGCACACATGGATTAATTATAGATTATAAATTAACAAATAAATACACACATACCATGTATATAATTGGTAAAATACAAAGCACACTATTTATATCATAACGTGAGTTTCCCTTTCAGGGTTAACTTTTGTTGCAGATATTAAGGCCAAACTTCCAAGAAGGATCTCAGGCCTTTAGCTAAAGACAAGCAGCTACAGCACTACTGCAGTCAAAGCTGAAAGAAAGTAGACCCTGTAGACACGTCATCCTCAAATGAAGACTGTCCCAATAAGGATTGCGCTTTGCATGCTCTCTTTCCTAAATTGACAAATAGATGGAAAGAAGAGCATGATTTAAAATAAATACATTTTGATGTTGCCACTGTTTTGATGCAATCATTGCCAATCAGCCACATCAAAAGAATCAAAGAATTATTCTGTTTGCAAATAATAATCATAGGAGACATTCGTTAACTTTATCAAATTCCTGAGTCCGCCGTTCCTCCCGCTGCATCCGAATTTCATGTGCCCCTCATCTTCCCTTTTGCTGTTGTTGAACTGAAAGACTGATAGCAGTAGCAACTGATTGAAACAAAACCAGCACTAATAAACCTGCTGCAAGTCTACTCCGTGTCCTTCACGAGAGACTATGCTAAAAAAAATGTCAGCCTCATTTACTAAAAACTTCAGAAGAGTGGGCCTATATGCTCAATTTAATCCCTCAAATTTGTGGAACATTTTTCTTGTTTACTGAAGGATGGCTTCACTTTCCTATTACTTTTATGGCCTGTCTTCAAACTTTCAGTAAATTTTCACCTATTCTAACCTCTATCCTGATTTTACTCTTTTGTTTATATTAAACATTTTATAATCTCTATCAGAATCAACCTCATTGGATTATCAACAGTAGATTTCTAAAAGTTAAAATGATCCACTTGAGATTTCATTTGTGAATGATGAAGATACTTCCACTAAGTAATCCTGTCAGCATTGACAATGACTATTTTCTTATAAAGTAAACAAAAGTGTTTATGATGCATGTCTCTCGCACCACATGTATTCTTCAAACTCATTTAAATTATTTACATTTTTCTAAGACTATTTTTGAAAAGACATAAAGAATGTGAATATTGTTTGGTATTTTAAGTGCTATTACATTTCACAAGGCCCAGACCCTTTTACACTGGGTCAAAGATGGAATGATGACCTGGAATGGGGCCAGGGGAGTAATGAGGAGATGGCCATGTATGGGGCAAGTCTGGGGAGGGGGAGTTGAAGATGAAGCATGGATTAACAGCAGTGTCAACTCTTGTCTCTGTTACTTTCCAACAAGAAATAGTGAGGCCGGGTACATGTCAGGGATTGTACAGGGGCATTGTCATGTAAAATTGCCAGTATACTTTTATACTGGCATGGTGAAAATGTAGTTTATTTGTTGACTATGACAAATAGTCCTCAGCGTTAGTATCATAGGCAGTGTCGAAATGTTGTGTGAATGTTGTGTGACATATATCAATCATAAAATCGTTTATTTAACTAGGAAAGACATTAATGTGGTCTAATGTCATGATTTCATTAACTATGTATTGGTGCTTAAAATGTAGACATTCTCTGGTAAGAACTCCCCTCCAAAAGAAATGTCACATATATTGGTAATTAGGGAATTCTTTAGAATGAAAAAAAGTGGAAGAGGGAGAGGGAAAATCATTAAGTAATTCAAGAATTTTAACCCACATTACTCAGTACTCCTTGGAAGGTTATAGCTGGGTCTAGATCTCAAAACAGAATAAGCAGAATGATACCTTCTCTTCAAATAGTGTCCAAGCCCAAATCCCAGGAACCTATGAATGTGATATAAGTCAGTCAGTTTAGTCACTCGGTTGTGTTTGATTCTTTGCAACCCTGTGGACTGCAGCACACCAGGCTTCCATGTCTATCACCAACTCCTGGGGCTTGCTCAAACTCATGACCATTGAGTCGGTGATGCCATCCAATCATCTCATCCTCTATAGATTCCCCTTCTCCTCCTGCCTTCAGTCTTTCCCAGCATCAAGGTTTTTTCCAATGAGTCAGTTCTTCGAATCAGGTGGCCAAAGTATTGGAGCTTCAGCTTCAGCGTCAGTCCTTCCAATGAATTCAGGACTGAATTCCTTTAGGATTGACTGTTTGAATCTCTTTGCAGTCCAAGGGACTCTCAAGAGTCTTCTCCAACACCACTGTTCAAAAGCATCAGTTCTTCAGTGCTCAGCTCTCTTTATATAACTCAACTCTCACATCCATACAAGAAACAGTATTGGAAAAACCATAGCTTAGATTGGACGGACCTTAGTCGGCAAAATAACGTCTCTGCTTTTTAAAATGCTTTCTAGGTTTGTCATAGGTTTCCTTCCAAGGGGCAAGCGTCTTTTAATTTCATGGCTGCAGTCACCATCTGCAGTGATTTTGAAGCCCAAGAAAATAAAGTCTGTCACTATTTCCATTGTTGCCCCATCTATTTGCCATAAAGTGATGGGACCAGATGCTGTGTTCTTAGTTTTTTGAATGCTGAGTTTTTTCACTCCTCTTTCACTTTCATCAAGAGGCTCTTCAGTTCCCTTTTGCTTTTGGCCATAAAGGTGGTGTCATCTGCATATCTGAGGTTATTTATATTTCTCCTGGCAATCTTGATCCCAGCTTGTGCTTCATCCAGCCCAGCATTTCACATGATGTACTCTGCATAGAAGTTAAATAAGCAGGGTGACAATATACAGCCTTGAGGTACGCCTTTCCCAATTTGGAACCGGTCCATTGTTTCATGTCCAGTTCTAACTGTTGCTTCTTAACCTGCATGCATACAGGTTCCTCAGGAGGCAGGTAAGAACTTTCCACAATTTGTTGTGATCCACACAGTCAAAGGTTTTGGTGTAGTCAATGAAGCAGAAGTTGATGTTTTTTCTGGAATTCTTTTGCTTTTTCAATGATCCAACGGATGTTAGAAATTTAATCTCTGGTTTCTCTGCCTTTTCTAAATCCAGTTTGATTTGCATTTCTCTGATTATGAGGGAAGTTGAGCATTTTTTCATGTGTTTGTTAGCCATCTGTATGCCTTCTTTGGAGAAATGTCTGTTTAGTTCTTTGCCCATTTTTTGATTGGGTCGTTCATTTTTCTGGAGTTGAGCTGAAGGAGTTGCTTGTATATTTTGGAGATTAATTCTTTGTCAGTTGTTTCATTTGCTATTACTTTCTCCCTTTCTGAAGTCTGTCTTTTCACCTTGCTTATAGTTTCCTTTGCTGTGCAGAAGCTTTTAATTTTAATCAGGTCCCATTTGTTTATTTTTGCTTTTATTTCCAATATTCTGGGAGGTGGTCATGGAGGATCCTGCTGTGATTTATGCTGGAGAGTGTTTTGCCTATGTTCTCCTCTAGGAGTTTTATAGTTTCTGGTCTTACATTTAGACCTTTAATCCATTTTGGGTTTATTTTGGTGTATGGAGTTAGGAAGTGTTCTAGTTTCATTCTTTTACAAGTGGCTGACCAGTTTTCCCAGCACCACTTTTTAAAGACATTGTCTTTTCTTCATTTTATATTCTTGCCTCTTTTGTCAAAGATAAGGTGTCCATAAGTGAGTGGATTTATCTCTGGGCTTTCTATCAAAACCACAATGAGATACCATTTCACACCAGTCAGAATGGCTGCTATCCAAAAGTCTACATGCAATAAACGCTGGAGAGGGTGTGGAGAGAAGGGAACCCTCTTACACTGACGGTGGGAATGCAAACTAGTACAGCCACTATGGAGAACAGTGTGGAGATTCTTTAAAAAACTGGAAATAGAACTGACATATGATCCAGCAATCCCACTTCTGGGCATACACACCGAGGAAACCAGAATTGAAAGAGACACATGTACTCCAATGTTCATCGCAGCACTGTTTATAATAGCCAGGACATGGAAGCAACCTAGGTGTCCATCTGCAGACGAATGGATAAGAAAGCTTTGGTACATATACACAATGGAGCATTTTTCAGCCATTAAAAAGAATACATTTGAATCAGTTCTAATGAGGTGGATGAAACTGGAGCCTATTATACAGAGTGAAGTAAGCCAGAAAGAAAAACACCAATATAGTATACTAACGCATATATATGGAATTTAGAAAGATGGAAATGATAACCCTGTATACGAAACAGCAAAAGAGACACAGGTGTATAGAACAGTCTTTGGGACTCTGTGGGAGAGGGCGAAGGTGAGATGATTTGGGAGAATGGCATTGAAACGTGTATATTATCATATGTGAAATGAATCACCAGTCCAGGTTCGATGCATGATACAGGATGCTCGGTGCTGGTGCACGGGGATGACCCAGAAGGAGGATAAGGGGAGGAGGGAGGTGGGAGGGAAGTTCAGGAAGGGGAACTCATGTACACTCGGGGCGGGTTCATGTCAATGTATGGCAAAACCAAGCAATATAATATTGTAAAATAATTAGCCTCCAAAAAAAATTTAAAAAAATAAATCCAGTTTGAACATCTGGAAGTTCTTCGTTCACGTACTGCTGAAGTCTAGCTTGGAGAATTTTGAACATTACTTTGCTAGCATGTGAGATGACTGCAATTGTGCAGTAGTTTGAGCATTCTTTGGCATTGCTTTTCTTTGGGATTGGATGAAAACTGACCTTACCAGCCCTTTGTCACTGCTGGATTTTCCAAATTTGCTGACATATGAGCAAATGAAAGTGGAACACTTTCATAGCATCATCTTTTAGGATTTGAAATAGTTCAGCTGGAATTTCAAGATCTCCACTATGCTTCCTAAGGCCTACTTGACTTCTCACTTCAGGATGTCTGGCTCTAGGTGAGTGATCACACCATAGTGGTTATCTGGCTCATTAAGATCTTTTTTGTATGGGCTTCCCTTTTGGCTCAGCTGGTAAAGAATCCTTCTGCAATGCAGGAGACCTGGGTTCGATCCCTGGGTTGGGAAGATCCCCTGGAGAAGAGAAAGGCTACTTACTCCAGTATTCTGGTTTGGAGAATTCTCTGGACTTTATACTCCATGCGGTCACAAAGAGTCTGACACAACTGAGTGATTTTCACTTTAAGATCTTTTTTGTATAGTTTTGTGTATTCTTCCCACCTCTTCTTAATATCTTCTGCTTCTGTTAGGTCTATACCATTTCTGTCCTTTATTGAGCAAATGGCAACCCACTCCAATATTCCTGCCTGGAGAATCCCATGGATGGAGGAGCCTGGTGGGCTACAGTCCATGGGGTCGCAAAGAGTCGGACCCGACTGAGCGACTTCACTTAACTTCACTTACATGAAATGTTCCCTCGGTATCTCTAATTTTCTTGAAGAGATCTCTAGTCTTTCCTGTTCTATTGTTTTCCTCTATTTCTTTGCACTGATCACTGAGGAAGGTTTTCCTTCTCTCCTTGCTATTCTTTGGAACTCTGCATTCAGATGGATATATCTTTCCTTTTCTCCTTTGCCTTTCACTTCTCTTCTTTTCTCAGATATTTGTAAGGCCTCCTCAGAGAACCATTTACCTTTTTGCATTTCTTTTTCATGAGGATGTTTTTGATCAATGTCTCCTATACAGTGTTACCAACCTCTGTCCATAGTTGTTCAGGCACTCTATCAGATCTAATCTGTTGAATCTATTTGTCACTTCCACTGGCATAACTGTAAGGCATCTAGTTTAGGTCATACCTGAATGGTCTAGTGGTTTTCCCTACTTTCTCCAACTTAAGTCTGAATTTTGCAATAAGAAGCTCATGATTTGAGCTACAGCCAGCTCCCGGTCTTGTTTTTGCTGACTGTATAGAACTTCTCCATCTTTGGCTGCAAAGAATATAATCAGTCCGATTCAGTATTGACCATCTGTGATGTCCATGTGTAGAGTTGTCTTTTTTGTTGTTGGAAGAGGGTGTTTGCTATGACCAGTGTGTTTTCTTAGCAAAACTCTGTTAGCCTTTGACCTGCTTCATTTTGTATTCCAAGGCCAAACTTGCCTGTTATTCCAGGTATCTCTTGACTTCCTACTTTTGCATTCTAGTCCCCCATGATGAAAAGGACTTCTTTTTTTGGTGTTAGTTCTAGAAGGTGTTCTAGTTCATCATAAAACCATTAAACTTCAGCCTCTTCGGCATTAGCGGTTGGGGCACAGACACTGGATTACTGTGCTATTGAGCGGTTTGCCTTCGAAATGAACAGAGATCATTCTGTCGTTGTTGAGATTGCACCCAAGTACTGCATTTCAGACTCTTTTGTTGACTATGAGGGCTACTCCATTTCTTTAACAAGATTCTTGCCCACAGTAGTAGATATAATGATCATCTGAATTAAACCCACCCATTCTGGTCCATTTTAGTTCATCAGTTCTTAAAATGTCCATATTCACTCTTGCCATCTCCTATCTGACCACTTCCAATTTACCTTGATTCATGGACCTAACATTACAGGTTCCCATAAAGTATTATTCTTTACAGCATTGGACTTTACTTCTATCACCAGTCACTTCCACAACTGGGCATTATTTTCACTTTGGCTCAGCCTCTTCATTCTTTCTGGACCTATTTCTCCACTCTTCTCCAATAGCATATTGGTCATCTACTTACCTGGGAGTTCAATTTTTCAGTGTCATATCTTTTTTGCCTTTTCATATTTTCATGAGTTTCTCAAGGCATGAATACTGAAGTGGTTTTCCATTCCCTTCTCCAGTGGACCACATTTTGTCAGAACTCTCCACCATGACCCGTCCGTCTTGGGTAGCCTTACCTGGCATGACTTATGGTTTCATTGAGTTAGACAAGGCTGTGATCCATGTGATCAGTTGATTAGTTTTCTTTAATTGTGGTTTTTATTCTGTCTGTCCTCTGATGGACAAGGATGAGATGCTTGTTGAAACTTTCTAATAGGAGGGACTGGATCTTGCTCTGGTTCAGCCATTGTCAGTAAATCTTTAATCCAATTTTCTGTTGATGAGTGGGGCTGTGTTTTCTCCCTGTATGCCTCGGGCCAAACTATGGTAGGACATTTAAAAAAAAAAAAAAGGACTTATGGCTTTTGAAGTAGGTGTTGGCATAAGCTAATATGATATACTTCTTTACAAAAGGAACTCTGCAGATGTGATTAAGGGCACTGTGGAGATTATTGTAGATTATTCAAGTGAGGGCTTCCGGCAAGTATTAGCGAGAGGACCAAAGAAGATGGAGGCATCCCCAAGTGACAGCCAGCAAGAAAACAGAGACTTAGTCCTACAGTCTCATGGAAGTGAATTCTGCCCACACCTGAAGGAGTAAGAAAGTAGATTCGTCTGTAGGGTCTGTAGAAAGGAATAAAGCTCTGTCCACACCTTGTTTTTAGTCTGGTGATAACCCCCAGCACAGTAAAATAAAAAACTTGTATTCAGTTCAGTTCAGTCGCTCAGTCGTGTCCGACTCTTTGCGACCCCATGAATCACAGCACGCTAGGCCTCACTGTTCATCACCAACTCCCGGAGTTCACTCAAACTCATGTCCATCGAGTTGGTGATGCCATCCAGCCATCTCATTCTCTGTCATCCCCGTCTCCTCCCGCCCCCAATCCCTCCCAGCATCAGAGTCTTTTCCAGTGAGTCAACTCGTCGCATGAGGTGGCCAAAGTATTGCAGTTTCAGCTTTAGCATCAGTCCTTCCAATGAACACCCAGGACTGATCTCCTCTAGAATGGAATGGTTGGATCTCCTTGCAGTCCAAGGGACTCTCAAGAGTCTTCTCCAGCACCACAGTTCAAAAGCATCAATTCTTCGGCGATCAGCTTTCTTCACAGTCCAACTCTCACATCCATACATGACCAGGGGAGAAACAATAGCCTTGACTAGATGGACTTTTGTTGGCAAAGTAATGTCTCTGCTTTTTAATATGCTATCTAGGTTGGTCATAACTTTCCTTCCAAGGAGTAAGCGTCTTTTAATTTCATGGCTGCAATCAGCATCCGCAGTGATTTTGGAGCCCAAAAAAATAAAGTCTGACACTGTTGACACTGTTTCCACTCTTTCCCCATCTATTTCCCATGAAGTGATGGGACCAGATGCCATGATCTTTGTTTTCTGAATGTTGAGCTTCAAGCCAACTTTTTCACTCTCCTCCTTCACTTTCATCAAGAGGCTTTTGAGTTCCTCTTCACTTTCTGCCATAAGGGTGGTGTTATCTGCATATCTGAGGTTATTGATATTTCTCCCAGCAATCTTGATTCCAGCTTGTGCTTCTTCCAGCCCAGCGTTCCTCATGATGTACTCTGCATATAAGTTAAATAAGCAGGGTGACAATATACAACCTTGACGCACTCCTTTTCCTATTTGGAACCAGTCTGTTGTTCCATGTCCAGTTCTAACTGTTGCTTCATGACCTGCATATTAAGTCACTAAATTTATGGTCATTTATTATGGCTAGAATAGAAGAGTAATACACAAGGGCTTCCTAAAATTGTACGCAGTATTTCATATATTTGTGTGCAATATTTTTCAGATGAAAGAAGCTGTATATTTAATAAGTCTTTTAAGAGTCAATGAGATAAACAAGGACTTATGTATAAACAGGGAAACATATTCAATATCTTGTAATAACTGCTGACTCGGGTAGTTAAAAAATATGCCTGCAATGTAGAAGAGTCCAGGTCACAAAGAGTCAGACATGACTGAGTGACTGACTCTTTCACTTCACATAGCTGAACAGGTTGCTGTACGGCTGAAACATTGTAATCCAACTGTACTTCAATTTTAAATAGTCAATGATCATGCTGAGTCGCTCAGCCGTGTCCAACTCTTTGCGACCCCATGACTGTAGCCTTCCAGGCTCCTCTATTCATGGGATTCTCCAGGCAAGAATACTGGATTGGGTTGCCATGCCCTCCTCCAGGGCATCTTCCCAACCCAGGTATCAAACCCAGGTCTCCCACATTGCAGGTGGATTCTTTATCATCAGAGCCACAAAAGCAAGAATGACTGAACTATTATCCTTCTTCATACTGTAGCAGTAAATACATTCTCATTCACTATGAAAGAACACTTCTCATCTTACAATTCAACTGGGAAACGTGTTTTGTGACAAACAACTGAAGAGGAGAGCACGCAGCTTTCTGCTCTTCTCTTCAACCTCACCCTCTTTACCTCCAAACCAAGCAACGTTTAGTGCTTATTTGTTATGTTTCCTGTGAACTATTATGGATACTCAGTGTGGATGTGTGTTCCTACAGAACAGCATCTTTTTCTTCTGCTCTGTGTTTTCTTTCAGCTCTCCACCGTGCCTGGCAGAGGTACATTCTATTTAAAAATGTCACATGATTGAATCAAAAGGTTAGGTCCTATCTTACGACAGTGACCTGGACTACCTAACATTTGGAACACTTTCCAGACTACTAATAAAGTCTATGTATTAGTTTATTCTTTAATATCTATCTCATTATTTCCTGCAAAAAGCAGAGTTCTCATATATTTCTACGGGAAAAATATTTCAGTATCCTCAGATTAATTTCTGAGATGAGAGTCTGGATGGATCATGGGGAAATATTGGAACAGGAACTTTGATATTTCCCGCTGATAGCCTTGACTCTGTCTGGGATGTTCTCTATTTCACTAAGTTCATCGAGGCTCCAGCAGAATATCGCTTAATGTTCAGATATGTAATCAGAAGCGTAGTGCTATTTATTAAACAGACCTAACTTAGTTAGTTATAGACCTAACTCTACTTGGATAAATGACAAGATACACAGATACAAAGAAATCTTAGCAGTAAATTAATACATTAAATATTAAATGGGAGAAGGTTAGATGAGAATTTAATAGTCTCATTTTCTTACTAGGTTATTTCAGAATGATTTGAAATTATGGCATAAATGAGATGAGGATGATGACTGAAAATGACTTTGCATGTGGTAATCTGCTTCACACGCAACCTTAAATATTTTCATAGGATATCTGGAATTGATGTAGTGTTAATAACATGTACACAGGTTTCTCAATAAAGTGTGTAGAGGTGTGCTGAGCACCCATACAAATGGAAAATGAGTGGGGAAAAGCCTAGAGAAGTTGGAAATATGGTAACAAATTTAAAACATGAGATTCAACTTGAAATAATGTGAGGAAGTGTGTCTGCAGAAAAATAATCAGAAACAAGATATTCAGTGGAAAGCAGTCAAACAGAACAGGACAGAGGGGACAGGATACCAGACAGTAAATTAGATGAGACTGAAATACTGTGACAATTTGGAGAAAAAAAGCTGAAAATCACCTTGGTGGCCACAGGACGTTACCAAACAAGAAAGTACACCTGAACTAGAATTCACTTTGAGATAGTGCTTTCTCTTTTTCAATGTTGAAGAAATCAGATGAAATGGAAGGCATTCAAAAAAGAACATCAAATACAATTAAGCATCTAAAGGGATTGATTTATATAGTGAGAGGGAAGAAATAAAATGTGCATTCCTCGGCTAAACACTTCTGGAGAGAACTTAATAGTCCAAAGTCTTTAAAGGATTTACACGCTGAGTCAATAGAGAGTGATTTAGTTCAGTAAGAGGGAATTTAGGCAGAAGCACAGGGAGAGGGAGATGAATATAAACTCCAATGCTGAAAACATTTTTCTGACTTTGTTAATAATAGAAACTAAAGTGTTTCAACTGGTGCTGACTCAAAGGTCTGCTGTTGTTTTTGTTGGTCTTTTTAACCCATTTTCAGATTTATCCTGAGTGACCAAGGAAGATAGTCATTGGAAAATTCTTTATACCCCTGTTATTCTCTTTCGAACAGATTGAGACCTTTCTTTCACAGTATACAAATGACTACTGATTTTATATTCCTAGCTTTATAATACGTCTTGATATCTGGTAGGGCAAGTCCTCCCATATTGTTGTTCTTTAAAAAGAACAACTGTTCTTTTCAAAAAATAAACCAGGCTGTTTATTCTGTCTCTTTATATATACTCTGTGTACTCACTGATTTTAATAGATTTTTATATTAATCTGCTCAGGCTGCCAAAATAAAAAAATACCATCAACTGGGTGACTTAAACAGAAATGTATTATCTCACAGTTCTGGAGGCTAGAAGTTTCATTATAAAAACTTAATATATGAGAATATAGAATAACATCATAGAGTATGGCATATTAACTTGAAAGATTAAATATTAAATCACTACTAAGAAAAATGTGATTGTTTAATTATGACAGTTATAATTTCAGTTACATTAAAATAATTATATTAATGAAAAGGTGCATAACAGGTATATATATGCATATATGACATATAGCTACTGCTATTTTCTTTGAATAATAGAAAGTAGAAACTATTGATTCCATTTATTTTCTTTTTCTTTAAATACAAAATTTTCATAATTTAAAAATATAATCCACAAGAAGAAGACATATCTCCACTAATGGCCACAACACAGAGTCTTATAAAAGTGGAAGCTGAGGTTGCCACCTGGCTACTCTTGTCTCCTACTGGAGACCAGACCTACTGGATCAACTAGCAAAGAAGGAGGTGGCAAAGTCTACTGGCAGGAGCGATGGAACCTGAGTGGGAAGGTGACACTGTTGTTAAGACATAATGTAGAATAGAAATTGGTTGTTACTATACGATGGCAGCTTGGAGGAGTATGTCTGAAAAGTAGGAGATCTTTTAAGTTCCAGCTTCATATTATCTCCATATTGCAAGAAAAAAAATAAAATACTATAAAACATAAAATACTGTAGCAACTCATAAACAACTTCATGAAGTACTATAAAGCCCATAAAATACTATAACAACTCACAGTGGCTTATGAGAAATGAAGGTCTGTTTTACCCTACCAGGTAAAGAACCTAACCTCCAAAGATGTTTGCTGAGAGTAACAGGAATATGGAAAAAGAAATTTATAATCCTCAGTTAAGACTATATGATTAATTTCAAATGATTGCAATAGTTGAGTTTTTCTTATTGTGCTCTGAGTATATGTATGTGTGTGCATGTACTGACCAATTATTGTTCTTTCTTTCATTTCCATTTCTTCTCCTAATCTCTAGCACTAGATGTGTTAATAGTGGTTAAACATGTATTTTCAATATTTAAGTTACTGGACAGCAAAGGCATGAAAGGACACATTTATGTCCAGAGAGAAAGTAATCAATATACACTGGCAATACTACCATATGTTTAAACATAAGGAAAAAATATTAGAGTTAATTAAGAAATATAATCAAGTCAAAACCAAAAGGTATAATCTCTCCAACAACAGTCAGTGTAAGAAAGCAATCCACAAATTATTCAGAGAAGGACATTCTGATTCATGTTTTATGCCAAGTCAAACTAACAAACACAATATGTAAAAATTATGCCTCTGGACATAAATAACAGAAAAATCCAACCTAAATTGCCTCAAATAACAGAGAGGTATGATTGAAATATTCACTGGTTGGAAATATTCACAGTTCAGTCAAGTCTCTCAACTTTTTCTTAATTTTTAACTTAATTTCTCTGAGATTTTCTGGGCTCTGTTCTTTCTGTGTTGATTAACACCCACAGGCTTTTAGAAGATGGCTATAAATTTCTATGCCTTATTTCAACACATAAAAAAATTTATAAAACAAGAGCAGAAATTTTTTTTAATAGAGGCTCATTATTAAGTATAAACAATTTATTTACATAAATCTATATTCATTGATTGGGGCTAAATTTGGTACCATAGCCATTTATTTACAGATGCTTCTCTCCAGGGCACTTTCTAAGTATCTGAACCAATTCACATGTCCAGGTGATTCTATGCACCAACTGGCTTAGGCCTGGGTTCCTGAATCAATGACTGGCAAGTAGATAAAACTTCTCTTAGACCAATCACCATGACCCCCAAACCAGGATACTGTAGTAGCAGGCACCGACTTCATAATTCAGAATATTCCATCACTTGTGTGATGTATGTGTCTAATTAAAAATTTGACACAATTCTTAACTCAGCATAATATATAGCATTGAATTTATTAACTTCTAACTAATTAATATGTCAAACTTTTATAAGGAAAACTTTTAGAGGAAAGATGAAGATATTTTAAATATTCTGAAGAAATTAAGAAAGATACTAATTGAAAAACTATTGAAAAATGTTCCCTTTCTTAAACAGTTTCAAATACTTTTAGTTTATCATCTTCTTTCATATTCAACCATGGAGTGAAAAGTTATGTATGAGAGAAAAATTATTTACAACTCATTTATTGCATAACTTAAAGAAATTTAGGCCTCTAAATTTAAGTCTTTCTTAATAACAGAAGTAGCTAATACCATTATTTATAACCAAAACCTAATTATTTGGAAGATGTGACAATACTATTTTTTTCAAAATTATATTTTAATATTTTTCTAAGAGATTTGGTAATCTAAATAAAACTTTTATAATGATACAAAGTTATAAATCCAATTTAGCATATGAATCATCATGTTAGTTACGCTAAATCATTATGGCTAATTCTCCTTTGAAAACTTTCCAGGAAGAGCTTGATCTTTCCTTCTTAGAAGATGAACCTGTATTTAGAGAATTTAAGGGCCCTCTAGTTGAGTAACAAAAACTGAACAGCTGATATTTTGATGGCAGTTGAACTAAATATTTTGTAGCTCTTTCATAAAAAAGAAACTCTAGGGATTTCCAACTGGTAAGTGAAAGATAAGTAAAATATGAAACCTTTCAGTCTAAGAGATCAGAAATTATATCTGAAGTTGTCTAAAGCTATGATTGTTTCTCAAATATGAAAACTATGGATATGGGAAGACATTATAATAGATTTCTAAAAACTCATGGCTGTTTGGTAGAAATATCTGAACTTCTTCTTGAATATAAAGATATTTCATAGCAAAAGGGTATAAGCTTTGTATATTTCTTAATGATTGTATGCCTTATTAAAAATTTTACAATTTAATATTATTTTACATGCATTTTCAGAAAAGGTGAAATTAAATATGGTAAATTTTCAGGGTGTATTATGAACAAAATATTCAAAATCCTAGATTCCCAACCTCTGACTAATTAAGCTATGATGCCTTGGTGAATCAATTTAGAAAGTAAGGAGAAAAACTCGGATTTAAATTACTTCATTACTCACTAGGTGCGTATTGTGGGGAAAGCGTCTTGATTCTTCTAAGTCTCAATTTTCTTAAGTATATAATGGATATATTAAGGCACCAGTAGATAAACTAATTTGTTGATAAGATAGCAGTTATTTTAATTAGCAGAATCATAGGAAATGCCTTAAATGCATTCTTAAAATTAAAAATTGTTTATTTCTATGAATATCAGTTCACCTATAGTGATGTTTCAGAACCTTGGGTACATATGGGAATTCATTGGGAGCTTTAGAAATCACTGGTGCCTGGGACTCAAACCAGAAATTTGTGTTCAGGAGTTTTAGAGATTGACTAAATGATTATTAGAATTTATATTTGCATAGTTTTGAAGAAGAGTATGTATTTACTTTTAAACTTGATTTGTAAACATCAGATTTAAACAGCCTAAAGTATAACTAGATACAGTAGTACATCTATATTTATTTATATACACATAAAATTAAATATATTTAATATTCTATTAACTAAAAGTGCATGATGAATTTTAGGTCAACTTATGATAATCCTTGTAAGAATAGACATGCATTACACTTGAGAAAAAATGCTCTCTGTTATTTTTCTTTAGATATCATTTCCTGGTGATGTTGAATCATTCATAAGCCCTTTGGGATACACAGTGAAATGCTGAAATTGATACAAGTAATGTAAAGTTATACCACATGAAAAATTAAACTTCTTTTTAAATTTTGGTCTTTAATCATGCTATATACTCTAGTTAGTGTACTCATGATTTTTTTTCCCTACAGTTCAAATCTCAAAAGAGAAACTTTCATTGTAAGTGCCTTAGTATATAAGATACATGGTTTATATTATTAGAGTTGCCCAGATTTGATGAGAACTATTAATCACAATTTTTCTTACAATGGCAGAAATGGATGAACTTAATGATTTTTCTTTTTGAAAGGAAGAGAAAGGGAGGAATAAAATCTCATAGAATTTAAAATAGCTTATTGTCAAATTTTGTAAGACAATTATGATAAATACCTATTGTAAATTCTGTCAAGTTATTTTATTATTGAAAGTCCTTTGACCTTAATATTAGTTTCTTTAAAAATGAATTTTACCGAAAAAATTAAAAAATAGTGTTATTTGGAGTACACAAATAAAATACATACCAAGAATAAGGAAATGGATTTTTTAAAATACCCTATAAAAATTTTTGGTCATTTCTATCAAAAATATATATTCTAAGTAGATATTATTTTCATTAAATATATTGGATTCTTTTATTTTTTATTTTTTCAGTTTTATTTATTTAGTTTTTACTTTACAATATTGTATTGGTTTTGCCATACATTGACATGAACCCACCAAGATTGTACATGTGTTTCCCATCTCAAACCCCCCTCCCACCTCCCTCCCCATCCCAGCCCTCTGGGTCATCCCAGTATACCAGCCCCGAGCCCCCTGTCTCATGCATCAAACCTGGACTGGCGATTCGTTTCACAAGTGATAATTTACATGTTTCAGTGCCATTCTCCCATACCATCCAGCCCTCGCCCTCTCCCACAGAGTCCAAAAGACTGTTCTATACATCTGTGTCTCTTTTGCTGTCTTGTATACAGGGTTATCATTACCATCTTTCTAAATTTCATATACATGTGTTAGTATACCATATTGGAGTTTTTCTTTCTGGCTTACTTCACTCTGTATAAAAGGCTCCAGTTTCATCCACCTCATTAGAATTGATTCAAATGTATTCTTTTTAATGGTTGAGAAATTCTCCATTGTGTATATGTACCACAGCTTTCTTATCCATTCATCTGCTGATGGACATCTAGGTTGCTTCCATGTCCTGGCTACTATAAACAGTGCTGTGATGAACATTGGGGTACATGTGTCTCTTTCAATTCTGGTTTCCTTGGTGTGTATGCCCAGAAGTGGGATTGCTAGGTCATATGTCAGTTCTATTTCCAGTTTTTAAAGGAATCTCCATACTGTTCTCCACAGTGGCTGTACTAGTTTGGAGTCCCACCAACAGTGTAAGAGGGTTCCCTTCTCTCCACACCCTCTCCAGCATTTATTACATGTAGACTTTTGAATAGCAGCCATTCTGACTGGTGTGAAATGGTACCTCATTGTGGTTTTGATTTGCATTTCTCCGATAATGAGTGATGCTGAACATCTTTTCATGTTTGTTAGCCATCTGTATGTCTTCTTTGGAGAAATGTCTGTTTCTTTCTTTGGCCCATTTTTTGATTGCGTCATTTATTTTTCTGGAATTGAGCTGCAGGAGTTGCTTGTATATGTTTGAGATTAATTCTTTGTCCATTGCTTCATTTGTTATTATTTTCTGCCATTCTGAAGACTGTCTTTTCACCTTGCTTATAGTTTCCTTTGCTGTGCATAAGCTTTTAATTTTAATTATGTCCCATTTGTTTATTTTTGCTTTATTTCCGATATTCTGGGTGGTGGGTCATAGAGGATCCTATTGTGGTTTATGTCAGAGAGTGTTTTGCCTATGTTTTCCTCTAGGAGTTTCATAGTTTCTGGTCTTACATTTAGATCTTTAATCTATTTGAGTTTATTTTTGTGTATAGGGTTAGAAAGTGTTCTAGTTTCATTCTTTTACAAGTGGCTGACCAGTTTTCCCAGCACCACTTGTTAAAGAGATTGTCTTTTCTCCATTGTATATTCTTGCCTCCTTTGTCAAAGATAAGGTGTCCGTAGGTGCATGGATTTATCTCTGGGCTTTCTATTTTGTTCCATTGATCTATATTTCTGTCTTTGTGCGAGTACCATACTGTCTTGATAACTGTTGCTTTGTAGTAGACTGAAGTCAGGCAGGTTGATTCCTCCAGTTTCATTCTTCTTTCTCAAGATTGCTTTGGCTATTCGAGGTTTTTTGTATTTCCACACAAATTGTGAAATTATTTGTCCTATATCTCTGAAAAATGCCGTTGGTAGTTTGATAGGGATTGCATTGAATCTATAGATTGCTTTGGGTAGTATACTCATATTCACTATATTGATTCTTCCAATCCATGCACATGGTATATTTCTCCATCTGTTTGTGTCCTCTTTGATTTCTTTCACCAGTGCTTTATAGTTTTCTATATATAGGTCTTTGGTTTCTTTAGGTAGATATATTCCTAAGTATTTTATTCTTTTCATTGCAATGGTGAGTGGAATTGTTTCTTTCTCTATTTTCTCATTGTTAGCGTATAGGAATGAAAGGGATTTCTGTGTGTTGATTTTATATCCTGCAACTTTGCTATATTCATTGATTAGCTCTAGTAATTTTCTGGTAGAGTCTTTTAGGGTTTTCTATGTAGAGGATCATGTCATCTGCAAACAGTGAGAGGTTTACTTCTTCTTTTCCAATCTGGATTCATTTTATTTCTTTTTCTGCTCTGATTGCTGTGGCCAAAACTTCCAAAACTATGTTGAATAGTAGTGGTGAGAACGGGCACCCTTGTCTTATTCCTGACTTTAGGGGAAATGCTTTCAATTTTTCACCATTGAGGATAATGTTTGCTGTGGGTTTATCATATATGGTTTTTATTATGTTGAGGTATGTTCTTTCTATTCCTGCTTTCTGGATGACTTTTTATCATAAATGGATGTTGAATTTTGTCAAAGGCTTTCTCCGCATCTGTTGAGATAATCATATGGTTTTTATTTTTCATTTTGTTAATGTGGTGTATTACATGAATTGATTTGCGGATATTGAAGAATCCTTGCATCCCTGGGATAAAGCCCACTGGGTCATGATGTATGATCTTTTTAATGTGTTGTTGGATTCTGATTGCTAGAATTTTGTTAAGGATTTTTGCATCTATGTTCATCAGTGATATTGGCCTGTAGTTTTCTTTTTTTTGTGGCGTCTTTCTCAGGTTTGGTATTAGGGTGACAGTGGCCTCATAGAATGAGTTTGAAAGTTTACCTTCCTCAGGAATCTTCTGGAAGAGTTTGAGTAGGACAGGTGTTAGCTCTTCTCTAAATTTTTGGTAGAATTCAGCTGTGAAGTCATCTGGACCTTGGCTTTTGTTTGCTGGAAGATTTCTGATTACAGTTTCAATTTCCATGCTTGTGATGGGTCTGTTAAGATTTTCTATTTCTTCCTGCTTCTGTTTTGGAAAGTTGTGCTTTTCTAAGAATTTGTCCATTTCTTCCAAGTTGTCCATTTTATTGGCATATAATTGCTGATAGTAGTCTCTTATGATCCTTTGCATGTCTCTGTTGTCTGTTTTGATCTCTCCATTTTCATTTCTAATTTTGTTGATTTGGATTTTCTCCCTTTGTTTCTTGATGAGTCTGGCTAATGGTTTATCAATTTTATTTATCTTCTCAAAGAACCAGCTTTTGGCTTTGCTGATTTTTGCTATGGTCTCTTTTGTTTCTTTTGCATTTATTTCTGCCCTAATTTTTAAGATTTCTTTCCTTCTACCAACCCTGGGGTTTTTCATTTCTTCCTTTTCTCATTGCTTTAGGTGTATTTAGGTTATTTAGTTGACTTTTTTCTTATTTCTTGAGGTAAGCCTGAACCTTCCCCTTAGCACTGCTTTTATAGTGTCCCAGAGGTTTTGGGTTGTTATGTTTTCATTTTCCTTCATTTCTATGCATATTTTGATTCTTTTTTATTTATTCTGTGATTCGTTGATTATTCAGCAGTGTGTTGTTCAGCCTCCATATGTTGGAATTTTTAATAGTTTTTCTCCTGTAATTGACATCTAATCTTACTGCATTGTGGTCAGAAAAGATGCTTGGAATGATTTCAATTTTTTTTGAATTTACCAAGGCTAGATTCATGGCCCAGGGTGTGATCTATCCTGGAGAAGGTTCCGTGTGCGCTTGAGAAAAAGGTGAAATTCATTTTTTCAGGGTGAAATGTCCTATAGATATCAATTAGGTCTAACTGGTCTATTGTGTCATTTAATGTTTGTGTTTCCTTGCTAATTTTCTGTTTAGTTGCTCTGTCCACAGGTGTGAGTGGGGTATTAAAGTCTCCCACTTTTATTGTGTTATTGTTAATTTCCCCTTTCATATTGTTAGCATTTGTCTTACATATTGTGGTGCTCCTATGTTGGGTGCATATATATTTATAATTGTTATATCTTCTTCTTAGATTGATCCTTTGATCATTATGCAGTGTCCATCTTGGTCTCTTTTCACAACCTTTGTTTAAAGTGGACTCTTTTAAATTGAAAAAACTACTTGCATAACTCTAGAGAATACAAAAGAAGATGCCTCAATTAGGTAGTTAAATTATTTCGCTTGCTGTGTCTATCCAATATAGTGCTTTAGGAGAACCTGGCAGATAATTAGAAGAAACCTCCAATTGAATGTATTCTATTGCCAATAACATGCCAGGCTTGGTACCCTAAAATCCTTAACTACAACCACCTAAAGATTCTTGATAAAGTATTAAAGTTTAATGAATGGCTTTTGCAAAAGGAAGAAAAATGTCCAGAAATCCAGAACAATCAGGCAAAAGAAGTCAAGTCCTAGGAAGCTGAAAACTTAATGAAAACTGTACGCTCTTCACTAAGTTCTTTCATGTCCTCTACTCTTACTGAAAAAGCCACTTTAAACTTCACAACAACCCCTTGATGTAGGTACTATTATCCTAGTTAATGATACATAACTTGGCCAAGGTCACACCAGTAAATGTGCACTGGAGTCAGCAAACTTAACCAGCTCATGGATTAGAAGTCTCTGGATCTGAGATAACACAAAAGTCTCAAAATGTTCAAAAAAGATTAAAAAAAATACACAGGAGTCATAATGAAAGACAAGATACTAAATAAGAATAAACATATTTGAAAAAAAAATCTAAATAGAATTTGTGGATGTTAAAAAAAAAAACTCACTTAAAATAAAACTCATTTTACTTAAATAAAATTTACTCAATTTACTTGAGTAAATTACCACTATACTTAGTGGAATGTTGAGATTACAGGTTAGCTGAAACCTGCTGTATGTATTTTCTGTCACCAATTTGGGAAATGAAAATGTACCACATGCTTGTGTATTGTAAGTTCTAAAGCTTCATGGTGTCCTACTGCCTCAGCATCCCCACAAGCAGGCTGTGGGCACCCCTGCCCAGGTGGCCTGGAGCAGCAATGTCAACAAGAACCCTTTTCTGTCCTAACTGTGACCTAGTGAAATTGCACACGCCAATGAAACCCATGCATACCTTTGGCTAGCATGCTCCAGCCCTCGCTCCAGTAAAGGCACTAACCCAAGGGCCCTCCCTCCTCCCTACTTCTTCTCCCTGCCCCCCTCAGCTCCCCCTACTTGTCTGGCATTGTCTCCTAGAGCTCCCTCCAGGGCACCCCTAATGGCGAGCACTGATGGTCTCTCCAGGACCTGTGAGTACGGGAAATGTTGCTTTCCTGCCTCTTCTGTTTCCCCTCTTGTCAACACACCTGACCTACCATCTCAAGAAAAAAACAGAACAGCTGTTCACAAAAACACTTGGCCATATCCAACCACACAGGTCAGCAAATTACAGTCCTACAATGTACTTGGGTGGAAGAGAACCAGATTATTGGAAAATATTTATATTATACTGCAAGTATTCTTTGACTTATACATATATATGTATATATTTAAAACTGGGGGTGGGCAGGGTGGGATGAAGAAAATGAATTTATTCCCTTTCTTTTTAAGAAATGAGAATCACTTAAATGATGGAATACATTTGGATGGGCATGCAAATTTACTGAGGGGAAGATATAATAGGAATAATTTAAAGTTTTTAAATACTGAACTGAAGGGTCCAGGTTAGTAGGCTCCAAATGCGGCTCCAAATGTAAGTTCTGACAAATTCATTTTATTATTTCCCTGAGTTTTAAGGTTAAAAGAATCCTTAAAAATTTTACAGTGTCATCATTGAATTTTCAAAAGCTTACTTTTCTTATAATTAAAAAAAAATCTCACTAATAAATCACTGTACATTTCATCCACTCCCTCTCTCTCTAATACAATGTACAGACACCATAGTCACCTTGAAATAATTACAAACAGAAAAATAACCATAAACTCTAATGCCTATGAGAGTAGGATGCTTTTTTCCCTTATTTTGACAAAGAGGCACCTACACACTTAGAGATAATTTTACAAATGAAAATCAAAATGATCACTGAGAGCATTTCAAGAGCTCAAAATGTGATATTAAATATTACTATCATCACTGATAATGAATTAGTAATTGAAATAACATTTATGCAACATATAGTATTGAAGGAAAATGGAAGAGGCACTGAAGAAAATAATTTCTGTTCTTCTATCAGGTATTAAAATAAAGCCCTGCTGAATTTTGGCAAAGAAATGCCAGGACAGACTAGTTTGAACATAACATGAAGTACTTAGATCTACATAGCTATCATGTGCAAGCCTGTGATTTCACTTAGCTCCATAAAACCCATGATAAAAGCCTCAGAAGGACTTTAAAAGCAGATCTTTTAGCCCCCTTTTAATGTTTTTTACAGCGAAAATAACATTTATTTATTTTCATCACCATGAATCCTCAACAAAACATGAGCAAACAGAATCCCACAGCACATAAAAAGGATCACATACCATGATCCAGTTAGATTCACTCCTGGGCCACAAATATGGTTCAGTATATACAGATCAATCAATGCAATGTGTCACATTGACAAAAAGAAAGACAAAAACCACATGAATATCTCAACAGATGCAGGAAAAGCATTTGATGAAATTCTACATCTATTTGTGATAACTCTCACCAAAGTGGGTACAGAGGAAACATATCTCAACATATTAAAAGCCATTTATAACAAACTCACAGCCAACATAGTATTTTTTCCCATAACTTATAATACTAACTTCTGGGGGGAGGTCACTAAACATGACATACATTTTGAATAATCCTTATTACTTTCTTCAATTTACTCTTTATGTTTTAATAGAGTCAACTGAGTTACTTTTTATCTTAGGGAATTCTCTTTGATTTTTCCAAACATTTCTTTCCAAAATACAAAACATCATTAAATTAATCTTACACTGTATTAAAACAGGCCTCTGAATGATGAACCAATGTGAATGAATGACTGATTATGCATCAGACATCTGAGACATCCTGCAGTAAGATGTCAGGTCCTTCCTGGGGAGATCAGGGAGTTTGCTGGAGGATGCTCTAAGGTGTAGGCCTGAGAAACCAGGGTCTATGTGAAAGCAAAACTCCAACTCCTCTTCAGCCAAGCTACCTCCTGAGGTCACAAGAGAGGAAGGGAAAGAAGATAGCAGGAGGAGAAGAGGAGAGAGGCATCCAGATGCCATTTGGACAAAATAATTTCTTTTGAACGCCCAGAGTGCTTGATCTATAATTATTTAAACCCGCTCATCTCTTCTAACAAACATTAATTTTATCAAAAATATCTTCCATTTTTAGTATTTTTACTTTGTTCCCATGTACACATTACTGCTGCTGCTGCTAAGTAGCTTCAGTCATGTCCAACTCTGTGTGACCCCATAGACGGCAGCCCACCAGTATCCCCCATCCTGGGATTCTCCAGGCAAGAACAATGGAGTGGGTTGCCATTTCCTTCTCCAATGCATGAAAGTGAAAAGTGAAAGTGAAGTCGTTCAGTCGAGTCCGACTCTTAGTGACCCCATGGACTGCAGCCTACCATGCTCCTCCGTCCATGGGATTCTCCAGGCAAGAGTACTGGAGTGGGTTGCATTGCCTTCCCCAACACGTTACTGAGTGTTGCTTAATTTATACAGCACATTGATGAGGTTGCTTCAGTTATAATTCTCAGCTTACGAATGAAGAAGAAAAAAGATTTAGTGGCCAGGCCTGTTCACACCTGACATGTAGCAATAAAGCTGCCATGAGTTCTTGAACAAATCAATGAATAAACAAACACTTGAATCCTTCATTGCTACTGCCTTAGAAGGCAGGAAAGTCTCCAAATTGCAAGCATGTTTTCTGATATATTTTATATTCTCATATATTTCTACTTTTTACAATGTTCACAGCAATAAAATTGCTAAGGAAGAGTAAAATTTGTAAAAAAAAAAAAATTCTAAAATATGACCTATTTTAGAATCTTTTCTAAAATATGAGCTCATTTTCTAAAAATGAACTCAGAAGATAATGTCAATTCTGATTAGTCACATCAGCACTTTTCATTTAACATTTTATATCTTACCCCTTTGTGTTTCATTTATAACCTGATTTTACTCAGCTTCCTTCTCAAATCTCACAAAAAGTCCTGAGTATTTCTTGGTCTCCCATGATGCTCTGCATTTGCCCTGGCAATTCTCTGGTGGATGACTGGAGTCCAGGGAGGTTGGCTGACTAGCCAGAGATCACACTCAAGCTACTGAAATTTAGGACTAGAGTCTGAGAATCTTTGACCCTGAATTTCCTCTCTCCCAACCATTAAGATTAATTACTTCAAAAAAGGTAAAACAACCACAAAACCTAGTATTACTTCATTCTTCCCATGACTAAGGACCTGCATCACAGACCAAACAGATTTCAAATATCACAAGACAATAATCAAAGGAAAGACAGGCACACAGCACTTGGCCTTGAAAAGGTAGAACTGAAATAGAGGCTTAGATGGGAAAACTAATGGTTTACCTTAGTATCTGCAGTCCTTCCCATCCTGTTCTTCATATTCCAGAGAGATTACTCTTCATTTTGTACTTTTCTTAAAACATGGTATCCTTGAAAGAAAAAATGAAAAAGTATGCTGTGATGGTTTTTACTTTAAAAGTTACTCTAATTTAATTTGATGTACTACATGTAATTAGCATGTAGGAAGCTTTTCTTTAATAAGCAAGAGTTAAGTCCCCAATTTTTAAGAATATCTATAAAAGAGCCTCACACCAACCTTCTGGCAAAGAGTAAATAAAGGAGCAAGTTTAGTTCAGTTCAGTTCAGTCACTCAGTCGTGTCCGACTCTTTGCGACCCCATGAATCTCAGCACACCAGGCCTCCCTGTCCATCACCAACTCCCGGAGTTTACTCAAACTCATGTCCATCGAGTTCACTTTCTATCATAAGGGTGGTGTCATCTGAACAGCTGAGGTTATTGATATTTCTCCCGGCAATCTTGATTCCAGCTTGTGCTTCTTCCAACCCAGCGTGCCTCATGATGTACTCTGCATATAAGTTAAATAAGCAAGGTGACAATATACAGCCTTGATGTACTCCTATTCCTATTTGGAACCAGTCTGTTGTTCCATGTCCAGTTCTAACTGTTGCTTCCTGACCTGCATATACGTTTCTCAAGAGGCAGGTCAGGTGGTCTGGTACTCCCATCTCTTTCAGAATTTTCCACAGTTTATCGTGATCTATACAGTCAAAGGCTTTGGCATAGTCAATAAAGCAGAAATAGATGTTTTTCTGGAACTCTCTTGCTTTTTCCATGATCCAGAACATATTGGAAATTTGATCTCTGGTTCCTCTGCCTTTTCTAAAACCAGTTTGAGCATCTGGAATTTCATGGTTTACATATTGCTGAAGCTTGGCTTGGAGAATTTTGAGCATGACTTTACTAGCATGTGAGATGAGTGCATTGTGCAGTAGTTTGAGCATTCTTTGGCATTCCCTTTCTTTGGGATTGGAATGAAGACTGACTTTTTCCAGTCCTGTGGCCACTGCTGAGTTTTCCAAATTTGCTGGCATATTGAGTCCAGCACTTTCACAGCATCATCTTTCAGGATTTCAAATAGCTCAACTGGAATTCCATCACCTCCACTAGCTTTGTTTGTAGTGATGCTTTCTAAGGCCCACTTGATTTCACATTCCAGGATGTCTGCCTCTAGGTGAGTGATCACACCATCGTGATTATCTTGGTCGTGAAGATTTTTTTTGTACAGTTCTTCTGTGTATTATTGCCACTCTTCTTAATATCTTCTGCTTCTGTTAGGTCCCCACTATTTCTGTCCTTTATTGAGCCCATCTTTGCATGAAATGTTCCCTTGGTATCTCTAATTTTCTTGAAGAGATCTCTAGTCTTTCCCATTCTATTGTTTTCCTCTATTTCTTTGCATTGATCACTGAGGAAGTCCTTCTTATCTCTCCTTGCTATTCTTTAGAATTCTGCATTCAGATGCTTATATCTTTCCTTTTCTCCTTTGCTTTTCACTTCTCTTCTTTTCACAGCTATTTGTAAGGCCTCCTCAGACAGCCATTTTGCTTTTTTGCATTTCTTTTTCTTGGGGATGGTCTTGATCCCTGTCTCCTGTACAATGTCATAAACCTCCGTCCATAGTTCATCAGGCACTCTATCAGATCTAGTCCCTTAAATCTATTTCTCACTTCCACTGTATAATCATAAGGGATTTGATTTAGGTCATACTTGAATGGTCTAGTGGTTTTCCCTACTTTCTTCAATTTAAGTCTAAATTTGGCAATAAAGGGTTCATGATCTGAGCCACAGTCAGTTCCCGGTCTTGTTTTTGCTAACTGTATAGAGCTTCTCCATCTTTGGCTGCAAAGAATATAATCAATCTGATTATGGTGTTGACCATCTGGTGATGTCCATGTGTAGAGTCTTCTGCTGTGTTGTTGGAAGAGGGTGTTTGCTATTACAGAGAGAAGCTACTCCATGAATAAAGGACCAAAGTGAAAGGGAAAGTGAAAGTCACTCAGTTGTGTCCAACTCTGTGAACCCATGGACTATACAGTCCCTGGAATTCTCCAAGCCAGAATACTGAAGTGGGTAGCCTTTCCCTTCTCTAGGGAAGCCTTTCCCAACCCAGGGATCAAACCCAGGTCTCTGGCATTGCTGGTGGATTCTTTACCTGCTGAGCCACCAGGGAAGCCCAAGAACACTGGAATTGGTAGCCTATCCCTTCTCCAGGGGATCGTCACTACCCAGGAATTATACTGGGGTCTCCTGCATTGCAGGTGGATTCGTGACCAACTTAGTTATCAGGGAAGCCCCAAATAAAGGACCAAACCAACTATCCAATATTTAGACAATGGAATACTTGACTGAAAAGACATGCGTTTATAAGAAAGAGAAAGAAGGATAACTTCAAATTACTTGGAGCACACATGTCACATGGTTACAGGGGAATTTTACCCACGTACACATCATTAATTAACAAGTGGTCTAGACAAACATTTCACATGTGTTCAATTATGTCCCACTGATATAATTCCAGGGAACTTGATATTTTTAATTTAGCCTAGAATGGGCATTCTACAATGACAGTGGTACATATATTTTACAGAAATATCAAACTTTGTTTACACATATGTTCATTGTTGTTGTTTAACTCTAAGTCATGTCTGACTCCTTTAGGACCCCATGGACTGTACCAGGCTCCTCTGTCCATGGGATTTCCAGGCAAGGTTACTGGAATGGGTTTCCATTTCTCCTCCACAGAAGGGACAGAACCCAGATTTCTTGAACTGACAGGTAGATTTTTTTTTACCACTGAGCAAACAGGGAAGGCCTTAAACATATATAGACAAAATTTATAATTTACTAACAATTAATTTAAATATCATAGACTTTGACTGTGTGGATCACAATAAACTGTGGAACATTCTGAAAGAGATGGGAATACCAGACCACCTGTCCTGCCTCTTGAGAAACCTATATGCAGGTCAGGAAGCAACAGTTAGAACTGGACGTGGAACAACAGACTGGTTCCAAATAGGAAAAGCAGTACGTCAAGGCTGTATATTGTCACCCTGCTTATTTAACTTATATGCAGAGTACATCATGAGAAATGCTGAGCTGGAAGAAGCACAGGCTGGAATCAAGATTGCCAGGAGAAATATCAATAACCTCAGATATGCAGATGACACCACCCTTATGGCAGAAAGTGAACAGGAACTAAAGAGCCTCTTGATAAAAATGAAAGAGGAGAGTGAACAACTTGGCCTAAAGCTCAACATTAAGAAAACAAAGATCATGGCATCTGGTCCCATCACTTCATGGGAAATAGATGGGGAAACAGTGGAAACAGTGTCAGACTTTATTCTTTTGGGTTCCAAAATCACTGCAGATGGTGATTGCACCCATGAAATTAAAAGATGTTTACTCCTTTGAAGGAAAGTTATGACCAACCTAGATAGCATATTAAAAAGCAGAGACATTACTTTGCCAACAAAGGTCTGTCTAGTCAAGGCCATGGTTTTTCCCGTGGTCATGTATGGATGTGAGAGTTGGACTGTGAAGAAAGCTGAGCGCCAAAGAATTAATGCTTTTGAACTGTGGTGTTGGAGAAGACTCTTGAGAGTCCCTTGGACTACAAGGAAATCCAACCAGTTCATTCTAAAGGAGATCTGTCCTGGGTGTTCATTGGAAGAACTGATGCTGAAGCTGAAACTCCAATACTTTGGCCACCTCATGCGAAGAATTGACTCATTGGAAAAGACCCTGATGCTGGGAGAGATTGGGGGCAGGAGGAGAAGGAGACGACAGAGGATGAGATGGCTGGATGGCATCACTGACTCGATGGACATGAGTTTGAGTAAACTCCAGGGTTTGGTGATGGACAGGGAGGCCTGGTGTGCTGTGATTCATGGGGTCGCAAAGAGTCGGACACGACTGAGTGACTGAACTGAACTGAATTTAAGAATACAAAAACTTGGAGATTAATCCTTTATCAGTTGCTTCATTTGCTATTATTTTCTCCCATTCTGAAGGCTGTCTTTTCACCTTACTTATAGTTTCCTTTGCTGTGCAGAAGCTTTTGATTTTAATTAGGTCCCATTTGTTTATTTTTGCTTTTATTTCCAATATTTTGGGAGGTGGGTCATGGAGGATCCTGCTGTGATTTATGTCGGAGAGTGTTTTGCCTACGTTCTCCTCTAGGAGTTTTATAGTTTCTGGTCTTATATTTAGCTCTCTAATCCATTTTGAGTTTATTTTGGTGTATGGTGTTAGGAAGTGTTCTAGTTTCATTCTTTTACAAGTGGCTGACCAGTTTTCCCAGCACCACTTGTTAAAGAGACTGTCTTTTCTCCATTTTATATTCTTGCCTCCTTTGTCAAAGATGAGGTGTCCATAGGTGCGTGGATTTATCTCTGGGCTTTCTATTTTGTTACATTGATCTATATTTCTGTCTTTATGCCAGTACCATACTGTCTTGATGACTGTGGCTTTGTAGTAGAGCCTGAAGTCCGGCAGGTTAATTCCCCCAGTTCCATTTTTCTTCCTCAAGATTGCTTTGGCTATTCGAGGTTTTTTGTATTTCCATACAAATTGTGAGATTATTTGTTCTAGTTCTGTGAAAAATATCGTTGGTAACTTGATAGGGATTGCATTGATTTATAAATTATTTTGGGTAGTATACTCATTTTTACAATATTTATTCTTCCAATCCATGAACATGGTATATTTCTCCATCTATTAGTGTCCTCTTTGATTGCTTTCAGTAGTGTTTTATAGTTTTCTATGTACAAGTCTTTTGTTTCCTTCAGTTCAGTTCAGTTCAGTCGCTCAGTCGTGTCCGACTCTCCGCGACCCCATGAATCACAGCAGGCCAGGCCTCCCTGTCCATCACCAACTCCCGGAGTACACTCAAACTCATGTCCACAGAGTCGGTGATGCCATCCAGCCATCTCATTCTCCGTCGTCCCCTTCTCCTCCCGCCCCCAACCTTTCCCAGCATCAGAGTCTTTTCCAATGAGTCAACTCGTCGCATGAGGTGGCCAAAGTATTGGAGTTTCAGCTTTAGCATCAGTCCCTTAGGTAGATATATTCCTAAGTATTTAATTATACAAGCAGCTCCTGCAGCTCAATTCCAGAAAAATAAATGACCCAATCAAAAAATGGGCCAAAGAACTAAACAGAAATTTCTCCAAAGAAGACATAAAGATGGCTAACAAACACATGATAAAATGCTCAACATCCCTCATAATCAGAGAGATGCAAATCAAAACCACAATGAGATACCATTTCACACCAGTCAGAATGGCTGCTATCCAAAAGTCTACATGCAATAAATGCTGGAGAGGATGTGGAGAGAAAGGAACCCTCTTACACTGTTGGTGGGAATGCAAACTAGTACAGCCACTATGGAGAACAGTGTGGAGATTCCTCAAAAAACTGGAAATAGAACTGCCATATGATCCAGCAATCGCACTCCTGGGCATACACACTGAGGAAACCAGAATTGAAAGAGACACGTGTACTCCAATGTTCATTGCAGCACTGTTTATAATAGCCAGGACATGGAAGCAACCTAGATGTCCATCTGCAGACGAATGGATAAGAAAGCTTTGGTACATATACACAATGGAGTATTATTCAGCCATTAAAAAGAATACATTTGAATCAGTTCTAATGAGGTGGATGAAACTGGAGCCTATTATACAGAGTGAAGTAAGCCAGAAAGAAAAACACCAATACAGTATACTAACACATATATATGGAATTTAGAAAGATGCAAATGATAACCCTGTATACGAGACAGCAAAAGAGACACAGATGTATAGAACAGTCTTTGGGACTCTATGGGAGAGGGTGAGGGTGGGATGATTTGGGAGAATGGCATTGAAACACGTATGTTGTCATATGTGAAACGAATCACTAGTTCAGGGTCGATGCATGTTATAGGATGCTCGGGGCTGGCATGCGGGGATGACCCAGAGGGAGGATAAAGGGAGGAGGGAGGTGGGAGGGGGGTTCAGGAGGGGGAAATTATGTAAACCCGGGGCAAATTCATATCAATGTATGGCAAAACCAACCAATATAATATTGTAAAATAATTTGCCTCCAATAAAAAATAAATTAACTACAAAAAAAAAAGAATACAAAAACTTTTGAAACCATTAATTTATAAAGTAAAATGATTGGAATTATAATTTTTATTTCTTTCAAGGAGGACATGGTTTATGTTAAATGTGAGATTTTTTCTAAGAGCCTGATTCCTGCACTACATCAATGCAAACTCTTTATCAGTCATAAAGACTGTGAATCAGGTATATTAGTATTTTTGTCATTGTTTTTTCTTGCAGTTGAAGGAAAGGGAGGATAAGATAAGGATTTTCATCTAATACATTAGTTTGAAGGAAAATATAAAGAGAATCTAAATACTTTAGGTATTCAAAAATTTTCTAGCTTGGCATTACAATTTGTTTTAATTTTCTCTCAGTTCTCCCCTTTTTCCCCCTTGCTATGTATATTATCTTGTACAAATTGAAAACAATTGTACTGAAAGAATTTCAAGTTCCAAAAAAATTTGTGACTGACTTTAGTTGAGAATATACAATAGATTACTGACTTAGTCATATTCCAGGAAGCCTTTCTAAAATGACAGTGTAAAGAAAAATAAATACATTGTTACCACTTTTTTCATTCTATCTTGAATAGTGTAGAGATCTCTATCCCAGTTATCTTAAATGCCTCTTAATTTTTGCACCCATATCAAAATATCTTCTCTCATTTCACTTTCCACAAATAGAAAGACAGGAAATAAAAATCAGAAGTCCTTAACATTATACATACATTTTTTTCAAAACAAAGCTTTTAACTATGGTGATGAAGCAGTCAAATAATAAAACCATTAATTCCAATTTTAAAATAAATATTATACCCAGAGCATAAATTTATTATGTCTAAGCACACAATGTAACCTTTTTGTTAAATGTGATATTATACTTATAATAAAAACATGTTTTCATTTTAAAGGATAAACTTTGGGATGTACATTTTTATAGTAAAAATAATTAACATGTTCAAATTTTATTTTTCAATATGCTGTCAAATGTAAGTTTTAAATTAATTTAAACTTTAAAAAGGTATAGTTTTTAAAAGCATATTACACTCTTTTCATATACAGTCATGAAAATAACTTTCTTGAATGGTCAAAAAGACTGATAATTAGTGTCTCTTTTTATTTCAGGTTGAAACTTTGATTACTTTTCTATAGGCTTCTCCATTTTTTCCTTCATTTTTTAAAAGGTATGCACCTTGATAAAACTGCAACATTTTAATGGATGACCATTTATAAAGAGAAAATATATGTTTGATAATTATAGAAGTTTTAAAATATACTATCATGTCATTTACATTTTTAAAACTTAAGCTTTTAATGATGTCTAACATACTTCTTTTTGATTGTCCTTAAAAGTCCCCATGTCTCTCCTTTATAGTTTAGCCTTTTAAGTACAAAAAGTTTCCCTGTATCCTCTCAGCCTGTGGTGGAATATGTGACTCAGCCTGAATTCAATAATTGTTTTGCGGTTGTTGAATAAGTGGAGTCCAAATGGTTTACTATGTACATAAACTACATTGTAGTTATTATTTCTATTCATTTCTTTCAGAACATATTTAATCATGTCTTCGATGTTGTTCATTTGTTAATTTATTCAACAAATACTTCTAACATATTTGGATAAGGAATCGACTCTTCCTCAACGAAGTAACAACAGCTGTCCAATCTTCTGTGTCTATGTTCATCTTCCTAACTGTGGCTAAGCCCTTGCATTCCTGAATTTTAAGCATATGTCAGACCCACTCACTGGGATCTGAGCTGTGGTCTTTCTTGAGCTTGTACTATCATCTTGTCATCATGCTCTGGTATGACAAAGTTAATAATGAAGTGGAAAGAAAATTTTATTAATTAAATAATACATAAATGTTGGCTTTCAGAGTGGCTTACTTTATGAGGCAGCAGATACCAGAAGCATCTGTCACAGAGCCTGGAGACATGAGTCTCATTTACTTTGATTTGTATGTGCAAGCTGTCTAAGCTCTGTTTTAGTCATCTGCAAAAAGCAAATGTGTATAGCTAGGTAACACAAGATTGCTGTGTTTAATTCATTTGTGAATATGTGAAAATACTGAAAAACTATAAAATGATATTCATATATGGACTGGTAAGCTATCACCCGTAGGCAAGGTGCCTGCTATTGTGAAAAAAATTTTATTGGCTCACAGGCATACCTCTGTTGATTTATATTTTTTCTACAGTAGACTTCAGCTATAACAGCAGAATTGAAAAGTTGCAATAAAGGCCCTGGGTTTGCAAAGCCTTAAATATTTACTATTTGGTCCTTTATGGAAAAACATTGACCCCCTCCTAATGATATTAACACTTAGCACTAATAATAATAGCAACAAAAGTCAATTTGTACAACTCTAATGAAAAATATTTAAAATATTTTTAAAATAGTGATGTACTATTTATTTCTTTAGGAAACTAATATAGTTAATTTTGTTAACTGATCAATAATATCTAACAGTAAATTTTTATATCAATATACCCAAACTTAAATTTAACATTCACATAAATGTTAATCTCTATAATGATGAGTTTATTAAACTCTTAATATCACACATATGCATTTAATATTTATACTATACCATATAATACTGATTATAAAAATTAGAATGCTGACACTAGTGCATAATCATAAATACACTTATGATATTTAAATTGTGGTACACTGAACAAATATCATCTACATTTACTTAATTAAAAGACTATAGATTAACATTCCCTAGTTTTAAAATATCAAAAGTGAAAATCAATCGGACCACTTGATCTAATTAGAGAAACATATTCACTTTATTAAATCTTTGGATTAGAGGCAACTGAAGCCATCAGTGACCAAGCAAGAAAACATATCAAAAACAATGTATTGGACATCAATAATACTATAAAGTCATCCTTTATAAAGTGAAGAGGCAGAAGACACTTTACTATACATAAAAGTTAGTCATATAACTGACAAGTACGGAAATACAATGGACTTATTTGAGTGGGAAGGGAGGCCATGCAGTATAGCTTAGAAGATGATGTTCTTGGTCTTGATACTGTTTATTATTTGAAGAGACTTATTCTTTAAAGGCATTTCATTTGCTGATATATTTGCTGATATTTATTTGAAGAAATTAAAATGTTATTTCCTTTTGGGGCATATGACAGAAAGATAGACTTTTAAAGATTCTAACAGTAACTATAGCTTGTAGTCATTAATTGAAATAATAAAACTAACTCTACATGATGTTTAGAAATAAAACATAACCTATAAAACAGATACCCAAATGACAGAGGACTTAAAAGTACAAGTTACCTAGTTTTAGAAGCTTATATGTAAATCATCTTGGTCTTTTGATACAACTCAAAAATGGTCCCTCCTTGGATCTGCTCTCTGTGTAGAATGAATCTACTGTAATTCTAGTCTGTTTTCATGAAGTTGACATATATTGATGAACTATCAGAAAAAGTCTCCTCAGAAGGAAAAACCATCCATATTCTTTGATTAGAAATTCAATTATTTCTTAAGATGCCATGTGACTATACTATGGGGATCTAACTTCTAAACTAGTGTCCTACAGACACAGCCTTAGCATCAAGCCAGGGTAAACAGGTATTACTTAGTAATGGAGTACCATCACTACACACAAAAATGACAAAACTCTGATTATCTTTGAAGCATACAATATATATGAGACTACAAAATCTGTGCTGCAAATCTGTTGAACTGTAATCTTCTGCTTTCTCAGCTATGCGGTTGCTTCAAAATATTAAGTCCACAATTTTCTCTTTCATTTTCCTTTCAGACACTGACTAAGTATGACAAATAGCTTTATGTCTCATCTCATTTCATTTCCATGATGTGATCTTCAAAACCACAAACGCACCAAAAGCAGAAATGACTTTACACCACTAATTCTGGTTGTTTTCATAGACCTAATCCTGCAGGCAGGAGCTGCTTGACAGGCAAGTCATGGCCTTAATTTTAGCCCACAGGAATATTTTGCTTAACCAGCATAGTATTTTAGAAATTGGGAAATTTTGTGAATCATTCCTAATCTTTGACTTCTCTTGAAAAAAAAAAAAAAAACTTTCAATATGGGTCCACAGTTCCATAGGGTAACAAGCAATTGGATGTGATCTGTGTCTGCCACAGCCTCGATCAATTCTACTGCTTCACATTTGGGGCTTTTCATTGATTCAAACTGTCTACAAAGTATCTACATTTTCTGATTTCCTGAGTTTTTCAGTGATTTGGCCCCTAGCACAATTAGAACATAGCAATTAACCTTTCCCTGCATATTTGATTGGTATTTCCTATTCACTTTCTTACCAATTTTGAAGCAACTAACTAGATTCACAGAGCCTGTGGTATCGAAGAGTACAGGACCATAACGGAGGAGATGAAATCTCACTTGAGGAATAACAGAAACTGAAAAAGCTAGAGTTACGATGCGCCCTCTGGCCACTTGTCCCTGAAGCCTGACACTTCCAAGTATGCCTCTGGATCAGTCCACGTACAACCTGACCTACGCAGATAATTTATTGGACAAAACTGACTTAGACTTTTCTGGAATCTTAAATTATAAGTACTAAATCCCTCTGAACATCTTCAATGTCCAGAGTTTAAGAATGCTCGAACTACCGCACAATTGCACTCATCTCACACGCTAGTAAAGTCATGCTCAAAATTCTCCAAGCCAGGCTTGAGCAATATGTGAATCGTGAACTTCCAGATGTTCAAGCAGGTTTTAGAAAAGGCAGAGGCACCAGAGATCAAATTGCCAACATCCACTGGATTATGGAGAAAGCAAGAGAGTTCCAGAAAAACATCTATGTCTGTTTCATTGACTATGCCAAGGCCTTTAACTGTGTGGATCACAATAAACTGTGGAACATTCTGAAAGAGATGGGAACACCAGACCACCTGACCTGCCTCTTGAGAAACCTGTATGCAGGTCAGGAAGCAACAGTTAGAACTGGACATGGAACAACAGACTGGTTCCAAATAGGAAAAGGAGTACGTCAAGGCTGTATATTGTCACCCTGCTTATTGAACTTATATGCAGAGGCCATCATGAGGAACGCTGGGCTGGAAGAAGCACAAGCTGGAATCAAGATTGCCAGGAGAAATATCAATAACCTCACATATGCAGATGACACCACCCTTATGGCAGAAAGTGAAGAGGAACTCAAAAGCCTCTTGATGAAAGTGAAAGAGGAGAGTGAAAAGGTTGGCTTGAAACTCAACATTCAGAAAACAAAGATCATGGCATCTTTGTAACAAGCTTGATTTCACTCTCCTTAGCATACAGTTTATCACATGGCATGATAATTGAATGCATTAAAACATGCTCTTTGGTCTGTGTTTTTTATTACTTTAGTTTTCTTAGTTGAGCATAAATGAGCTTTATTTCATTTTTAAATTTCATTTCTGACACATTATCCATCATTCAATCATGTTGTGACTGGATAGAAATCATTTCAATAATGTGTAGATGTATAATAGGCTCCAATTTCATCCACCTCATTAGAACTGATTCAAATGCATTCTTTTTGATGGCTGAAAAATACTCCATTGTGTATATGTACCAAAGCTTTCTTACCCATTCGTCTGCTGATGGACATCTAGGTTGCTTCCATGTCTTGGCTATTATAAACAGTGCTGCAATGAACATTGGAGTACATGTGTCTCTTTCAATTCTGGTTTCCTTGGTGTGTATGCCCAGGAGTGCGATTGCTGGATCATATGGCAGTTCTATGATGACCTGGAGGGAAGATATGGGGAAGAGGGAGGTGGGAGGGGGGTTCAAGAAAAGGAACACATGTACACCCAGGGCGGATTCGTGTCAGTGTATGGCAAAACCAACCAATATATTAATGTAAGGTAATTTGCCTCCAATAAAATTTAAAAAAATAATGTGTAGATGTAAATCTTAAAGAAAAATGAAAATTCTTAAAGAATTATTAAGAAATATAAATTTATCATAAAAATCCAAACCAGACACAATCATGTGTAAGTTGCTTTTCCCCAAACGAACACATAAACAAACACATACTCAATGCAAACTCCATTTTCAAAGATAATATTTGTAATTTTTTATATTCTCACTACATATATTAAAGTGTTTTTGTCACTCAATAATATGTCTTATCCATCTCTCTCTCCATACTAAAATATGTAGATCTAGGTTATACTTCATGACTATGGAGCATTTAATTGAATGATAAACCTAAATTTATAAAACCACCTCTGGTAAAATATGGGTTATTTGTTGCTTTGTTGTTTTTTTGACTATTACAAAATTTAAATGAATATATTTTTATATACATCTTTTCACATCTATATTAGATAAAACAAGGATATATCTCTAGAAATAGAATGGCTGGATCATACTGTCAGCAAATAAGTAATTTTAAAATGACCTCTTAAAATACTACCTTAGGTACAACTTTTATCTCAGCATTAACAACAGAGAATGTCTGTCTCTCCATACTTTTGTGGACACTGAGTATAATCAATTATTTAAAATTTTGGGACCTTATTTAATCAACCAATTTGTATCATTTGTATTTTTATCTATAAAATCTTTTAAGATTTTAGTATATTTTTCTTTCTCGTATACGACATACTAAAATAAACAAATGTGAGCATCATTATTAAAGGCAACATCTTAAAAGGCAATAAATACTAATCAATAAATAAAAATGCTAATGTCTAATTTAACCATCCTGAGCAAACCATTGCCTATTTTATCTCATTTCATAACTCATTCCCCACCACTTTAGATGTGATAGTTTAAATGTCCTTTGAAATACACTGGTTTACACTAGTATTTAAAGACCATTTTGAATAAACTCAAATGGTGTCAAGGACCTGGGAAAGTTTGTCTCCTGTGACTCTGTAAAATATATGATTAACTTCCATTTTTCAGTTGCTCTCTCGCAATCCACCAGAAATGTTAGTCATTTATGTGTGTGGTTTCTGGTGAAAAAAATGGAATTTCCTTTTTTGTTCATAGATAATTGATTCTTTCATTTTTCAGGAGAGGTTTTATCTATTGAATAGTATGTATTTTTATATTTATACCAAATCCAAATAAACTAGAACTATATAGTGAATAATTTTCTATATTCTTTTTAAGGACTTTATAGTAAAAACCTCTCTTAGATATAGAATCTTGGTAAATGAATTCTTTAGAATTACTTTAGGAGGCTTTCCATAACAAAAATGACAATATTAAAAAATTGTATGACATAAAGAAAATAACTACAAAACAAAATCAAAAGCTGCTAAACATGGCATTTACCCTTGGGATCAAGATATGTTAAGTAGCTTCAGGCATTGTGGAAAAACTGTTTAAGCAGAAAGTACTATTTCACAGAACAATTTCTAGACATGAAAATAATTCAGTGATACAGGAGCCTGAAGAAGAATCAGACAGAAAAACAGAACATGACTTTGTAATAAAGTCAGGGGATTGGTATAGGACGTCTGATCCTCATTTCCCTGAATATAGATTATGTGTCTTAAATTGGTGTGCATTCTTTCACACATCATCCCAAATGTTTTTCATCATATTAATGTAGGTGTTCCTCAAAATCATTTTTATCTCTTGATTGTTAAGTTAGCATTTGCTCCTAAATATATATCACTTTTAAAACTCTTTAAGCCACCTTTTATTTTTAAAAAAATTATTTACAAGTATAATTAATTAAACTTTGCTTTTTTTTTCTAACTTCTGTGAGTTTTTCAAATCTACACTATTTAACAGGAAAAATGAGATATTTCTTGTGAATAACTGAAGGTCAAATTTTCATAAATTACAAGTTCTTTCAAAAATCACTTTATGACACATTGCAGAGAATTTCTGAAGCCACATCAGAAGTGCTAAGAAACATTAAAAAAAACACTGTGTAAGAAGACAAAGAAGGGCACTTATTGCCACTATATACATTTCCATAAAATAGAATAGTTTACTACAGCACATACAAATTTCTTGTTACACAGAATAATTTCATAAAAACTTGTCAATTCACCTCATTTTTCAAAAAAACATTTATTTTCAGAAGTAACTATTTTTCCAAATAAAAATGACTGAATGAAAATAAAGGTTCAACATAATCAACAATGGATAAGTTAAGTCACCAGTCGTGTCCGACTCTTTGCAACCCCATGGACTGCAGCACTCCAGGCTTCCCTGTCCATCAACAACTCCCAGAGCTTGCTCAAACTCATGTCCATCGAGTTGGTGATGCTATCCAACCATCTCATCCTCTGTTGTCCCCTTCTCCTCCTGCCCTCAATCTTTCCCAGCATCAGGTTCTTTTCCAATGAGTCAGCTCTTCGCGTCAGGTGGCCAAAGTACTGGAGTTTCAGCTTCAACATCAGTCCTTCCAAGAATATCCAGGACTGATTTCCTTTAGGATGGACTGGTTGGATCTCCTTGTAGTCCAAAGGACTCTCAAGAGTCTTCTCCAGCATCAGTTCTTTGGCACTCAGCTTTCTTTATTATCCAACTCTCACATCCATACATGACTACTGGAAAAACCATAGCTCTGACTGCTGCTGCTGCTAAGTCGCTTCAGTCGTGTCCGACTCTGTGCGACCCCATAGACAGAAACACTCCAGGCTCTGCCAGCCCTGGGATTCTCCAGGCAAGAATACTGGAGTAGGTTGCCATTTCCTTCTCCAATGCATGAAAGGGAAAAGTGAAAGTGAAGTCGCTCAGTCGTGTCACTCTTAGTGACCCCATGGACTGCAGCCTACCAGGCTCCTCCATCCATAGGATTTTCCAGGCAAGAGTACTGGAGTGGGGTGCCATTGCCTTCTCCATAGCCCTGACTAGACAGACCTTTGTTGGCAAAGTAATGTCTCTGCTTTTTAATATGCTGTCTAGATTGGTCAGAGCTTTTCTTCCAAAGAGCAAGTGCCTTTTAATTTCACGGCTGCAATCACCATCTACAGTGATTTTGGAGCCCAGGAAAATAAAGTCTCTCACTGTTTCCCCATCTATTTGCCATGAAGTGATGGGTCTAGATGCCATGATCCTAGTTTTCTGAATGTTGAGTTTTAAGCTAACTTTTTCATTCTCCTCTTTCATTTTAAAGAGGCTCTTTAGTTCTTCACTTTCTGCCATAAGGGTGGTGTCATCTGCACATCTGAGGTTATTGGTATTTCTCCCAGCAATTTAATTCCAGCTTCATCCAGCCTGGCATTTTGCATGATGTACTCTGCACAGAAGTTAATATACAGCCTTGACGTACTCCTTTCCTGTTTTGAACCAGTCTGTTATTTCATGTACAGTTATAACTGTTGCTTCTTGACCTGAATAAAGGTTTCTCAGGATAGACCTCAATTTTTCCCTATTTTTAAATTAATATTACGATATTCTTCCCCTGTTAAAAACTCCTGAGGAAATTCTCAATTAATGTTGAGTATATGTTCAAACTAAACTTTATGTAAATGCCAGAGCATATCCTTACAAAATGGACTTCCCTGGTGGCTCAGACGGTAAAGCGTCTGCCTACACTGAGGAATACCTGGGTTCAATCCCTGGGTGGGGTAGATCCTCTGGAGAAGGAAATGGCAACCCACTCCAGTACTCTTGCCTGGAAAATCCCACGGACTGAGGAACCTGGTAGGCTACAGTCCATGGGGTCGCAAAGAGTCAGACATGACTGAGTGGCTTGACTATCCTTACAAATCAAACTCCAAATCATCAAGATACTGAGTAATTGACACCCCAGGGCTTCCCTGGTAGCTCAGTTGGTAAAGAATCCACCTGCAATGCAGGAAACCCTGGTTCAATTCCTGGGTTGGAAGATCCCCTGGAGAAGGGATAGGCTACCCACTCCAGTATTCTTGGGCTTCCCTTGTGGCTCAGCTGGTAAAGAATCCGCCTTCAGTGTGGGAGACCTCGGTTCGATCCCTGGGTTGGAAAGATCCTCTGGAGAAGGGAAAGGCTACCCACTCCAGTATTCTGGCCTGCAGAATTCCATGGACTGTATGGGGTCGCAAACAGTCAGATGCAACTGAGCGACTTTCACTTTCACAGTGCTTTCTGAGTCATCCAAAGAGGATAATGGATATTTTCTTGGAACAATATCTACCATGAAGCCACTCCCGTCCAACACTTGGCTTTGCTTCTCTCATTTATACCCTTACTCACTTTAGGTTGGTGTTTATGTTTCCTTTCAGCATTTGATTCTTGGCAAACACTCAGGATTTCAGCTGAGGTTAAATCAATTTCAGTGACACAAACACAGAAAATTCAGTAGGGTGGGTAAAAGCCCAGGCTCAACTCAAACAGATCTTAATTTACATTCTAGGCGTGTTATTTACTGTACAATCTTTGGCACTATATATAGTTGATCTGAGTAAAGCTTCTTCGCGTAGACTATGTTACATGATAGAATGGTTTTAAATATTAAATGAGAAACACATGTGAATTGATTGGCTTAGTGCTGAGAATATGTTAAATGCTCAATAAATATGCCTATTCTGTTAGTCTTGCTGTTTTCATGAACTATCCTGAGTAGAAGACCTTAGCTGTGGCTCCACTGGACCCCATGTCTCAGGGTGAGCCCCCTTGCTTGCACAGGACAGTTTCATTCTCTCCCCACTCTCTGAATGAGACAGTGAGGAGAGAAGGAATCAAGTCTTACAAACCTTTTGTGTGTCCCACAGATCCAGCACTATTTGGCACACATAATAGGCACTCATCTAATATGTATAAAGTGAGGATCATGATATTCCTTCATCAATTGACTCTGAATGTGTTGCTGGAAGGAATAACAAAAATTATTCCCTTGGCACTTTATTTAGTTCCTTCAAAATGCATACCATAGGATAAATTGTATGTAGGGTGATCTTTCACCATGCAAATCAATGTCATGAGTTCATACAGGAGGCTGCAGTTGGCTGTAAACTATAGAAGAATATCTCATGAGTGCTAATTCCTGGCTACAAGCACAAAAGAAAATCCAGAATGTTTCATACTGCTACTCAGTAATCTTAAAAGTCATTATCTACTTCAGAGTAAAGTAAAATAAAGTTAAGCCAACCCAATACATTGACACTAGATAATTCATCTTCCAAGGGATTTGAAAAAAAAATATTTAGCCTCTGACTTAATATGTACAATGACTAACAGTTTTAAAGACAGGATCAGAGAGTGACTGTCATATTTTCAGAGAGTTTAGATTGCCTTTGACTGACTTCTAAAAATAAATCTTGAACCTTTTGGAAAAAGGAGAAGTTGGATCAATTCCTGACCTCATGTACCACAATAAATTCCAAGTGGATAAAATAATTACTTGTAAAATATACAACTTAAAATACACCAGGAGTAACAACATGTGTGAAAATCTGTGTAACTTGTGAATGGCCTATCTATGATTCAAAAATCAACAAAGATTTATACTTTGATGCTATAAAAATAATAGTATTTAAAAATCTCGGCATGCCAAATACAACCATACATAAAACAAAAAGACAAACATAAAACAAAAAATTTTGCAATATGTGTTACAGACGATGCTAATATGCCTGGTACATAAAGATCCTGTGATAAGAAGAGAAAAAAAATCAATGTCTTTATAACAATGAACCAGAATATAATCAGTTCACAATAAAAATACAAACGGTTCTAAGACATTAAAAATTATATATGCATGAATATTTTGACTAAAATATTCCATTTTTATAAAAATACTGCAACTAAACATGGGAAAATAAGAGATTTATATTTATGACTAGTTACTAAATGAAAAATTTTAATAACAGAAGATGATAACAATCCAACTATCCATCAGCAGGAGAGTGAATAAACTATGGATTATTTAACCCCAGAAGGAATAATCCTATGGGATTATTATAAACGGGAAGCAATAGAGAAATAGATATATAATAATAAGCTATCATTTCTATACGTATGGGGAAAACAAAACTGGATGTGTGTCTGGATTTTTAACTAAACAAATAATGAAAGAATAGATAATAACTTTTTAAAATGTTTAACTAAAGCCAGAGTTAAGGACTAGAGAAGATATGACAAGGTGAGATACTAGACTTTTTTGACCATATCTTGTTTTATAGATTTGACTTTGTAATGATACAAAGTTTTCCACAAAGCCATATGACAATTAAAACAAAAACTCTAAAATAATCTAAAATAAAATGAGACAAAGAAAACTAAGTACATATTTAGTTAATGGCAGATGATAATAAATGATGTTAAAACACATGATCTGACTGGACATTGCCCAAGGTATATAAATAACCTAAAGACTTAAAAAAGGGAAAAAATATTTAAACTACTTTAAGCAATTAATTTTTGCAAGTGGTGTTGGTATTGTTAACATTTTTGTACATACACTGTAGAATAAAATAGATGTGTACTTACGTGGTATGATAAGGATAAAATATCAAGTATTATTGAGAACTAGAATTCTCTGAGAAAAAAGAAAATGCAAAATAGGAGTTAAACAAAATTCTAATGGTCTCTGTTTTGACTGCAGCTATCAGTATACACTGCAGATGTATTTTAGGATATGGGGAAGAGGGAGGTGGGAGGGGGGTTCAAGAGGGGGAACACATGTACACCCGGGGCGGATTCGTGTCAATGTATGGCAAAACCAACTGATATATTAATGTAAGGTAATTTGCCTCCAATAAAATAAAAAAATAAATAAAATAAAATAAAAATAAATAAAATAAAATTATATTTCTATGCTCCCTCCACAGGAAAAAAAAAAAATCTCGAAACAATGACCCATTTAATAACAAGGAGCCCCGGTAGCACCGATATTTAATTTCAAGCTCTAAGATCTGTTTTTATTAAAAGGAACTAGAGATCTTTAAAATAAAACTACATGATTCCAGGTCTTAGTCAAGAAATAGTTAAGAAATCCTAGGACATCTTTCAGGACAGTTATGAAGAAAATTACAAAAGTGTGAAAGGGTCATGCCAAAAAGCCTCAGCAATTATTTTAAAGAGGTTCCCCTGTTCCATTATGGGAAATTTAAGTATAAAAGCCATGAAGTTAATACACTTGTTCCTTGGAAGAAAAGCTATGACAAACCTAGTTCAGTTCAGTTCAGTCGCTCAGTCGTGTCCGACTCTTAGCCACCCCATGAACCACAGCACGCCAGGCCTCCCTGTCCATCACCAACTCCAGGAGTTCACTCAAACTCATGTCCACAGAGTCGATGATGCCATCCAGCCATCTCATTCTCTGTCGTCCCCGTCTCCTCCTACCCCCAATCGCTCCCAGCATCAGAGTCTTTTCCAGGGAGTCAACTCATCTCATGAGGTGGCCAAAGTATTGGAGTTTCAGCTTTAGCATAAGTCCTTCCAATGAATATCCAGGATTGATCTCCTCTAGAATGGACTGGTTGGATCTCCTTGCAGTCCAAGGGACCCTCAAGAGTCTTCTCCAACACCACAGTTCAAAAGCATCAATTCTTCGGCGATCAGCTTTCTTCACAGTCCAACTCTCACATCCATACATGACCACGGGAAAAACCATAGCCTTGACTAGATGGACCTTGTTTGGCAAAGTAATGTCTCTGCTTTTTAATATGCTATCTAGGCTGGTCATAACTTTCCTTCCAAGGAGTAAGAGTCTTTTAATTTCCTGGCTGCAATCAGCATCCGCAGTGATTTTGGAGCCCAAAAAAATAAAGTCTGACACGGTTTCCACTGTTTCACCATCTATTTCCCAAGAAGTGATGGGACCAGATGTCATGATCTTCGTTTTCTGGATGTTGAGCTTCAAGCCAACCTTTTCACTCTTCTATTTTACTTTTATCAAGAGGCCTTTGAGTTCCTCTTCACTTTCTGCCATAAGGGTGGTATCATCTGAATATCTGAGGTTATTGATATTTCTCCCGGCAATCTTGATTCCAGCTTGTGCTTCTTCCAGCCCAGCATTCCTCATGATGTACTCTGCATATAAGTTAAATAAGCAGGGTGACAATATACAACCTCGACATACTCCTTTTCCTATTTGGAACCAGTCTGTTGTTCCATGTCCAGTTCTGACTGTTGCCTCCTAACCTGCAAACAGGTTTCTCAAGAAGCAGGTCAGGTGGTCCGGTATTCCCATCTCTTTCAGAATGTTCCACAGTTTATTGTGATCCACACAGTCAAAGGCCTTGGCATAGTCAATGAAGCAGAAATAGATGTTTTTCTGGAACTCTCTTGCTTTCTCCATAATCCAGACAGCATATTAAAAAGCAAAGACATTTACTTTGCCAACAAAGGTCCATCTAGTCAGCTATGGTTTTTCAGTAATCATGTGTGGATGTAAGAGTTGGACTATAAAGAAAGCTGAGCTCAGAAGAACTGATGTTTTTGAATTGTGGTGTTGGAGAAGACTCTTGAGAGTCCCTTGGACTTCACAGAGATCCAACCAGTCCATCCTAAAGGAAATCAGTCCTGAATATTCATTGGAAGGACTGATGCTGAAGCTGAAGCTCCAGTACTTTGGCTACCTGATGCGAAGAACCGGCTCATTGGAAAAGACCCTGATGCTGGGAAAGATTGAAGGTGGGAGAAGACGGGGACAACAGAGGATGAGGTGATTGGATGGCATCACTGACTCGATGGACATGAATTTGAGTAAGTTCCAGGAGTTGGTGATGGACAGGGAAGCCTGGTATGCTACAGTCCATGGGGTCACAAAGAGTCGGACACGACTGAGTGACTGAACTGAACTGAGCTATGCACTCAGTGAACATTGACATTTTAGGAATCAGTGAACTAAAATGGACTGGAATGGGTCAATTTAACTCAGATGACCATTATATCTACTACTGCAGGCAAGAATCTCTTAGAAAAAATGAAGTGGCCATTGTAGTAAACAAAAAAGAGTCCAAAATATAGTACTTGTATGCGATCTCAAAAACGACAGAATGATCTCTGTTCATTTCCAAGGCAAACCATTCAATATCACAGTAATTCAAATCTATGCCCCAACCAGGAATTCTGAAGAAGCTAAAGTTGAACAGTTCTATGAATACCTCCAAGACCTCAACACCCCAAAAAGATGTCCTTTTCATTATATGGGACTGGAATGCTAAAGTAGGAAGTCAAGAAATACCTGGAGTAACAGGTAAATTTGGCCTTGGAGTACAAAACGAAGAAGGTAAAAGGCTACCAGAGGTTTGTCAAGAGAATGCACTGGTCATAGCAAACCCTCTTCCAACACACAAGAGAAGACTCTACACATGGACGTCACCAAATGGTCAATACTGAATCAGACTGATTATATTCTTTGCAGCCAAAGATGGAGAAGTTCCATACAGTCTGCAAAAACAAGACCAGGAGCAGATCATGAACTCCTTATTGCCAAATTCAGACTTAAATTGGAGAAAGTAGGGAAAATTACTAGACCATTCAGGTATGATCTAAATCAAAGCCCTTTCCATTATACAGTGGAAGTGACAAATAGATTCAGGAGATTAGATCTGATAGACCGAATGCCTGAAGAACTACGGACAGAAGTTCATGACATTGTACAGGAGGCAGGGACCAAGGCCATCCTCAAGAAAAAGAAATGCAAAAAAGGCAAAATGGTTGTCTGCGGAGGCCTTACAAATAACTGAGAAAATAAGAGAATCTAAAGGCAATGGAGAAAAAGAAAGATATATCCATCTGAACTGAACTGAAGCATAAATTGATCGAAAAAATTAAACACATATTCAAATGTTTATAAGTGACTTAAAGTAACATACAACAAACTAAGCTAATTGGTCACCTCCAGATGACAGGGAATAGCTGATATATAAATGTATGATGTAATCAAACATTTATCCAGCCTTTCCCATACATACTGTGCCACCAGATAACCAAATAACAAATTTGGAGAAGTTTCTATTTTTAGAAGTATTACAATTAATAAATGAAGAAGGAATAATTGAATGAAAATACTTTCACTATTCAATATTAATATATATTGAAAGATTTTGGCATTGAGCATAAATATTTCTAAGATCACAAAATAAGTAATTTATAAGCATCATGGGACTCTTGAAAAATCACATTACCACCTGGCATTATGTAAGAATGGAAAAAACACATCTGTGATCCCTCTCTAGATCAGTGGATTGGAAGCCATGTTAAACTATAGCATAGGGAATGATCAGTAATGGGAAGCTTTGCAGGATAACCTCCTGGCTGAGAGAGACAGAGAGATGAAAGAGAACTTACAGATTAAAAGAGACTTCAGAGACATTTGAATCATTATGAAATATTGACAGCATTTGAAACATCCTCCAAACAAATGTAGAAAAATTACTATATTCATGAGGTCATTTGAAACTTGAATGTTGACCTGAAATGTAATAAAAAGTAATTATTACACTTTTTTAATTAAATTAATTGCATTGTGATAGATGCAAAAATAATTCTTATCTTTTAGGGCTGCATATGGAAATATTTATGGGTGTGATTATATAACCTGGGCTTTGCTTTAAATAATATGATTATGAGGAAGTGATGGGTGGAATAGATGAAATAAGATTGGTTGTAAATTGATCATTGTTGAAGCTGGATGAAGAGTACATGTGTCATGGTGAACTGCTGGCTAATCTAAGAGCCACAGTTTGATCTTACTGATGCTTCATTAATAATACAGGAGTAGTGGTAAGTGCCTGAAAGAGAGGGTCATCTGGCAACTGTTTCTGGGAAGACATCACATAGTTCTGCCTGCTGGTGTCTAATTTTAGAGAATTTATATTTGCATTACAAAGCTGTTTTAAGGGGTGAAAACAGTGCAGTTTATAAAACTGGATATACAAATAATGTCATCATGTCTTTGGTGCATCTGTGCATTTGCCATACATGCAGCATGATAAACTGAAAATGAAAATTACATAACTTTTCTTTGAGAGCAAAAAAATTACTATGGTAATAATAATCAGAGTTCATCATATTCCAAATAATAATATAACTTGAACTAGCTGAAAATTGTTTACATGCAAATTATAAGTGACAAATTAAAAATAAATCATATTGCACAAAGGAGAAAATTTAATAGAAATAAATATATACTGAAATTGTACACCAACAATATATTAGATAAAGTGATCCAAAACCTTTAGGTACCAATTCAAACCTTAATTTTTTAGGATAAACTTAATTTGAAGTGTGACATTTTTTGGCTACTGTGTGAGGAAGGAGTCTGGAGGCTTGAAACTTGTTCCTTGATTATAGAAGCTGTCAATATAATTTAAACCGGCAGATGTGCTCTTATTGCTGAAGCCATGTTGAGATCGTCATGTTTAGGCCTTTGGGAGAAATGCGGTACATAAAACAGCAAGCACCTTTGTGAGGTTGCTTTGTAGCAAAGACAGATAAAAGTTACAGTATTGTTTTAACACACTTCTAGAATTCACCACACCTCTTCCCTTAACCCCAATAAACCACATTGATTTTATGAGTGACTATGTCATTAAAGTTAACAAGAAAGGAAATAAAAACAACAGAATTTTTTCACATAGCCTATCTCATACTATAAGAAATTTCTAAAAATTTACTTTGCAAGTTAACTTATGAAACTAATTATTATTATAAAAATATCCAATGCCATAAATCGTTCTGCAATTTAAGACATTTTAACACAAATTCTCAACTTAAAACACTGAAAGATTTTCTTCAGCTTTCATCTTTACCGACTAGGTACCTGGAGACCATATGAATTAGTGAATGTGAGTACAGTAAGTGTATAGATTTAATTAGAAATTTAAAGTTTAAAATGTTAGCTTTATCAACTGGAGTTTGATATTTCATTTTTATGTTTTCTGATAGATTTTTATTGATCATTGTTGACTTTTTAGAAAGTTCATGAGAATCTCTGAGTCGTTTCTAAATGATGTATATATTCCCTTCCCTATGACCATCATTCACAGAAAGTTACATGATAAAGCATGCTACTGTCCATCTCTATGAGCTGGCACTGCAGTCTCCTGAGATAATACCCAGATAACATCCCAAGGTTTGTTTGGAGAAAAGGTGAACTGAGGTCACTTTTAACCTGAAAGGTTAAAGTTTAGGAATTTCCTGGAGAGATTGTGCTTTGTCTAGCATTTCTTTAAAGTTATCAAAGGACTCAATTAGTGATGGTAAAACTGTCTTAATCAAAGATGTTAAAAGGATATGAGTTTAACAAAATACACTGAGAATCATAAAGGAAGGAAAAGGAATAGTAGTGGTGAGAGTGGGCACCCTTGTTTTGTTCCTGACTTTAGGGGAAATGCTGTCAATTTTTCACCATTGAGGATAATGTTTGCTGTGGGTTTGTCATATACAGCTTTTATTGTTGAGGTATGTTCCTCCTATTCCTGCTTTCTGGAGGGTTTTTATCATAAATGGATGATGAATTTTGTCAAAGGCTTTCTATGCATTTATTGAGATAATCATATGGTTTTCATTTTTCAATTTGTTAAAAGGAAGACAGCAATTAGGAATCACAAGCAAAGGAAAAATGCTTAGACAGAGAAAGACAAATATCATATGATATTGCTTATATGTGGAAAGTAAAACAAAGGTACAAATGAACTCATCTACAAAACAGAAATAGAGTCACAGATGTAGAAAACAAACTTATGGTTACCACAGGGCAAGGGGAGGGACAGATAAACTGTGAGACTAGGATTGACATATACACATTACTTCTATAAAACAGATAACTACTGTACTGCACAGGAAATTCTATTCAATACTCTGTAATGGCATCTATGGGAAAAGAATCTAAAACAGTGAATATATGGAATATATGTATACATATAACTGATTCACTTTGCTGTACACATGAAACTACACAAAATTGAAAATCAACTACATTTCAATAGAAATTGCTTTTTAAAAAGAAAGAAAAATGCTTAGGTTTATGCAAAACAAAAGTCAAGCAGTTTATGTGGTTCTGTTTATTGTACTGCTTCTTTTTAATTACAATTATTTATTTTTTAATTATATTAGAATGGCTTTGGATAAAATATACATAAATGATATACCTGCCAGAAACTAACACTTCTCTCCTGAATGTACTGTAACTGCACAAAAATGGAATCAAGACTGCTGAGAGAAATATCACAATTTCAGATATGCAGATGACACCACCCTAATGGCAGAAAATGAAGAGGAAGCAAAGAGCCTCTTGATGAGGGTAAAAGAGGAGAGTGAAAAAGCTGGCTTAAAAACTCAACGTTCAGAAAACTAATGTTCATGGCATCATTTCATGGCAAATAGATGGGGAAACAATGGAAACAGTGACAGACTTTATTTTAGGGGGCTCCAAAATCACTGCAGATGGTGACTGCAGCCATGAAATTAAAAGACGCTTGCCCCTTGGAAGAAAAGCTGTAACCAATCTAGAGAGCATATTAAAAAGCAGAGACATAACTTTGCCAACAAAGGTTCATCTAGTCAAGACTATGGTATTTCCAGTAGTCATGTGTGGATGAGAGAGTTGGACAATAAAGCAGGCTGCTGCTGCTGCTGCTAAGTCACTTCAGTCGTGTCCGACTCTGTGAGACCCCATAGACAGCAGCCCACCAGGCTCCCCCATCCCTGGGATTCTCCAGGCAAGAACACTGGAGTGGGTTGCCATTTCCTCTCCAATGCATGAAAGTGAAAAGTGAAAGTGAAGTCGCTTAGTCATGTCCAACACTTAGCGACCCCATGGACTGCAGCCTACCAGGCTCCTCCGTCCATGGGATTTTCCAGGCAAGAGTACTGGAGTGGGTTGCCAATGCCTTCTCCAAAAGAAGGCTGAGTGCCGAAGAATTTATGCTTTTGAACTGTGGTGTTGGAGAAGACTCTTGAGAGTCCCTTGGACTTCAAGGAGATCCAACCAGTCCATCCTAAGGGAAATCAATCCTGAATATTCATTGGAAGGACCGATGCTGAAGCTCCAATACTTTGGCCACCTGATGTGAAGAGCTGACTCCCTGATGCTGGGAAAGACTGAGGTCAGGAGGAGAAGGGGCCAACAGAGGATGAGATGGTTGGATGGTATCATCGATTCAGTGGACATGAGCTTGACCAAACTCATGATATAGTGAAGGACAGGGAAGCCTGGCGTGCTACAATCCATGGGGTCACAAAGAGTCGGACACAACTGAGCGACTTAACAGCACCAACAAATTGGTAATATCTGTGCTTGGTAATACTTGTGTATATCACAGATCAGTTGGTAGTGGTGATTCAGTCGCTAAGTCATGTCCAACTCTTGTTGATACCATGGACTATAGCCAAGGAGGCTCCTCTGTCTGTGGGATTCTTCAGGCAAGCATACTGGAGTGGGTTGCCATTTTCCTCTCTAGGGGATCTTCCCAACCCAGGAATCAAACCCAGGTCTCTTGCATTGCAGGCAGATTCTTTACTGACTGAGTTCCAAGACTTGGTAATACTTGTATATATCATCAGTTGAGTGAATTCAAATCCCCCATCCCATTATAATGTGCCATAGCAATGCCACAGCAAGGTTTCCACTGCAAGCACTTTTTTCTTTTTCAGTAGTAATTTCTATGTGCTGAAGCAGACCTGCCTGGGGATGACTGTCTGACCAAATTATCTCTTTAGCTCCCTTCTAATCTTACATTTTAATCAATAACTAAACTGGACAATGTGGTATATAAAACATACATAGTTTTTATTAGCAATTTCTATATCAAATATAAGTACTTGAACAAATCATGTGTTCAAAATACATATTCAAATTAAGTCCATTTTCTGCAAACATACTCTAGCAACTGCCCTGAATTTTTTAACTCTGTGTTCCAAAATCTCAGGTGATGGGTCAAACTCATCACTCAACTAAACTATTTGCATAACGAGGACTTTGTTCCAACTGAGCCTCATATTCATGTTACTCTTGGATATATACCATAAAATTTAAGATAATACATACTCCCAGTTTTTATTGGGGTCATGATGAATCTGGCAAGCAATACCACTATGAGTATTTAATCACTGAATTGTACTGTGAAGTTAAAATGCCTGTGAATATACAATAGATGCTCTAAATGGGTGCATCATGATAATAAAGGGCAAGGAATGTCAAGTGGACCAGGTAGAAACAATATCATTATGGCTTTTGGAGGGAGTTAGCTAAATATTCTTGTTTTAAATGCCACATATGCCTAAAAAATATGAATAATTTGCTATAATTTCTGAGAGCACAAAGTCAAATACTTTAGTCAAATATGAATTGTACTTACATATTCTGAAAAAAATTAAAACTCCAGTCCTTAAAGAAAAGTGTTTTGGGTCATTTATATGAAGGTCAGGCATGAAGGTAAGGCTATAAATAATAAATCATGTTGCCAGACACTTTTAGGCTTAGTTTTATAGTATTAGATTTACGGTTTTCTGTATAAGGGAAAAATACTTTGTAAAGAGGGTCTTTTCCCCATACCCTGTAACAGAGAAGTGGGCCAACAAAATGGAAGGTCCCAAAGCCTATATTGGACAAATAATGGCAGAATGCATGTGAGGACGATGGAGGCAAGTAGGGTGTGAAGTCTTCCATTCCGCCACTAGAGTCTTCTGTTTCCATTTTCCCCCTTAGCAGCACCTGAAGTATGACGAAGACTGTGAACCTCATAAATTAGGTTTCCTCTTTAAATGGTTGTTAGGGATAGAACAGAAGCAAAATCATAGCCCAGTTCTAGTAAATACTTACAGTAGCACTTTTTTTGTACTTGAACACCCACCTCATCTTATTTCCCTACTCAAATCTCCCTGTAACCAAATTTCATAATCCATTTGAATACACTGTCTTAAGTCTCCTTTTGAAAGAGGTGTCAAATAAATAGATGAATGAGAAATGGATGGCAGATTAATATTTATACCCTCAGGAAGACTGTGTAACATCTAGACCGCATGTAAAGTCAGGACAGGAGGGACAGAAGGAGCAGCAGCGATCTCAGGGTGATGGGAAGACGTTTTTCCTTCCCCCTCTTCCTTCTTCCTCCCTTTTCTGTGTCTTCTCCTAATCCAATATCGCACAGTGAAAAACAGAGGGGTCTAGAGGTGAAGGAAGATGAAAAAACTAACACTGAGCAAAGCTAGCGGAAAAATACTTAATGGGAACAGTAAACGTAGGTATACACATCAAAAACTGTGTGTATGCTACACAGATTTTCCTTGACTATAGAAACAACATATAATATATACTGATTATATATTATGTATAATGCATACACATAAACACTTATAAAGTTCAGAAAGCAAAACATTTTTATGATGCTAGGACAGGGAAAATAAAGCCAGGAAACGGCTTTCTGGACATCTTTCAAACCTAACCTTGATTAGTTGGCATATACTTTATAAATAATTTGTATCTCTCCCCAAAGCATTTGAGTCTTAAATTAATTCTGTGCCTTATAGCTAAAAATGAGGCATATCCAATGATATTCTTTTCCAGCCTCAAGTTCAGATTCTTGTTTGGGTGATTAATAGGACTTAATATAGAAAAATTTAAACTTTATGATAAAATTTAAACTCTATGACAAAATAGAGAAAGGTCTATTGGTAGTAATTATTATATTTTAGCACTAATCTGGAATTTGATACATTAAAGACAAACAAATCTACCAGATTTTCCAAGGAAAAAGTTTAGGAATGCAATTCTTGGAAATACAGCCTGAATTTAAAACTATAAAAGTCTCAGTACAAATTACCATCAAATATCACAATTAATATGATTAAAATTCAAAAATTATTTGCCTTAAAAGCAAATAGGCTATTGTCTAATAAATCAAGATGGAAATCATTGATCTGAAGGATGATTTTACTTGAGTGCTTTTGGTAAGCCAAGTCATAGAAAAGAGTAGGAAAACCCAGGTTACTCAAAATTAGTTTTCAAAATTATTGTAAAATTAATGACTACAAAGTACAGGTTTCATTTGGATTATTCATTTATTACATCTTTATAGACTTGTCTCTAATATTATAAGATCTAATTTAAAGATGTTATCACTTAGTGAACTTTACTAGGCTCAGTAAGAATCTTTCAAAAGTCTAGTTTTGTGTTGAAAATTACAGGAATACAGAAGAAGTAGAAAACACAACTTCTGCCCTCCTTATATTTAGTGATAATTATGATGCTTTGAATGCATAGACTAATCCAATATAAGTTGTAATCAAAACAATTTAGGTTAAATAATATTAATTTAGGTTAAATACTAATCAGCTTCCCTCTGGCAATCATTCTGTAGTTAAATAATCAATTCACACAGACACATAATATTATTAGAATCTCTTCAAATATAAAGGTAATAAGTCAGGATGGGGAATTTCCATAGCATAAAATAGATAAGTAAGAGGGAGAGCTTCAAGTCCAGTGATCTTTTTACTACATTTATATTGCCTTCAAGAGCAGAAAAAAACATTAATTTACATATGGGTTTAAAGTTAAAAAGAGTTGGCACTGATATATGTAACGTAATTTCCTTATTCCTTTGCCTAGGATCGATGGCAATGCTCACAATACTCACTAAAACATAAACGCTATTCCTTTTCTGCAAAAGAAAATTTAAGATACTTGCTTCAATGTGGGTAGAGATTCCCCCAAAGAACTAAATACGAGAAGAGCTTAGAATGACAGTGACAAAAGTTCCTGACATGACAATTTGCTGAGGATCTGCACTGCACCTTTCAATTTCCCTATCTTAAAAGTACTCTTATTCATAATAATGAAATTTAATTTAATCGAGTAAATATACATCAGGAACTGTTAGTATAGCCCAAATATAATTTTAAACTTGTCTGTATAAACCCATTGATTTATTTTACAAAACAAATGTCATAATTCAAATAAAACTTTAAAATTAAACTAATATTTTTTTAAAAAGTACTCAACCAATAAGCAGTTAAGCGTATTCCTTGGGAATGTAAGCATTCAGGCAAGATAACTAATGTTTTCTTAGTGAAGCGAAAGCAGCACCAAGCACCTGCAGGATTTTAAAGGACAGGAACAGAATGGAGACTTTTCCCAGCCTGACAGCTCTTTTCTGCTGAATGCCAATTGTTTTCGTGGTTTAGATCTAATTCTCTAAGTCTATCTGTCAAAGCCAATATTAAAGATGTGTTGGTTTGTTTTACATGTAAGAAGAGAAAAACCTAGGGGACAGGCTGAGTCCTATTCCATTCATCATTGATCAAAAGAGGGGTCTTTCCAAACATCACAAGAATTTGGGGTAATCACAGTAAAACTAATCGTTTTTACATACTGCATGAAATTGTCCTTTCTCTTAGAATCAGGATCCAAAATGTTCTTACTCCAGGGAACCGAACTAAACAAAATGATGAGCTTTCATCTGGCGTCTCTCATCATGGACACTACTCATTTCTGAAAGCATGAGGCATAATACCTTATTGCATTATTTATATCCCGAAACACATGGCGGTTAAAATGTTCCACAAGTCATTATTCAGTACACTTCATAAAGAGAATTACAATCAATGAGATCATAACAAAGAAAATATAATTTTTCAGTTTCTTCCACTGTGGCTCTTACATGATTGAAGCATCTTGAGTCTCCAGTAAGGAGAGTTGAGACAGGAAGCTCGTGCTAACAGTGTCTTTTCTTAAATATCCCCAAAGTATGTGTGTGCTGCAGCCAACTATCTCTGTGGGATTCTACATGAGCAGCAAGTCTACAGTTGGTGGTGTTGTCCAGTCGTTCAGTCGTGTCCGACTCTGCGACCCCATGGGCTGCAGCACACCAGGCTTCCCTGTCCATCACCAACTCCCGAGGCTTGTTCAAACTCATATCCATTGGGTTGATAATGCCACCCAACCATCTCATCCTCTATTGCCCCCTTCTCCTCCTGTCTTCAATCTTTCCCAGCACCAGGGTGTTTTCTAATGAGTCAGCTTTTCGCATCAGGTGCCCAAAGTATTGGAGCTTCAGCTTCAGCATCAGTCCTTCAATCTACAGTTAGGGAAATACATTTTCCCATAAAAAACCTAAAGTAGATTCTTATGCCTTTTGGTGTAAAACTAAGTTAATGGGGTGCAAGTCTCAATAATTTAAGATAAAATGAAAGAAAGTAAATCTATATTCCCTTCCTTTATAGCATTTCTGATTTTCACCTAAGGACTTGTTCAATATCAATTTCCTCCATTCTCCTCTGAATAACTGATTTTTTTGTTTTGTTTTCTTTATATCCAATTTTTTAGCAGAGCCTGAAACCTAGACAGTACAAAAACACATCCTGACAAATGAATATGATCTCACTTATACTCAGTCCTCTGAGTTGTATTTTACTGTAAGACAACTGCCTAAACATGTGACGTAACATAATACTGTGAAAGCACTGAGGAACTACAAGTCAGATATGACGGCGAGCCTTCCATTCACTCTTGTACTTAGCTTTGCCCAACTATTCTATCAGACCACTGCTATCATCGCTTCCTTTAGTAGATGACAAAAGAAAGAACTGAGAACTTAATGGTCTCCAGCTCGTAGGGTATATCAGAGCCAATGCTCACACCTAAGTATGAATTGTCTGAAACCCACTTTTGCTTGAGTAGGAAACAGTCTTTCTACTATCAAAGCAAAATTATGTTTGAGGTGAAGACCAGTTTTACTACTAACCACCCAATGGCATCAAAGTAGGCAAACTCGACAATCCTTCTCAGAAATTCATTAGATTTGCACACAAATTAATTTAATTATAAAATAACACAAATTAGTTTCAGTTCAGTTCAGTTCAGTCGCTCAGTCGTGTCCGACTCTCCGCGACCCCATGAATCACAGCACACCAGGCCTCCCTGTCCATCACTAACTCCCGGAGTACACTCAAACCCACATCCACAGAGTCGTTTACAACTTCATAAATCCTCACACATGATGTGAGATTTTGGAATCTAGAAGACATAATTCAGAAATTGGAAATTTCTAATGGTAGAGAAATTAGAAACTTCTAATGGTAGGCATCTCACTTGATTTCTGAACACAGAACGTTCTGTGAAATAGATGTTATTATTATTACTATTATTATTATAGTTTATATATGAGACCATATACTATAATCAAGAGCATAACCATACAATTACAATTTTCATTTTAGTTAAAGTATGTAATCATTTTCTTGTTATGATATTTTCCACTTTCAATTAGATGTCTTCAAAGGATGGTATGAAATAGAAACTGGAGAGAAAATTTACATAATCAGATACTAAATATAGACTCTAGCTCATGAGGGATGTCAGATTTATTTCTATATCGTGTAACTAAACAAATCTAGGCACCCTACCTCAGTTCCCTGTTGTGTCCTAAACACAATGCTCCTGCTGCAAATGGAGGGCACACTGGCTAAAATACGCTGGTGAGATTAAGGTTTACAAGGAGCTCTAACTGCCCCGCCCATCATCGGGGGCAGCCCCGAGTACCATGGCAAGTCTTTCTTGCTGTGTCCTTATCCCAGGACATACAAGCTATGAATATCACAGGAATCACTCCCTTTGACAGCAGATTAAATGGAAGAGGAATAATAGTAACTGCTGGATGCATCCATTCAAGGTGCTGTTGTGAAGCTGCCATCTTGCCCTCTCCCACATCAGAGGATTGTTCACTCTCTCTAAATCATGAAACTCTTAATCACTAAATCATTACATTGACTGGGTTTGAAAACATTCTAGTTTTTGCAAAACATCATAAATCCACTTATAACAACTGTTATAACTTCTCTTGGGGTTTTGAGGAAGAGATACTCAACTGGAAGAAATTAATCGAAGTGCTATGACTGACTTTTTAACAGACTTGTGTTACAGTGCCATAAATTACATGATTTCATGTAAAGTATTTTCTAAATGCTCTTTTATAGGCTTAGCATTGAAAACATCGACCTAAGTGTGAGATCATATTACATGCTTTCTTGGTAACAAGTGTTTAGGGTGTCTTCTTGAATAACATAAAAACTAATTTATATGACATTTCTGAGTAAATTAGCTCATTTCCCATGAATCTGTAAAATAGCCTCCAGTTGATCAATAATTATCTATACTGTGCACCTTGCATGTGCCACCCACCCACAGACCCAGCACTGGACTTGACTCAGAATGAATTAATCTTAATTTAAGAAAGGATAAAGTTTGGAGAAACTTTATTCTCCATTTGAATAAATGCTTAATAAGTGTCTGGGAACTTCTTGGAATGTACACAGGAATACCAAAGGGACATCTAAAGAAATATCCAAAGGAACAAGAGGCCTGTTTTAGAAACATAATTTGGCTTGGACCCACAAGAGATAAAGTGCTAAAATGCAAGGTACTTACAGACAGAAGAAAAACAACAATATATTATTGCTCTGTCAACCCGAACAGAATAAGCTACGCCTTATTTCCATGTTGATTTTGGCATAAACCACAATACTGTTGAATATTTTGAAAGATAGTAATAGGAGAATTTGTATTGGCAACAAGCCAAATAAAAGCTAAGGCTATAAAGCAGTAGCCAGAACTGTTCCCTATTGTCTATAGAGGCTTTGCTATCAGAGAGCAACAGGCAATTCACATTCGGAAAAATAAAATAAAATAAAATACCCTCTTAACAAGTGGCAAAAGCTAGAAAAATCTAGGGAAAGCATGAAATGGTAACATAACTTCACACATGAAATTTAAAAGCAAGATTGGAGATAAATCCTGCTGGGTGGTTCCTTCTTTGGCTTTAGGGACACCTGCCATATGGAATCTGCACAGCCTTTGATGACTGGCTTGGGAAGCAAATGCTTTTAAGGATGCTTTCCAAAGGAGTCCACAAGTGTGGCTTCAAGACAGGGTTTCTTTCCAAGCTGAGACTTTGCTCTCTTACATCTAAATTCAGGATCCAGTGAAACTGAGACTTTTCTTAGTGATTCAGAGGCCATCATGATAATATTGAGAATAAATATACGTTCTCCAGGGCTTCCCTTGTGGCTCAGCTAGTAAAGAATCTGCCTGCAATATGGGAGATCTGGGTTCGATCTCTGGGTTGGGAAGATCCCCTAGAAAAGGGAAAGGCTACCCACTCCAGTATTCTGGCCTGGAGAATTCCATGGACTATACAGTCCACAGGGTCACAAAGAGTCAGACATGACTGAGCGACTTTCGCACTCACTCATACATTCTCCTACATAATCATGACTGATAACATTCCATTCCAAAAGGATCACTGCATGAGTGCATGCTAAGTCACTTCAGTCATGTCTGACTCTTTGTAACTCCATGGACTGTAGCCCACCTGGCACCTCTGTTCATGGGATTATCCAGGCAAGAATACTGGGGTGGGTTGCTGTGTCCTCCTCCAGGGGATCTTCCCAACCCAGGAATCGAATCCTAGGTCTCTTACATCTCCTGCATTGGCAGGTGAGTTCTTTACCACTAGCAGCAACTGCAAAGCCCAAAGTATCATTAGTTCAGTTCAGTTCAGTTCAGTTCAGTCGCTCAGTCGTGTCCGACTCTTTGCAACCCCATGAATCACAGCACGCCAGGCCTCCCTGTCCATCACCAACTCCCGGAGTTCACTCAAACTCATGTCCATCGAGCTGGTGATGCCATCCAGCCACCTCATTCTCTGTCGTTCCCGTCTCCTCCCGCCCCCAATCCCTCCCAGCATCAGAGTCTTTTCCAGTGAGTCAACTCATCGCATGAGGTGGCCAAAGTATTGGAGTTTCAGTTTTAGCATCAGTCCTTCCAATGAACATCCAGGATTGATCTCCTCTAGAATGGACTGGTTGGATCTCCTTGCAGCCCAAGGGACCCTCAAGAGTCTTCTCCAGCACCACAGTTCAAAAGCATCGATTCTTCGGCCATCAGCTTTCTTCACAGTCCAACTCTCACATCCATACATGACCACAGGAAAATCTACAGCCTTGACTAGATGGACCTTGGTTGGCAAAGTAATGTCTCTGCTTTTTAATATACTATCAAGGTTGGTCATAACTTTCCTTCCAAGGAGTAAGCGTCTTTTAATTTCATGGCTGCAATCAGCATCTGCAGTGATTTTGGAGCCCAAAAAAATAAAGTCTGACACTGCTTCCACTGTTTCCCATCTATTTCCCATGAAGTGATGGGACCAGATGCCATGATCGTTGTTTTCTGAGTGTTGAGCTTCAAGCCAACCTTTTCACTCTCCTCTTTCACTTTCATCAAGAGGCTTTTTAGATCCTCTTCACTTTCTGCCATAAGGGTGGTGTCATCTGCATATCTGAGGTTATTGATATTTCTCCCAGCAATCTTGATTCCAGCTTGTGCTTCTTCCAGCCCAGTGTTCTTCATGATGTACTCTGCATATAAGTTAAATAAGCAGGATGACAATATACAACCTTGATGCACTCCTTTTCTACTTATAACACCTAAAGGAAACCAGTTACCTCCAAAACAGACAGACCTCTCTGTCACCTCCCTGACAGACCTCTCAAGTGGCCTGCCTCTGTGAGAAAGTGGCCTGCTGGACATAATCATTACCAATCTGAAGAAAACTGCTAACCACCAATGAAATATTCAATTCTCTGTCAAAGCATAAGAAAAACAAAAATAATTACAGTAATCTAACCCAGAGATCAAACCCAGGTCTTCCACATTTTAAGCAGATTATTAACCAGCTGAGCCACAAGGGAAAGCCTAAGAATACTGGAGTGGGTAGCCTATCCCTTCTCCAGGGGATCTTCAACCCCAGGAATCAAACTGGGGTCTCCTGCATTGCAGGCAGATTCTTTATCAACTGAGTTATCAGGGAGTTACTTTGTTATGACCGCCCTCGGAAACTTACACACTGGGTAACACATTCAAAAAAGCACAAAAAGCATAAATGTACAGCTCGGTGTATTAGTGAAGAGCAGGTACCTACATGAATACACCAGAAATGGCCCATATTGGGTGGGAGGCTTCCCAGGTGGCTCAAGTGGTAAAGAATCCGCCTGTCAATGTAGGAGGCACAGAAGACACGGGTTCAATCTCTGGGTTGGGAAGATCCCTTGGAGGGGGAAATGGCAACCCACTCCAGTATTCTTGCCTGGGAAACCCCACAGACAGAGTAGCCTGCTGCAGTCCATTGGGTTGCAAACAGTTGGACAGGACTGAGCACACACATACTTAATCCCCATCTCTTCCTTCTTTCCCAAAGGTAACTACTATCAAGGCTTCCAACCCTCTAGCTTCCGTTAAAAATACGTTTATAAATAGACCCAGGCAGTATGCATTCTTGTGTGTATGGCTCCTTTCATTCAATATTATGTTTCTAAATTTTAATCAAATCTATACCACATTTTATGCATCTATTGATCCTTGATATTTCCCATTGTTTGCAAGTAATGCTCCAATAGCCTGCTGGTGTATGTTTGTGGTGTATATGCACCCACTACTGGTTATTTAACTGGGAATGAACTGCTGAGTCACAAAGTAGGCATGTTCACAGCTTTCCCAAACAAGTACAAGTAACTTTATAAAATATTTGCATCAATATGGGGCTTGCACCAAACAAGGGGCTTCCCTCAAACAAGAGGCTTCCCTTGTGCTCAGCAGTAAAGAGCCTGCCTGCCAGTGTAGGAGATGTGGGTTCTATCTCTGGGTTGGGAGGATCCCCTGGAGAAGGAAATAGCAACCAAACTCAGTATTCTTGCCTGGCAAATCCCAAGGACAGAGGAGCCTTGTGGGCTACATTACATGGGGTCACAAAAAGTCAGACATGACACAGCAACTGAACAACACCACACACACACCAAGAGGCAGTGAGTGGACACTCATATACTTGGTACTGGCAGTCTTTTTGAATCATGATCATTCTTGAGGGAGTGCAGTAGTATCTTATTGTATTTTGTACTTCCTTGATCAGTAATCAGTACTTTTTCATGTGTTTATAGTGGTAAAACTACACAGGTAAAGAATTTGGAAGAATAAGTAATTTGACTATAACAAGAAAAGTATAAAATATAATATTATTAGAAAATAATATCACTGGTAACACACATTAGTAAATGGCTTTTGCAATATTTATTGAGATTAATAAAATGTTACATATAAGCAAAATAAATCTTTAGAAATGAGGTGAGACTCATACTACCTCATTTGTCTATATGAGGTAGCTTTATGAAGCACATTTTTTCAAAACATGTAAAGGCCCATTGAAAACAGACTGTTTAAAAATAGGCTGTTTATTGCCTAATATAACAATTTCAGAGTAGCATGATTTCAGTACCCATTAAGTCAGTGTTCAGTGAACATTACTGGACCATTCTCTACCTTCAGCTCTACAACAAAGTAACTCAGCAGGGTGATGGGAGTGGCTCTCTGTGGGTACAGACAGTAAGGAGGTCTCATTCAATTTTATAGGGAAAAGTTCGTATAATAACATTGGTTATTCTCTCCTGTCTAAAAATCTAACTGATTTGTTATCTGATGATATGCGTTTACAGTTGGAAAACTAAGTCAATGTCCTGAACCAAATTTCACGGTTATGGTGTAATAGGTGGGGGGAAAATCAAAATAATAAGCATCTTGAATTAATGCCCAATTAAATGAAAATTCCAAGTTTAAATTCCAGATGTAACAGTGAGCAAGTTTTCCTCAAACCTAAGTGGGTTGTTACACAAATCTGTAATCGAACAATCATGCTTAAAATGTTATTCTATACCTTAATGTATGACACTGATTAATGCTATAGTCGCACAGGGATGATCTTATTTCAAACTAGAAATACTTCTTGAAATGAGAGTTCAATTCTGTATGAGAAAACTTCCAAGATGACAGAAAGGTTTATTAAAATATTTTTGGTAAAAGCTATATGGAAATATCTGGAAACAGACTTTTCACTAGAATTTAATGATTTTTTAATAAGATGCAAAATAAAGCCTTCATTTGCAAGGACTTTTTGTGCCAGAATTCACTCCCAGGTAAAGTTCCCCCTGGGCTCACGAATATTAATTATCACCCACACCGGGATTTTAAACCCATACTTGGCAGCTTCTGTGGACACACCCAAACACACTAAGAAAATAAGTAAAAGCATGTATAACACACACAGAGACGCACACAAACACACACACACATCACACTCTTACAGAAAAATCTCCCCAGAGAGTCACTTGGCAGCTGAACTTCCCTTTTCTCTTCAAGTTAGCTTGATGAATGCTTCATTTCCCTGACTTCATCTCTTGCTTTCCTTGAATCTAGTTATTCCTCTAGTTTGGATGTTCCACTCATCTCCTGTCTCACTGGGAGCATCTTTCGTCTCCCGATGATTCTCTGGACCTCACTTGGGCGGCAGGATCTCCCCCACCCCCTATTTGGAAGGAGAAGGGAGTGACAAAGCGCGGATGCAAGTAACAGCACTTCAGAACCAGTGCTTAGGACAGAATTTCTCTCACCTTTCACGACTGCCTCATGCTCTTCTTTCTTCCAAAAGTAAGACGACAACTCGAAGATGTGGCTGCGTCCTGTTACTCAGGTCCTGTTACTCAGTCACAGATGAAGATTCGCTCAGTTAACTGGAGGTTAAGACTGACTGGCAGTTAACATCTCACTGGCAGCCCAGAAACAATCCATCCTGAACTAAACAGGTATGTTTCGCCCCTCTATCTATGACATTCATCACATGGCCAAAACAGCCGCTTTAGATCCGTGAGAAGTAAGACTGATAAAAGCCCACGCGTGGTGAAGAAGACACTTGATAAATCTGAGCTCCGGGCCAAACCGGCCGCGTCTACCACAGTTCTTGCTGTGCCGAACTGAAGTAGCCAGTCCCATCATCACTCCTCCTTCACAGACAAAGAAGCAGAACTCTGTCGAGTGTGTCTGCGTAAATTTAGGATTCAAATTCTCTTGTGCTTGTGGGGTCTGCCTCTAACATTTTTAAAGTTGCAGGTGAAGAATACAAGTGAAGGTTCATATACCGTACATCTAAATACTTAACAAATTAAGTAAACCAATTTTAAATTAAATCACTCTTACTCTAACAAATACTGCTTCAGAAGAACCTAGATGATCAGGTTCAAATTTGGATCGCTAGATACGCTGGTACCCTCAGGGACAAAGCCTACCTCTTCTCACCGCTGACTCTGTCCTGTGTCACAAGCAGGCACATGCATCCATTCCTGGGGGTCCCAGCTGTCACATCCACCATACTGTCTACACACACCACAATCACCCATGGCTAGTTCAGAGCTTGACGAGCTCACAGCGGTGGTGTGACCCATGCTGAAAGGACTGGGTTGGAGAAGAAACCAAATTGGGTCCCAGCAACAGGTTAAGAGCTGTTAGAGTACAGAATTTGGGGTCCAGGTATACAAAGTCAGAAAAAGAGAGGGTTTGGCTCCTTCCTTGAAACTATGGCCACCTTGCCTCCAGAAAGCATCTCAGCCCCTGGGGAGCATCTAAGAGGACCAGAGTGGGACTCTCTAAAGCAGTACTTCTCATACTTTAAGTTTATTTGGATCATAAAAGCCTGGGGCCCTGAGCAGAGAGCCTATTCCTGACGTCTGATGCCAGTGATTCCTGCCAGATTCTAAAGGTTAAACTTCTATCTCTACTGCTACCCACTGCCCAAGAAAGTTCGGAAGGAAAATAATACAGAAAAGATCAACTAATTAAGGCTATACAAGCATACTTAGAAAAAAAAATACATATAGAAGTTTCCTGGGAAGAAGCTCAAATTATGAGGTCAATCTAAGAGAGTTTGTTTCTTTCTCCAAAACTATCCAAGCCCAGTTTTCTCTCTGCAGAATACACTGCTTTATCGCCTTATGTAAATCATTATTTGTTGGCTCTAAATGACATGGAGTGAGTGGAAATACTAAAAATACTTTGCAACTTGGCTCTAAGGAACTGTGGAGAAAATTCTGGCTTGTAAGCTGGGTTTTGCCTCTAGTTCTATTGCTAAGAAGCCACTGTGGGTAAGTCACTCAACATCCCATTTGATTGTCCTTGTCTAGCAGAGCATGGCAACAGGGAAGACAGTGCAGATCCCCCAAAACGAAATATGAATCAAATATAACAATAAATATAAAACGTGTATTTTGGAAAGCATAAAATGGATTTATCTAGAAATCTACATATAAGATGACAAAATTTACTGTTCATGTAAAGAAAAACAATCTTTTTAACTTTTAAATACTGAAAATATTATGTTTGAGGGCATTATTTACAAGAAACATTTCCAGGATTTATGAAGTAGGAAACAAAGAGAAGCACTTTAGAAAAACCATTTATTTTAGGGAAACATTAATGTTAGTTTCTGTCTTGCAAAGTTTTATGCTAAAGTCAAGACATGAAATAACTAGGTAACATTACATGAGGCAAATTCACAATTGAATTACAGGCAACTTCTACCACAGTTAATTCAAAACAATAGAATGGGAAAGACTATAGATCTCTTCAAGAAAATTAGAGATACCAAGGGAACATTTCATGCAAAAATGGGCACAATAAAGGACAGAAAAGGTATGGATTTAACAGAAGCAGAAGATATTAAGAAGAGGTGGCAAGAATATACAGAAGAACTATACAAAAAAGATCTTCATGACCCAGATAACCACGATGATGTGATCACTCACCTAGAGCCAGACATCCTAGAATGCGAACTCAAGTGGGCCATAGGAAGCATCAGTACAAACAAAGGTAGTGGAGGTGATGGAATTCCAGTTGAGCTATTTCAGTCCTAAAAGATGATGCTGTGAAAGTGCTGCACTCAATATGCCACAAATTTGGAAAACTCAGCAGTGGCCTCGGAACTGGAAAAGGTCAGTTTTCATTCCAATCCCAAAGAAAGGCAATACCAAAGAACATTCAAACTACTCCACAATTGCACTCATCTCATACACTAGCAAACTAATGCTCAAAATTCTCCAAGCCAGGCTTCAACAGTACATGAAACATGAACTTCCAGATGTTCAAGCTGGATTTAGAGAAGGCAGAGATCAAATTGTCAGTATCCACTGGATCATGGAAAAGCAGGAGAGCTCCAGAAAAACATCTATTTCTGCCTTACTGACTATGCCAAAGCCTTTGACTGTGTGGATTACAGCAAACTGGAAAATTCTTCAAGAGATGGGAATACCAGACCACCTGACCTGCCTCCTGAGAAATATGTATGCAGGTCAAGAAGCAACAGTAAGAACTGAAAATGAAACAAAAGAGTGGTTCCAAATTGGGAAAGGAGTACATCAGGCTATATAAAGTCACCCTGCTTATTTAACTTATGTGCAGAGTATATCACATAAAATGTCAGGCTGGATAAAGCTCAAGCTGGAATCAACATTGCTGGGAGAAATATCAATAACCTCAGGTATGCAGATGACACCACCCTTTAGAAGAAAGCGAAGAACTAAAGAGCCTCTTGATGAAAGTAAAAGAGGAGAGTGGAAAAGTTGGCTTAAAACTTAACATTCAGAAAACTAAGATCATGGCATCCAGTCCCATCATTTCATGGCAAATAGATGGGGAAACAGTGGAAATAGTGACAGACTTTATTTTGGGGGGGCTCCAAAATCACTGCAGATGGTGACTGCAGCCATGAAATTAAAACATGCTTACTCCTTGGAATAAATGCTATGACAAACCTAGACAGCATATTAAAAAGCAGAGTCATTACTTTGCCAACAAAGATCCATCTACTCAAAGCTATGGTTTTTCCAGTGGTCATGTATGGATGTGAGAGTTGAACTATAAAGAAAACAGAGCACCAAAGAATTGATGCTTTTGAATTGTGGTGTTGGAGAAGACTCTTGAGAGTCCCTTGGACTGCAAGGAGATCCAACCAGTCTATCCTAAATGAAATCAGTCCTGAATATTCATTGAAAGGACTGATGCTAAAGCTGAAACTCCAATACTTTGGCTATCTGATGCAAAGAACTGACTCACTAGAAAAGACCCTGATGCTGGGAAAGATTGAAGGCGGGAGGAGAAGGGGACAACAGAGAATGAGATGGTTGGATGGCATCACCGACTCAACGGACGTGAGTTTGAGAAAGTCCCAGGAGTTGTGATGGACAGGGAAGACTGGCGTGCTGCAGTCCACGGGGTCACAAAGAGTCAGACATGACTGAGCAACAGAACTGAACTGATATATCAAAATGATAGTATTTTGTATATACAGACTGCTGCTGCTGCTGCTAAGTCACTTCAGTCGTGTCCAACTCTGTGCGACCCCATAGACGGTAGCCCACCAGGCTCCCCCGTCCCTGGGATTCTCCAGGCAAGAACACTGGAGTGGGTTGCCATTTCCTTCTCCAATGTGTGAAAGTGAAAAGTGAAAGGGAAGTCGCTCAGTCGTGTCCGAATCGTAGCGACCTCATGGACTGCAGCCTACCAGGCTTCTCCATCCATGGGATTTTCTAGGCAAGAGTACTGGAGTGGCTTGCCATTGCCTTCTCCGATATATAGACTAAATAAATATATTACTGAAAGCAATTTCACTTATTTTATTGTATTTATTTTAATATGACTACCAGAAGCTTTGGAATTACATATATGCTTACACTGTTTTATATTGGACAGCACTGACATGAAATATATATGGGTGACTTTAGAGAAAATCTAATCTATCAAGTTGGCTATTTGCATTAAAGTTAGGCTGGTTCTCAGTACATGAATCATTTGTATTAATTATTTCTCTTTGGCTTAAATAGAAACACTGAATATGATTAACTTTTAGTGTGAAACAAGAACATCTCTGTGGCATATCTTTATTCTGTGCTATTTTCAGTGCCACTAGCATGTTTTTAAGCTAGATCAAGTAGTCCGAAACTGTTTTGGTTTTGTGGTTCTTAGATGTATTTCTTGTTTTTATAATTTTTTTTCTCATTTTTCCCCTTGTTCTCAGGCTATGAATTTTTCTCCCTTCCCTAGCCGCATAGGGAAATAGACCTATTTCTCTAGCAGACCCTTCTTCCCCAGTCTCCTTAAACGCCTCTGGAGTTCATTTTCTGTGGACTAGGAGGCCAACCGAAGGGGTCCCGTAGCATCAGTCATAAAGTATCATCAATTCGGCCTGCAAAACATGTGCTGTTATCCAAACCATTTGTTCAAAAGATTCTCACAGAAAAGCAGGAAGATGCAATATAATGGCTTTCTAATGAATATTCTGTCTGCTTACAGAATTTTTATTTTTTTTTCTGCTTAACTTCCATTTTTGGCATTGTTCTAGATATCTCATTTGGCTAAATAAGTGAATATAGGTGTTATTATTTGCACATTTCCATTTCAAGTGTTATTTGGCTCAAAGGTGAGTGCATATTAATTAATTCCACAGATGCCACTCTCTACTAAAAATGGCAAAGAAATCATAGCAACAAAAATCCTGAAATATGGTATATTAAATAAAGAATGAAAATATTCCATCTGCCAAATCATTTACTTCTGAATGAAAATTCATTAGAGAACATTCAGAAAAAGACCTCTGAGGGCTCATGATTATAAATGACTTAAGACAGTACCCAGGTGGGTGAATTTCTTTTTCATGTATTTCTATTTTGTAAGACTGTTGTTCATATCACAAAACAAGGTAGCTTTAGATTATAGCATGCACTCCAAGATCCACTTAAAGGGCTAACCTGTGGTTCTCACACTCATTATTAGTAGTCAAGATTAATACACTATTTTAATTTATCAATGATACTTGTTCTTTAAATATTTTAAGTTCTTTGGATTCTATGTATGTGTTTATTTCCATGTCAGAATATCCATGAATCCCGATGGTTAAGAAACAGAATTTCCACAGATAAATTTGTTCATGAAGTTTTGAGTTTTAAAAGCCTTAGATTATAAAGAAATGAAATTACAATAAAAATTTTAGAGAACTTTCAGAGTATAGTCAAATTTAATGCTTAAAAAAATACCTGGATTGTTAAAAGTGACTAATTTTATAAAAGACTGAAAACACAGAGGTCTTCAAAGACAGCATCTCAAGCCTGTCTACTAAAAGTGAAAGTGAAGTCACTCAGTTGGTGTCCAACTCTTTGTGACCCTGTGGACTGTAGCCCACCAGGCTCCTCCATCCATGGGATTCTCCAGGCAAAAATACTGGAGTGGGTTGCCATTTCCTTCTCCAGGGGATATTCCCAACCCAGGGATCAAACCCAGGTCTCCGAATTGCAGGCAGACACTTTAATCTCTGAGCCACCAGGGACATCTACTGAAGCAGCTAGCTTACTGTTATGAAACCTAGCAAGCAGCAGGCTCAGGAGTCAGTCCACGTTGTACTGCTGTGACAAATACGAGTTCCAGTGCTCTAGTCTCCGGGTTCAGAGATTTCTAAAACTGGGATTTTATTTTTAATGATGTAAGTCAAACATAACTGTCTTCCAAAAGAGCAAAACAGCATAAAGTTAGAATGTGTTTTCCAAAGAGAATAAATATTTGAAGTTATGCTTATTGTGCGCAATTTTTGATGAAATCCTGAAAACACTGGCAATAAATATCTACATAGCAGAACACTCCCTTGAGTGCAAAGCACATAACAAATACCCATGTTAATGCAGGATGGACCAATCATGCAGAGACATAGGCATTATGTTTCTGGCCCATCCACTTTTTGATCTCTTAGTCAGGATTTCAACTCTCCATTCAAGCTCAGGTTGTCCCCCTACCCTGCAATGTGGGCCCTGTTAAGACGAATCAAGCAACATTTTTTAGACCCTGGAGCATTTTGTTCAGTTCAGTTCAGTTTAGTTCAGTTGCTCAGTCGTGTCCGACTCTCCGCGACCCCATGAATCACAGCACGCCAGGCCTCCCTGTCCATCACCAACTCCCGGAGTACACTTAAACTCACGTCCACAGAGTCGGTGATGCCATCCAGCCATCTCATTCTCCGTCGTCCCCTTCTCCTCCCGCCCCCAACCTTCCCCAGCATCAGAGTCTTTTCCAGTGAGTCAACTCGTCGCATGAGGTGGCCAAAGTATTGCAGTTTCAGCTTTAGCATCAGTCCCTCCAATGAACATCCAGGATTGATCTCCTTTAGAATGGACTGGTTGGATCTCCTTGCAGTATAAGGGACTCTCAAGAGTCTTCTCCAACACCACAGTTCAAAAGCATCAATTCTTCGGCGATCAGCTTTCTTCACAGTCCAACTCTCACATCCATACATGACCACAGGAAAAACCATAGCCTTGACTAGACGGACCTTGGTTGGCAAAGTAATGTCTCTGCTTTTTAATGTACTATCAAGGTTGGTCATAACTTTCCTTCCAAGGGGCAAGCGTCTTTTAATTTCCTGGCTGCAATCAGCATCTGCAGTGATTTTGGAGCCCAAAAAAATAAAGTCTGACACTGTTTCCACTGTTTTTCCATCTATTTCCCATGAAGTGATGGGACCAGATGCCATGATCTTTGTTTTCTGAATGTTGAGCTTCAAGCCAACCTTTTCACTCTCCTCTTTCACTTTCATCAAGAGGCTTTTGAGTTCCTCTTCACTTTCTGCCATAAGGGTAGTGTCATCTGCATATCTGAGGTTATTGATATTTCTCCCAGCAATCTTGATTCCAGCTTGTGCTTCTTCCACAGCCCAGCGTTCCTCATGATGTACTCTGCATATAAGTTGAATAAGCAAGGTGACAATATACAACCTTGACGTACACCTTTTCCTATTTGGAACCAGTCTGTTGTTCCATGTCCAGTTCTAACTGTTGCTTCCTGACCTGCATACAGGTTTCTCAAGAGGCAGGTCAGGTGGTCTGGTATTCCCATCTCTTTCAGAATGTTCCACAGTTTATTGTGATCCACACAGTCAAAGGCTTTGGCATAGTCAATGAAGCAGAAATAGATGTTTTTCTGAAACTCTCTTGCTTTCTCCATGATCCAGCGGATGTTGGCAATTTGATCTCTGGTGCCTCTGCCTTTTCTAAAACCTGCTTGAACATCTGGGAGTTCACGGTTTACATACTGCTGAAGCCTGGCTTGGAGAATTTTGAGCATGACTTTCCTAGCGTGTGAGATGAGTGCAATTGTGCGGTAGTTTGAGCATTCTTTGGCATTGCCTTTCTTTGGGATTGGAATGAAGACTGACCTCTTCCAGTCCTGTGGCCACTGCTGAGTTTTCCAAATCTGCATTGCAGACCAAAATACCAGAGTGGGTAGCGACGCGAGAGACGCCGGCCCCGGCAGTGCAGACGCGACGCGGGAGACGCCGGCCCCGGCGCAACCGACCAGGCAAAGAGGCGCAGCCGAGAGGAGCTACCCCACGCCTGAGGCCAGGGCCGGCGGCCGAGACGAGCTGCCCCACGTCCAACAGGCGGTGGCTGCGCGGGCACAGGAGTGCCGAGAGGAGCTACTCCGCGTTCAAGGTTAGGAGGGGCGGCCTTGAGGAGATACCCCTCGTCCAAGGTAAGGTACAGCGGCTGCACTTTGCTGGAGCGGCTGTGAAGAGATTTTCCACGACCAAGGTAAGAGAAACCCAAATAAGACGGTAGGTATTGCTAGGGGGCATCAGAGGGCAGACAAACTGAAATCATAATCACAGGAAACTAGCCGATCTGATCACATGGACCACAGCCGAATGTGGTCCACTGGAGAAGGGAATGGCAAACCACTTCAGTATACTTGCCTTGAGAACCCCATGAACAGTATCTAAGGGCAAAATGATAGGATACTGAATGAGGAATTCCCCAGGTCAGTAAGGCCCAGTATGCTACTGGAGCTCAGTGGAGAAATAACTCTAGAAGGAATAAAGGGATGGAGCAAAAGCAAAACCAATACCGAGTTGTGGATGTGACCAGTGATAGAAGCAAGGTCCGGTGCTGTAAAGAGCAATATTGCATAGGAACCTGGAATGTTAGGTCCATGAATCAAGGCAGATTGGAAGTGGTCAAACAGAAGATGGCAAGAGTGAACGTCGACATTCTAGGAATCAGTGAATTAAAATGGACTGGAATGGGTGAATTTAACTCGGATGACCATTATATCTACTACTGTGGGCAGGAATCCCTTAGAAGAAATGGAGTAGCCATCATGGTCAACAAAAGAGTCCGAAATGCAGTACTTGGATGCAATCTTAAAAATGACAGAATGATTTCTGTTCGTTTCCAAGGCAAACCATTCAATATTACAGTAATCCAAGCCTATGCCCCAACCAGTAATGCTGAAGAGGAGCATTTTGTAGAGTTTATTAATTTGCAAAACAATTTCTCACCTTCTACCATATTTACTGGGGATGCCCTCCTAAAATCAACTAAAGTCACATGGAATCTAATCATTTATTCCCCATGCTTTTTTTCAAAATATATGGGCTGTTGAAATTCAGTACGGATTGAATTCTTAGCCTTTTTTAACCCTTATCCTCAATGTCTACTGAATATAAAACTCACTTTCTAAAGCTTCCAGGGGCCTATACTTGGAAGAAATGTAGAATTTAAAATGGCTTATAATGTTTTAGAGTTTAGGGTTTTCTTTAAGAGTGTGAAGAAGCTATGTAGCCCTTCTGTGCTGAAAAAATGCCATTAAACACAAAACTTGCATATACTTTCAATGAATTCATGAATTTATTGAAAAGGGCCTCCCAGTGGTGGTAGATTTCAGGTCAAAAAATCATGAATTGTATTCTTCTCATGAGTGTGCTTCACTAGTACTGCTCAACTCTCACCTGCTGTGTAAAATGTATCAGTTGGGAATGGACCATCAGTGTCTGCATGGAAATCTACTTTATGCACAATATTTTTCTCCAATATTGAAGATTTAGAATTTCCCCCTCAAATTTACCTGTTTTATAAAGATTAAGTCACTATTTAGATTTAATTATATCATTAATAGTTATTGGAAAAGAAATTTTAAAAATCATGTTAATAAATAAACAGAAGACAATTAATTCCTATATAAATTCAAGGATGATTCGTTCTGATTACTAACTAGGAAGCTGAAGAAAGACATCAAAAGGGATAATACCCAGAAATTCACCATACCCATGATGAGAGAGAAAATAAGTGATATCAATAAGTAAGTCAAGAGAGATAAGGAAATAATGTCTGTGTACCTTACCCCTCATCTTTCCAAATTCTGGACAGTGGAGTACCCCAGGATTAATTTCTTATCTCCTCTCTTAACTATCCACATTTAGACTCTAGGTAACTGTATCCAGTTTCAGTTTCAAATGCTACCTGTACATTTGCTGCTGCTGCTAAGTCACTTCAGTCGTGTCCGACTCTGTGCGACCCCACAGACAGCAGCCCAGCAGGTTCCCCTGTCCCTGGGATTCTCCAGGCAAGAACACTGGAGTGGGTTGCCATTTCCTTCTCCAATGCGTGAAAGTGAAATTGAAGTCGCTCAGTCGTGTCCGACTCCTAGCAATCCCATGGACTGCAGCCTACCAGGCTCCTCCGTCCATGGGATTTTCCAGGCAAGAGTACTGGAGTGGGTTGCCATTTCCTTCACCTGTACATTTGGCACCTCATAAATTGTTATCTGAAGTCCTTATATCTCTTCTGAATTCCAGAATCATATAAGTATCTACTAGACTTCTCCACTTAAAAGTCTAAAAGACATCTCCTGTCTGAAATTCAAATCTTATTTTCTCTCTCAAACCCTGTTGCTTCCAAGGTTTTCTCCATCTCAGTAAAAAGGCATTTCCAGTTGCTCAGACCAAGAGCCTTGCAGTTCCACTACACTTCTCCTAGAAAATATATACTCACTCAGACAAGTTGTTTCCCCACCACATTAGCCATGGAGTCCAAACCACCATCACCCCCACCTGGATTATGGCCTGATGCTTCACCCTTTCCCTTTGCTCTCCACACAGCACTCCACTCTCCATTTTGTAAAGTCAAAACGCATTACCATGACTTATAAGAGCCCACATGACATGTTCCCCAAATCCTTCTCTAAGTCTGTCTTCTACTACAGGTACGGTGCCCTCTGCCCACTCTGTTCCAACCAAAACCACCTCCTTCAGTCAACTCACCAAGCTGCTTCCACCTCCAGGCCTCTGCTCTGGATGCTTTTCTGCCTGGATGGTTCTTACCCCAAGTATTTGCAAAACTTACTCCTCCTATTCTTTCAGGATAAAATATAACCTCATGAATAAATCCTTTCTTCATTTTCCTGGATTAAATAATAGGTTTTTATTCCACTTCACCCTTGCACACTTAATTTTCTCTGTCTTAATTTATTTGTAATCACCATCTGAAATACTGCATATCTATTTGTATGTCTGTTCAGTATCTGAGCTCTGCAAAAGATAACTGGAAAGAGAGCAGAGGTTTGGGACTCATTCTGTTCTGTTTGCTGCTTTCTCTGCACCGTTAGGACAGTGCCTAAGGCCCGGTAAATTCTTGATAAATAGTTGTCTAGTGATGGTGTCTTTGTCGTCAGTTTGAAGAACATAATTCAGGGAGGTGAAAGCACAGGAAATGGCTGAGGAAGTGCTCGTGGTGATGGAAAACAGCCGCTTGGACTGCTGTGGCAGAAGGTAAGATGGGAATTTCCAACAATGAAGATGCATATTTGAAGTAGAATCAATTGCATTTTCTCATAGATTAGATTTACAAGTAGAAGGAAGAAAGGGAATCTCATCTGATTCCCAGATAAATGACCAGAGTAACTGTGTAAACATCCGCTGGATCATCGAAAAACAAGAGAGTTCCAGAAAAACATCTATTTCTGATTTCTTGACTATGCCAAAGCCTTTGACTGTATGGATCACAATAAACTGTGGAACATTCTGAAAGAGATGGGAATCCCAGACCACCTGACCTGCCTCTTGAGAAACCTGTATGCAGGTCAGGAAGCAACAGTCAGAACTGGACATGGAACAACAGACTGGTTCCAAATAGGAAAAGGAGTACGTCAAGGCTGTATATTTTCACCTTGCTTATTTAACTTATATGCAGAGTACATCATGAGGAATGCTGGGCTGGAAGAAGCACAAGCTGGAATCAAGATTGCAGGGAAAAATATCAATAACCTCAGATATGCAGACGACACTACCCTTATGGCAGAAAGTGAAGAGGAACTCAAAAGCCTCTTGATGAAAGTGAAAGAGGAGAGTGAAAAGGTTGGCTTGAAGCTCAACATTCAGAAAACAAAGATCATGGCATCTGGTCCCATCACTTCATGGGAAATAGATGGAAAAACAGTGGAAACAGTGTCAGACTTTATTTTTTTGGGCTCCAAAATCACTGCAGATGCTGACTGCAGCTCTGAAATTCAAAGACACTTACTCCTTGGAAGGAAAGTTATGACCAACCTTGATAGTATATTAAAAAGCAGAGACATTACTTTGCCAACCAAGGTCCGTCTAGTCAAGGCTATGGTTTTTCCCGTGGTCATGTATGGATGTGAGAGTTGGACTGTAAAGAAAGCTGATCGCCAAAGAATTGATGCTTTTGAACTGTGGTGTTGGAGAAGACTCTTGAGAGTCCCTTATACTGCAAGGAGATCCAACCAGTCCATTCTAAAGGAGATCAGTCCTGGGTGTTCATTGGAAGGACTGATGCTAAAGCTGAAACTGCAATACTTTGGCCACCTCATGTGATGAGTTGACTCACTGAAAAAGACTCTGATGCTGGGAAAGGTTGGGGGCGGGAGGAGAAGGGGACGACAGAGAATGAGATGGCTGGATGGTATCACTGACTCGATGGACATGAGTTTGAGTGAACTCCGGGAGTGATGGACACAGGTGATGGCCTGGCGTGCTGTGATTCATGGGGTCGCAGAGAGTTGGACACGACTGAGCGACTGAACTGAACTGAACTGAAAGCTGTATATAGTCACCCTGCTTATTTAACTTATATGCAGAGTACATCATGAGAAACGCTGGGCTGGAAGAAGCACAAGCTGGAATCAAGATTGCTGGGAGAAATATCAATAACCTCAGATATGCAGATGACACCAACCATATGGCAGAAAGTGAAGAAGAACTAAAGAGCCTCTTGAGGAGAGTGAAAAAGTGGCTTAAAGCTCAACATTCAGAAAACTAAGATCATGGCATCCAATCCCATCACTTCATGGCAAATAGATGGCGAAACAGTGGAAACAGTGGCTGACTTTATTTTTCTGGGCTCCAAAGATCGCTGCAGATGGTGATTGCAGCCATGAAATTAAAAGATGCTTACTCCGTGGAAGGAAAGTTATGACCAACCTAGACAGCATATTGAAAAGCAGAGACATTACTTTGCCAACCAAGGTCTGTCTAGTCAAGGCTATGGTTTTTCCAGTAATCATGTATGGATATGAGAGTTGGACTGTGAAGAAAGCTGATCGCTGAAGAATTGATGCTTTTGAATTGTGGTGCTGGAGAAGACTCTTGAGAGTACCTTGGACTGCAAGAAGATCCAACCAGTCTATCCTAAAGGAGATCAGTCCTGGGTGTTCATTGGAAGGACTGATGTTGAACCTGAAACTCCAATACTTTGGCCACCTGATGAGAAGAGCTGACTCATTTGAAAAGACCCTTATGCTGGGAAAGATTGAGGGCAGGAGGAGAAGGGGACAACAGAGGATGAGATGGTTGGATGGCATCACCGACTTGATGGACATGGGTTTGGGTGGACTCTGGGAGTTGGTGAAGGACAGGGAGGCCTGGCAAGCTGCAGTTCATGGAGTTTCAGAGTCAGACACAACTGAGTGACTGAACTGAAGTGTGTAAGTGATGATGCCATGAATAGAGCTGAGTAATTAACAGAGGAAGAAGCATTTGTCAGGAATTGGTGGGATCACACCTCCTGTTTTGGATATTTTAGATGTTGGTCATACATTGAAATGGAAGTGTCAAGTACACAGTCTGATATCTAAGCCTGGACTTAAAGTAGTACTGAGGGTTGGATATTTCACTGGGTATAAATCCACACACACTTATTTTAAAGCCACAGATGAGATTTTCTAAGAAATAAGTTCATTTAGAGAAAGAGGACCAAGAATGCACCATGGGGCCATCCAATATTTATCACTAGGGCAGTAGAAAAAAAGCCAACCAAACAGATGAAGAGTGAGTGATGGAGGAGGTGGTTTTACAAAAGCTAAGAGAACACTGTCTCAAGAAGAAGATGAAACTATTAAAAAAAAAACAAAATTAATGTCTCTAACTTCAAAAGTTGAAGGCAGATGCAGGCTGATTAGTGGATTTGGTACTGGGGATATTAGAAAATAATTGTCTGATAGCCCCTGTTTTCCCAAGAAAACATGAACTGTGATCATCAGCTAAGACTTGGGGGTGAATAGAAGCTACTGGGGGAGACAAAGAAAACATTCTTATTACAGGAAATGAAAAAGAAAATGTAGTAGCAAAATAAAAAATGTCATATCTCTTCTAGTTCTAGAATTCAATTTACTCATTTTACAAGGAATTCCATAAACAGTAAATCATATAAAAGATGAACAAAGGGCACAGAGGATTTTCAGGGCAGTGAAAATACTCTGGATGATATTATAATGATGGATACATGTAATTATACATTTATTCAAACCATAGACCATACAACTCCAAGAGTGAACCCTAAGGCAAGCTATGGACTTTGAGTGATTGTGGTGTGTCAATGTAGGTTCATCCTTGTTTAAAAAAAAAAGCACCGTCTGGGGAGTGATGCTGATAATGGAGGAGGCTGTGCTTGTATGGGGGCAGGGAGCACATGGAAAATCTCTGTTTCTTCCTCTCAATTCTGTTATAAACCTGAGACAACTGTTAAAAAATAAAAACTTAAAAAGAGATTAATAAAAGGAGGAAACGCTTTGAGGAGACTAGGTAAATCTTTATGATAGAGTGAGGATCCAAGGGGAGTCTTTGTGGTTTAGTTAGGACTTGAGAAAGAGGAAATGAGAAAAGAATATGCATGGACTAGAGACACAGGTGTCTGCAAAGAGGCAGAGGTAGAAACGTATAGGGTGTCAATGATGTTTGAGTCGCCTGCTGAGATATTTCACAAGCTACAAAACCACTTCACAGAGATATACAGACTGCCAAACCTTCTCACTGGCATCATCCCACCACTTGCTCTAGCAAGATGTCTTACTAACTCAAAGGATTATATTGCAAAGCAGATTCACTTCCCCTCCATAAAGCAGCTTCTGTCCCCTACATTGCCCTAAAGTCTAGAAATGAGACCGTGATCACTTCGTCCCGCAGCGTCATAACGCGTGTGACCTCAGGTCTGTCCCTCATCTACCACAGGAGGCCTCGGGCTCGGTGGTTCATCTGCTCCTTCTTTCTCCCTCTCACTGTCATGATCCATCATCTGAAGTTCACACAACGGGAAGCGTCTTCCACCTAATCTAGATTTCTCAAGTGTCTCACAGTTCAGATGGATCTTATTAGTACTCCTGAATCACAACTCTTATCATACTCTCCCCTCAAATCTAAAACCTCTGCTTTCTCCTTAGTGAGTTTAGTGAAGTCACTCAGTCGTGTCCGACTCTTTGTGACCCCGTGGACTGTAGCCCACCAGGCTCCTCCGTCTGTGAGATTCTCCAGGCAAGAATACTGGATTGGGTTTTCATTTCCATTTCACCTTAGTATCTCTTAATTAAAATCTAAACTCTTCCACCTTGTATTTAAGGCACTGTGGAATCCAAACCAAATTTTTCTTTAAAACTCAATTCCCTAATATAAGCTTGGTATTACCTAGTACAAGCCGTAGACTGTGTCTCTGCAAATTTGCCATGTCTATTCCCCATGCACTTGCTTACGCTGTTCCTTTTAGTTTGAGTGTGCTTCCATCAAAAAAAAGGCACACACACACATGCACACATACGCACTGTTATTGCCACTTAAATCCTATTCATCAATTTAAATAGTGCCACTTTCTTCACAAACTCCCCTCACAGGTACATCACAAAATGTTCTCTTGCTTCTCTGAAGTCAAACAATATTCCTTTACTATTCTCATGTTACTCTAAACTTTTACAGTGAGAAAATCCATGCTTACATGCATTCCCTGTCCATTAATACTTACATGACCTTGGACAACTCATTTGACCTCTCTGTGCCTCGGTTTTCACATCTGTAAAATGTAAGAGCTTTAAAATTAGTAAAATATGGCACAAACTAAGTCTCCATTCATGTAACTGGTATTTGTTGAAGACCTTGGTGAATCATTGTTAATTTATAAAATAAAGTATGTCGCTATAAGAGGTAGAAGACTCAGACTTTCCTTATTTAGGAATCTGGAAAGCAACTTTAACATAAATAATCCAGCATTTTAAAGTTTATAATGTATAAAAGCAGCAAAAACGCATACCATTATTATCTTAATAAATAGTAAGTATCTATTATGTGCTGCTGCTGCTGCTGCTGCTGCTAAGTCACTTCAGTCGTGTCCGACTCTGTGTGACCCCATAGACGGAAGCCCACCAGGCTCCCCAGTCCCTGGGATTCTCCAGGCAAGAACACTGGAGTGGGTTGTCATTTCCTTCTCCAATGTGTGAAAGTGAAAAGTGAAAGTGAAGTCGCTCAGTCGTGTCCGACCCCTAGTGACCCCACGGACTGCAGCCTACCAGGCTCCTCCGTCCATGGGACCTTCCAGGCAAGAGTACTGGAGTGGCTTGCCATTGCCTTCTCCGCTATTATGTGCTAAGCTACTTGAAAACAAAGTTATAAGAAATAGAAACACTACAAGCACATTATACAACATCTAAAGAAATTTTGTAAAAGCTAGAACATTGCTACATTGCTTAAAATGTCTTTTGTTATAGCAAAAGTAAACATTACACATATCTTTGATATAAATATTACACCCAGCATCTTGACTAAAAAATGAAAAGGCCCATCAATAAATTATTTTGTTTTCATGACATGAACAAATCCATCAGAGGGATTCTTTAATGGATTGACCAGTTGGTTGGCAACGTGAAAACACAGGCTTGCCTAGATCATAAAATAATTTGCCAAATCAATCAACTTAGTAGAAACAAAATCAAACAACGCTAGCAAAAATTTCCAAATGGATGGGTGGAACTCCCACTTTTCAATCTGTTGTTTTGGAACTACAGGCGCATACTGTAAAACCTTTAGTATTCTGAAGGATTTCTTACTTCCACTTAATTAGGGAATACTTTAGAGAAAGCAGATTTTACTTTTATGATGGAATTTTCTCTGATGTACTAAACTTAGAGGAAAAGAAAAGTGTGCAGCAGGTATGAGGATGGCTGGAAAACTGGAGAGACAGAAAGGAGTTGAAGGAAATCATTTTTTGCTGTAAAGTTTACCTAGTTGATATTCAGTGGGAGCAGAAGAAGCTAAGCATATAAGCATAAACTGAAGATGGAAAGGGAATTCGAGATGAGATTGTAGGTTTATTGGGCAGGCTGAATAGGGATCAAGAAAGAGTCATGAGGGGAGAGAGGTGGTCAGATTTTTCAAAAATGATTTAACCTACTGGACAAGCCTAATTCATGCTCAGAAGTTAATTTTCTACCCCTTTTCTTAGCTTAGGATCTAAAAAGTGCCACTTCTCAAGTTATAAGCTTTGCCAATTCTTTTTTACACTGCTGAAAACTTTACAAACAACAACAAAAAGAAGTCTGGTTAAAATGTATTTATTATAGTTTAAGATCCAATTATTTAGATGAAAAAATAAATCAGAGACTAGGGAAGAGAGTGTAAGACAAACATAACCTGAACTGCCAGGAATTCTAGAAAAACTCATGAGGAGAGACCAAACAAAAGAGATTAAAAGAAATTAGATCTCCCTGTGAAAAGGTCTTTCTCTTTTAACTAATAAAAACAGTCTTTCAAATAACCTTATTTAAAACTTGAGCTTCCAGGGCTGAGCAGTTTGCCTTTACATCACCTTACATTCATTAACTTTATAAGATCTGGGGAAAGGCATGCCAAGGAAACAGCTAGTTTACACACCACTAAACATAAGGTGTATGAGCTAATGCAATCTCTGTCACTGAAAACAGATCCTGGGCTAAAGTTGATTGTTGTTTTCTTCTGTTTTTCTGTGACAAACTTTTTTTCCTGAAAAAAAAAAAAATTCATAAAAAGTAGGAATTTGATATTTTTCTTAAATCTACAGACTTGGCATGTTTGTAAAGGGCACTGGATTTGTTTCCCTGTTAAAACTAACAGTAAATAGTGATTTCAAAATCTCAATGAATTAGGATCTTTCTCTAAAGTGCTGAGTGAATCTACCGAGCGAGACTGCAATTTCAAGCCAATTTCAGTTTGCTTTTTGCCTTGGGCAGGTGTCTGCTAATTTTTCTATACTTATAAGCACTGTTGACTTCATATAAGACACCAGTTTTTTGACAATATTTGAAGATTTATGAAAAGTGATCTGGCATCATTATACAGAACACCCTTTCAAAATACACTTGTGGAAACAAGCTGTGATTTCTAATCAGGAGGTTCACTTAATTTAAGATGAACTAAAACCCAGGATTCCACATCTGCTTACGGTAATTCACTGACCCATGCCTTAGAACTCAGTTACCGAGACACCGTTCCTGATCCCAGGGGAATGCTGAACCTATTCCTGCAGCCACCATAAACAGAATTCCTGGTACATGAGGGAAAATAAACTACTACTTTTTAAGCCACAGTAATTTAACTTTTTGTTACCCGAAGAAGAAATCATCTAACTGATATTTCTTACCTGGGGAATGAACTACGTTATATAAACAAACAAACAAAATAGAAGAAAAATAAGCCACCTGCTCAAACAGTTGTCACAACAGAATTATGGACGCTACGGTCACTTGGGTGTTCAATACAGCCCAGCAGTCCTGACCCTCCTCTTCTCAGCATGGTGTCAGGTCTCCAGAAGGGCTATTTCCACCCTCTGTTCTGTCGACCCTGTCACTTAGTAATTTCCCTTCCCAATGTATAGAGAAAGCAGAAGAGTTCAGTCTCTTACCCACCACAGTCCATCTTCTGCTCCTACCACTCTGCCCATCCCAATCTCACCAAATATGTTTGTGGACTCTTCTTGTTTGACCTTCATAAAGTTCCTCAAGTCCTCCTTTTCCAAGTTTTCTTCAACCTCTCCTCCCTTTAACCTCAGAGTCCTTTTCCAGAACACTCCTCAAAGTCTCCACTTCCTGTGTTTGCCCTTTAATGTCAGTATTTTCCAGGAGTCTGTCATTTGCCCTCTATGCACTCACTCTTCCACCCAGATTTTCCTTTGCATGTGTATCTGATTGCTTACTAGAAAATCCCACTTTGATGTCTCAAAGACACCATGTTCAAATTTGAAATCACGTCTTTTTGCCCCCAAACCTCCTACTTGTCACAGGAGTCTCGGTGGAAGACGTCATCAGTAATAACTCAGGCCAGAGATCTGGCATCATCTTCTGTCCCTTAACCTCCTGCAAACTTCACATGGACTCCATCATTGTCTCATCTTACCTGTTCTTCCACCAGATAGGTTCCAGACACTTTTCTCCAATACACTCTCATCTGTCTCCTAGAATATGACCACAGACTCTTAACTGGGCATCACCCCTGCTCGGCTCACCCCCACCGCTCCTCCCACCACCCGCTCTCCTCTGGCAACCAGCCCTGTGTTCTCTGTATCGGTAAGTCCGCTTTCATTTTGCTTTGTTTGCCCCCTTGCTTGTTTTCAGATCTCACATATATGTGAGATCACACCACATTTGTTTTTCCTTGACTTGTTTCACTTAGCACAACACCCTCCAAGTCCATCCATGTTATAAATTTTGATAGTTTTTAGTTGCTGTATAGTAAGATTTATTATCCCGTTTAGATACCATGCATGACGTAAGAGATCCAACATTAAGATTTAAGCACTGAAACAGTGTGAAAGAGAGGGAAGTATTTGCACAAACTTAAAAAGTAATAAATCTGGAGTCTACCACTGACCCCAGCCTCCCTCCTCACCTACTCCTCAGGTTTAAATCATTCAAAGAGATTCTACACATCTGTGTATCAGAAAGCTTGATTCTTTATCTCTTCTGTTTTCACATTTTGAGCTTAGGAAGAAAGGAGGTTAGGAAATAGGAGACAATATACAATTTCTCAAAAATACCAACCACAGTCACATTCAAAATGAGAAATTTCTAAATGACCTGGAGTAAAATGATATAATGTCATTTAAGGTAGAAAATTTGAAGTCTTGGAAGCTATGCTTTAATGCATTCAGCTGCATTCTATTATCTCATGCTTGAGAGTCAGCCCCATGGATTCCTCCATTATATTCTTCATTAAATCTATCATTAAAGCCTTGAAAAGAAGCATCCTTGCTATGCTTTTAAATGAATACATTAAATATGTTCAATGACCCAGGAAAAGTGTTCAGGAATGTCTGGAATAGAATGGAATTAATCTTTCACTTAAATAGCACTAGCAACTCTTCAAAGTATCTGCATGTTTCAGTAGAGGCTGATTCATTGGTTATAGGTTTATATACTAAATAAACCAATAAGTAGGTCTTGACTGATGTATGCTCAGCACTATTTGGCACAGGAAACTATACAGGAGAAGTAATCGATATAGTGCCTAGTTTTGGAGAAAGAATGAGACTCACATGACACCACTAGAGAATGACCCCAGGCCACATATATTTAAGTGCAAAATGATCCAAGACTACAAATATTTGTAGTGCTTCTCTGAAAACCTCAGAGAAGGGAGAGGTCATTCCAAGTGTATGCACAGAATCAGAAAACTTTGACTTGCTTATTTTACAGATAAATAAAATGAGGACAACAGAAATAAAAGAAAGAGAAGAAAAGAAAGGAAATAACTGTTTTACAAAACAGTATTACATATTCTTTGTATATGTTATTTCAGTTACTCCTGGCACCAAGTCTACAAATTTGGCGCTACTATACCCATTTCATAGGAAGTCTATGTTGTTGAGAGACGGATTGTTTTTGTGTAAGTTTTCAAAACTCAATTCATATTCAGTTTCCTTAATTTTAAATCTTATTTTTCATACCATGAAAAATAGGCAGATTTTATGTGCAAGGTGCATTCATATATTTTACTTGAATTAATTTTAAAATAATATAATACTTCCAATAATATAAAATCCCCTCCTGCCCACTTCTGTGATGACTTTTGGGTGAAATTTTATGCAAGTCAGAAAGATCTAAAATAAATATTAAGTAGTTTCACAAGAGCAAATACTTTTATCATCCATTTTCTAGTTATTTTGCATATATTTACGCATTTAATTAGCCATCATAACAATGCTGGAAAGCCTGTCACTTGAGCCCATGTAGGCAGTCACTGTGTACTCCTACCATTCACTGAGAAGGAAGGAAATAAGAGATTTAGCAAGAGAGTCAAGGGATTTGGCTGCTGCACCAACAATAATAAAGGCTGCCCTGGTGAGCAAAAGGACTGAGATTCTGGAGGGAAGAAGAGCAGGCATGAGCAGCTTTACAAGGATCAGGCATCCATAAGAACAGAGTAGAACTCTTGGCAATTTTCTCATTGAATTATTTCCCTTTCTCTTTACAAGAACAGGGACTAATATATACTTATTTGTGTTCTAATTATCTTGAAGCTGAAGATTGGGCTAATGATGATACAGTTTCTCTGTAGCAACACCACACACTGAAGCTTTCTGCCTTGTTTGAAGAAAAGTATTTTAAAATATTTTCAGCAGAAAATTTAAGATTATTGCCTTCACTTGAATTGCTTTTTTTTATCCTACTGTCTTTTTGAATTTCCTATTTCACACAATCACTTGGGAAAAAATTACCAATAAATCTTGGATACAGCAATGGAGCAAAGGAATAATTAAACTGGATCTTGTGATTAAAAACTGAATTTCTATCCATATTTCCCTTTACTATATACCAGTTAACGGCCAGTGTATTTTGCTATTTATTTGACTATTTGAATAATTAATTTAATAATTAAATATTATTTAATTATTAAAGCAATTTAATAATTAAAGTTCTTGATTAATTTGTATATAAAATTAGCAGTTTTCATAATCATTACTTCTTATGGATGTTACTTCTTCAATAACATTTATGCATATATCACTTAAAATTCCAATATATAAGTTGATCTTAAGCTACATTTAGAATGAGTACCTAAATTTGAAAATGTGTAGTCAGATATTAATGATAAATCTGCATGACAGGCCTTGTTCCTGTTCCTGAGATTTAATCTAATGGCACCTATAATAGCTCACAATCTGATCACATGGAGTAAGTTCAGCTAAATAAGGGGAAAAGGACACTTAAAAAGGCATTCAGCTTATCAGTTCCAAATGTCAAACGAAAGTCAAAGGCAAATAGTTTTCACCTCTTAACTAGACTAAGCCACATTTTGGTACAGTTCAGTTCAGTTCAGTCGCTCAGTTGTGCCCGACTCTTAGCGACCCCATGAACCACAGCACGCCAGGCCTCCCTGTCCATCACCAACTCCCAGAGTTGACTCAAAACCATGTCCATCGAGTTGGTGATGCCATCCAGCCACCTCATTCTCTGTTGTCCCGTCTCCTCCTACCCCCAATCGCTCCCAGCATCAGAGTCTTTTCCAGTGAGTCAACTCGTCGCATGTGGCCAAAGTATTGGAGTTTCAGCTTTAGCATAAGTCCTTCTAATGAACACCCAGGATTGATCTCCTCCAGAATGGACTGGTTGGATCTCCTTGCAGTCCAAGGGACTCTCAAGAGTCTTCTCCAGCACCACAGTTCAAAAGCATCAATTCTTCGGCGATCAGCTTTCTTCACAGTCCAACACTCACATCCATACATGACCACGGGAAAAACAATAGCCTTGACTAGACAGACCTTGGTTGGCAAAGTAATGTCTCTGCTTTTTAATATGCTATCTAGGCTGGCCATAACTTTCCTTCCAAGGAGTAAGCGTCTTTTAATTTCATGGCTGCAATCAGCATCCGCAGTGATTTTGGAGCCCAAAAAAATAAAGTCTGACATGGTTTCCACTGTTTCCCCATCTATTTCCCAAGAAGTGATGGGACCAGATGCCATGATCTTTGTTTTCTGAATGTTGAGCTTCAAGCCAACCTTTTCACTCTTCTTTCACTTTCATCAAGAGGCCTTTGAGTTCCTCTTTACTTTCTGCCATAAGGGTGGTGTCATCTGCATATCTGAGGTTATTGATATTTCTCCCAGCAATCTTGATTCCAGCTTGTGCTTCTTCCAGCCCAGCATTCCTCATGATGTACTCTGCATATAAGTTAAATAAGCAGGGTGACAATATACAACCTTGACGTACTCCTTTTCCTATTTGGAACCAGTCTGTTGTTCCATGTCCAGTTCTAACTGTTGCTTCCTGACCTGCATACAGGTTTCTCAAGAGGCAGGTCAGGTGGTCTGGTACTCCCATCTCTTTCAGAATGTTCCACAGTTTATTGTGATCCACACAGTCAAAGGCCTTGGCATAGTCAATGAAGCAGAAATAGATGTTTTTCTGGAACTCTCTTGCTTTCTCCATAATCCAGCGGATGTTGGCAATTTGATCTCTGGTGCCTCTGCCTTTTCTAAAATCTGCTTGAACATCTGGAAGTTCACGATTCACATATTGCTGAAGCCTAGCTTGGAGAATTTTGAGCATGACTTTACTAGCATGTGAGATGAGTGCAAGTGTGTGGTAGTTTGAGCATTCTTTGGCATTGCCTTTCTTTGGGATTGGAATGAAGACTGACGTTTTCCAGTCCTGTGGCCATTGCTGAGTTTTCCAAATTTGCTGGCATATTGAGTGCAGCACTTTCACAGCATCATCTTTCACGATTTGAAATAGCTCAACTGGAATTCCATCACCTCCACTAGCTTTGTTCGTCGTGATGCTCTCTAAGGCCCACTTGACTTCACATTCCAAGATGTCTGGTTCCAGGTGAGTGATCACGCCATCGTGATTATCTTCGTCGTGAAGATCTTTTTTGTACAGTTCTTCTGTGTATTCTTGCCACCTCTTCTTAATATCTTCTGCTTCTGTTAATATCTTCCATTTCTGTCCTTTATCGAGCCCATCTTTGCATGAACAGACCAAGATATTACATTTGTTTTTACTCTGAAGAGTCTAAGAATCTGTTCAGGAGAAAGAAAAATAGAAAATACAGGGGTTGAACCAAAAAAGCATTATTTTTATGAACACTGTTTTAAAGTTAAAATTGAAATGCAATAAACGTCATCTATTAGGTGTATGATATGACATATTAGTATAAATATATGACCACGAGGAAAATGAGCCGTCGCTTCGCAAATCTTCCTGCGCCTCGTAAATTCATACCTCCTGCCCATCTCCACTCTACCACCACCCCTCCCTGCCCCAGAAAACCTCTAATCTGTTGTTTCTCACTATACATTACCTGGCATTTCCTAGGATTTAATATTAATTAAATTTTAAAATGTGTATTTTCTGTGGATGAGGTTCTTTCACTCGGGATAATTATTTTGAGATTAATTTGTTAGATGGGTTTATCAGCAATTCATTCTTTTTGTTGCTAAGAAGTAATCTGTTGTATGGAGTGATAACTGTTGATTTAAGCATTCACAAGATGACGGAAATTTGGGTTGTATCCAGTTTGGGGTTATTATATAAAGTTGCTAGAAACATTCATATGCAATTCTTAGTAAGAAAATATACTTTCCTCTGTCTCCAGTAAATACTTAGGGATGGAATTGTTGGATCACATAATAGCTGAATGTATCATTGTTAGTTCAGTTAAGTTCAGTCATTCAGTCATGTCCAACTCTTTGCATCCCATAGACTGCAGTCCGCCATGCCTCCCTGTCCATCACCAACTCCTGGAGCTTCCTCAAATTCATGTCCATTGAGTCGGTGATGTCATCCAACCATCTCAGCCTCTGTCATTCCCTTCTCCTCCCGCCTTCAATCATTCCCAGCATCAGGGTCTTTTCAAATGAGTCAGTTCTTCCCATCAGGTGGCCAAAGTATTGGAGTTTCAGCTTCAGCATAAATTCTTCCCAGGGATATTTAGGACTGATTTCCTTTAGGAGGGACTGGTTGGATCTCCTTGCAGTCCAAGGGACTCTCAAGAGTCTTCTTCAAAACCACAGTTCAAAAGCATCAATTCTTCGTTTCTCAGTTTTCTTTATAGTCCAACTCTTACATCCATACATACTGGAAAAACCATAGCTTTGACTAGATGGATCTTTGTTGGTAAAGTAATGTCTCTGCTTTTTAATACGCTGTCTAGGTTGGTCATAGCTTTTCTTCCAAAGAGCAAGCGTCTCTTAATTTCATGGCTGCAGTCACCATCTGTAGTGATTTTGGAGCCCAAAAAAATAAAGTCTGACACTGTTTCCATTGTTTCCCCCTTTGCTATGTAGTGATGGGACCAGATGCCATGATCTTAGTTTTCTGAATGTTGAATTTTAAGCCAACTTTTAAGTATCACTGTAAAGTGTTTCACAAACATGTTGTACCATTTCACATTCTCACCAATGGCATATAAGAGTATCAACTATTGTTTGAAAAATACTATTTCTTGAAGCTGCAGAACTGAAGACAATCCTCCGGCTATTTTTCAGCCAGAAAATTCTCAGCTTATGGAGAATACCACTCGGTCTCTGTCACATGGCTCCCTCCATTGACTCTCTCACCACCACGTGTCAACCTACCTTCCCAAGGCTAGCAGTGGAATCCTTCACATGTTTTGAACCTCAGACTAAGGTTGGACTATTGTTTTTAAGTCTCACCTGATTAGGTCACATCCATCCAGGGTAATCTCCTTATGATTACCTCAAAGTCACCTGATTTGAGATCTTAACTACATCTGTAAAATCTCTTCACCTATGTCATATAGTGCAAACTCGTAAAAGGAGTTACATAAATCACATTCTTCTCTGTCCCTTCAGAAAAGAGAGAATCATTGGAACTAAAAGTTTTTTGACAAGATCAATAAAATTGATAAAACTCTAATCAGATTGATCAGTAAAAAAAATAGGAAAGAGACAAAATTACAAATGTCAGGAATGAGAGACGATATCATTGCATAGCCTATCTATAATACTTCCCTGCTGGCTTAGACGGTAAAGCTTCTGCCTACAGTGTGGGAGACCTGGGATCAATCCCTGGGTTGGGAAGTTCTCCTGGAGAAGGAAATGACAACCCACTCCAGTATTCTTGCCTGGAAAATCCCATTGATGGAGGAGCCTGGTAGGCTACAATCCATGGGGTCGCAAAGAGTCGGACAAGACTGAGTGACTTCACTCACTCACTCACCTATAATACAGCATTAGGATGGTAGAGAAATATTATGAATAACAGGTATAGCTTTTTAATCCAATCTGACAAATTCTGACTTTGTATTCAGTGTGATTATTAACATGATTAAATCTATCATCTTGCTATTTTTTTTCTATCTGTCCTTTATTCCTTCTTCCTATCTCTCTTGCCTTCTTTCAGGTTAAATATTTGTTTTATGATACCATTTTATCTCTTGTGTCCAGTAACTAGGGATCGTTTTAGGATTTATAGTATACAACTGTAACGTATTTTAGTCTACCTTCATCAGATATTATACCACTTCACATTTAGCTTAAAGATCTTAGTATTTTCTCCTTTAACTTTTGTGCTATTGTGAAGTGAAGTGAAGTCGCTCAGTCGTGTCCGACTCTTTGCGACCCTCTGTCCATGGGATTCTCCAGGCAAGAATACTGGAGTGGGTTACCATTTCCTTCTCCAGGGGATCTTCCCGGCCCAGGGATCAAACCTAGGTCGCCCGCATTGGAGGCAGACGCTTTAACCTCTGAGCCACCAGGGAAGGCATATGTTTTAATTCTTTGTGTGTATCAGTATTTTTATCCATTCATTTTTTGACAGATACTTAAGAGTGTTTCCATATCTTGGCTATTATGAATAATGCTGCAACAAACATGGAAATGATGATATTTCTTTGAGATGTTGATTTCTTTTTGACACATACCCAAGAGTGAGACTGCAAGATCATATGGTAGCTCTGTTTTTATGAAGGACTTCCAAACTATTTTCCATACTTGGGGCTAAGCCAAATTCTTGGGTATATGAGTTTATACTTTTATCAAATTTGGAAAATTTTCAACCAGTAATTCTTTAAATAGTTTTTTGCCCCACACTCTTCTTTAGGAACTCTAATCATGTTTATATGAAATTGTCCTACAGCTACTGATGCTGCTTTTTGGTTTTTTTAGCTCTCTTTCTCTATGTATTTGTTTTGGGTAGTTTCTATAGCTATGCCTTCAAGTTTACTAATCTTTCATTCTGAAAAGTTTAATCTGCCCTTAATCCTCTGCAGAGTAATTCTGATCTCATTGTAGCTTTCTGTATCTTCTATCTCTATACTTAACTTTCAAATACAGTATATATGAATATACTGTACAAATATAAACAAAACTGTTTGATATCCTTGTGCTAATTATATAACATCTCTGTCAGTTCTCAGTCATTTTTGATCAAGTGATTCTTCTCTTGTGTTACACTCTCCTACATTTAGCACACCAGGTAATTTTTTTATTGCCAGAGATTGCGATTTTATCTTACTGGGATCTGGACACTTTTGTAATCCTATAAATATACTTGCGCTTTGTTATGGAACACAGCTAGTTACCTGGAAACAGTTTGATCGTTTTAGGTTTTCAAGATTTCTTTCTAGTGGAATAGACCTGTGCTTAGGCCAGGACTAAATTATTCACCACACAGGAGCAAGCTCCTTACTCTTCCCAGTGCCCCTTGAAGTTTTCAGTTTGCTTGGTGCACCAGTTACTATTCCAGCCCCTGGAGCTCTTCCTTCTCCCAGACTCCAGAAGTCTGGTCACATGGAGGCACACTCAGATCAGTAGTGTGTTGAATACTCAAGGGAGAACTACCCAGGGTTCCAGAGTTCTTTACCTGCTTAATCCTCTTCTCCCTACAAATACTCTGTCTGGAAACGCAAGTTGCCTTGGTTTCCATGGTCTCTCAGCCTGGTCCCCTCAATGCAGGGGCTCCACAGTGTTCCGCCTGGGTTTCCCCTCTCTGCGCTGCAGCTGGAAACTCAATCACAGCTATACACTGAGTTAATTGCAAGACTGTCTTGTTTGTTTCCTGTCTCCCAGAAATTGCCGTTTCTTGTCTGATGGCCAGTAACTTGCAAAGCATTTTTTCATACATTTTCCCCATTTAATGGTTGTTTCTGGCAGGAGGGAAAATTGAGTCCTTGCTATTACATCTTGGCCAGATGTGGAACTCAACAATTTACAAGTGCTATTGTTTTTAAAGACATGAGCATCCCAGTAAGAGCCAAGCAAAATGGTCCATCATCAACCATTTTCTTCAAATAGAAAAAGGAGTATATGATGTCTAATTTAGTTTTAATTTCTATAGACTGCATCTAGAAGGAATGAAAAATATGTATGTGTATGCATTTGTTATATCCCCAGTGTCATATAAATATGTTCTACATATTCTAACTCCCCAGGGAAATCTCTGGGAAATGTAATAATTGTCAGGATACAATTTAATTATCCTGAAACCCTGGCCACCACTATTTAAATGCTTTCAAAAGCCCATTTCACAAACCTTACATTATAACATGCACTTTTTTTATCCTTCCTAATTATTCTGAGTGGAAGAACAAAGAGAAGTGAAAAGTAAGGGAGAGGGGGAAAGATACATCCAATTAAACGCAGAGTTCCAAAGAACAGCTAGAGGAGATAAGAAGGCCTTCTTCAATGACCCACGCCTAATAACAGAAGAAAACAACAAAAGAGGAAAGACTATAGATTTCTTCCAGAAAATTGGAAACATCAAGGTAGCATTCCACCCAAAGATGGGCACAATAAAGGATAAAAATAGTAGAAACCTAGAAGATGCTGATGAGATCAAGAAGAGACAGAATATATAGAAGAACTGTATAAAACAAAATCTTAATGAACTGGATTACTTTCCAATGGTGTGGTTAGTCACCCAGAACCAGACATTCTGGAGTGCGAAGTCAAGGGGGCCTGAAGAAGCACTGCTGTTAATAAAGTTAGTGGATGAGATGGAACACCAGCAGAACTATCCAAATAGCTCATCATCCCTAAAGGAAGATGCCATGCCATCAAGGCTGTGCATTCACTATGTCAGCAAAATAGGAAGACTCAGTAGCGGCCACAGGACTGGAAAAGGTCAGTCATCATCCAATTCCCAAGAAGGGTAGTACCAAAGAATGTGCTAACCATTGAACAATAGCACTCATCTCCCATGCGAGTGAGGTCATGCTTAAAATCTTGCATGCTGGGCTTCAGCATTATGCGAACCAAGAGCTTCCAGATGTCCAAGCTGGGTTTAGAAAAGGAAGAGGAACTAGAGATCAAATTGCCAACATTCACTGGATTATAGAGAAAGCAATGGAATGTCAGAAAAACATTTATCTTTGTTTCATCAACTATGCTAAAGCCTTTGACTGTGTATGACACACTGTTGAAAGCTCTTAGAGAGATGGGAATCCCGGACCATCTTACCTGTCTCCTGAGAAACCTGTAAGTGGGTCAAGAAGCAACAGTTAGAACCCTGTATAGAACAACTGATTGGTTCAAGATCGAGAAAGGAGTACCACCGGGCTGTCTGCTGCCACCCTGCTTGTTTAAGCTATACACTGAGCACATCATGAGACATGCCAGGCTGGATGAGTTACAAGCTGGAATCAAGATAGGCAGGAGAAACATCAACAACCTCAGACATGAATGACACCACGCTAATGGCAGAAAGCAAAGAGGAATTAAAGGGCCTCTTGATGAGGGTGAAGGAGGAGAGTGAAAGAGCAGGCTTAAAACTACATATTAAAAACACTAAGATCATGGCATCCAGCCCCATTACTGCACAGCAAATAAAAGTGGAAAAAGTGGAAGTAGTGACAGATTTCCTCTTCTTGGGCTCCAGAATCACTGTGGATGGTGACTGCAGCCATGAAATCAGAAGACGATTGCTTCTTGGCAGGAAAGTGATGACAAACCTAGACAGAGTGTTGAAAAGCAGAGACATTACTCTGATGACAAAGGTCCATACAGTAAAGACTGTAAAACTATAGTCTTCCCAGTGGTCATGTATGGTTGTGAGAGCTGATCACAAGGAAGGCAGAGGGCCAAAGAATCGATGCCTTCGAACTGTGATGCTGGAGAAGACTCCTGAAAGTCCCCTGGACAGCAAGGAAATCAAACCAGCCAATCCTTAGGGAGATCAATCCTGAATATTCACTAGAAAGACTGATGCTGATGCTAAAGTTGAAGCTTCAGTATTTTGGTCACCTGATGCAAACAGACAAGTCTTTGGAAATGTCCCTGATGCTGGGAAAGATTGAGGGCAGAAGGAGAAGAGGGCATCAGTGGATGAGATGGCTGGATGGCATCTCAGATGCAATGAACATGAACTTAGGCAAACTCCGAGAGATGGTGAGGGACAGGAAGGCCTTGAGTGCTGCAGTCCGTGGGGTTGCAAAGAGTTGGATATGACTGAGTAACTGAAAAACTATTATTCTGAGAGTTTGAATTCCACTTTTACACCTATGTATATGAGATATTTGACATGTTTCTTAATCTCTTTAATTCTCACTTCACTCACTTATAAAAAATAGCAAAAACAGCAGTGTAACATGTTATGCATTCAGTGATATATGTAAAATATCACATACATTGTGTGAAATTGATATGACAACTATTTAATACTATTATTTCCTGCTTGTAATTTACCCAAAGAACAAATTGTTAATATTAGCAGAAGTCACAACATTTATGCCTATTTTCTTCCTATACCAGGAAAGCTTTTAAATTCAATTTTATTAAGGTTTCACAGCCCTGCTTTTGTCGATTTTCAATATAACTTATGATGGCTTCTAGTTTGCTGCATGCAACTCATACAATGTTGCATGGAGATTCAGCTTAATTGTCTTTTAGGGTTAATTAGAAAAGACATATAAAATAAAACTATGTGTGCATAGCATTTTAAATAAATTACATCCTAAATAACAAGATGGAATAATCTATGTTTAACACAACTGATAACAACTAAATCATAAATTTCTGATGGCATGCTTCTAACAAATACATATTTCACTTTGCAAATAAACTACCGAGAAGATTCTATAGGGCAGAGTAGTTCGATTTTGACTTCAACATTTCTAAGTATCTGATTACTAATATTTATTTTCCTCTCATGCTAGACTACAACTAGGATAAAGCCTTCATATGAAACTTAGGTCTTGACTGGTTAAAATCTGATTCACTGGCATGGTCTCTGATTAATATCTTAATGGGGATTAAAACATATGCCCTGAGAACACTTTATCCCTTGTTCTCTCAAGTTAGAAGTCTTTTTCTCTCGTATCCACATATCATAGGATCTGAAAGTGTGGAAGATGCCTCCTGGCTGCTTGCTGCCCTGCAGACTATCTAGCATCCTTCCTTTTTTAAAAGTCTCAATGGTTTGGCAGCAATTCTGCCACACTGTGTCACTCAGTTCTCCTTTCCATGGATAGCTGCAGATATTGATCATCACTGTCTCTGCTTTATCATATCATTGATAACTTCAGTTTGGGGAATGTCAATACATGTAGATGATTCAGCAAAAACTCTGGCCTCTGTCTCGCATGACTTCCTCAGTTTTGATGAGCATTTTCCCAGTTGATATTTCACAGACCACTATTTGTATGCATAACCACCAAATTTTACTTTATCACCCTGTCACAATCATCTAGAAAACTGCTACCCTGCACAAATTCAAAACATTTTTCCACTTGTTCTGTGCCTAGATCCAAAACCCAAAATCAAATGTACTGACTGATTAATGATCACAGATCTTAACTAGATTCAGTACTGTCTGAAATTCACTTTCCTTAATTCATTCTTTCACTCTCTAAGATGACTCTGTCATACCTTCTCTTTTTCCCTCCTCATACCAATGGTTGTGAATCTTCATCCTTGAACAAACAGCACTATTTATAAAATAAGTGCTTTGGCTTCATACTAACTCTTTCTGTAATCAGTCTCCAAATTCTCTCCTGTTAGTCTACCTGGCAAAATATACTCTGGCAACATGCAATGCTTATATAGCATTTAATGCGTATTAATACTTATCCAAGTATTTTACATACATTCCTTTACTTAAGCCTACAACAATATTATGAGCTGATTGTTATAATTATACTTATTGTACAGACAAGGAAACTGAGGAACATAGGGATTAAGTAACTTGCCCAAGGTTACACAGCTAGTGAGCCAAAGAACTGGAATTTTAAAAAATTAACAATTTTAGAGCAGTTTTAGGCTTATAGAAAATTAAGCAGAAAGTACAGAAAGCACCCACATTCCCCCTTCCCCTCTAACGCTCTTTCTCTCTCTCTCTTTCATACACACACACACAGAGTCCCCTATTAACTTTCATTCAAACTTATGAGTCAGTATTGATATATTATTATTAACTGTGCAGTGGATAAACAAACTCTGTAGTTTAGAGTTCATTGTGTTATAAGTTCTATGCGTGTGCCTGCTAAGTCACTTCAGTTGTGTTCAGCTCTGCAACCCTGTGGACTGTAGCCCACCAGGCTCCTCTTTCCAGGGATTCTCCAGGCAAGAATACTGGAGTGGGTTTCCATGCCCTCCTTCAGGGGATCTTTCTAACCCATGGATCAAACCCACATTTCTTATGTCTCCTGCACTGCAAGGAGGGTTCTTTACCACTAGTGCCATCTGGGAAGCCCATATACAGTTGAATAGGCTTTGACAAATGAATAATGACATATATTTACTATTTCTGTATCCTACAGAATAGTTTCACTGCCCTAAAAATTCCTTATACTGTACCTATTCATCCCTCCCTCCCCCAGCCCCAAAGCCCCATCATCTCTGTAGTTTTGCCTTCTCCAGGATGTCGTATAGTTGCAATCACAGTATATAGACTTTCAAACTGGCTTCTCTTACTTAACAATATGCTTTCAAGATTCCGCTATATCTTTTCATGGCTTGGTAGTTCAATACCTTCTTTGCTGAATAATATTCAATATTGCACTGTATAAATGCAGCACAGTTTATTTTCTCATTCAGCTACTGAAGAGTGTCTTGGTTGCTTCCAAGTTTTGGCAATTCTGAATTAAACTACCACAAAAATCTGTGTACATAAAACTTTTGCTTTTATGCAGACATAAGCTTTTGGGTAAATACTGATGACTTTGACTGCCAGACTGCACATCAAGAGTTCACTTAGTTTTGTAAAAAATTACCAGACTGTCCTTCAAAGTGGCTGCACCTTTTTGCCTTCCCACCAACAATGAATGAGATGTTCCACATCCTTGTCAGCACTTGGTATTGTCAGTGCTTTGGATTTTAGCCATTCTAGTAGGAATGTACTGGTACCTCACTGTTGTTTTAAGAAACTGGGATTTTAAAGTAGGCCATCTGATACCAGAATCTGTGGTTTTTAGCTGCACACTGCCATTCCCAGTTAAGATCTAATCCCTAACCTGTGGACTAGATCCCATGCTTTCCAATCAAATCAAGGACTTCGCTCCACCCTGCAGCATCAATTTCTCCCTTTTTACTGGAACAGTCCCTTCTGCATATAAACCTGCCTTAACTTCTTTTATCTTAAAAAGAAAACCCTTAGGCTCATTATCTTCATGGAAACCATCTCAGTATTTACTTTTCCTTACTATTTATATCTCTTCACTCAATTCTCTTGATATTCTGTATCCCATTTGTGTCATTTCTCTGTTAATGCTCTTGGTTTCCATTTAACTCTCAACATAATCTGACATAGTGGATTCCCCATATATCCTGTAACACTTTTCCATTTGCTTTCTCAGATGCCATACTTTATTTTTTTTTATTGGAGGCTAATTATTTTACAATATTATATTGGTTGGTTTTGCCATACATTGACATAATTCATCCCAACTATGTTGGTCTATTACAACAAAATTTTTTTAAATATATTTATTTATTTATTTGACTGAGCCGGGTCTTATTTGCAGCACATGGGTTCTACAATCTTTGATGCAGTACAAGATCTTTAGTTGGGGCATGGGAACTCTTAGTTGGGCCTTGTGGGATCAAATTCCCTGACCAGGGATTGAACCCAGGCCCCCAGCATTGGCAGTGCAGAGCCACTGGACCACCTGGGAAGTCCTAAATTGCTTTTATTAATTTTTCTCATGTCCTAATATTTAACTGTTTGAGAGTCCCGAGCCATGACCCTTGGTTCAGTCTTCATTTGTATGCTCTACCCCCTAGGTGATGATATCCATTTCCAGGGTTTTAAATACTTACCTGTAATCTGATGATTCACAAGTATATATTTCCAACCTCTCCACAGGCCCTCAGATCAGAGTCTCACATCAAACTGAACAGTTGACATGTTTACTTGGACTGAATCTAATACTTTATAAGCCCCAAACTGAATTTTATTTCTTGTCCCTGTCAAAACTTGCTTCTCCTATAGTGTTCCTCATTTCAATGCATGAACCGCCTTTCACCCTGATGGTTCTGCCAAACATACATCATCCTTTATTCCTTCATTTTTCTCGCATTCAGAATCCAAGTTGAAACAAATTCTGTAGGCTTAGCCTTCAAAAGATGTCTTAAACCAACAGTGTCTCAGCATACCTATTACTATTGCCTCAGATGTGCCAAGGCCATGACTTCCAGGACACCATTCACCTGGAATACAATGAAAATTTTGCCCTAGAGTTTACGCAATGCAATGGCATTGGCAGTTCATGCCACCCTCATCTCTTGGGTTGATAGTGCAATAGTTTCTCCATAATGTTTGCTTCTTGAGGGAATTGCATTGCAGAGTAAGAAGAAATGGCAACCCCCTCCAGGATTCTTGTCTGGAGAATTCTTTAATCTGTATTATTGGGCTTCTCAGGTGTCTCTATTGGTAAAGAACCCGCCTACAAACACAGGAGATGAGAAGCAAGTTCGATCCCTGGGTCAGAAGATCCCCTGGTAAAGGGCATGGAAACCCACTCCAGTATCCTTGCCTGGAGAAGCCCATGCACAGAGGAGCCTGGTGGTCTACAGTGCACAGGGTCACAGAGAGTCGGACACAACTTACACAACTTAGCGACTGAACAACAAGAAGCTTAGGAAATACTGTTATTATAGTATTACACTTAATACTCTAGCATCAGATATTACATTTCAGCTTAAATTTAATCCACTATTTATTACTTTTCTCTGACATGTTAACATTTAAACTCTCCCTCTATTCAAAGAAGAAAATGATGTGTTCCTGAATAAAAGACTCTCAAGTAGTTTGGTATAATGGATAAGAGGATGAAGGCCAAAACATGGAATTTAAACAATATTGCCAAAAACACAGCTTTGCAGCATTCATGCTAGTTCTGATTTCAAACATATCTTTGTCCTTAGGAACTAGTGATAGTTTTGTAGCATCCTAGGGGAGAAGAGAGAACATGATAAATTGTACTTGCCCCTAACATTATCATTAGCAAAACAAAAGCAAAAAAAAAACAAAAACCTTCCTTCACCTAAGTAAGATGCAATCAGCATAAATTCCTGTACACATCTATTTAGAAAATTGTTTATTAGATCATTAAAATGGGATTTGGAGTTGTAAGTGTGGAATATTACAGTCAATTCTATTTTCATTCTGAAATTTTCAATTATGCCTTTAAATATAAGGCTGAAGACATAAACCTTCATGTCTTCTTCCTGCCCCAAACTGAAAGACCTACACCACTTAGAATACTACTTTCTCTTCTATTCTAGAGAAAGAAGTTTAGTCATTTGCAGTAAAGTGAATCAAGTTGTATAAATTATTTGCTACTTTAAATACCTGCATTTAAAAAATAATAATTAAGTTATTCTCTTCCCCTCTGCTATGTTAGTTATAGCATCTTTGTTGTAATTCTTGGTTGAATCAAGTAATGTAGTCCTCATGTGATTTTCTCAGACTTTCTAACAAGATCCTGTTAGTCCTTACTTTCAGATATCCTGGGACTAGGAGTAACAGGGAGTTTGGTTGCACCCAGCCTTATCTTTCCCATCCATTCACTGTGCAACTTCTAGTAAGCCATCACGAAGCTAGTTGGGTCAATGGGTTCATCAATAAAATTGTAATACTACTCTCTCATAATGTCTCATGAGATATTTAGGTGTCACAGGTTAATTGAGGAAGGTGTGTGAGAGGAGATGCTGAACATAGTAGCTTCTTTTTCTTTCTTCCCTTTCCTGCCCACCTCATCAAATGCTATATTAAAACAAAGTATACATTTCTCTTGATTGTTCCTTGATGGACTCATCCTATCTTTTTCTAAGTCTTCTCTTTTGATGACAAAACAATAAAGGAAACATTTTTTTCTAATAGTTTTCTTTCCCTTTGCATCAATAATTCACCCATTACAAGTTGAAAGAATACTATTAGTTTACATTCAATTAAAATTTGAAAGAGACACATGTACCCCAATGTTCATTGCAGCACTGTTTACAATAGCTAGGACATGGAAGCAACCTAGATGTCCATCAGTCGATGAATGGCTAAGAAAGCTGTGGTACATATATACAATAGAATATTACTCAGCTATTAAAAAGAATACATTTGAATCAGTTCTAATGAGGTGGATGAAACTGGAGCCTGTTATACAGAGTAAAGTAAGTCAGAAAGAAAAACACCAATACAGTATACTAACGCATATATATGGAATTTAGAAAGATGGTAACAATGGTCCTATATGCAAGACAGCAAAAGAGACACAGATGTATAGAACAGACTTTTGGACTCTGTGGGAGAAGGCGAGGGTGGGATGATTTGAGAGAATAGCATTGAAACATGTATATTATCATATGTGAAATAGACTGCCAGTCCAGGTTTGATGCATGAGACAGGGTGCTCAGGGCTGGTGCACTGGGATGACCCTGAGAGATGGGATGAGGAGGGAGGTGAAGGGAGGTTCAGGATAGGGACCCATGTACACCCATGGCTGATTCATGTCAATGTATGGCAAAAACCACTACAATACTATAAAGTAATTAGCCTCCAATTAAAATAAGTTAATTAATTTATAAAAATAAATAAATAAAAATTTCTTTTAAAAGTATAGCAGATTGATACTGATTTTTAAGCATAATATTTCTGGTGATTTTATCACTGAGATTTGTATATTGACTGCATTTTAATAAAATGGCTCTTAAATTAGGGAAAGAACTTGAAAACAGAAATTTCACTAAAACATTTTTGGTGTTCTTTGCTATGGTTTTAGCACATGAGATATAGATGACTTCTCAAGCATTATCTGAACTGGTAAATAAAGTTTCCTTAAAGTTCAATTCCCATTTAAATCAAACCCAGAACAACATCATGTTATCTTATTTGTAAGGTATAGTAGGAACTTTAAAGCTTTTGGTGTCTATAGCATCTCTTCTGAAAGTCATTTGCCCGAAGGAATTATCTATTGCCTAGGAGACAAAGGCCCTGAGGCCTCTTAACCCAGAAAAAAAGAAATATTTTCCCCAAGAAATAATCTAATGCTCACATGATCAATTAATGCACACAAAGGAAGCAAGAATATACAATGGAAGAAAGATAGCCTCTTCAATAAATAATGTTGGAAAACTGGACAGCTACATGCAAAAGAATCAAACTGGATCATTTTCTCCATTATACACAAAAAATAACTCAAAATAGATTAAAGATGTATATGTAAGACCTGAAACCATAAAATTCTTAGGAGAAAATATAAGCAGCAATTTATCTGACATTGGTCTTAGCAATATTTTGGAGGATATGTCTCCTTGGGAAAAGGCAACAAAAGCAAAAATGAACAAAACAGACATCATCAAACTGAAAACCTTTTGCACAGCAGAGTAAATGATCAACAAAATGGGAAGGCAAACGACTTAACGGGAGAAGATATTTATACTTGGTATATCCAATAAAAGGTTCATATCAAAATATATAGCAAATATATACAACTTGATATAAAAAAAACCAACCTGATTAAAAAAGGACTTAAAAAAGAGGAACTAAATATACATTTTTCCAAAGAAGACATACAGATGGTCAACAGATGCTTGAAAAGATGTTCAACATCACAAATCATCAGAGAAATGCAAGTTAAAGCACAATGAAATAACAACTCACACTTATCAGAATGACTATTATCAAAGAGACAGGAAACAACAAGTGTTGGTGAAGATGTGGAAAAAAGGGAACCCTTGTACACTGCTGGTAGGAATGTAAACTGGCAGAGCCATTATGGAGAACGGTACGAAGTTCCCCCCAAAATTACAAATAGAATTATACAATCCAGCAATTCCACTTCAGAATACTTATTCAAATAACATGAAAATACTAATTCAAAAAGACATCTGTACCCCTATGTTCATTGCAACACTATTCACAATAGTCAAGACATGGAAAAAAGCTAAATGCCCAATACATGAATGGATAAACAAAATGTGGTATATACATACAGTGGAATATTAGCCACAAAAATGAATGAAATTTCCATTTATAGAAACATGGATGTGCCTGGACGTTATGCTCAGTGTAATAAGTTAGAGAAAAACAAATATCGTATGATTTAACTTACACATGTGACCCATAAAACAAAACAAAATGGGAACAGACTCACAGATACAGAACAAACACAGATGGTTGCCAGAGGGGAGAGAAGGGGGGACAGACTAAATAGGTGAAGGGTATTAAGAGGTACAAACTGTCAGCTGTAAAATACATATGTCATGGGGCTGTAATGTACAACATGGGAATACTGTCAATAATACTGTAACAGCTTTGTATGGTGGCAGATGGTAACTAGGCTGATTGTGGTAATTTTTTCATAATGTGTAGAATTACAGAATCACTAAATTGTAACCTGAAACTAATATAACATTGTGTGTTCATTATACTGCAATAAAAAATAAATGTTTTCTTTTCTATTACATAAAAGTGGTATCAATAAATTTTAATAATAAAACAATGAGTTCAGCTATTACTATGTTTTATTTCACATATTTTTTATTTTTTCTTCCCCTTAAAATATCTTGGTTATTTTTTCTGTTAAATCAAAATTTCAACATTGAAGATTTAACGCCAGAGATTTAGCAATAAATATAGTATTTTTGGTTTAAGATTTGGAATTCCTTCACCAAAAGAAAATTTTCCTTATCTAAGTTTGGCTAGTGTACATAGAAACATGAGGAAAAGGTGGCTGGGAAAGTTTTAATCAAATTAGGACCGAATCTGAAGACAACTAAGGCTGGAGGAATATATAAGGAAAGAGAATGAGCAGGAAATAATAAGGCCATTTCATAAAGTTATTGGCTGGTGCATATCTTAAGACAAATAAATGTGCTTGTTAGTATCAATTTATTCATACTAAGTAAAGTACTCTCCATTAAGAAGACATTTTCTAAAAACAAGGGGAATACTGCCACTGTTGAAATTATTAACAAGGTTGTTTTGCAGCTGACAAGAATAACGTTTCGGTATATATTCACATATATAATGCTGTGCACGTGTGCTCAACCGTGTCCAACTCTTTGTGACCTCATGGGCTGTAGCCCGCCAGGTTCCTCTGTCCATGGGATTTCCTAGAGAAGAAGACTGGAGCAGGCTGCCATTTCCTCCTTCAGGAGATCTTCCCAACCCAGGGATCAAACCTGCATCTCCTGCATTGGCAGGCGAATTCTTCACCTGCTGAGCCATCGGGAGGGCCCTATACATATATATATGTATATGTTTTTATATATATATATATATATATGTTTATATATATATATATATGTTTATATATTATGTTTATATATATATATATATATATATGTTTATATATTATGGATTAGAACATCTGTGAACACATGGTACGTGGCCACTGCAGAGATCACACAAAATGTACTCTACTCATCAGTATACACAAGTGATCTTTGTTTAGCTCCAGTGTAGTCCACTTCTTTCAAATATTAAAAATCTAGAGCTTTTTCATAATGAAATACAAAGCAAGAAAAAGTTATGATGATTAAGTTTTAATTTAAAAATCTTGAGCTACATTTCAAGCACCCTGAATCAGGAAAAAAAATAGTAACAAGTGAATAAAACAAAATAAAGATCAGGAAAAATAGTCCAGCACAAGTCAGTGTGATGTCAGTGTCTGAGAGGAGGATTAAAAGTAGATACAAGACAAACCTGTCCCAGAATAACATTACAGGCAAAGAAACCAGTCTCAGAGAAGAGTGGATAGAAGACAAAAGAGGGAACCTTCAAGAAGCACAGGAGTTTTGCCTTAAAGATGATACAGACTTGTTCCCACGACAGATGCTTCCACAGAACTCACTAGCCTTGCATCCACTGATCTTAAATACAGATGTAAAACTAGCAAACTACGGTGTTAGGATAAGAAACTAGGTTAAAAGTTACTGTTATTAAGTACTGATCACATATCTTATCTCGTCAATCCTCACAATCACACCTTGAGAGAGGTGCCATTAGCTCCATTTTATAGATGAAGAAACTGAGACTCAAAGTGACCAACCGATCACCTTACTTTACCCAAATGGAAAGCAGCAACATGGAATTCAAACCCAAACTCATTCAATTTCAAAATTTTCTCTCATGCTCATATACAGAGCAACCAAGAAAGGCAGCCTATATGGTATTTTATGATTTGTGTTGAACTCTAAAGAACAGTCAAGCTAAATAGAAGACTTTTGGAAACTAGGCTACTTGAAAAAACGTGTTTCCCTCTACTTTGCCTAGAACTAACTATAACAATGTTTACATCATTTGGATGCTGGGCCAATGCAATGCTACATACTGACTGTTTCATTTTCTTATAGATGTTTGGCATTATATACATACAACCAGGGACTTGAGTTTCGTTTCTGTCTCCATTTAAAAAGGAGCAAATGTAACTAAAGAAATGAACTGAATTTGGCAGATAAATTTTAATTGAACAAGCCCCGACTAATCATATTCAGTCATCAGAATGAGTAATACATCAGCCTCTTTTTATCTAAGTCCGTGTTCAGTTCAGTTCAGTTCAGTCGCTCAGTCGTGTCCGACTCTCCACGACCCCATGAATCATAGCACGCCAGGCCTCCCTGTCCATCACCAACTCCCGAAATACACTCAAACTCATGTCCACAGAGTGGGTGATGCCATCCATCCATCTCATTCTCCGTCGTCCCCTTCTCCTCCCGCCCCCAACCTTTCCCAGCATCAGAGTCTTTTCCAGTGAGTCAACTCGCCGCATGAGGTGGCCAAAGTATTGCACTTTCAGCTTTAGCATCAGTCCCTCCAATGAACATCCAGGATTGATCTCCTTTAGAATGGACTGGTTGGATCTCCTTGCAGTATAAGGGACTCTCAAGAGTCTTCTCCAACACCACAGTTCAAAAGCATCCATTCTTCGGCAATCAGCTTTCTTCACAGTCCAACTCTCACATCCATACATGACCACGGGAAAAACCATTGCCTTGACTAGACGGACCTTGGTTGGCAAAGTAATGTCTCTGCTTTTTAATATATTATCAAGGTTGGTCATAACTTTCCTTCCAAGGAGTAAGCGTCTTTTAATTTCATGGCTGCAATCAGCGTCTGCAGTGATTTTGGAGCCCAAAAAAATAAAGTCTGACACTGTTTCCACTGTTTTTCCATCTATTTCCCATGAAGTGATGGGACCAGATGCCATGATCTTTGTTTTCTGAATGTTGAGCTTCAAGCCAACCTTTTCACTCTCCTCTTTCACTTTCATCAAGAGGCTTTTGAGTTCCTCTTCACTAGCCCAGCACCACTGACTCAGTGGACGTGAAACTGAGCAAACTCCGGGAGACAGTGGAGGACAGAGGAGCCTGGTGTGCTATGCTACACCATCTACGAGGTTGCCAAGAGTCGGACACAACTTGGTGACTGAACAACAATTGCTTTTTCAATACAAATATAAGGTATTAATCTACAATTATAGAAGACTGAGAATGGTTCAACAGCCAGGCATTTGAATTGTCTATACATTTCCCAAATAGGAAACATAATACAGTGATTGTAAGTGATATGAGCCAGGGTTCTCCAGGAGAAAGAGAATTAAAGAATTGGCTCATGGGATCATGAGGGCTTGCTTGCAGAAGTGAAATTTGTAAGGCAAGACAGTAGGCTGGAAACTCAGGCAAGAGCTATTGCTGCACGAGTGAGGTAGAATGTCTTCTTCCTGAAAGAAAGTTCAATTTTTACTCTCAAGGCTTTCAACCATTTGAATGAAGCTTTTCCAAATTATCTAGTCATCTTCTTTACCTAAATTTCACCTGATAGTAGATGTTAGCCACATGGACAAAATACCTTTGGAGCAACACCTAGATTAGCATCTGATTTAATCACTGAGCACCACGGTCTAGCCAAGTTTACACATAAAACTAACCATCACACTGATACAGCGCAATATTTCTCAAAAGTACATGTTAAGACATTCCTAGGAGGCTATAAGGAAACATTTTAGGAGTCTGTGAGTCACCAAGTTAAGGAAATGATGGATATTATTTACAGCATTTTTGTTTTTGTAAAATCTCTCTTCAGATAGACTGACATCCTCTATTTTGCTCACTTCTGTTGATTTATTCCCACAAACATTTGACTTTCACTCTGTTTTTATACCAGTCCAATATCCTCATAAACAACTATGTATTTCATGTTTTCTACTCTCTAGAGTGATCCAGTAAAATGTTCTGACAAGAACAGAAACACTCAGAGCACAGGTAGTGACATTCTTTCCCAGGATGTAAAATGCCATTGTCTGATTTTCACCTTATTCAGTTCAGTTCAGTTCAGTACAGTCCCTCAGTTGTGTCCAACTCTTTGAAACCTCATGAACGGCAGCACACCAGGCCTCCCTGTCCATCACCAACTCCCAGAGTCCACTCAAACCCATGTCCATCGAGTCGGTGATACCATCCAACCATCTCATCCTCTGTCGTCCCCTTCTTCTCCTGCCCTCAATCTTTCCCAGCATCAGGGTCTTTTCCAATGAGTCAGCTCTCCGCATCAGGTGGCCAAAGTATTGGAGTTTCAGATTCAACATCAGTCCTTCCAATGAACACCCAGGACTGATCTCCTTTAGGATGAACTGGTTAGATCTCCTTGCAGTCTAAAGGACTCTCAAGAGTCTTCTCCAACACCACAGTTCAAAAGCATCAATTCTTCGGCGATCAGCTTTCTTCACAGTCCAACTCTCACATCCATACATGACCACGGGAAAAACCATAGCCTTGACTAGACGGAACTTTGTTGGCAAAGTAATATCTCTGCTTTTTAATATGCTGTCTAGGTTGGTCATAACTTTCCTTCCAAGGAGTAAGCATCTTTTAATTTCATGGCTGCAATCACCACCCGCAGTGATTTTGGAGCCCAGAAAAATAAAGTCAGCCACTGTTTCCCCATCTATTTGCCATTAAGTGATGGGATCGGATGCCATGATCTGTTTTCTGAATGTTGAGCTTCAAGCCAACCTTTTCACTCTCTTCTTTCACTTTCATCAAGAGGCTTTTGAGTTCCTCTTCACTTTCTGCCATAAGGGTGGTGTCATCTGCATATCTGAGGTTATTGATATTTCTCCCAGCAATCTTGATTCCAGTTTGTGCTTCATCCAGCCCAGCGTTCCTCGTGATGTACTCTGCATATAAGTTAAATAAGCAGGGTGACAATATACAGCCTTGAAGTACTCCTTTTCCTATTTGGAACCAGTCTGTTGTTCCATGTCCAGTTTTAACTGTTGCTTCCTGACCTGTATATAGGTTTCTCAAGAGGCAGGTAAGGTGGTCTGGTATTCGCATCTCTTTGAGAATTTCCCAATGTTTATTGTGATCCACACAGTCAAAGAACTTGTTTTGTTTTGAAAAAAAGAACTTGCTAATATTCCTCTGGTTGAATTATTTGTTCAAGTCAATGTTGCTAAACGAGAGAGAGATCTTTTTAACACTTGAATATAATCCTCAATGAAAGTCTCATGTATCAAACATAACATTTCATCTCCTCTCTGGGGAAAGATAGCAAATCTACATGCCCCACTTCTTGACAGTATGAATTTTTCTACATTGATTTTCTGGTCCTCTTCTTGAATGTTTGTTAGCCAAACACTAATACTACTGACATGATTGCTATATTCCATAGTTTGCCTGGAGATACAGACTTCTCAGAAAATACTTTTAAATTTCCTTGCTAAGTTTATCTGTACATTTTTAACCTATCACTCAGTAACTCCATGATGAAGCAAACATTGCTCACTAACTGCTATTACTGCTTCATTATGTGTCTTCAGAAAAATGGGTTCTGGCTTCAGCATTTATAGCCTCATATGAATAAGGCAATAGCCAAGACACCCTTGGAAAATGGTCACTTTTGAAAACAGAATGATAAATGGTCTTTTTGTCACTTTGAACTGGTAGATTAGAATAACACTTCTTTAAGAGTATTCACTCCAGTACTAAGTAGACTTCTTACTGATCTTGGTTTAGATGTTGTCCAAATACATGTCCTTTGCCTATTCTCTTTATCAATTTTTTAAAATCAAACAGACAGCTGAAATATTTAGGCTTTCCTTCTAAATAATTTCTCCTATTTTTTTCTGGGGTTTTGTTTTGGAATTATTTCCAGTTATTTCCCACTGGTCTTCCTAAATACGTTGGTCAAAATACAAGGCATATTCTGAGTATCCAGTAAGGTAAGGGAGTAAGAAATCATCCCTGGCATAAACATTTTAAATTTTATTTTTAATTAGGGGATAATTGCTTTACAATGTTGTGTTGGCTTCTGCTGTATGGCAACGTAAATCAGCTGTAAGTATTCATGTATCTCTCCTTCTTGAACCTCCCTCCCACCCTCCCCTCATCCTACCCCTTTAGGCCGTCACAGAGCACTGGGCTGAGCACTCTGTGTTATATATATACAGCAACCACCCATTAGCTGCCTATTTCACACATGGTACTGTATTAATATACGTTTCAATGCTACTCTCAATTTGTCCTACATGGCCATAAAGTTTTTAAAAATTATAATATTGTGGTAGAAACCTTCCAAAATTAATGACTATAGTTCCTTTGCTACATTTTACAGATCTGAACTGGAATTACCCTTTTGTAATGATGTCATCACAATTTTATTAGCAGGATAAGGAGAGAAACCAGAGAAGGCAATGGCAACCCACTCCAGTACTCTTGCCTGGAAATCGCATGGACAGAAGACCCTGGTAGGCTGCAGTCCATGGGGTTGCGAAGAGTCTGACACGATGGAGCGACTTCCCTTTCACTTTCATGCATTGGAGAAGGAAATGTCAACCCACTCCAGTGTTCTTGCCTGGAAAATCCCAGGAATGGCAGAGCCTGGTGGGCTGGCATCTATGGGGTTGCACAGAGTCGGACATGACTGAAGCGACTTAGCCACAGCAGCAACAGCAAGGAGAGAAATGAATTGTCTCATGTGAATGTAATTTTGCAGAGGATATGTTTCTGTGAAGGAACAGGGGAAAGTATCTGTAGCATAACTACTTTGTAGGCACTATTAATCAATATTCATTGATTTTTTTTTACTTTGCATATCAATACACACAGTTGTTATTGCAAGTCCATAATCCCTTATAATGAAGTCATTCAGGCTAAATATGTCTCAAAGTTTAGAATTATTCAAGTTTTAGAGTCTGAGGTATCTCCTAGCAATCAATAATATTAATTTTACCTCAGTGAAATGTATAAATTACTGCACAGAGTGAAATAAGTAAGGACCGTAAATAACCTCTTGTCAGTTATGGTCAGATTTGCTGAAAACAGGCTCAGGTCAGGCCTGGTTTTGCTGCCAGAAAAAACAAAATTGTTTTCAATGATGTTTGGATTCCAGAATTATGATAAGGGCTACCTGTTTATGGGCTTCACGGGTGGCACTAGTGGTAAAGAACCCTCTTGTCAATGGAGGACACCTAAGAGACTTGGGTTCAATCCCCAACTCAGGAAGATCTCCTGGAGAAGGGCATGGCAACCCACTCCGGTATTCTTGCCTGGAGAAATCCATGGACAGAGGAGCCTGGTGGGCTATAGAAGATCTCTTTTGTATAGTTCGTCTGTGTATTCTTGCCACCTCTTCTTAATATCTTCTGCTTCTGTTAGGTCCACATCATTTCTGTACTTTGTTGTACCCATCTTTGCATGAAATATTCCTTTGGTATCTCTAATTTTCTTGAAGAGATCCC